>NW_022900928.1:36171549-36257207 GCF_012274545.1 Fukomys damarensis | reverse complement strand
ATATATTTATTTGACCACTCACCAGTTTACCCAAGTCACTTGAGAAGCACATTTGTTTATGTACTGACTCTTCCAAGCATTGAATAAATTTGATAAAATTGTCATTTTTATATTTCCTATCATCTTATAAAAATTAATGAAAAAATATGCATATCCGCATACCAATAATTGGACTGGTAAGTGGCCAAATACTATCTCTTTTTGATAGGTGAAAATTTGATTATATTCTGGACCCAGTGTGTTTACCTGGATGCACACGGAGCCATGTATAATCTCTATATGCCCTCCTTCATTAGCTGAGAATGGGAACCTTTAGGGACATATGTGAGATTTTTTTTCCCCTCATTGAGTTTATTGGTACATTTCAGGTACACAGCACAGTTACATTATATTGGGATCCTGTACCTTTACATGACAGGTCTTGGTTCTCATTTTTTCCTCTTGTTCCTGCCCTCCCTTCACCCCCTCCTTCCCTCCCCCTTTACAAACACTTCATTTCCATTTTTTCATTTTCTCATATTTTTTTCTTTTCCCTTATTACCCTTCCCCTACCCTTCCCACTTTCCCTACACCTTTAGCCCCTTTCTTCCCATTTCACATTGTCCATTAACATAAGTGAGATTTTGAGGTGAAGTTTTCCTAATTATAAAGCTTTTTCTGTTGCAACCCAGCCTGCAGTTCCCATCCAGTTTTTTGAAAAAAATCATAGACATATAACAATCCTAGTACTGAGGGAAGAGGAACTGATTTCCCAGTAGTCTGATTTTATGATATGTAAATATTTCATTACTTATCCTAATAAGCCACCACTGCAGTGGTACTGAGTGTTTTGAGCAGTCATATCAAATGTTCTTGGATATCTTCAATTTCTAATATATTCATAAGAAAAGTGAACTTTCCCAGGCAGTAAAGACTCGAGGACAGTGCTGCTAGGAAGCTGAGTTGAAAAACCAGTAACCCTAGAACCAGGGTGTAGAAATTATGGGAAAGAAATCTATATATAGCTACACTTAACAAATACTGAGCACATACTGGGTTCCCAAGGCATTTATTTAAGTAATTCTCACAGGTACCCTTTTTCGCAGGGAGTCTTACCCCTTACATTGTAATTTGCTGAATTGCCACAGCTGCTTAAAATGGCAGAGCCAATATGTGAATTATCTAATACCACAATCTTGTGATCTTTACATGAGTCATCCATTTAAGTGTTTGCATGATAATTGTCTATTAGCAATAATGAAATTGCATATCAGAATATTTCTTTTTTTCCTAATACAAGTTTACTACTTACTGACAACAGGACTCTTTAACAGGTGAATACTAAAATTTGATCTACCTTTTTAAGCTCAGATTAGAAATAAAGGGCTGGAAGCCAGGCCTGCATCATTCTTTCTGAAGAATGTCAATCTATATACAGTACCTGATTGCCTAATATACAGGCCCAGGACATAAAAGCTTTCCAAGCTGTTCATGTTCCTCTTTTTCCTGTTTCACTTTCTGAATATCCAGCTGACTTCATTTCTGAATATCTCAGGGAAAGGACAATGATTTTAAGATGATTAATCATTACAGTGTCACCCAACCCTAAAAGCTGAAGTACCATTCAGCTCAGTCTAGTGAGCCCTGCCTTTGGGCAGGTTCAGATTTGGTTCGGTGTCTGCCACGTGAGAGCTGTCATTCATCACTCAGTGTAAACCAATTTGACAGATGTCCAGGAAGCAGGAGAGACAAGGCAGGCTGGGGTAGGCTCTGTCCTGGGGCCTCTGATGATAAGTTGTCTAAATGGTCAACACTCAGGGCTTTTGGATATGAAAAAACTGCTCACACCGTGTCCCTAGAGAAATTGAGAGCTCCAGAGACTCAGATGTGTGTAGAGGTGAGGGGTAATATTGTTAAGCCTGGAAACAATACTTTTTCCCCAATTATAATCAAACCACCATAGCTACAGGGAGGTTCAAGTTATGAGAACTTATGGTGCCCAGTTAGTTCTACTTTTCAGACATAACAGTGACTGCCCGATTCCTTGGGTACAGTAGAAACTGACATTTTGCCATCTTTCTCATAATGGAGAACCAGTGGAGAACAGTATCTTTAAAGAATATAGAACTGTTTTTTATGGTTTGTGTTCATGTTCACGTTAGTGATTAAATGGTGCAATCCATATGATACCACAATTTAACAGAATTTCCTGCTCTACAAAATGGGAATCGTTTGTGATTTGAGAGGATACTTTTTTTTTGGTACCGGGGATTGAACTCGGGTCCTTGCACTTGCAAGGCAGGCCACCGAACCGCTGAGAGGATACTTTTTTTTTGGTACCGGGGATTGAACTCGGGTCCTTGCACTTGCAAGGCAGGCCACCGAACCGCTGAGAGGATACTTTTTTGAGTTACAGAAATACCTAGGCCTGAAAAACTGTACGGGCAACTACTCCATAGTCACTTGGTAAATAACGGCATCTTGGACACTGGCCTTTTCGCAAGGATTCACAGAAGCTAATGTGGTTTCAATCATGAAGACTGGTTTGCTGGTGGCTTCAGCCACCCTTTTTACTGGAGAAAATTAGTTATTGAAATTGATGAGGAAATAAGTGGCTATCTCAATCTTAACCTGAACCCGGTGCCTCACCCAATGGGGTTCACATTAGAGTTCCTTTACATATCAGAAATAATCAGCACAGAGCCATGTGTTTCCCTGTATCCTGAGATTAGTGTGTTCTTCCTTAAGAGGCAGGAATGTTGCATATACACCCATAATTTTCTCACAAAGACAAGGACGTCCGTGCTATACACCAATCAGGCCTTTCTTGCATATTGTTTCTATCAAACAGTCAGAGAGGGGGAAAATAGATCTGTTGCAATTCTAAGAATTTTCCTGTGACAAATGATAAGGTTGAAAAACAGAAAATAACTTTTACTGATGATCTGTGTTGTCATAGGCCCAAGGAATAAACAAGATGAATATAAACCTCTCCTATCATCCATGTGATGGGGCAAAAGTTAAATGCCTCCTTCACTACATTATACGGTAATCTTTAACTCCCAGTGAATATATGGAGAGAGGATAAAAAGATGTCCTGGAATTAATGAAGAAGATGATACACTGCTAAGTGATTTTTCACTAAAAAATGTAACCCAATGAGAAATATATTAATATGAGCCTCAAGAAAAGTTGCCTCATTTCCTCATTGCAATTCTTCATTACAGGACAAAGGCATGGAACATGACAGCTGGATGCACCTGAGAGATTTATCATCATCATCATTATTATGCTTAATTTTATAGACACTAAGGTCCCAAAGGAGTAAGGCACTTACTCAACATCACACAGTGGGATTATGTTGAAGACTGAACAAATTGCTTCGCCCCTAATTCTGGTCAAATTCTACTTCTAGGTTGCCATTTCTGCTTTTGAAACAGCTATTTATTATATGTATGAATAAACATTTTAAGAAGTAGATGGGAAATTCTGATTTGTAAAATAAGAGCAGCTGAATATATATAATATATATATATACACAAACACACACACACACACACACACACACACACACACACACATTATAACACATTTAAAAGATACTATCTTCCATTCTTCTTCCAACAGTTGTGGAAATAACCTTTCACTCATTTCCACAACAGGATCTAGGCACTGTGCTAAGTGCTTTCCCTGCATTATCTCATTTAACCTCTATAAATATGTGAGAGATTAAACCTTCAACTCTATTTTGTAAATAAAATTAAGACTTACATCACTCCACCGATCTTCCCAGTGCAGCTCCACTACAAAGAGTAGGCTGACTTGAATGTGTCTCTGCACTCTTCCAGCTGTTCGTTTGGCACTATCCACAGCCACTTAACAATATGAAGATGGAACATACCCATCCAGGCCAGACATAGTGGGATTGATCTGCGAGCAGATGTCATATTCTGCTGCTTTGATTGTTTATCTTGCTGCACAGAAATGTGAGGACCACCAGCCCTCCTCTATTTGAGCAGAGTCCTCAACTTCAAGAGGCTAAGGAAATTGAGTCAAAGCATGCTGCATCTTAGACCATAAAGTTCTCATGGAAACAAAGACCTCTCTAGACCCAACAAGTTCACAGCACAGAGGGGAATCACTGCTGCATCACTTTTTCATTTATAAATGCTTCTTTCTGCAAAGACTTTGCAGAGGCTGAAACTGGGAAATTACTGACTTTCAGTAGCTTTAGATCCAGTAGAAGAGGTGAAATTCATTCAAGTATAAGTATATTTTAAAGAAGAGTCCAGGGCAGAGTGCTTTGTAACTTTAGAGAAGGAAAAGGCTGTTTTTTTAATGTCTCAGCTTCCTCATCCAAAAACAGAGAAAACATTGATTTCCTAGGGTTATTGTGAAAATTAGGTGAAGTATAAATGTGCAAACAGTAAAGCTGTAAATTCTATAAGGTAGAAATAATCATACCTACATTTCAAACTATGGAAATTTAATAAGATGCAGCTGTACAAAGCAAAGATACTTTGCCAAGCCTGGTCAATAGTGCTCACTTAGTCGGTTTTATTTTTTTCTTGCTTAGTTGTTTTTATTCTAAAGAATCTTTGACAGGATCATCAGACTCGTAGTCTTTGCTTTTCACATCCTCTCTATTAAACCATGCTGTTTCTTGTCCTCTTTTTTGGTTGTGTTACTGCTATGATAAATTTCCTTCCTGTAATTACAGATCCAGCAGTAGCAGTCTGCTGCTGCATCTCTATTCTTTTTAAATTAATTTTATTGGTATACTTCAGATATAATGATCACATTCATCACAGGAAATTTGTACCTGTACATAATATATCTTGATTCTTTTTCCCTAATCCCCTTCCCTTCCCTATAAACCCTTCTTCCTTTCATTTATATAAGCTTTGTTTCCATTTATTCCTTCTATTATTTTTTTACTTCTCTACTTTCAAGAACTCAAAAAGTCAGACTGGATCTACCCAGATAAACCAGGATAATCTCATTTAGGTTTTAATCAAGGTTTTAATCACAGATGCATGTCCCAGATAGTACATAAATCTGTAGAAATTCCAGGTCTTAAGAGATTAAGACATGGACATCTTTAGGAAGTCATTATTCTTCCTACCACAGTCTACAGTTTGGCCCCTAGTGATTCTCCTCTGCACATAACTGGAGAAGATAATTCATAATTTCACTACGCTTTCTCCCACCCTGTAACAAGTGTCTCTCCTAATTTCCAATAATATATCTTGACCTTCAGCATCCTCCAAGTTAAGGTTTCTTTGAAAGAATCTATGAAGTTTCACTGGTGTATTTTTTTAAATCTGTATGATTTTTTGTTCTAGGTTTTCCTCTTCATGTTCCTCAGCATTCTTACAGCTTCTTCTAGGTCCAGTTCCAAAGCCACTTCCCCCTGCTTATTCCCTTTGTTAGGTCAAGTTCTTCTCAGGTTACATCTCTCCAAACTACTCTTTTATTTTCCCCTTCCATCTTTAAAGACTCATGATTAGATTAGGTCCACCCAGATAATCCAGAGGAATCTCAATTTAACCTTAAACAGATCATCAAGTCCTTTTTGCTACAGGAAGCAATATATTGGAAGTTTCTGGAGACTTAAGATGTAGACATCTTTGGAGGTGGGGTTGGAGGCATTATTCATTCTTTTATAGTCATTAGAAATCACAAAATCCTTGGACATGAGATCTGAGTATGATATTCCTTATCAGGAATTCCAAAAGGAATTCTAAAGGCAGGTTTATGAGTGTTTGAGTCAGACACGCCCTCTCTATATATTTGAATCCTCTCTCTGCCATTTACAACCTTCTTTCATTTTAGGACTTTGAATGTTATTTCATTTATGAGACAAAAAAAATGGTTACACTGCAGGATTGTAGTCAGGAATAACAAAGTGAAATTCATTCTGTGTCGGGTCTTCTACTTGAATCATCTTATTGTTGTATACCCACAACCAATCTAAATTCATGCCATCGTCACCCGTATTCCCTAGTTGAGGGAATGGTCACCTGTGATTAAGTGATCATTTAAGAAACTAAGTAACATGCCCCAGATTCACAGGTAAAGAATGTGAAATTGGGACTTAAACCGGAAGGTCTCTTCTGTCTGAGCAGCCTGGCATATAACCCACATGCTATCTTGCCTACCCAGTAATTTGAGTGAGACAGCAAATATAAAATACTTAGCATACTGTGGGACACTTAACAAGCCTATTCAACAGGGTCTCCTAGCTATTCTGCACAGCAGTCAAAATGAGCACCTGCTTTGCTGTTTCCTTCCTAGACTTCCCAGTTGGCAAAGGACCACCACATCCTGAAATTCAAGAAGGGCAGCAGGGGAGGGGAAATCTTGCATTATTTGTGTCAATTTCCATTTGTCTAATGGACTTGTTAAAAGCATCCTGGGTGGGAAGTGTGAGTCTTAATGACATTTTATAAAAGTTGCTGTGATGAATTACCACATAAAGGAAATTAAAAACAGCGTATCACTTTTTAAATTAGGAGATGAGGTATGGCATCATTTTTCCCAGGCATGAAAATCCATTAATAGCCAAAGGAGCCAGAAGCTGCTGAAATGTGTCAGCTGCTTGGTTTTAGGACCCTTACAAGTCTGAATCACTGTAATCCAAGAGGGGCAGATCATTCAAGATAAATAGAGCCCACGGCAAGAATGTGTTACTGAGTCCTCAGCAAACACATCTATTGCTAGACAAAAGTGGGAAACTCCCCTCAGAGACGCTTGGGAACAGAATGGAGCACAGTAGAATGAATGTCTGGCCCAGTGGGGACCACCGGAAACTGTCTCCACTCCTCTCCTGCCACTTATAAATGAGAAAGCTGAGACTTGGGAGGGAATGGTTTCCAATAGTCATTGAAAATACGTACCTGTTCTGAGGATATACTTTTGCCTTGTCCTTATCCAGGGTCCTGAAGATAGAGAGGTGTTTTAAATGTCTATACAGAGACTAGAAGACAACTGCTATGTGGCCCAGTTATGACCAGGTCTCGTGAGTCAAAGCCTAGTAGTTTCAGAATAAAGACTGCAGTAGTAATAATGGTTAACATTGAGTGAGTACTCACTAGTGCCAAGCTAGTGTTGCAGTACTTTGCATGTATTATTTCATTAAATCCTCACAACAATTTTCAAGTAGTTGTTGTTGTTGTTATGCCAGTTTTACAGTTAAGAATACTTTAGGCCCAAAGAAGGATAAGATTTAAGGTCCTTCCTACTTCCGATGGCCAGAAGGTAGCAAGCTGGGAAGTTAAACAATGAAATGGATTTTGGTGCCAGTGTTCATTTTTTATTCAGTGTCCCCACATTTATTCATGTGAGCCTTAACTTCCTGCAACTCCTTTCTCCTCTATAAGAAGGGGATACTACTTTTTCACTCGTAAGATTGTTAAGACATCAAAACTGAAAAAAAGGCAAGGACTACAAAGGGCCAATCTGCCCAATCAGATCAGTAGCGGCAGCCATCATGGTCAGCATCCTCCCCACCTGAATGCCACTACTACCTTCTCCACAGCTGAACAGGGAATAAGGTGCAAAGCCCTGAACCAGAAGGTAGGTTGGGAGGCCCAAACTCGGTTGCTGACTTTAAGCCATATGTTCTGGGGCTGCTCAGTGGGGCTCCCAGCTCTATAAAAAGGAGATCATACTATCGTATTCTTCCCAGGAACGAGGCACACGAAAGTGTGTTGCATGGCCCAGCACACAGGGATGATTCTCTGCAAGGCTCGACAGGACTCAGCATAACCCAGCTGAGGAGTAATGATCTATTACACTAAAAAGGATACCAAGTAAAATGAGCGAAGGGAGAGGATTATAGGATGAAGTCTTCAGGAAACAAGGTGTAAATTTTCAAGAGTCCGCTCAGTGGAAGAACATGGGCTGTGCCTAATGCCTCTAGGAACAAATTATAATAGCAGGAACAAAATTTCTACCAAGGAAGCTCATTAGAAACTCAGTATGAAGCCTTTTCACTGGGGCTACGTACCTTGCAAACTCCCAAAAGGAAAGCAGGAAAACTGGTATAGTTGTAACAATTGAGGCACATGAGCTATTCTTTTGAGAACTCACAAAATTTAAGTTCCCAAAGGCAACTTTTATAAATAGGCCTTTTTTTAATCTCATTGAGTGTATTGGTACTTTTTAAGTATACAGTACAGTTACCTTCATCATTGGGAACTTGTACTTTTACATGACAGGTCTTGGTTCTCTTTCTTTCCCCATACCCCTGCTCTCCTCTCACCCCCTACACCCTCCCCTATTTAGAAAGACTTTGTTTCCATTTTTTCCCTTTTCTCATATTTTTTCTTGTCCCTTATTTCCTTTTCTCTACCCTTCCTACTTCCCCTACACCTTTAGCCCTTTTCTTCCACAAATAGGCCTTTTTGAGGATAGCAGTTGGAGGCATGCTATATTCTTTTTTGTCTGTTTGTTTTTGCTTCACAAAGCGAAATCTGTAAAATGAGTCATTATCCCCTCAAACAAGAAAAGTAGTTCCCACTTACCAATTGTCACTGTGTACCAGGCTGCGCTATAAAGGCCTTACTTACTGCACTGTGTAATCACAAAACAACTCCATAGTGGAAATACTGTTAACCTCACCATCATTACTGTGTCACATACAAGGAAACTGAAGCCTAACAGAAATTAATTAGCTGCATGTGAGCCACTGTGGGAGTAGGACATGGCCCAGTAGCATGGCCCCTGAATCCAGACTTCTAACTCATACTGTCTGCCACCTCACTTTTCCCATGCCAGGGGGCTGCTTGTGTGTGATTTGATTCGTGCTAACAGCAGCTCCATGTGAATGTAGTTAGTAGATTGATTTTGTATCAAAAACGTGTGGTTCAGTATGTTAATTGAATGATGTCATGTGGCAAAGCCAGAGAAGTGACAGAACCGGAGTCTTCTGCCTGTTCCAGCTCCCTTGGAAATTGGGTGAGCCCTGGGGAAAAAATATACAGACAGTCAAGGTGGACATAATTTAGTATGGAAGCTCAGATGAAGAAAATTCTCCACAAATTTCACCACTTGAAGACGGAAGAAGTATCTCTGTTATAATTCAGTTTCTGCAGTACTTGAGGGTTGGAGACTGTCTTCAGCTCTTTCGGTTACCATGACAGCAGATGTGACATTTCTTTGATGGAGGAAAAAAAAAAGATGAAAGAATAAAACCAAACTTGGTACTCAGTGATTTTTCAAAAATTCTATTCCCCAAATATAGCTTGTTTCACATGCATAAGTGGTTATACTCCAAGGAAATTCATAGGAAACGAGGAGGTGGTGAAATGTGCTTCTCCTGGGAAATAATATGATGTGTGTGTGTAATGGTGGTTTTTGACTAAAGGATACAGCATGGGGAAGGCAATATAGGACCTACAGTAAATCATCACCTTCTTAAAACAACAGCTAGTTAGTACGTAAGGTCTTGTTCACTGTTTTGTTTCCTGCTTCCAGCTCCTGCAACCCATCAGTCACTCACAGTGGTTGCACTGCCCTTACACAGGCCCTGCCACAACTCCTCAGTGGGGGCACCATGATACAGACGTAAAGAGTTCTATGGAAACAAAAAGATTTATGGTGTTATTCATGTGATTTTGAGCTGTTACTACATGCATGTCTATATTTTCATTGCATTTCAAGCATTTGTTCAGGTTATCACGTTTACCCCTTCAATTATCCAATTTCCATGATAGTCCAACATCCCATTGTCTGAAAGAATCAGAGTCTCCCAGTGGTAGATATTTTCTGTTGCTACCACTTTTCTTGGTTACAAAGGAAAGAGTTCTACAGGCTAATACATCTGAGAGTATTTGCTTATAACATGAAATGCTTTACTTAGCTATGTTTCTCTTCATTTTATCTCTTTTTAGTAATTTTTAAATTTTGATTGTAATGGGAAGAAAAAATATCTCAGGTAGTAAACTGACTTCCTCATCTTCCATCATCACCTTTTAAAATCTGATACCCTCCAAGATAAAATGCAGATCCCAGTTTTAAGGACCTCTGGGCCACCACTGCAGCCAGCAAGAAAATACAGCAGTTAACCTCAGTTCCAGGACAAAACAGTGGGAATATAACCTGCAATCATCCTACATCTGATATCAAATGGATGATGGATTGTCAACGAAAGAGTAAAAAATCAAAACTATAAATTGTATATCTGTGCTGTCAGCTTTCTAACCAGGCCCTCTTGTGACATTTCTTTCAGAGCCATGTTTGACTATGACAAAAGCAAGGACAGTGGGCTTCCAAGTCAAGGACTTAGCTTTAAATATGGAGATATTCTCCACGTTATCAATGCCTCTGATGATGAGTGGTGGCAAGCCAGGAGAGTCACACTGGAGGGGGACAGCGAGGAGATGGGCGTCATCCCCAGCAAGCGGAGGTAAGAGTGGTTGTTGTGTCTCAGAACGTTTGCCCTTCAGCTAGCCAGGGAGCAGAAATGAGAGAAGAGGAATGTTCACAAAACAACTATGTAAGTGGGACAGACAATCTGCTGGAAAAGTGTCAGTGGTGACAGGTGACATGAATAAAATATTCTCATTCTCCTCATTGGAATTTTACCAAAATTGGTGACTGTGACAAGCCATAAGAAAAAAAAAAGGATCTGTTTATACCATCTTCCTAAAACTTTCCCCAGCACCTGTTTATTTAAGGCTATGCTACTGGCCTGTATGCTGACTTACAAACTTAGTGTATCTATTCTAAAGGCTCAACATGAATTTTACAGAAAGGCCAGGTAGAACTAAATAAAGTAAGCAGTTTACTAAGCTAAGTACCTGGCTAACATCTCATATATTGATGAAACAAACTGAAAACCCTCATCCAAAATTCAGATGCTTGGGATATGAGCTGCCAAATACCTGATGAAATTCAAAGACTGGATACTCAGCTGTTTCTTTGTTTTTTGTTTGTTTGTTTGAGGGGGGTGTTTTGTTTTTACTGTTTTAGTTGGACCTCTTCCCCATCTCACAATTTCCAGTAGTTACTCAGATATATAGCTGTGTAAATGTTTTCTAAATCCAAGGGCATGATCCTCTGTCTCTTGAACTCTACTTTTGGGGCCAGAAATATACTTCACTCCTATGTCTGTTTCTTAGCTTCTATTCATCACCATCCAAATAACTTCCACCCTGTGAATGTCCGTTTGGCACCAAGCCATTGTTAAAAAAAACAAAAAACAGACACTGACTGTATCCTGGAAGAGAGACATACAAAATTGGTAAGGAGTGATGCTTGTTCAAAGCAGTCGCTTTTTCTTCAGCCCCTTTCTCAGAGATCTTTCATCCTTGTATTCAAAAGCTCAAAATACCTTTGTGCACACTTCTCTGTGCAGCTGAGTAGTCAAGTGCTGCCACACACAAAGGGAGTCAGTGACTCAGACAGTACAAACCATAGTAGAAAAGATACAATTTACACCCTCAGAATGATTCTGTGGGACATTTGTGCCCCGAAGAAGATTGATCTTTACGCTTCTCTACCTATGGCCAAGGACCATTTTGGGGAGGGCAGCAGTTCAACTGTTTCACAGTTGCTACCTTACCTGTATGGGGAAGGAAGCAGTGCAGTGGCTGAAGCTCCAGACAGCCTTTCTATCCTGCGCATTTGCTTGTGGATCTCTCACCAGGTCTCTACATCTCTGCACTCCTGGAGCCTGGCCTGATGCTAGTTCATGTCAACTTTGTACCATGGCTTGTAGTGTTTTCTAAAAGGCTAAATATTCAAAGAAGTGATTCTTAGCAATACTTTTTATATATTTTATGTTTCTCCATTTCCATTTAACTTCAAAAAAATTTTTTTGAATGTCAAGACAAATGGATGTTGGGCTGCTTTGCTGTGTTTGATCACAGCTGTCTGAGGAGCTCTTCTCTGCAAACAGGAGACACGTTGGTGAATACAGCCCCCAGGATAGAAATGGTGTGGAGGAAAGAAACCTATGTAGGAATGGATTTCAGCTCATTTTGAGGAAATCTTCTATGTGGGACTGTCTAGATATGGCATGGACTACTTATGAAGATAGAAAAGGGATTCAAACTTTAGATAAGAGAGTTCAACTATATGATTTTTAGGCCCTTTGAAACCCTGTGATTCTAACCAATTGTGTCATTCATTTGTTTAATGCGCATCATTTACCTTCTGAAGAAATTTTCAGTGCTATTCCTCTAGAAATAATTTTCTACCTACTTGTGATTATTCTTGAATTGGCTGTTTCTCTCATAGTTTGGATTGAAGCTATCTTAACAACCGTACTGTAGCACACTTAGAGAAATTTTTTCAGTGTCTGCAATACTGATTTTTTGTTTGCATTCTATTTCATGATGGGTCTAATAGCCCTACATCAGGAATATATTTTATATAAAATGTTCTATAAAATAAATATACAGTATTGATTTATTTAAATATATGTCTTTATGTAGAATTTATACCTGTAAATGAATTTCTGTCAAATTTTCTCCTTAGGATGTTATTTCAAGAAGTTACTTTTCATTTATATATAAGTAGTAAACTTTATTGTAGCAAAGTGGGAGAACTGAGAAAAATATAAGGAAAGAAGTAAAAACCATTTTATAATCCTAACCCACAAGGAATCCTTTTGTACTAATTTTAATGCAAGTTAAAGTCTAACTTTATTAGATTGGGTTTTTTAAGATCTCTAATTAACCTATCATAATTATAGTTTATTTAGTAGAACTGTCTGGAGATATCTCATAATGGATAGCATTGGTGTATAAAGTTTCTTTAACGATGACTTAACCATTCTAATAAAACTATAGGACAAAGAATATGAATATCATCATCTTTCCTTCTTTTGAAGATGATGAATAAGCTTATTTAGTAAAACACTCCATAAATGCTAGACACTGTTCTAAGCGCTTTATAATTATTAACTCTTTAAACTTTACTATCCTATGAATAAGATACTGTTGTTATTCCCACTTCACAAATGAAGAAGTTGAGGTGCAAGGAGGTCACCTGAATTTGCCTGAAATTGCTTTTCTAATAAGTGGCAGAACTGGTACATGAATATAGACTATTTGAATTGCTCTTAACTCATATGCAACCCTGCCTCCCAAAGTTATCAAAATGAGAGTGTACAGATTTCAATTCATCATGCAGGGTCTGTATGCGATTGCTATTGTAGAGTCACTGCTAAGCATCCACCATTCTCAAGACCAGCACGAAACTCTATCACAGAACTTTGTGGCTAGGAAGAAGAGAATTCTATAAAGTTGCTAAGGGAAATGAAAGATAAAAATTCCTTCTGATAATAGTGCTGACTGTATATTATAGTCTCTTTTTTCCTCTTCCTGTAACTCAATACCAGACTGGAAATTTATAAAGTACAAAGGTTTTACTTAGCTCATCGTCTGGAGGCTGGGAAGTCCAAGGATGAGGCATCAGATCTGGTGAAGTTCTTCTTGCTGTGTAGATGCTGCCAAATCCCAATGTCTGAGTTCTCAGCCCAATAGCTCTCAAATCCAGGGGCCCACATTTGGGTATTCCCTCAGAGAGAAAGAGAGAAATCCATGCCTTTCTAGCTAGTAAGGAGAGGCTGCCCATGACAGTGAGTCCCCAAGGTAGAATACCTGCATTTCCTGCCTTTTAAAAGGCAAGGAAATTGGGAATATGATGACAAGTGATTTTTGTGGATAGTATTACTGTAAACATCTTAGCAGTATCCTGTTATGTACTGAGTTCTAACTATGTGTCGATTCTTTGCCCAACAGTTTTTTTGTATTGTCTCATTTAACAGTCACCATGATTTTTAAAGTCTATGTTGTTATTTTAATTTTACCAACATGAAAACTGAGATCCAAAAAGGCTGAATGACTGCAGGAAGTCACAGTCTAGTAAGTGGCGGAGGTAGGATTCGAAGTCCAGGTTTGTGTGGCTTCACAATCTGAATCCTTAGCATAGAATCTGAGTGTTCAAGCCAGGAATTGTCCGGAGGTCTTTGAGCCATCCATTGTCTCACAGGGGTTGGTCTCCTAGGCTTAGGATGACAGCTTTGTCTAGCACTACATAAGCGTGTACTAACCTGGCCTTCACAGCAAGTTGTGGCCACTGGTTTGGATGGCATTTCAATTCTCCCTCTAACAGAGCCTGGAGAGTACAGACAAAGGAACTGTACATGATAAATCATATTCCCACTATCCAGTGCTCCTAGTCTGGTCCAGTTATGTGGTTGGCTGGAACCTGAAAATACCAGATGGGAAAGGGAGAAAGGGAGAGGGAGACAGTTGGGCTCATTAAAGCATTACCATTTGATACTACCTGGAGATGCTAGATGTCAGAATTGATTGCTCCAATTTTGCTACCCAGTATGTTTTAAGTGTTTTGGTCAGTGGCAAGACTAGGGTGGGGAGGATTGTTTCTGCTTAAACGATCAAATTAATTGCCTGAGTCTGAGTGTGAGAAGGAAAACGCCACAGTGTTCTCACGGCATTTGGGTCCATGTGTACAGGTGGAGCTACCATTCACTTAAGCAAAGCCCTTTGGCCCTTGATATCTATTTCTGCCAAAAAAAAGTCTTACTCAGTAAAACAATGAGAAATGGTGATGCACAATTGTTATGCAGATTCTTACCAAGGGAAAAGATTGTAAAATATTGAACAACTTTTTATTAGAAATATAGATTTTTTTTTTTTTTTACTAAGTCACTTAAACTCTCTTAGCCTTATTTTTCACATCTAGGTTGAGAACTTGAATCCTCCATGAGAGTTCATTCAACAAAGATTCACAAAAGTTCTGCTATGTGCCCAACTCCATTATAGATAAAAATAGGTAGCATGTTTGACACTGCTTCTAGAACTTAGTGTAACACAAATGATGACTATTTTTCTTTTTTCAGATTTTGGTTTCAGAGAAAAAAGCATCACACCATTTAGTACCATTTCCAAGCTTTACCTCTCATGTCAGCAGTGAACTATCTGTATGCATCCCAGGAAGGACTAGGAGAGCAGAAGGGGCAAGGCATGTGAGGAAGGAAAATAAAAGCCACAGTCATTGCTACCGAGGAAAGAGGTTTTCAAACACAGAAAGGCAATTGGGTTTTGTGATGGTGAAGCACAGCCATGGCTACTGCTATGCCGAGAGAGAACAAGTCAATATGTATGATGTAATGTTGCAAGTGAGCATTTAGTTCAGCTGATTTCCATGTCCAGAGTAAATTTATTCTGAGTTTTGAGGCTAGCATCTATACATGTATGTGAGTGTCTGACAATATTCTTTGCAAAGCTTTTAAGATCTTGTGATCTTAAAATGTGATGAACTGCTAACATTGGCCTAATAGAGACATTTTTCCAAAGAGTGGAAAAGAATAAACTTAGAAACAGGGAAGAAGAGGGGATCAGAACACACTCTGTCCAAATAATTCTGAGGTTTGAATACTGAGTTCAGCCTGATATTATGTTTGGGGCCTGCATGAGTTCTATGAATTTATACAGAATTTATTTGAATATACAGACTAAAGCACTAGGTATTCTCTGTGTGGTATAGTCATTTTGACAGCCTCCAGTGAACTAGTGGTTCCCGTCATTAGCCTAATTAATGCAAAGAAGCCAGAATAAAATTGGGACCCTGACACTAGTTTTAGAAGACTTCAAAGAAATGAATATGAATTATTTGCACTTGGATTAAAACTGAGACAAGCTGCTGAACCTCAGAGCAGGACTTTTCTCAGTAAGCATCTTTCCACTTGGTAGTTCATCCTATTTGGAGTCTTTCTTGCTCTCCTCCCAAGTGTTACATGTTGGATGCAAGTAGAAATTTTCCAGTGGGACATACTGCTTAAATATCTAAGGTTAGATTTGAGGAAATTTTTTCAGCTGTTTCCACTCAAGTATTCTCTCATTCTGAAATAAATATATTCTGAAACCTCACTCTGTAACTATAGAAACCCTGATCTTCTCTGTGCTTCAGTTAGAAACACAAAAGAGCTCTCAGTTAGAAAGGAGTATGCTGTTAATTATTGATCTATGAATAGCTAAGACCTTATCCACCATGAAGTTTCTATAGATTCAGGGGTTCTCTCTCTCTCTCTCTCTCTCTCTCAAAAGAAAATATTGAAATCACAACTAATCATATTTAAGCAAAAAGTCATGTTAAAACAACACATTGTATTTTTTTTCTCGTTCAACAATTATTTATGACTTGCTATAATTCACATTGAGTGATGGCCTCAAGCCATGAAATTTAAAGAAAAAGCCATGTAAAAGCCATGAAATTTAAAGAAAAAGGAAATCAAGAAATAATAAAATAAAATAAAGATAAAATTAAATGGCCCTCTCTCCCTGGAACTTCCTGGACCCTGTGCTTGCAGATGGCGTTACCTGGAGCTTGGGCAGCAGTCTGCAGATATCAAGGACAATGGCCAAGAACAAATTAAGAAGGCAGAAGTCCAGGAATGTATTTCACATAGCCAGCCAAAAAAATCTTTAAATCCAAAAACAAAACAAAACCAGTCACTACTAATCTTAAAAAGATAAACATTGTAAATGATGAAAAAGTTCATAGAATGAATAATGCTTTTATATAAACAATTCTGAAGGAACTTGCAAACTTCTCAAAAAGGCTCACTCTTGAACTGCTGGAGAAAGAGCTGAGTAATCAGTAGCATCATGAAAATGAACCAGTTAATGTTGATGAAGCTGCAAGATTAATGGCTCGATTGTAATACAATGAAGGTTTACCAAATTCCCCCCCAAAAACTCAATAAAATAAGTATTTTATACAAAAAAAAGATAAAACTAAATACTGTTATGGCTTAAAAGAAGGAAAGATCATCCAATTGGCAAGAATTTGAAAACTCAAGGAAATTTTTTTCTCTTCCTCCTTTTCAACCCTGGCCTTCAAACAGGCACAAGTCCTACAAATTTTATCTTGAGGCTTTCCATCTCCTCCACCTCATTATCATATTTCATCATTTCTTGCCCAGATTATGTCAATAGCTTCTAAATAGGCCTCCTTTTCTTTCCCTTGGTTAGTCTCTCTTCTACCTGCACCAAGCTCATTTATTTAAAACACTAATTTGATTTTATTGCATCCTTGTTTTACACCCTCCAGTAACTCTTGAGGATTCCCCAAGGAAAACCCCAACTCCTGGAAGTAGATTAACATCCTTTACGTTCCCCTGTTGTCCTCATCTCTGCATCCTCTGGTCTTTCATCTTGCTCACACCCTCAGGTCATGGGCATGTTCGTCCCATTTGGAATTCCTCCTAACCTTTCCTACTGACGAGCTTCTTCTCATCTTGAAAGTCTGATCAACTGACACCTCCTCTAAGGAGCCCACCCAAATGCTATCCACCCCTCTTACACCCCCCAGTGAAATAAGTACACCCATGTTGATATCACAGTTCTTACTGTAGTGGATTATTATCAGTTTTTCTTTACATCTCTGTCCATGCCAAGAGCACACTGCCACAAGTTCACTGCAGTCCTACTTGTAAAATCTATTTTCTTTGTCCTTTGCATTTCATGTGATATATAGTAGGCACCCAATAAGTGGTTAATGAATGGAGTAGCAGGTAAAATGATAAATCTGCAGAAATGACAGAAGGAAGACATTAGATTTCTTGAAAGAAAATTCAAGATCATATATAACATATTTGGTCATCAAGTAAAGCTAACTATGCCAATGTTCTTAAAGGGAAGATAAGGAAAGGGGAGGAAAAAAGAGGAAAAGAAAGGAAAATCTTGTTTAATCTCCATTTTGCACATTCATCTCTACAGACGGATTTATTAAAACTGATTTTGATTTATTTAAGCATTTAAATAGCAAATGTTATCTTTTTTCTTCCTCTTAAGTTCCTTCCAAATATTGTGACTCTCAGCATATATAACACAAAATTTCAAGGAACATATTAGAAGCTTAGAGCTTAAAGATTTTACAGTGAACAAAGGAAGAGAAATATTTTAGAACACATTTTCTTTGAGTTGTAAGGATGAGGAAAAGGTATTCTTCACTTAATAAAGAATTTCATCATAAATACTTTGTCATGTGATAGACTCTTTATTTTCACATTTTTCTAGGGTGGAAAGAAAGGAACGTGCCCGATTGAAGACAGTAAAGTTTAATGCAAAACCTGGAGTGATTGATTCAAAAGGGGTAAGTACAATCTGATGGAAACATTATATTCTCTCAGCTGCATAGAGTTAATAATGCTTAACATTTAGGCTTTCAGAAGCAAATTATGGAGCTATTAGACAGTACAGCACTGTTATAAATGTATAGCTGAAAGTACTGTCATTTGTGATCAAATGGATTAGATTTATTGTAAATATATTAAGTACTGGGTGTAATATTCGTGGTCAGGATAAATGATATGCTGATGAAAGTGAGGTAATGACTACAAACAAAATACGCAGTTTAGGGGTTTTCTCTTTTATTCTTTTAAATTATATTCTAAAAGGTTGAATATCATAAAAGGTATCTCATCAAAAGTATATTTAGTTTGTTATACATTATAAAATTAAGACAGTGGTCATGGAAATATTCATATGTATCACTTAAGTGAATATATATATATATATATTGTTGTGACAAACATAAAAAAAGGAGAGAATTAACAAGTCACCAAAATTGAAATATCTACTCGTGTATACCTTTTTTCTTAGTAATAACTTTAATGAGACATAATTCACACAGCATATAATTCAGCCACTTAAATTTAGAGTTGTGCAACCATCACCAACCAGTTTAAACTCATTTCGTAGCTCCATAAAGAAATTCTGTATCAATTAGCAGTCACATTCCATTTCCTCAAACCTTCTGCTCTTACTTAGCCATGGACAATAATCATTAATCTACTTTCTGTCTTTATGGGTCCCTATAGATATTTCATATGAATATAATTACATAACATATGGTCTTTTGTGGCCATTTATTCCACTTGGCACAATATTTTCAAGTTGCATTAATGTTTTGCATGTATAAGTATTTCATTTATTTTTATTGCCGTATATCTTACTGTTTGGATATGCTACGTTTAATATATCCATTCATCAGTTGATGGACATGTGGGTTGTTTTCAATCCTTAGCCACTCTGGGTAATGCTGCTATGAACATTTGTATTTGTGTTCAAATTTTTATGTAGACACAGCTTTTCTTTTCACTCATATATAACCTGACTGAGATCACTGGTCCCCTCAGCAATGTGATAGCTCCGTACTTAACACTTTGAGGAACTAGCATACTGTTTTCCAGTGTGGTTGCACCAGCTCACATTTCCATTCATAGGTTTGAGGGGTCCAATTTCTCTATACCCTTCCCAGCTCATTATTGAATGCTGAATCTTTTTAATTATAAACATCTTGGTGGGCATGAAGGGGCATCTCACTGTGGTTTTAATTTGCATTACCCTAAAGACTGTTGATGCTAAGGATCTTTTTGCATGTTATTGGCCATTTGTGTACCTTCTCTGTGGGTTTCTATTAAGATTCTTTGCCCATTTTTAAATGTGGGCACTGTTGTTGCAGTTGCAGAGTTGTAGAAGTTCTGCATTAGTCTATTAATTTCTTATAAAAGGTTTTCACATAGTTTCTCACATTCTGAGTTGTCTTTTGACAATACTTTTTAATTTTGATGAAGTCCAGCTTATCTTTTTTTTTTCTGTTAATGTTTTGATGTTATATTTAAGAAACCATTGTCTAATCTAAGGTCACAAAGATTTTTGTTGTATTTTCTTCTAAAAACTTCATAATTTTAGCACTTCCATTTAGGAGTTTGACCCATTTGGAATTAATTTTTGTATATGGAGAGAGATCAGGTTCCAATTTCATTTGTATGTGAATTACTGTCTTCACTTTTGCCTGTCCATTGCAAATGTAGAGAGAGTATTGTAGACATGTTTTTATTTGTATATTAGTCATATCTTACGTTTATGAAACGACTTAGTAGTTCTAATAGTTTTTAGTGGATTCCTCAGGATTTCTGATATATAAGACCATGTCATATGAAAGAAGAGATTTTTAAAAGACTTTTTTTTCTTGCTTAATTGTCATGGCTAGAACCTCCAATACAATGTTGGGCAGCTATGGCAAGAGCAACCATCTTTGTCTTCTCTTGACTTTAAGAGGAAAGATGCAGTTGTCTACTATTAAATTTGATGTTAGCTATAATTTTCATAGCTTTTTAAATATATTTTTGAAGGACCAACATTATCTAGTATCATATGGGCTATAATATCTTACTGCTGTATTATAACTCTATCTTTTCTTTTCATGTACTTGCCTTTGACTAAGCTAATAATTGTAGCTTGTCAGTATTACACAGAACCACAAATTATGCTCAATAGATGTCCCTATGAAAAAAATAAGGAAAAGTAACATTATTCAAGGTTTTTAAGACTCACACACAATGCTATCCTTGGTATTTTAGGTAGAGATTTTACTATGAAGACCAGTAATTTACATAATTTACTTTCTAAAAAGCAGTATTTAAGTGAAATAGAAATTCATTTAAACATATGAATCATTCTCAAGAAAAACAAGAGTTTGTGATACTATGGCATAGAATCCTTTCAAATACTACTTAATTACTAAAGGCTAGGACTTTTTACTGATTCCTAGTAAGAAGGTAAGGATATATATATATATTTGTTTCATGTATGTAGTTGATATGTATCAGAAAATTTGTCCTGAATACCTACCATGTGTTAGACTTATACAGGATACAAAATATAACCTAGACTTATAACATTAGTAAGAGGCCAGATACCTTTTTGGTAAAGCCAAAACATGTATGGCATACTTTGTATATGATAAATACCCTTAAATATTTACTAATTAACAGAAATGTAAATTCTAGGACTTGAACTGCTATTGAAAGAGAAGCGTAATCATTTGAGAAGTGAAGTTTGGGGCTGTAAGTTAGGAGGATCATTCTAGTTTCAGTTCTAAATTCTGGTTTCAGTTCATTATTAAGTCACCATTGTTCTTTGGGTCTCAAGCAAATTAACAGCTTTGAATTACATCAGGGATAACAAAATAAATTTTAACTTCTATGTATTCTGAGGGTATCCATGAAGAAATAAATCTAAGAGTCACCATTTGAAAGTTCTGTTTGCTAAAATGTCCAGGCTTTCTATCCACTCTGTATACCTTCACAAAGCCTGAGTCCACATATGCAAAGAAAAGTGGATTATTGTGTTAATAGTCTAGACAGAGTCTGGCTACGTCCCTAAAATTCAAACAGCCGTCTACATGGTGGAGTTTCCTTGTCACCATCACAATTCCCCAGATATCAATGCAGCCAAGTCCTTCTGGGAATATCTGTGAAGTCCTTAATGAGTTCAAACCAGACTGTGGTGAAAACTTAATCACTCTTATTTTGTTTCATTATCCTTCTAACTTTTTTATTACTTTCCTAACTACATGTATTAGTCAGCTTTCCTGCTGCTGGGGCACAGTATCCACACCCACAATTTAAAAGAGGAGATATGTCATTTGGCTTACCGTTTCAGATGTTTCAGTCCACGTTCAGCAAGCTCCAAGGCAGAACCACCATAGCAGAAGGGAAGGGTGGAACAAAGCTGTATACTTCATGGTATCCGGAAGCAGTGCACAAGGGGTGAATGCCAGCAGGACGTACACCTTCCGAAGGCACATACCCAGTGATCCACTTTCCAACAAAACATTCAACTGTGGACATAAGTGGATTAATCTACTCATATGTATAGCACCCCTGTGACCCAGTCACCTCTGAGTCTCTTAATCCAGTGAAATTCACAACTAAGATTAAATGGCATAAATCCATCTGCTTTCAAGATGACAACTAGTTACATCTCCTTCAACCATACTTAATCTCTGAACAAACATAATGAGTAGTTAATTTCACCTAACATGGTACAACTATTCTATACAAAATTTAAAATGCAGTAATCCCTTCCTTAAAATCTCAACAATTCCAGCATTGCCCAAAATTCCAATCCCAAAGTCTCCTCTGAGACTCAAGGCAAACTCTTAGTTTTGAACTCCTGTAAAATTCAAAAAGTATGTTATATATATTTCTAATATACAGTAGCACTGGGTAAGCATTTCCACGCCAAAAGGGATGAACAGGGAAATAGAAAGAAAGAGGACCAAAGCAAGACTGTAACACAGCAGGGCAAACATGAAGTCCTTCAGCTCTGTGTCCAGCACATAATGGGGCACATAATGATAAAACGTGATCTCCTGATGATTTGGGTATCCTGACTCCTATGGCCTTACTGGTTAAGAGTCCACATGGTCTCTCTCTTGGGTTGGCTTTGTTCATAACCTGTATGTAGCTTCCCTTGGCAGATGTTCCTGGCATCGCTGTTTTCTTAGGGTCCCCACTGAACCTTTGTCTTCATTCACACAGCTTCGTGCACCTCTTCTCAGGGGCACATTACCTGGCCTCTCAGGCATTCCTTAAAATCTAGGTAGACATCTCAATTACCCCACGACTCTTACATTCTGTATGCATGAAAAATAAGCATCTTGTGGATAATGCTAAAGTCTGCCAACTAGCTCAAGCAGAAGGTAAGCCCTCTTGGTACATGACTGCAGCAGCCTCTGAGTGCCTTCATAGTTGAGCACTGTGAAATGAATCCAAGGAACCAATTCCCTAGGGGAACCTTTGGTGTAGGGATCTGAGCAAGCAGTTCTCCTCTCAAATAAAATAGTTGTATTTTTCTACTCTGACACTATGGTGGGTGGGTCTTATTGATTCCTAAGGTGCATTCAAGACATCTTGAAAATACTTGGTTTCTTTTTAATAGCACTAATCTTTTTAGCAACCCCACCTTCTTTAGCCCCAGATTTACATGTGGTTCTTTTTTAGGAAAAAAGGTTTTCAAATTTTTCAGCTTTTTTTAACTCTTGATTCACACTATAAATGTGGCTAATAGTAACCAACAGTACTCATGTACACAGCCTTAACATTTGGACTACCTTGAATTTTTCTATGCCAGAGCAATTAGTCTGTACCTCTTAAACTCACCCTCACACAAAATCTCAAGTCATGGAGAAATGCAGACAAATTTTTCAGTAGGATATACTACCCACAGCCTCTAGTCCAATTCTAAGTGTCCTTGTTCTCATGCAAGGAATAATCGGCCTGTGCTTTAGAAACTGTATTCCTGTCAGCATTCCAGTCTGCTGAGATTTCAGAATGGGAGTCACCCATGAAGCTCTGCTTGGAACATTTTAGAGCTTCTCTACCCTGCATGTGCAAACCTCTCCAAAGTCCTCCCAACAAACTAGTTCCAAAGGTTTCTGAACCACGTGGTCAAAGTTAGTAACAGCAACAACTGCATTTTTCTGTACCAATTTCCTACATTCCAACTTTCCTGTTGTTGGGACATAATCCCGACACCACCAGGAGAGGTAGAGAGGTTTATAATATCTAACATTTTTTCAGTCCCTATCTGGCTAGTTCCAGGGCAAAAAATGTCATGGCAGAAGGATTTAATGAAACAAAGCTGTTCACCTTATGGTGGCCAGGAAGCAGTACATAGAAAAAAACCAAGAGGTGTACCCTCTACAGGCAAGCATCCAGTGATTCATCTCCTAACAACACATTCAGCATGAACATTAAGTGGATTAACTCACTTATGAGTATAATATCCTCATGATTTAATCACCTTTCCAGAAGTCTCTTAATCCAGTCAAGTTGACAATTAAGATTAACTGGCACACCAGCCATTCTGAAGTCTAGGAAATTGTGTGCTCCTCAGAGTCAAGCTGTTCTGCATTGCAAAATTAATAACTTCATGATTTATGCTAAACTTTGTCATAGATGTGGTTTTTAATTTTTAAATCTCTATAATTTTAAAAAAGAGGTATGTAGAAGAGATTGTATAAGAGTTATCATTAGCCTTACTATATATCAGCAACATGCAATAAATGTGTTTGTGTATGTAAGTACGCTTTTGCATTGTAAATCCCTTCTAAAGTAAGGTAGGACATACATATGTACACATACACACACATACATAATCCTATTATCTGGCTGGTATATAGTAGAGATGATAAATGATAGAAGTATCAATTGTACATACTTCCTCTACTGTGGACTATAAAAACTAAATGTAGGTACAAGTCTTGGCAAACATGTTCAGTTATTTAATAAATCTTTCTTACATACCAAGACAAGGTAGCTGGATAGACTGGAATTGTAATGACAAATAAGTAATTATTGCCTGCCTGGAGAAACAAGTATTATGAGGATAGAGTGAGTCTCTACAGGAAGTCACAATACCAAACAAGGGGACCAGAGAATTTGCTAAGTCAAGAGAGAGAGAGAGAGAGAGAGAGAGAGTGGAGCAGAGAACTTATTTTAAGGTCAAAGGGAAAATGCTCTGGCTTAAAAGGTGAGATAATTTGAATTGGCTAGGAGCTCTAATGATTTGTAGTGTTTATAAAAATGTGGAAGGTAGTTGGGAGTAGGATACAAGATAAGTAGGAAATAAAGTATGGTTTACTTCCATTGCAAGGATGAGTTTATTAAAAAGAATAAAAGGTCTTAGTGCTCGCTTTGGCAGCACATATACTAGAATAAATGGTCTCAGAACTGAAAAGTTAGACTCAAGTCAGTTCTGATGCTTTAAATTTTCCAGAAAACTTCTATTTTGCCCCATAAACAATGAACAATTTGCAGGGTTGTGATCAAATCAGACCTAGTGATTTCCTCTGAGCTTGCACAACGAATGTAACCATATCATTGCCTATATATAACTGCATCATGAGGTCCTCCTAGACAAAAACAAAAAACAAAAAAAAACTCATGTTTGCACCTTTAACATGGTGTCTATTCAATACATACTGGCTACTCTGTGTTCCCTTCTTACAGCAAAAGAAGGGAATTATCACAGGTGGGATTTGGAGAGACCAATCTGATAGCCATGGGCAGAACAGACTGGAGGACAGAGGATTTTGCTGATGCTGGAGAAAGCTACAGTAGTGCTCTGGGCGTGAGATCTCAAAATCTGAATTCCACAGTGGCAATAGGAAAAAAAAAGAAACTGTTGTGAAAGAAATCAGAGGATTTTTATCCTTGCACATCTCTGCCAATGGTTCCTATTAATAGTTCACAAACATTTCTCATTTAACAACTGAGTTCCATTGCTGCAACCACATCATCAAATGATTTGGTCTCTGAATGAGGAATTGTATATAGTATATACAATATTCAGAACAAAGACATGGTCAAAAGAAAATCCAGCTTGATGAGTTTGCTTTTATTTGCATGACTCTTACATGCACTACTGTAATCTATAACAGAACATAAAACTACAGTATCGTGCAGTACAATGAGCAAAAATTAGTCTGTATAAACAAAGTGCACTGTACAAAAACAAAAATAGAGGCCCTGTAAACAAAATGTCCAGAACGGTACCAAAAAAAAAAGACAAGTCATAAGTCCAAACAGTACACCTTAATCCTTAGTCCGTCATTAAGTGGGGAACATCTATATATTCCACAACCTCGAGCGTCCTTTATGAAGAGATGTTGGCTGTGAGAGAGGGAATGAGGCAGAAATGAAGCATGGGGCTAGGGTGACAGCAATCTCCCTGAATCAAACTGCGGCTGGCATTGAGAAATTTTCGTTTTGCTTCATTGATTCTTGGAACTTTCCACATGGCCACTGATTCCTACTGTTGTAGTTACAGATTTAAAAAATAACTTGAGAATGATTTCTCTGGTACACATAGAGAGCTGGTTGCAGAACCTGCCATTTTGTCGTTTATCAAAAAAGCAATTTGACAGTCAGTTAGCAAGACGGAAATTCTATTTGCTTCACCAGGATGAGTTATGAGGATTGATTTTTTTTTTTGAAACAGCTTCAAAGTGACATTTTGAGAGAAGAGTCATTACTGCTCTACCAAAAAAACAATAGCAAAAACAACAAAAAGAAAACCACTCCTTAAGGAGCCAGTCTGTAGATGGCAAGAGGCAGTTCAAATATGCAGAGGTGACCTAGAAATTAAAGCAGGAGGGTTGAGAGGAAAGCCACACAGCCCCACTTCACAGGGCATTAGGAAGGCAGGATTTTCCTTCAAAAATTCAGAAAAGGACTCTCCTCCCTTTCTTTATGGTTGCCTTCCTGTTCACACCCTCTAACAACTTCCTAACTGATGTTCCTGGCTCTGTTCTTTCCTCTCTGATTTCTTCCCTGTATCATGTGATGTGTACTTTTATTTTTACACCAAGAACAAACAGAAGGATATGTCCAGAGAATTCTGCAGTGTTACTACCACAGCCTGGGACAAGGTGCTAAATCTTTATATTTTCTATCAAATATGATAATTACATTTGTCCACTGAGCATCACCTGAGCAGCACATAGATAATTGTCTGATAAAGAAGTGTCAGTGGCTTCCCTGGAGATGGTTTTCTGAGGGGCCCACAAACAAGTGTCTGCTTCTGGCCTGTGTGAGGAGAGTCCTCTCTAAACCCTGACAGTCAGTAGAACTCAATGAATATTTTTAAATTAATGAATAAGTATACTGTCTTTCTAATATTTTATAGTATATTTCTTGTCAAGTTACTGATTAGGAAACTAATCAGTTTATACTTTGTTGATAGTCTGTGAGATAGCATAGAGAATAAATCATGTGTTCTTTAATTATTTTTTATGCAGATGCATTTCTCAGTAGTCATCTGCCTGTTGAGTCCAAAAAAGTACTGCTGTCAAACTACCAAGTTAATTTGCACCCTTATATACCAAATTTAGTATAATGTATAACTGACAAAATCTATCCGCTATACACTCTTGTGCATAACACACATATCCAGACTTTACAATATATTTTACTTTATTATAATTCTTTTCCCTTCTTTAGCTTCATTATATTTAAGACCTTTTTAAAATATGTTACATGTAAGTTTGGTCAACTTCATCCCCAGAAGGAAATTTAAAAATGCAAAAATAATGAAATTTTTAAAATACTTTTGAAATCCAATGTTACCTTCATTCCCTAGTTAAACAAAAGCTTTTATTTACTTAATGTTGGGAGAAGTATGGTAAACATTATAAATTTACTTGCTCTTTGTACTTTTCTCCTGCCTCAAGGAGATTTTCAGTGTTCAGATTTTTTTAACTTTTTCACCCTTAGATATTTGTTGAGGTTATACCATTGCCAGATACTGACTTATTCAATAGAAATATATGAATAAGACATGATTCCAGCCTTTAGGGATAATAAAATATTTTCTAGAGACCAGAGTGTTAGTGAATAATAAATAGGACCTGGTAAGCACTTGAGTGAGAGTGCAGCCCACAGTATTAATTGAAATCAATTACTTAAGCCTCTTGTAGTGTTCATAGGAAAGTTCCTAGAAGAGATAATCAATGAAGAATCAGTAAAATTAACCAGGTATAAAAGGATGAAAAGCATGTTGTCGGTAGCAGTGATAGTTTTTCAGGAAAAAGCTCAGTGTGCTCATGAAGCCAATGAAGCTTAATGTTACCTAAATTCAGTAAAAAGCCAAAGCGTCAGGGTCAGGAGATAAACCAGAAAGGAAGTCAAGAACCAGATCATGAAGAGCCTTGGTTGTTTGGTGGCTTTCAGTAAAGGTGAGATCAGAGTATTAGCAGATCACTCTTTGGCAAGGTGGAATAAATTTCCACAGGGAGCAAACAGGAGTCCAAGTCAGTAATACAGGTGAGCCATAGAGAAAACCTGACCTTGAACCATAGAATAGGTATAGAGAGGAGAAAAGAAAGTAGAAAATACTGCATTTAGCAGGGGAAAAAATGTAGCCCACAGCACCCACTTTAGCTGAGACTCTGATTAAAAATGGACTGCTGCCTGTCTCGCAAGTGCAGGGGCCCGAGTTCGATCTCCGGTACCAAAAAAAATGGAGGTGCCCGGGATCAACCCCAATCCTGTGGTTTTAGATTCCCTGAGGACAGAGGCTGACAAGGGGCATTTTAACAAATTCCCTAGAGATTCTGTTAAGCATGCTAAAATCTGAGGTGCACAGGCATAGAAGAAAGAATGACCTTCTTTTACTCTAATAACATAACCATGATTCAATTGCCACATATCTAAAAGCAAAAACCATATTAAAAGAGATAATATATGTGAAGTTCTTCATACTGTTCTTCCCCTTTCTCATATAATTACAGACACATCACACATCTCACCTCCCCATTGATTGTATAAATGAGCAACTTCTTTTTTTTCTTTTTTTTTTTTTGGTTAACTTCTTTTTTTTCTTTTTTTTTTTTGGTTTGGGGATCAAACTTGGGACCTTACACTTGCGAGGCAGGTGGCAGCACCACTGAGCTAAATCCCCAGCCCATGAACAACTTCTTAGTGATACTTATGTCTTGGATTCTAAATCCCTGTTGGCACAACACAGAGAAAGGAAGTGTTGTCGACATTTTGCCCTGCGCCCACTTGCATGAAGCTTCTTTTGCTGACTTTGTAGCTGGAAGAGACTCTTGTGGGCAAAACCCAATCAAATTTCCCCATAAAGTCAACATTGAGCCTAACCATTGAATGTTGATTCAGTTCTCATCCAGTTCAGTTTGTGACAAGAATTGTGGAAAGAATTAAGTTTGTGAACTGAAGTACCACTGTGAGTGGCAGAGCTGAGCTCTACACTGTGACATAAGATCTAATGTGAGCAAAACACATTGATTATTTAAAGCATTCTTGTATACGAACTAATTCTAGATGTTATTCACTAAATCTTTCCATTCAAGTAGTGATATGGTGCTTGGGCTAAAATAATATAAATAGATGTATAATTTATGGTTCTATAAATAACAAGTAGAGTTGCATCACATGGGAACACAAGCCTTTGTTAAATTTTCTTCCCACTATTCAGTGTTATTCAGATAATTTGGCTCAGTCCCATTTCTGCTTTGGGAACCATTTGTGGACAGCTTCTGATTCACTACAGGGTTTCCTTTATCCTGGCTTGGAGTAAAGGACCTGGAATCACATCGTTCACTATGGAACTGCTGTTCATTGTGAAAAGCTTTAACTACTGGGACCTAAAACAGCAATGCAATACATAAAGTTATAGAAGTGACTTCCCATCATCCAATTTCTCACCACAGGAATTATATCCACACCGGCATCAAGTAAAATTAGCACGTCTTGCCTCTTTTCCATGGCACGCTGTTTACATGTGGGTAGAAAGTCTTTGTATGACAGATCATGTAATGGCTAAAAAGAATTTCAACAACAGCTTCCAGTATGTTCCTAATGTTCAGTACCTAATTGCTTTGTCTTTTCATTGAGACAGAAACAGAGGAGTGGGGGAGAAATGGAGATGCTGATATTAGGCTGCTCTAGATCCCATTCTTAACTTTCATATTATGTGAGCCAGTAGTTTCTTTCTTATACTCTTTTTTCAATTATAATAAAATCTGGGGGGTAGATTGCAAGTCCCTTGAAGGTAGTGAAGACAATTTATTTAGGGGCTAAAATACTTCACAGCACTCAACCAATAATAATCATTGAATTAAGTAATGTGAGTGAAGAAGGAAGAAAGTGGTGTGTTAAGAGAAAGGTTATGTAAAATAGAAGGTACAGTCCATTTTCTGCTCTAAATTGTGAATAGGGAACTGAACAATTTATTCTTGACATTAGAGGAAAGTGATCTTGATATTTCCTTTCCTTTTAATAAGTAGGTTTTGAGGGTTTTGAGTTTCCTCTCTATACATTAGATAAAGATACAATTGGGTAAGACCCCACCTCTGCCATCCTAGAGTTTACCTTTTACTACACAGGCACACAGACAAACGCTCCTATATTACTAGGCATAAACATTAAATAAGATATGAACAGAGTCTTTGTGGGGAGTCAAAGGAGACATAAGACCTATTCTGAAGGGCACCAACGGAGTTCTAAGAGGAGGTAGCACTTTAGCCAAGTCTAAATTAGGACTGAGTAAGATTTCAAAACTGTAGAATAAAGCACATTTTCACACTTAGCAAATAGTAGAAGCAAAAGTAAAAAAGAATGTACCCAATAACCAGCAAGTACTACACTAGACTGGAACATACACAAGGTGACAGTGGGAGACATAAGGGTGTAAATGTAGCATTAGGCCCAGTACCAGAGAGTACTGAGTATTCCTCTACAATATCCTAGGGGTAGTAAGACAGAGGAGCAGCAGCATGCTTACAAATAAAGAGGCTGAGTCTTATCACTGGGAGGAGGGATGGTAGGTACCTGAAGCAGCGCAAGAGGAGGGCACCTAGAAGAGGGCACTGAAATGACTCAGTGAGAATCACAGAGGTCACAGCCCAGGAACTGAAGTGAGCGGCATTCAGAAGAGAGAATTAAACACACGCTCTGTGAACACATGATGAAGCAAAGTAACCATGCCCACTAGGATTATGATAGCAGGGAGAATCAACTGCAGAGAGCCCAGATGAGCAATTTAAAATGTGTGTGTGCTTTCAGGCCTGTCTTCAAGCATTTACTGCTACCCAACCTGCCAAGTACTTGAAGTACTTAGCTGAGGTAACAGCTTTGTGCTAAAACATCTTACACATTGTCTTAACTTTTCACATTGCTGAGACAAAATACCTGACACCCAAAGTTAAAGGAGAAAAGATTTATCTGGCTCACAGTTTGTAGAGGTTTCAGTTCATGGTTGGCCGGTTCCCATGGAGAATAGCATGGCAGAGAGGAATCACAGAGGAGAAAGAGTTCACAGCAGGCTGAAGGCAGTGCACAGCAAGTAACAAGCCTCTTTCTGTCCCTTATATCTTATCCAGGCTACTCACCCTCGTGCTCTTAATCTTAGTGTCATACCCTTGACCCCAGCATCACACACTGCAGATCAAACCACCTCTGAAAAAGCCCCATCTATGATCGCATGAAGCTCTGGGGGACATCTAGACACAAGGTCTAACACACATGATGCTGAATAGTTGCAGACTAATTGTCAATGAAATAAACTTTTAAAAAGCTTGAAACCACCTCTAGACTGGAAAGCGGGTTGTGATAAGTCCACTTCTCCTCTGGAGTTAAGAAATTTTTGTGGATATAGAAATCAGTTCTTGTATTTGCAGAGTACTTTGGACCTTATCAATTTCACAGAGGAGGAGGCAGGGTCAGAGGAAATAAGTAACCCACATGAGGTCATACAGCTCAACACTGTTCTTTAGCGGCACATGAATATTTATACGGTGTACCATCTTCTTTAATTAACAATAGTTTACAAGGTATCTTTCATGTCTAACACCAGGTTAAGGCCTGAGAAAAACAAGGATGCCTGAGCCTTTGCCCTTGCTCTTGACAAACATCTTATGGTCTGGGAAAGGTTTGGACTTCCTTTGAAGTGAGCACTCTCGATATATAATCTGTTTCTCTCTGACAGTCAGCAGACCTAGTACTGCGACCTCAGTGATGCCACTGGCCATGTCATCTGAGACAGGCTACTTATTCCTTTTATTCCTTTGTAAAATGAAACTTATAAGCAAGATAAAATACACATGCTTCATTATCATGTTGAAACACTAGCCTTCAGACATAACACGAAGGTGATTAAGTTAAATCATAATTATACTTTTCACAAAAAACCTCCATGTATAGTGCAATCCAATTTTTTTATTTATTCATCTATCATAATGTGCTAAGCACTATGGCTTTATTGCCTAATGGGAAAGCATGAAATGAGGAAAAGTATGTCATGGCTCAGGATTATGTTGTATCCCATTCTGAGTACTTGAGTCCCTTTGTTGAAAGGCAAAAATAGCTCTATGTTCCAGTGCAGTAGGGGGCACATGTACACAAACAGGCAACAACCAGGAAATTGTACAAGCATCTTGTATTTGCTAACCTGTATTTGTAACTGTGTAGTGCAGTTTTTATTCATTTATAGAGTTCTGGGAACTTTGGATGACAACTGAAATGTGAGAGTTTTCCTAGCACCTCTCTCAAATTTATTACAAGCTCTTATCAGTGTAAGTTAGAGCTGATTCCACTGACAGAAGTAAAGAGTTCACAGATGTGCCACTTGCCTTTCATGTTTTCACAACTTAGTGAATATTTTAAGTATTTCATCCTCACTTGAAGCTGGTATTTGGGCACTTTTTTTTTTTTTTTTTGTACCAGGGATCAAACTCAGGTCCTTGCGCTTACAAGGTAGGTGGCAGAACCACTGAGCTAAATCCCCAGCCCTTATTTGGCACTCTTGATGTGAATAGCTTTCTTTCCTGGAAGACCCCAAGTATCTACTGTTTCTCTTTGTAACTGGATGGTGCTAGTTGCCACAGAGAATTAGCACTTCAGTGAATTCGTGGCCTCAGTTATGAGGTGAGTGACAAACCGAGAAAGCAGTCTGTGAATTCCTCCCAACCAGCAGGCCCTTGGGGAAGGGTGTCGTGCTGGCACTGCAGCTGAAAAAAGAAAAACATGAAGTGGTGATTGTTACTTAGTGGGATGATAATTGCTTTATTACAGGTAAAGAACAGCTCACCTCCCAGTTGACTTTAAAGAGCTAACTGAACTCTGTTTATACACTTTTCAGCAGTAGGCACCATTCACACTTGGCAAATAAAGGATTTTACTTTGACAGTATTTCCAAAATGTGATAACAATAAAACTAACATTTATTCAAGATTACTTTAAGCCAAACATTTTGCTAAAGAATGTTTTCATTAAATGTTCAAAACAATCCCATAAGGTGATTTCTACATAGGGTCTTCTTTTGAGAGAGATCATCATTCTGGATGCACCCCCACCTGGTGTTAGTTAATCTTTTTATAATGATGTTATCTAAATATAAACACAAAATTAGCTTCAAACCCTCCTCCTCTATAAAGTTAAAATATATGAAAAATGGGAATTCATTAAATACCACTTTATTGTATAACAACAAAATTCCAAAGTACACACTAAGAGTGGTGATGTTTCGGTAAAACTAGGTGGTCTTCCATGGTATTGTCATGGGTGTGACTGCTGGGCTCAAGTGTCTTTGGAGTTGGACCAGCCTTCTGGGCGGCACAGAAGACTCAGTTCCCGCACCGCTGTTTATCTGTGGTACATACATACTGGGCGGAACCACTGTGAAGGTTCTGTCTAGGTTTCACTTCTCGCTGCTTACCCACTTATCCAGCTCCTAGCACTGAAGTCACTCCGTAAATACTTGTGGACCTCAGGTGTCACACTACACCAGCCTAGGTGGCTGTGGGCTGTGCACTGATTAAGTCCCCAACCCCCTTGGGGGCCTTCCTTGCCTCACTGTGCAAGGCACAGCTGTGTGCTCTCTCAGCTCTGCCTGGAGCGGTGCCTTGCAGCACCTCAGTACAGCCCTCACCCACACTGAACTTACTATTTTAAACCTTTTGTGGGTGGAGAAACCCCAGGAATAAGCTTTTATCCATTTATCTCTAATTCTCATTCTTGTTGGTTACAGTGGTCTGTCACGTCATAGTAAGTAGAAGAACGTGCCTAAACTTTGATGGGTAGGTTTTGTGACTTTTCTATCAGCTGTACAAATTCTTTCTCAGGATTTTTAATCCAAATCCTTCTCTCTTGCACAGAAGTAAATATATAGTAGAACCAGATGTAACTGATAGACTTTTCATAGTCAAGGAAAAGAACTGCCTTTATTTTTTAACTTTTCAAAATTATTTATATAGATTATGGGTTTCATTATGGCAGATTCATATATGCACATAATGTACTTTGACCTTTTTTAGCCCCTACCTCCTTTGCCTCCCCCTCCCCTCTACTTTCACATTTGCGGGTTCAATATGTGTATTTTATTCTCGCCTATTCCCCATCACTTGCCTCCATACCCCTTCCCTCCCTTATTCCCTAACTGCCCCTCCAGTGTCTCTTCCTCCATTCTGCTGAGTCCCGCCCCGTTCCGGCTCCCACACCGCATCCCGGCAGCTCCTCACCCATTCCACATTCTCGCGGGACAAGGCAGGGATAGCGGTGCACCTGCCCGTTGGCCAGGCCTTCCCTCTGCCTGAACTCCCCTCCCTCCTCCACTCGAAAGTGTCCAACTCACTCTTTAATTCCACCCAAACCTTGCTTCTGACCCTTTGACCCTTCTCCAGTTTCCCCGGCTCCTTTGCATGCAGTTGTTCTGCCCTCCATCATGGCAATTACACACCTCCTCGGCCTGTGTCCCCGGTGTTTACTGTGCTCATGTTTTGCACAGGGAGACAGGTGGAGAATTAAACTCCGCCCACATCCCACTCAGCAAGAGCTAGCCTATGAAAAAGTGAGCTTTTCTATTCCCTCTTCCCAGAAGCGGAACCCTGTTCTAGTTTGCACTGGGTATTTTTTGCCATTAAAGACCTGAGTACAATGTTTGGCAAAAGCAATGCACTACTGTAGAATAATAATAAAAACAGGTATCATTCCTTGTATCCACACTAGCAGAGGCCGGCATGCCTGATTGCATTCAGCACAACAATTATCTAACAGGGAAATGGGATTATCGCATTTCCCTATAATCTTTCGGTAGTAGGTACTGCTGACAAAGGAAGTAGCTTCTACTAAAATATTCATTCTTGAGCCCCTGAGGTGAGACTTGGAGTGAGTAGAGTAATATCATTTATTACCATTTCCCAGACACTGCGCTGTGTACAAGTGGGATGTGACAGTGATGTGAATAGCTTATCCACTTAAGGGACTTTGGAGAAAAGAATGGCTGGTTCTTTCTGACTTTAAAGGGGCGATTGGTTTGCAGTGACAATTTCACCCAGCAATTACTAGTGTCCAGTGAAGACATAAGAATAAACTTTCTGGAAGCTGGACAAATAGCTCAGTAGTAGAGAACTTGCCTAACACGAGAGCAGTTCCACCTCAATACTGAACCAAGGAAAAAAAGGAAGAAAAAAATAAACCTGTTAGGCTGTGAAGTGAGTATGAATAGGAAAGGTGCACATAGAAGGGGATTGTTTTTAAAAACAATGTTGAAGTTTTTTAGAGTGTTTTATTCTCTTGAGCTGTGTGTATGTTTTTCAGGGCTTTTATCTCCACATTCTAAAATTTAAGAAGAATTTAAATCCTGGCAAACTGAGGATCTGTTCTTTTAGCGGCTACTAATCAAAGTTTAGCAAGCAGTGTTTGATTTTCTCTTCCAAAACATATGAACGACGGAGAAATTCCTAAGAGCACTCATAGGCTCTCACTTTATAAATGTGTTCCACTCTTCCTGACTGGCCCTGGATGACTTTAGAAAATGTAGCCCCGTTGCATAAAGCAAAATTCATCTCAAAGGAAATGTTCAAGTGGGGGCTACAGCACAGACTAGACCAGAGAGCCTGAGACAGAAGCCAAGATGCACTCTCATCCTACTTCCACTGACTTAGCGGGGACAGAGCTCCTGTTGAGAACACTAATCCTTGTGACTCATTCTGCTACAGTGGGGTTCCTGGCTAAGGGGCCACAAGTCGCAGCAATATAATGGATTTGCCTCTAAGTTATCCCTCCTTTCATTCAAGCAGGAAGTAAGGGTTATTCAACCAGGCACAGCATTACAAAAAAATACTCTTATCGTGGCACTTACTGATTTGCCCTCGATCACTCTTGGGACGTAAATGTTGCAAGTGGCCTAGATATGGAGTTAGCATCAGCTGGTGGGAGGCAAAGAGCAAACTGTGAGATCCCGAGACTGAGTCATCATCCAAGAAAATAAAGCAGAGCACATCTCCTATCTGAAGGAGGAAGGACGGGAATGAAGACAGGTAGGAAGAAGACATAATCTTCTCAGTGTAGATGCTACATGCTGTAAAGACATTCGAGGTCAACAGATTTAATTCCCCATGAAACTCAGGGAGAGAAAGTGACTTTCTAAACTCATAAATAGGAGGGACTAGGGCTAGGGCTAGGAGTCTTTTCTCTGAGTTCTATAGGATTTTTAACTTAAATATGTGCCAACTAGCACTGCTAGAAAGCAAAGCATCTTCTCTGCTAGTTCACTGGTTTTCCCCCCCATTAAATTTATTGGCACATTTAAAGCAAACAATACTGTTACATTTATCATTGGGCTCTTGTACCTTTACATGATTTGTCTTGTTTTTACCCCGTGCCCCTGCCCTCCCTTCACCCTTTCCTAGCCTCTTGCTTTTTCAACTTGAGAAGGTTACCACCGAGCTCCATATGTTATGAAGAGATAATGATATTATAATAATTCTAACAGTTGGAAGTAGGCATGTTATATTCATGATACCAATGAGGAAAATGAATCCTATAAAGGTAAAATAACTAGTCCAAAGTTGCACAGCCATTGAGCTGAACAGCAAAGACTTTCGCAAAGAAAACGTGTCTGGCACAGAAGCAGTGTGCACGGGTCTGTCTTAGCCAGGACGAGGCTCTTCTGTCTGCCCTCTGCTTTGCTCTGATTTAATGATAGTTAAGAGTATATAACGACAATGCTGGCTGCACCCTATAACATCACAGGCATGCATTTGATCAAGCCATACTATAAAATGAAGTCATTCCTGCCTGGAATCGCCACTGCACCAATTCCCCTATCATGACAATCATCTGGTAACCAATTCTTTCTTCCTCCAACATTAGGCAATCTTTGTGTACTTAGCATCTGCTAAGTCCTAGGAGAGTCTAAACATAAGACCAAATTCTGAAGTTTGGGCTTTAGTGCTTGACAGATCCATTTAGAGCTGAATTAGATTCCCAGTTCTCCCACTTACCAGCTGTGTAAATAATGTTACCTCTTCAAAGATTCAGTTTTCTCACATCAGACAGAGGTAGGTGTGTGTGTGTGTGTGTGTGTGTGAGTGTAAGTGCATATGCATTTACATGTGAGGGGTATCATAGTATGATGGAGCCTTACTTATGAACTCCAGTGGTATAATATGCTGTAGATAAGAGGCAGGTGAATCTTCCATTAACCTAATTAACCCAAGTTGTTTATATGTCAGGCTGGTTGTAACTGAGGCCCCACTGTATTGTGGGTAGTATTCAATGACATAATTAGTATCAAATGTTTAACAAGATATGTACTGTTGATGGCACTGAGGAAGAGATCAATAAGTATTTTATTATTATTATCATCACCATCAATGAATTTATCCCTTGGAGAAAAGACTCACTGAGTTATCAGAGAAGAATCAAGAACTATGCCAATTCCTTTGAGGTGGAATGACCTCTCTTCCTGCTCACTTTGGTGATATGTCTTTCAATATCCAGCTCACCTGCCCTTCATTGTCTGCCTTGCTTCCTCTCCCCAAGTTTATTTTGCATTCTTCTTTTAATACATTGTACAGCCTGTATTAGTGACGTGGGAATCTCTGTTGGTGACCTGTGAGTCCTGGAAAGCTCACTCCAGTCCTAGAGCAGTCCAAGACTAAACGTGTGCCCTGTATCTATTTGGTGTGTGAACAAAATGGATGTCACAGCCAAGGAACAAGGGGCCTGGAGTACTAAAAGAAAGTTCATGACAGATGAGTAATTAATTTAAAAGCATCATAGAAGTTGGAATTAGAGACAACAGTCCTAATGTTTTTTCTGTGCAAATGAGAAGTAAGAAGGAGGAAAAGGGCAACTTCCAAGCATCACAATATAAAACACCTTCTAATAATATCACAATATAATAACACCTTCTTCATAATAATGCAGCAGTAATCGCAGCACCCCAGAGGCTGAGGCAGGAGGATTGTTGTGAGTTCAAGACCAGCCTGGGCTACACAGTGAGTTCCAGGTCAGTCTCAACTACATAGTGAGACCCTGTCTCAAAAAAACAAAAAAATAAAAAATAAAAGTGCATCGGTAGACAGTAATGGTATCAGGGAAAAGATAGAGCATCATTATTTTAAATTAGTGAAAATTAATGCACAGATTTCAGAGAGAGACTTTTCTGCACACGGATGAGGGTGACTCAGTTATACCCCTACTGGCCCCATACAGCCACACTGCCTTTTGTTTTGGGTACTTATGTAAGCCCAGCTAGCACAGACTGACCTGATTATCCAAAGATGAGAGAAGCCACTGGAGAATTACAGAAGAACTGACATTTCTGGGGAGGAAAAAATGAAACTGAGGAGGGACACATTCCCTGTGAATAAACATGTTATGTTAGACTTCTGCATAGCATGGACCAATCACAGAAATCTCATCCCTTGAACCACTTGAAAGAAAAATAAAGCAATAGAGATTATGTTTCCGAAATAAGATATAAAATTTGCCTGGAGAAATTCTTGGCAATGGTTATCTGCTATGAGCGGGGGAATACATAGTTGGAATCTCTGCAAGTGATCACAGAAAAGCAGGATCACATAGTGGATAAAAGCCAACTGCTTGGGTAAGAAAGTTGCCTTATGAGCCTGGCATGGTGGCACTCTGGGAGGCTGAGGCAGGATGGTCACAAGTTCAAACTGGCTTGCGTGACTTAGTGAGACTGTCTCAAACTGTAGGATAAAAAAAGGGCTGAGGGTATCTCCCAGGTGCAACCCATGGCGCTGAGCCTCGCTACTTATGCTTCTGGTTGCCCAGCCAGCACTTAGATTGCATGGCTTTTGCCCAAGGCTTGAGACTTATTGAGCAGTATTTGCCCTCTCTTCTGGTATAGCTAGTTTTGATGGCTCGGAATAAAGGAAGAGGATGTGCTGCCTGTAGCTTTAATATTGAGGCTGTTGGCTTTGGCAGAGATGAAATGTTGCCTGATATAGGGTTGAAGCCACTGCCACTGTTTCCTTAGGATACAGATTATAAACCAGTGCCACTGAAAACAGGAGAAAGTGAAGATTACATGCTGGCCTTGAAACAGGAATGGAGGAAAACAATGAAAAGAAAGCCTTATTTTATTGAAAAACCTGAAGAAAGGCCAGATATTTAAAGGTATAGTAAAAAATACATGCAGACATGCAGAGAAGAATGGATACCAGATTGGAGAAGACTCCCAAGAGAGATGGCCATGGAAACAATGCAGAAAAGACCTAAAATGCAAAAGGCACAAACAAAGTCACTTCGCTCATTAATGCTGCAGATGTGTTGAAAAAAATTGAGGAATTGGAAAAGAGAGGTGATGGTGAAAAATCTGATGAGGAAAATGAAGCAAAGAGAAAAGTAGGGAAGGTGATGACAATGAGGACGATGATGCAGAACAGGAAGACGACGACGAAGAGGAGCTAGGAGAGGAAAGGACTGCGTTACCTCATCCTGTGAAGGCGGGGCGATTTTGGTGTTCACAGTGACGACCACGTGGGTGAAGCAACCTATTGACGATGAACTTTCTTTTAAAAATGTTTAGACCTGCTGAGTATTTGGACAAAGTGGATTTGATTCGTTTCCGATAAGGAACGAGTACCTAGTTTAGTTTTGTCCCTGTTTTGCTGAACAAATACTTGTTACCAAAGTATGTAAAAGTGCTTTGAGCTTACCCACTGGTAACCTTGTAAAGGGGTCTCTGAAACTCTGACGCTCCTCTTAAACGCCTCTGCCATCTCTCTTACGTCCACCAGTGGATTTTGGAAAAAGTTGGATTTGAATATGTCTAAAGAGCTTTTGCATCTCTTAATCTATATATCCATACTTGAGCAAAACCATTTTACTTTAAGTGCTGATCTTTTCTAAAGATTATTATGAGTCATAGAGGCTTCCTGTAATAATAAAGGCTGACAGGACCGCGCATGGAGCACTTTAAAAACCAACTTGAAAATGATTTTTTACTTTTACGTGGAATGTATTTCTGCATTACTACTACGGAAACTCACCTGAGCTCTCACAAAGGCAAACGAACCAAAGAGATTCAAAAGTTTTGTGCTTAAAAACGTTCAACTGGAGGAAAATGCCCACGCTAGCTCTAACTTCACAGTTCGCTCCTCAGTACGAAGAGCTTTTCATGTTGGATGAATAGAATACTTGGATTTGGGGCCACTTCAGGCCATACCAGTCTATGTGATCTCACTGTAATAAGTCTGACACCTTCAAATAGTTGAGTTTGTGACGTTAGCCTGATACATCCTGTTGAATTTTGCACTTTCTGCCAGCGTGGAGTAGGTTCTACTTAGTTGCTGCTGTGAAGCGAATGTAAGTGTGAGCTGCAGGGGGGTGGGGTGGAGGGCTGCGGCCTCTGCTGTGCCTCACAGGCCTCCGTAGGGCTGGTTGCATAATAATGCATAACGAACCCAGGTCATTTTAGAATTAAGATTAATCCTGTTTTAATGTGAAAGCTAGCTCCCCTTCCCATTTTATATTTTGGGGAGAAAATACCTAGAAACCTCAGCCTCTGTAGAACTAAAAATGCCAAAGATTTTCAAAAAATTCATATTGTATATTTCAAAAGCAACTTCTTAATATCACATAGCAAAATAAACATTTTTTTTCTCTCTTGGGGAAGATATCACGCATTTGCCTGAGCACCAGAGCCGTAAATTCTATTTCTACCTAGAATATTAAATTCAACCTTGAACCCACACAGGGTTAAGTTCCTGTGTCTTAGTTTCTCCACTTGTAAAGAGTTTCCTATAAAAGTTTTTTAAACACTAACCAGAATTTTACTTTGTGTATACGTTCTCTTTGCTTATAAAAATGATCAGGTCTTAAATTTGGTTCTTACCTTCTAATCAGTCATAGCTGTAAATGAAAACACAGTTTTCCTTGTAAAATATATTATTGTAATCAGATTTTCCTATTTTGTTATTTGTAGGGAAAACTGGAGACAATTTCTGTTGCCTTGTGTGACTTTGCAACATGACTCTCAGGAAAAAGATCTCTTTCAATGGCAATACTTCCACAAATAATTCAAGATGGCTTAAAGACCATCTTATTAGTTTAGCACTATATTCTTATATGTGACTTACTGTTTAAAGGAGCTTATCAATCTACCAAGAATAAAAGTTTTCAGTAATAATGGCAGAGCTGTCATTTGGGAATGATAATTTAACAGAGTTGTTTTATTCTTCGGCTCCTTTGGTATCACAATCAAATACTATTGTTTAGTCCATAGGAACGGTATCTCTGCACTGTTTTCTTGCTTTCTTACAAGTCTGCCAATAACTCCTGGATTCAGGCAGATGCCCTGAAGGGATGTCATCACTGTTCCTGGGTTTCAGTCCCTCACTGGGCTAGTCCTGCAGACAAGGGTAGTCCCTCTGGGCAAGGGTTTGCCCTAGCAGGCCTTGCTAGGTATACTCTTTCCCCTTTTGGAAGATCTTTTTATAATTTTTAAATTATATAAATTATGAGGACAGGATCTGCAAGTTGTGTTATTTACCAGCATAAATCTTATTTTTCTGGCTGAAGATCTGATACTTTGAAGTTACTCCATGGGTAGGTAAACAGTATTTTGCAGAGACAGCTTCTTTATATATAGAAAAGGACTTATTGGTGATATAACAAAACTGGTTGCTACAATGCTTTTTCTTTTGTATTTGTTTACACTTTAAATTCTTTCAAAGTAAAAAGGGTGGGGGCTGAGGATGTAGGAAGGTCTTGGGTTCAACCTGAAGAGAGGAAGGGAGGGAGAGAAGATAAATGAAAGAGAAAAAGAAAAAATAGGGATAGAAAGATAATAAAAATAGAGAGACATACCAGAATCCAGTATAGCAAGTATTTCAGGAAGATGTGATAAACCATGTCTAATGGGAAGATTAAAATTAAAAAGCAGAGTGAGAGGAGACCTGAGAATAAATGTTGAATGAATCACCCCAGAATTCTTTGGTGACCCTAGTAAAGCAGCCACAGATGGTATCTGCCAAATGGACATGGCTGTACTCCAGTAAAACTTTATTTACAAAATCATGTATGGTCCATGGGCCATAGTTCTCTGGCCTCTAGTGTAGGTGATTTTACAGTGTTTGAAGTATGGTTCAAGTGCATTCAAAAGGGAGAAGTTTTGGTTTAAAAAGGTGGAGGTAGCTGGAGGAGAGGACAAGATCAGAGAAGAACAGGTCTGCATTCACTTGGAAGAACAGACAAGATATCCCAGATGTTGATATCTTGGGCCACAAAATTAAGGAGAACAGCCTATTTACTGTGCATCAGAGTGTCCATGAAGTCTAATATAATACAGCTGCCATTGAGCTGTAGTATTTTGGGCTTGCTGTCTATAGAGCCTCTTGGCTACCTTATTTTTTTCTTCTTCTTATTTTTGTTTTTTGAGACAAGGTCTCACTGTATAGTTCAGGCTGAGCTTGAACTCACTGTGTAGCCCAGGCTGGCCTCAAATTCACAATGATCTTTCAGGGTACTGATACTAAAAGTGTGTGCCACTATGCCGGCTTACCTTATCTCTTCTACCAGAATTGGGCCTCCTCAATTTGGACCGCTAAGGATCTGTCTTTATTTAGCATAAAGAGTTCCACAAATAATGTTACTTAGAAAAAAGGAGCGGGGTGGGACCTCATCTGGGATTCCATTTTTCAGAACTCTTTTAGGATGTGTGGATCTTGTGATTTGATTCCTTTCTAAGCAAAGAATTCTACGTTGAATTTTCTCCTATCAGATTATAGATCAGCTCCCACATTTTTATGAACTATGAACCTAGTTTGCTGTCTTCATTAGGCCATTTGTAATGGCCATAAGGGATCCATATTCTCTCTACCATCTATTTCCTTTTTTCAGGAAGTACTTTTTTCTTTTTATTGAGTTTATTGGTACAATCTAGGTATACAATACAGTTACATTCATTACTGGGATCCTGTAACTTCACATGACAGGTCTTGGTTCTCATTTTTTCTCCTTGTCCCCGACCTCCCTTCACCCCTTCCCCACTCAGGAAGTACTTTTGTGCTTACTTTGCATTGGAGTTATTATTTTTTTGTCCTAGACTGAAAGTAGCAATGAAAACAGAAAACACAGAAAATTTTTCTTGATATTAATGATAGCTATTTTTAATAAGCATTTTATGTAATGCACGAAATACTTTATAATTCATTACCTTTTTTTAGTCATATCAAACTTTTAAAACATGAAAAATAGAAAGACTAGAATTACAAATCTGTTATAATACATTCCCTAAACTATTTTGAAAGGAAATCTGTAGAAGTGGTGTTTTTTCCATTCTAGGATTCAATCCAGGACCACTCATTACATTTCATTTGTCCTGTTTTTTGTTTATTTGCTTGTTTTTAAGAATGGTCCCTTAGCTTTTTATGTTTTTTTCTGAAACTGACATATTTTAATTTTAATTTACCTAATTATTTCTTCAGCGTTAGTGTCAACTAATGCTTTTAATGCTTTTTTGGCAGGAATACTATATGTGATACTGTATACTTATCAAGGTTTTCCATTAAGAAAACCTTGAAGTCAGCCAACTTTTAAAAAAATGTAAATCCTTTTCGTGAATAATGACATTTAGAAGATGGAATCAGAGTGTTATGTGTACCTTTGGCTACTAGCGTATCATTACATCCAGACTTCTTTAAAGAATTATTAAACAAATCTTGTTTATAGCTGATGCTTCTAATTACCATCATCATTGTAAGATTCTTCTCTCACAGTCACAACTGTTGTTCCCAACAACATCCCTGTTTATTCATTTGCTTAATCTTACAGCACATATCAAATGGTTTCAGAATTGTGTTTCCATTACAATCAATAAACTTATCAAGTGAAGTGCAAGATTTCCTTATAATCCTATCTTTACAATATACTCAGAGAGTCCACATTATTTTAATGCAACTTACTGTATCAAATCATTTCAGGTATAAATATTTTACTATAGCATGGCAATGCTATTATCACACATAAAAATTATCAGTTACAAAATAAATATCCAGTCTTTTTAGGGCTCAAATTGGTTCATATGTCCCATAAATGCTTTCGGAGGGTCTATGTTTTACATTTTGTTGCTTTCAACAGGATCCAAATGAAAAGTACACTTTATAATTGGTTGATCTAACTTAAGTCCCCTCTGGTATATACATTTGCCCTTCACTTGTGTTGTCTGGTGGCAATTCTTATATTGAAGAAACCAGGTCATTTTCTTTCAGATTTTCTCATGGTTCAGATTTTGCTGGTTATATCCTTATAATGTAATTTTCCACGTTTCTGTGACTTCTTCATATCTGTAAACTGATAATTGGATCTAGAGATTTGATTAGGTCCAGGTTCCTTTGAAGGAATTTTGTTTGGGGAATAATAGAGGCTGGCAAGGCTAGTTTGTAAAAGATTATTCTCTCCCCCTCTCTGCCTCTCTCCCCTGCCTCCCTCCCTGTCTTCCTCCCTTCCTCCCTTGGATGTTTACAGTTACCAATACTTGATGCCTTGATCTATTAATTATGAATCTAGCAGTTTTTCATTTGGACGTTATAAACACATTGTTCATATAGACACATTTCTGGGGAAATGTGTGTGTGTATGCTAACTCATAATCTCCCTTTGTCTCATTACTTGTTCTTTAACATCTCGTTTTGAAATTATTTTTGTGTATATGAAGACAAAATGGCCAAATGTATAGTGACAACTTTCCCAGAAGAATACAATTAAGAGGAAAGAAGCACTTACAAAAACTAAAGAGACCACAGAAAATGTAAATCTGAGTTCGATATATTTTAAATTGAAACTCCACCCAGAGAACATTCTTCTCATAAAAGTGACATTTTAGAACGATGAAACACTTGAAACTTGAGAAATTAGCATAGGAAGATTAGAAAAACTCTAACATGTCCCTAATTTGAAAGTGTCCTGGAATAGAATGATAAAAATATGTCAAGATTTACTCGTGCGTCTTTCAGAACATGAAATCTGAGCAGGATAAGAAGTGATTTGTGTTTTTGGTTTTGCTTTCTTTCTTCATGAGGCATATGTTTTAGATTAAGCCAGATCACCAATACATTACCTCTCTGGTCAGGCTAGGTGATTTCATGCCATTGGACCTAACAACCTGGCAATTTCTGAGTGACAGTGATAAGATGCTGACTTCTGATATGGATGTTCTAATGTCTGTCACAACATGAAAGGTATTCACTTAACTGAGACAAGACCAAGTAGATAAACAAAAGCAGTGTACAGCTGATTGATTCCAAAGATTGGAGAACACACAGTACAATGAAAGATAAAAAATGTTTACCTCAAATAAAATTTAAAAATTGCTATAATTGTTTAATCCCATAGTATGGGGTTGGTGTGGGGATCCTATGATCTTATTGAAATATAATTCACATAGGTGTAATTGACAACTTGAAGTATACAACCCAGTGTTTTTAGTATACTCATGGGATTATAGATTTGCCTGTCATGGGTACTCACCTTTAAATTGCCCTACATGACCTGGAAAAATCCTTTTGATTTTTTTCTCTATGTTATCATATGAACAAATAAAATGGGATATAGCCCTCAAACACATGAACGGATATTCAAAAAACTGTAGCAGGATAACCTAAAGATATATTATTGAATCCAGTGGCACCAATGGCTGATCACTAAGAAGTGAAGCTTAAGGAATGACAGATCACTTAAAGTCCAATGCTAATAATTTTGAATATGAACTCGAAGCGTGTTTGGGTTGCAGAAACTTCCTGTGCTCTTAAGAATGGCAATATTTGCAACCAGGAATATTTGCCAATTCAATTTCTGACTGTACTGCTTACCTACCTGTGTCACTCTGGACAAATAAAGAAATAATGGGAAGTTAGCATGCAAATTAACACATGTAAAGCTTTTAGAACCACACCTGCTACATAAGTGCTCAATAGATGGTAGTTGCTGTTTTATCAATTTATTTATATGAACTCCATAACTCAAGTAAAATTGCAAGGTAAAATTCTTAGATATGTCAATTTACCCAGGTTACATTGGATTGTATTTTCAAATCTCTGTTCAAAGTTTCCTGCCATGAAAGCAATGGATCAGGATTGAAGACGCTGTAATGTAGGAAAAGAAACAATACCATTGATCAAGTGCAATTAAGAATAGAGCCATAGAGGGCTGGGAATTTAGCTCAGTGACAACTCGCCTGCCTCACAAGGGCAAGGTCCTGAGTTTGATCCCACGCACCAAAGAAAAAAAAGAGCCATAAACTAGGCTTCAGTTACTTTAGAACCATTTGTTCTATGAAGAGCCAAAGTGCTAATTTATTATTCCCACCTAGCACTCATGTAACAGATTTTTCTTTCCTGTATAAAAAGAAAACATTGCAGTAGCAAAAGCTTATATAATGAAATACATGTCTAAAGAAAATAAATAGTATTAACATTATAAACCACATATAATCTTTTATAGTTGAAATGTTTTAAGACTCTAAATGTGTGACTTGTAAATCTGTGTGAAATGAAAAACTGTTTTAATTTTGTGTCTATAAATGTAAGGAAATGTAACCACCAATAATTCTACTACCTTCTTTTTAATTCCAATAAGAAATGGCCTTTGCCAATAAGACTGTTAGATAATTTAATGTCTGAGGTATTATTATGTATTTTCTATTCTTTCAAAAGTGTGATACTCAGTATTATTATGTCTCAATCAGATAACTCATGATACACAACATTTTCATACTTGGGAAATGTTAGCACATTACATTCTTTGCTTTGAAACATAAACGAATTAATCACAGAGAACACTTTTTCATTTTCATTTGACCCCTGAAGCAATTTTAGTGATGTGATTTGCATGCACCCTCATTTTGTGGCCCAAAGGCCTTCAAATTCTCCACTGTGTGTATTTTCATCCCAGGCTTTCCTCCTCTTGGCATTGTTTTGGATATGCATGAAAACTTATTTTTTTGCATGAAGTCATCAATAATGTTGAAGATAAAGGTCTAACATACCTTGCAATATCACATGCCATTGATTCTCACATGGTTTTTTTCTGTTATTTTCAGTTACTGAAATTTAAATATGCTTGAAATGTAAAAGTGGCATGAAACTGGAGTGATGCAAGAATAATTAATGTTCCTTTAAAGATTATCATTTTTGGCACTTGGCATGAGTCCTCAATTATAAATTATGATGTAACTATATTGATCACAGGTATAATCAGCAGAGTAATGAGTTCTGAAGTAGAACTTTTTTTCCAAGAGAAAGTATTTTTAGTGCTTGAATGTGAAGTATAAAATTTGTCCCCTGATTTCAAAAAGCCCTCTTCAGGTGACATAAAATTTAGCTCCACTGACTTTGGTGGAAGTTCTTAGTACCTAAAAACCTAATAACTTAATGACAGGACTAGCACTTTAGTACTTCAATGCATCCTAAACTAAATTAACATGATGACCACAGTGGATATTCGAGGTAGGAGAGCATGAGTGCACAAAGAAAATAAGTTATTTATACAATTTTGTCAAATTTTAAATCTGTAAAGGCAAATACATGATGGAGTCTCACCAGTGAGACAAAACAGTTGCTCTTTCCTTCCAAGTAGTCACCTTGCTGACTGTACACTTTTTCCTACCAGCTGTCATTGAACCCTTTTCAAATTTTCTTCTATACTATTCATATATTCATTTTCAAACCAATGTAGTGAAAATTTTGTTCCTTGAGGAATGATTTTAATTTTTTTAGCCAAGTAAAACACCCACAAAACTGATTGATTCAAATGAGAATGGTAATCAAGCTGATGAAACCCTTCTTTAAATTAAATGTGAATATAAAATTAATAAGCCTGGTATGGCCTATAGCTTGTAAAATGATCGCAATAAATTTGTCAAAGAAGAATCCCACAAACCATGTACATAAAATATTATTAAGTTTTCTTAGGAAGTCATTAGAGGAACACCTGATGATATTCATTTGAATGAATAAATTTCAATATGTGTGTTATTTTTAATTTGGCCTCATTTTAGCTAATGGATTGGCTTATGCCTTAAAGACAGTCATTCTTACAGTACTTGAACCTTATCATAATATAGATGAATGACTGTCATTTCTCCCTTACTGGGTGAAGGCAACTTAATGCCATTTTAACAGCAATTTTAACAGTTTAGGTTGACTGTTTCCTGGCTGGTACCAACTAGCTCTGTGCTACTTGGTGCTTGGGCTTAATCTCTCTGTGCTTCTGGCTCCCTCTACAAAATGAAAGCTTGAGGCTAAATTGTCATTTGAATAAAAATGATATGCTATAATTTTCATATACTGCGAGACTATAATTATCATATACCCTAAATCTACATACTTCTCTGAGCAGCTTTAATTAAGTCCAAGTTGAAGTAACTCAAATTCAAATTATTTTAGAAGATGACTCATCACTAAGAAAACTAGTTTGTCTAATAAAACGTCTTTTCTACCTAATAAGATGCCATTTGTATAGCACTTTATGTTAACATTGTCTGACATGAGTCTCACAACCTAAGAACTGCTCTCATTATCCTCATTTTGCAGATATAGACACTGAGGCTCAGAAAAATTCAGTTACTTGTCAGAGGCGATGGACTAGCAAGATGTAGAGCCAAGACAAAGACTCTGGGTCTTCTAATTTAAGACTTTTTCCCTCTATCACCATTTATCTATAAGCAGTCTTTTGATTATGAGACCATTTTTCCAAAGTTCGGAATTTATGTTCTTTGAAAATGAATCCTGCCTTTACAAGCCTATGGCACCTCTGTAGCATAAATCCACTTGCGTCACTACAGCTCTCTGCTTTTACAAACTAGTTGTTTTGTCAGCATGAGTGTGACAACAATTAGACGTCCCCTGTTTTTGCCCCATGCCTTTTCTCCTTCACAGTCATTCAATGACAAGCGTAAAAAGAGCTTCATCTTTTCACGAAAATTCCCATTCTACAAGAACAAGGAGCAGAGTGAGCAGGAAACCAGTGATCCTGAACGTAAGTAGATTCTCGGAGATAATGTCACATGCAACACAAGAGAAAAATAAAAACTTTCTTCACGCATGATATAGGCTCCACCACACAACTAGGCAAATAAGTAAATTTAAAAAAAGAAAAAGAAAAGCACAGCAGGCAGGCAGGACAGGTCTTACTACTGTGACCAGTGTTTGTCCACAGTCTGGATCCTTCCCTTCACTGAGCTCTTTGCAGAGTACACTGGAGAGGGAGTTGCCAAAGCTGGGGCTTTGCTGCCAACCAATACTTATCTGTGAACAGGAATGGGTCTGGTTTGCCTTTTCTCTCATGCCACTCTCCAGGGCTTGACACAAATTTCTTTTCTGGGCAGAAATACCAGATTTCATCGCCTCACATATATTTTTGGAATGCTAGCTAACTGGAGTGACCAAATTACGTTGATTAATTACTGGAAAATTGGCTCACTCTTTCCCTCTCAATAAACACTAAATACTTGCTCAACAGTGAGCTTGTATTGGTGGATATTAAGTAGCAAAATTTGGAAGAGATCATTCCTTTATATGGGACATTTTTGTGGCAATATTGATAGCAAAAATGGTATCTGCCAAGTCTTTGTTTATTGGTTTTGTTTTTTGTTTGTTTGTTTGTTTTTACAGTCTTCTACTTAAACCTTTCAAGTTGCTTTACAAATCAGAAACTTTCTTAAGTCTCAGTCCAGGGAGTCTGGGGTAAAAATTGTTTCAAAAAAAAAGAGACAGTGGGATCCAGATTGTGTAGGCAACACGGTCTGTCATGGTAGTATCCATTTCAACTCCACTGACTTCTCCTTCCTCTCCCGTGGCTGTTCTTCCTCTCTCATTGCTCTCTCTGGGGACTTCCATGCAGGACATCCCCGGATTAGGTGACGACGGTTATGGAACAAAGACTCTGAGTAAGTTTCCAGGAATGGTCACTGTAACTTTTCTTTTCCTTTCCTTTCCTTTTGAGTTTGGCTTTTGTTCCTTTTCTCGAGGGCCTTTCACTCCTAGCATGCACAAGATACGAGTTTTATTTGTTACCTAGCTGTGAATGCTCCTACAAAATAATTTTCAATCGTTTTGTTCTGCATGTCAGCATTTAAAAGCAAAGTGTGTCAGGCACTCTAACTTCTGTTGCAGTTAACACTTTCCCTCCCTTTCTGAACATGTGACACAGCCAACATGGTTCTGGTGCCCACCATAACATCCCTTGCTCTGCTGCTTAATTCCTCCCAGTGAGCAAGAAACCATGTTGCAAGAAAGGGGGAGCTAAATATTCTAGAATCGCAAAGTAGATATATATTGTATGTGCTTTCCTCTGCCTTTTCACATGAAAATATTTAATGACTTTGCCAAATTCTATAATTGTTATATTTTGCTATTAGTAAAGGAGCTATTTTATAATCAAAAGGTACATGCATTATCAACAAGTAAATCTACCCGATCTTCCTTGAATAATTGTTACTGACTTTGATTGACTTTTTCTCTGACTTGAAGTGATCCTGCTTGAAATGTTTGTATAATAAAGTTTTAGTTATTAAGATCAGTGATTTATTAGCTGCATTATATAATCAGTCTTCATTTTGTAGTACAGAATGAAAAGTAAGATACATTAGACCTTTATATTTTCTAATTATTCCTGTCTTTGGTCTGTGTCTCATTGCAGTGACTGAGCAATTTAAATTAACAATCTTGTGATTTTTCTTTCTTTAATACTAACCTCATGGTATAGGTACCAGGGAAATAAGAACAGAATTTTCTGTCTTTTGCAATTGTATCACATTGTTCAGCTTTGTTTTGTTTTAACAGATACAGATGATATTTTTAGAAGCTATTCATTTCATTTTATAAAACAAAATAGCACTGAACTGAACCTGTTTCCAGAGGCTGTTTATATAACCTTGAATAATGACCTTTCATAATTCAAGTTACTGATTTGGAGTGGTTTTTTCTTATAAAAGAAACTATGTATATATAGAAAACAAAATCTGATCAAGAGTACTGATCTTAAAGATGAAAACTTTATCTTTGAATCATTTATAAAATACATGAAATTTGTCTTGAACCAGTGGCTGGACTTCAAATACCCATTTCAAAATTATTGGCGTAGCATGAAGCACCATCAAAGAGAATTCATAAATTTTAAACTTGAAAAGGAAAAAGAGGTTTTTCCTTTCAATATTTTTTAATAATTAACATCGGTATAAAGAATTTGCTATTATGTCAAAGATAGGAATGATGGCCTTTTAAATCCAGAACATCTATATTTATTTACTCTTTAAAAACTGAAGAGATTAAATAATAGATTTAACAGATTGAGTGCTCGCTTCAGCAGCACAAATACTAAAATTGGAACGATTTAATAGATTGAATAAAAGACAAAAACAAAAGCTCCTGTCATTCCTAACTCAAAGTACTTAAGATGGTAATGTACATGAAGGTACACTATTATTGTTGGCTGTATGCCTTAAAGGTTTTCAGTGGCAGAAAACAGGCTGTACAGATTCATCTACATTCCTTTATTCCTTTTCCTAGATCCCCTTTGCATCTGTAAAATATGTGGCCAAATTCGTAGTACAGCTCTATTCATAGACCAACACAAAGAGCAATGATTTGTAGGAATTTAACTCATAGTTGGTTTTCATTAATTTTATGCTCTAAATCTAATTCAATTAGCTGGCAAAAATTTATGGTATCAAAGCATTTTAAAGCAATTTTTATACTGTGAAACAGTGTTGTGTTCTTTTCCAAAAATATGCAATAGTTAGCATTTTGAAAAACCAAAGTTATTGTTAGTAAGATTCAGACATCAAATAATCACACAATTCATTTAGCTAAAGTGATACATGAATAAACTGAGAAGTTAGTAAAATATAAATTAACAAATAGAGATGAAAATGACTTTGGAAATTAAAGCTCCAATTCTGGCATGCAACTAATGTATATATCAATGTCATGTTAGGCTGAGTTGTGGTTTGTTTGTTTGTTTTTTTTAATTGGGAATGTTCCATAGAGGTAAGTCATTCAGACTGAATTAAAAACCTCCTCCTTCCCAGCACCTGTGCTGGGTATCAGTTCATTTATCCTCTGCCTGTTTCACCCCTCTAGAATCCAATTGCTATACAACTAAGTATCTTAATAGAAAAACATAATTCACAAAACATTTCTTCCGCTGAGATTTTCTGCTCATTCACTGAAGTGGGAAAGATCTTTCAGAATCCCTTTTCACCCTGAGAATTTTACAAAGTATTTAAACAGAAATAAAATTAAAAGGATTCCAGGGGTCAATAAGTGACTTGGCATGCAGTGTTCCTTCAAAATAATTAAAGACTAAAGTGGAGAAATAGAAAAGCCTGCAAGAAAACAGTCCCTGCCAACCAAAATCTCAACTTACTGTTAAGAAACACTCAGTTATGACACAGTGTCTTTTGTAAGATGGACCTGAAAATCAGAGCGAGAAGAATGAGTCATAGTGTTTATAAAAAGAAAATTTCCTGGATTGACTTTTTAAAATTAAATATACTACTTGCATTATTTGCTAAAAAGATGTAATTAAGCAGAAGATTCCTGCAAAAATGCTGATAAAGTTTTCATCTTCTTTATCTTATCCAAATTTTCTTAATGCGAACTTTTCTGCTGCCTTTTACTTGCCTTTTGCTCACATTTCTAGTAGCCTTGCATGAGTGTATTCCTTTCAGTTTGGGCTGCTTTCCAATGCTTGGTATCTCTTTAATTTGCTGTGCTGTTCTTGCAGAACATGTTTCTTCTAATGCCAGCGATAGCGAAAGTAGCTGCCGTAAGTTATTGCTTTGGTTTGCCATTCTTTTCTTTGCAATTGCCCCATTGCCTGTGGTGGTCATTTCAGATTTGTGTTGTTGTTTTTCAATTGCTGCCTTTTATCATTCTTATCCAAAGCAAATGGCTTGAAATGAAATCAGCATTTGATGTGAAAAAGGTACAAAAGTCACTAGGGCTATCAGTGGACCCTTACGTGATCTGTTCTGATTTGTTCAAGCATTAGCGGTCTTATTAATGTCAACTGCAGCCTCAGCTGGTTGTGACCCAATGATTCGATTTTCATAAGAAAGGTGCAGGAGAAGTTCAACTAGGTGAATCTTGGCATTCTACCCCGCAAAACAATTTAAACTCCCTGCAGGAGGGTGGAGACTTCATCATGACTTTATTTCCCTTCTCATTTTGCCTTTTCTTTTCTCTTCTTTGTTCCCCTTCACAAGCTATATAAATTGCAATATTCCATATTTTAAGGTAGATACAAATCTACACATCTAATTTTATTTGGGGGATGGTTGGAAAACTGATACAAAAAAATTTGATCCTCTAATGTTGAAGGAACTCCTCCTCTTCCTACACCCTTTTCTTTGAAAAAGTGAACAGAACTTGTTGGGTCAGAAAACTTAACTGAAAAGGTAGGTAACTGTTTAAAAATTCCTTCTTGTGTTTCTTTGGTTACGTCAAGCCATTTGCTTTTTGTATGGAAATATTCACCAAACACCAAGCACATCCTTTCGATCAGTTCTCGTGGTTTCTTATTGGTTTTGGTGACTAGTATAGGTACCTATTATCATTGGAATCATTATGAATTCTGTAATATTACATTGTATTACTTAGTGAAATTGCTTGCTCAAAAAGTAATGGCCAAGTGTAGAAGAAAACCTGTAGTCCAATATATGACTAATAGCTACCAAGGCAGAAATTGGTATCGTCTTTTGCCTGAATATTATACTAAATAAAAAGTAAAGTTGTGTTGGGTATTTTTCTCATTATAGCATAATACTTTACAAAACCATGCTTTTTGAGGTGGAGTGCCACATATTGGAGTATGGTAAATGTAATTTGGATTTTGAGAAAAGTTGTGCGGGGTCAGATTGTTAGAAAGGAGGAAAAATGGCAGGTAAAGGTAGGGGCCAGAAGAGGAAGAGGAGACAGACCAAAGAATAAAATGATTGAATTGTAACAAATCACCCAATTTTCTGATAAAAGTCAAATTTTGAAAGAATTTCATCAAGTTTTACTGATGAAAGGATTAGAGTTCTTGTTCTAAACTTTTTTTTTTTTTGGCTTTTGAGTTTTTTTGATACTGGGAGTCGAACTCAGGACCTTGTGCTTGCCAGGCAGGTATGGTGCCACTGAGTTAAACCTCTGGCCCTCTACATGATTTCTTAACATTATCACATTCTTCCTGCTCCTAAAATTTTATGATTAACCTAACTTCAAGGGAAAAAATAGCCTCTGCCACTCTTCATATGACTTTAAACCAAGAAATCAGGTCAAGAATAAGTGACCAAGGTTGTTTTTCTGACTCCTGAGCTATTCTCAATTTAGTGTGAGGAAAAATATAACTTATTTATTGGGTTTTAGGTAGACCAATGACACTAATTTCTGGTAGAGTTTAGACATCTGCTGCATGATCTCAAGCCCTATAGAATCATTTTCCCAAGCCCAACCATGCTGAATAGCAACTAAAATGCAGTTAATTACAATACACATTGTCCAGTTATGCAAAATACAACTTCAAAGCTATCTGAATAATTAGCCTGTACCAGGGGATGATAATTACTAAGCAGGTATGAAGTGGGGATCAGGCAAACCTTGACAGCTAAAGCTTTCCTTTCTTGAATCTTAGTCTTCAGATATTACACTTAAAAACTCATTAGTGTTTTATTGTTTAATAGAATTTTCAGAATAAGGATCTTGAGGGAAAATGACATTGAGATAAGAACCAAGACCTCTCCCCATATTCTTCTCCTTAGCACTGTCAGGTGTCACCTGTCAATATCTTTAGTTCATTATAAGCCTTTTTTCCTTTACATCTACACTCTCATTTGATTTCTACAATAAATCTATTAGACATTTTTTCCATTAATATCCCATTTTACATCAGAGGGAAGTTGAAGCTCTACTACCAGTAGAGTAGTAGCACTACAGTTCCAAGCCAAACCTTTTCAGTCTGAATCCCATATACTTTTCACTCCTTATTTATAATCCAAACTTCCTGATGTTTTATCTGGTATATCTTAACCATTCCATACTACCCACCAAATGAATACAATCAAGTTTTATATAGTATTAACTATACACGAAGCTTCAGTGTAAGGGCTTTATTATATCATTTAATCTTTCAAATGTCCTATGGAAACAATCTGTGACCTTGTAAAACTTACCCAACGTCTCAATTCTCCCTTATGTAAACCAAGTATCTTGGGTTAGACCTGAGACAGAAAATAGATCTCAACTCTGACCATCCAGTAATAGCTGTCTGAAGAATTCTCTTGAAAAGTATTCCTAGGCCATGTTGAGTCTCAGCAGTAATGGGGACAATGATCAGTCTGTGATGCCTTTCAGGAACACAGATTAGGGCTGGAACAACACGTGCTACTACAGACTTGTCTATGAAGCACTGGAACGCCAAAACCTTTTTTAGTACTAACATTACATGGCTCTAACAACCTACTTATTCTTAATAGCCACTTCATGCAGGCAGGCAGGCGGCAGAAACTAAAGCTAGAACATTAAATGCACTACCACTGGTCTTCACTTCTCTCCTCTTTGTTTCCAAGAATTCCTAAAGAACAGCAAGTCGCTTTTCTCAGTCCTGAAGGCCCAGTAGGGCCTTATTCCAGATATGTCTCACTGCAGCTTTGCTTCTAGTTTACACACAAAATGTTTCGTGGAGACTGTAACAGAGTCCTCTGCCAAGTCTCTGGCAGCTGCAAACGTCCACACACAGCTCCGCTGCTCGCCCACTTCCAGCCTTGCGGTTGCCAAAACAAGACCAAAAAATAGTTTGTACCTTTTTGCCAGCTGTTATTTCTAAATGCCAGCCTCTTCTGAGGAAAAAAATAGAAAAACTACTAAGGATGACTGTTTTATGGAGATGACACAGAAGTATTAAAAATTTTTTTAAAGAGCTGGTATTTACAGATGGGACCATATGGCCTCTCAATGACTCTGACCTGGCTTCTGCTCACACCCTTTTGTTCTTTGTAAGCCCTACTCTACTACCCCTCACAGAATTTCACATCTCTCTTCCTTTTGAGATATATTCAAAAGAATCTAAAAGAAGGATGTGATTTTAAACGTTGACTCTACTAGTCACTAGCTGAGGAAACATTTTTGAACTGCTGTTTCCATCTGTAAAAGGAGGGTCGGCAGCATCCTTACTCTCTAGAAAGGTCTGAAAAATAGAAGCCAGAGGATGTGAAAAGCCCCTCTGCACCTGTAAAGCATCATAGTGATATGAATTTCCTTTCCCTCATTATAGTAAACTTTTTTCCCTCTCCTTCTGATTTCCTTTCAGTTACTCCAAGAGCATTTCATTGTTGAGCCTCAAAGTGAAAATCGGCTCAAGGTGCTGAAATCACAGCTAATATGGGATGGAAACCTGCCCAGCTTCCCTGCAGGTTCCTAGGTGTTACACAATATCCAGTTTTCACGGTGCCTTGAGGATTAGGTGTGCTTTGACATAAAAGATGTGCTTTTTACTCCCTGCCAGTGCTGATGCTCTGAACAAAAAAACAGTTCCTTGTACCGTTACAGAAACAAACCAAAAAGGAATGAATAAGCAAGGAACTGTAGAATTCTCTAATAACATTAACAAACTACTTTTTACATTGGTGTTCAGAATCACAAGTTATACATACTGACATCAAACATCTTATTTAAGCTTTGCCTCTTGAATGTCCCATGAAAATGCTTTGCAAGGCTACTGAAAAGAAATTCATATGGAAGCATGATGTACTTATTTAGAGAAAACCATTTCCTAAAGTGAATTAGGACAAAACACAAAGCAGAACCTATCTTTGGCCTTATTATTCACCCTGTTTTTACAACTGAACTCAGAATACAGTTTTATTTTACATTAAGCACTTCTCTGGCACTGGGGACACAGTGATGAATTAAACTCAGTCTTTGCCTGTATCTCCCCCAAAAATGAGCAGATTTAGATATCTGCTGATATTTGGAGCTTTTGTTATCCTATGATCAAGATCTCCCCACTCATATATTAACTAGTTCTTTAAGTTCTCCCTGTAAAGTTACAATCAAACGTTGTAATATTAGTCTACTATGTTTCTATGCCTAAAACTATACTTTTCCTCAATAATTTTTATATTTATCTTCTGAATGCTTAAGACCTCTATCTCAGGCATTAGCAATCAATCACTTTCTTTGGCCTAGACTGTGAATTTTAGTTTATTCAAATGGAAACATTCTTTTTCTGCATTTAAGAAAAAATGTGAAGCTGACCATCTTAGAGCAACCATGGATAAGATGCCCGTTATGAGGAGCATTAAGACCCATTCTCCGTGTCTTTAGGGTATAGTGTGGCCTAGCAGTGCCATTTTGAAATCAAGCCCTTCTCAAAATAGATATAAGATGTGACTTAAGCCAGCAGCCACTTCTTACACTTAAAGAAAAGCCCACCCACCCTATGCTGATACCAACACTCCAAGAAAGACATCTGTACTCAACTTTACCCGTACTTAACTTCTTCACGTCAGTTGCTATTACCAAAACTATACACACTATTGATTGCCTCCTTGTATGAAATTAACTCACTTTTCCCTGGTGCCTGGGCTACAAAGGGAAACTTGGCAATGGCAGACTGAATGAACGAACGTGTCTCAGGGTTAGTGAGCATTTAACCATCTAACAGTTTTCCCTGAGCATCATTCAGGCAGCATATTTGTTTACATACTCACCCTCCTGAGAGTAACTCCGGCAGGTGTCATTTCAACTGGTCACTTCTTGTATTGAATAAACTTGAAAAAATTGTCATCTTTATACTACCTGTTATATTATAAAAATTAATCAAAAATGTAATTTTTGGTCATCCTGTATTTAAATAATTGGACTGTTAAGTAGTTAAAACAATGAGATTAATTGCCCTTTGGCTTCAGAAAAGACTACTTCATGGTCCATTTCTCCTCCACTACTATCTCCTGTAGTAGGCATGAAGTCTCACATTTTCAACAGTCCTAACCTGTTTTTCATCAAAGGTTAGGACTAAGTCTACTAAAAATATAGGAGCTTAGCTTTCAGTCTCTGCAGCTCAATTGGGCTGATCCTGTGGCCAATTAGTCAACTGGATAAAACAGATGATTGAAAATATAATTCTCAAAGGCCAATTTACTTTCCACAGTTATTTGTTGACTTAAGGGATATACTGAGCCATAAGGTTTGCTGCAAATCGCACTGGAGGGGCTGACACTTTACTACATTACCTCCTTAGCTCCCTTTTGGAAGTTTCAAGGCATGATTTAGCAGCAATTATAACCAGTGATATTGGGCACTTCTTTTTTTTAATGCAGGGAATAGAATTTAGGGCTTCACACATGCTAAGCACACACTACCACTGAGCTATGCCCCTACTCCCTGTACATTTATAATCTTCTGTAATTGACCCACAGCATTTTCCTCATGACTTAATGTTATTAGAGTAAAACCTTTATTATCCCTAGCTAAAATCCTGTAATATACAGACATCTGTTTTTGAGCAACTTGCTTTGTAAGGAAATAAAATAGACAAAAGAACAGAGCTTCTGATTAGGTAGCAACAAACTATTGGATGTACCCTTTCCTTGTACTAAATGGCTTTACTTTAGGTGGTCCCACTTGGTGTAGAGACATGGCACTCCACTTCTAAGGTCAGACCGAAGGCAGTCTAACAGGTCATTGCTCTGCAGCACATAGCTAGCAGCCAGTTATTAGAGTTATGACTTGGTATGTAATAACCCAACACAAAATAGTTATGAGGCTGAAGGAATTTCCAAATGGTTCAAAAAGAGAAAGCAAGAAATTTAACCCTGAACTGTCTATTTCCTATGTTTCAGAGCAGGGATTATAGCTTTAGGGCATCACTGATGGTTAGTTGACTATAATCTTCCTTTCTTCTCTTCTCAGGGGGGCAAGAAGACCTCATTCTTTCCTACGAGCCTGTCACAAGGCAGGAAAGTAAGTTTCTCGGCATATCTGGGGTTCCTGATTGCCAGGTCATAGCAGGTGACATTGCTGAAGAAGGGAAAGAGTAAAGGACTAAACAAAATAAAACAGCTCAGTGCTCAGTTGTCCCCAAACCATACTCCAAGTCTCTTTTTGGCCCTGTCACTGTACAAACAGCTTCCCTGCTGAGCAGGGAACAGCAGCTCCTTAGAAGATGGAGCACTCTTCAAATGAGCTGTCTAGTAAGAACGGGAATATCCAAATCACCTGAGCCCTAGTGAGAGGACTGATGGAGAAATCCTGCGATGCTGAAGTCAGCCCAGTTTTGAGAAAGATTTTTCTGCAGACCTAAGATACAGGCCATCTGCACGCTGTTCCAGGAGCCTGGCTTCCTTTTCTCTGGAGTCATTTGTACCTAGGCTGGTGACCATTGCCAAGAGATATTTCAGAGAAAATTCAAGCATCAGTTCGGGACTTGTACCAAATGGACTTTAGAGTTCTTTCTACTATCACACACAAAGGAATTGGAGAGAACTCAGCAGAGTATAGAGAATAGTTTGAGCTGAGGAAATTACAAAAACATAAAGGTGTCATTACTACTAACAATTACTTTTAAACAATAGCCAAATAGCTGGTTTCAATTCTTTCTTTTTCCCCTCCCTCTCAGTTGACTGAATTCAGTTGTTTTGACATTGTGTAGGCATAACCTGAGAATAAGCAAAATCCTCCAAATGGTTCTTCTTTGACAATTGCTGCAGTTGCTTTTCCTTATTTGTAAAGTAGGCACAGCAGCACCCTTGGGGCTAAACATACAATTCTCTATACAAGCCTTAGGGCTAATTTAGCTATAGTTATAACCTTAGCAGTTTGGTTTGGCAATGTCACCTTAAGAACTTCCTTTTCAGGACAGTTTTGCTGTCATTTCCAAGTCTTTCCCCTCACTTGCATTTTTCCTTTCCTTATCTGCAGTAAACTATACCCGGCCAGTGATTATCCTGGGACCCATGAAGGATCGAATCAATGATGATTTGATATCTGAATTTCCTGATAAATTTGGCTCGTGTGTGCCTCGTAAGTATCATTTTTCAGGAAAATGCTCATATCCTTTATGTGTTGATGCACTTCTGTCTCTCCAGTGATCTCCTTTCGGATTCATATAGAATCAGTTACTATCTGAACACTTTACCTAATTTCCATGCCTCACACTTTCCATCTATGCTACAAGTATAATAATGTTTTCTCTAAACTGACTTTTGTCCACTAGAAGGCAGAAGGATCATTGTAAACCCCTTAACATGCAAATCAGCATGGATTTACGATAGGCATCATATGTTCTTATATATAGGCTGAAACAACATTTGTAGCATCATTTTTCCATAAAAAACCATATATTAAAACCACTTCAGGTTCATTTATGACAGTTTGTCAATTCCAAACAAAATGGCTTTTCCCCTATATTTTCATAGTTCCATATCTTAGAAAAATAAGAACAAGAAGGTATCTGTATTCTGACCCTCTAGGCCACCATAGACTTAAGTTTGCTTTATTATTATAAGCAGTAATCAGGTCACCTAGGCCCACTGAGTGTAGGGCTGCAAGATGCTTTCTGCTAGACCTCTCTCCATTCCCACCACAAACATACTTCTCCACTCATCCCATCCACAGAGACCTTCCATGCTTGTAGACAAGCCCAAGAGGAAATTTTAAATTATTAAATAGTGAATCTCAAATTTGATCCTAAAAATTTCTCTGTATATCGTTTTAAGCTTCAGGCTCTCAAGTGTCTCCAACATTTCAGTGTGGCCTACTTCACCTAGAACACTAAAGAATATCAGAAATTATGTGTAATAATACATGGACAAAAGAGGACTAAGATAATTGCTATACAGTATCTCATGAAATGATTCCAAGCAAATACCCAGGGGAAAAGTCCTACCATACCACCGATCCTAAAAATGTCTTCAGCCGAGAAGGCTCAAGTAAAAGCCTAGGTTGTTGACACCAGCTTCCTGTTTCAACTTCTACTTATGAGGAAAGAAAACAGACCTTAAGCATCATCTTCACTTCTCTTCCACATTGTGAACACTTATCTCTTATTTCATTCTTTTTCTTAGTTCACTATGTTATGATTGTGATTTCAAATTCTATACATGTTTCTTGTGTAGAACTTGAAAAATACTAAAAAGGGTTAAAGGAAAAAATAAAAAGGACTCAGTCTCACACAATATCTGGAAATAACATTGCAGATGTAATAGTGTTTTGGTAAATTTCTATATATTCTTTTTTCCAATGCATACATTTTTCCAGGATAAAACTTTTAACTATTTTAAATGATTAATATACAATCATCCTTCATTCATACACATTTTGGATTTTCTCTATTTTTATTGTGAATTATAATAAAATATAATTGTGTATTATTTAAAAGTTAACATAATAAACATCTTTAAGGATAAAACTGCATCTGAAATTTTGATCTTTTTCTTTCTCTTTGGTGGTACTGGAATTGAGCCCAAGGCCTTGCACGTGGTAGACAAGCCATTGACCTACATCTCTAGGCCTTCTATTATTTTATTTTGAGACAGTGTTTCCCTGAATTATATAGGTGGACTCAAATTTGAAATCCTGCTGCCTCAGCTTTCTGAATTATTGGAATTACAAGTGTCCACCATCATGGCTACCTTGATCATTTTTAAAAGATAGTGTCTTAGAAAAGAAATAATTGAGTCAAGGTCGAAAATATTTTAATGATGTAGGGGGCAATGCTGGGGATTGAACCCAGGGCCTCTTCCCTGAGCTACATCCCAATATCCCCAGCGTTTTTATATTTATTTTGAGACAGGTTCTCACTAAATTGACCAGGCTGACTTAAAACTTGCAATCCCCTTGCCTTAGCCTCCCAGAGTACTTGGATTACAGCTTTACACCACTACACTTAGTTTGGAAATACTTTTAACTTTTTAAAATCATATAGGTTGATTGTTTTCTCTTTTTACCAGAACATATAACCGAAATAGTTAAATATGTTGATTTCCATATTTTTAAAGCTCTGAATATATTTATAACTGCATGTCCAATTTTTTGTCTTCCTTCTTATGGGACACATTTTCTTCTTTGTGTTGGATATCATGGTGCTCTACTGTTAAGAGTATGGATTTTGTTATCTTACTTTATAGAATAATTTTGATATGGCAAGGAGTAACTTACTAAGAGAACAGCTTGTTCCACTTTGGTTTTAGGTATTCTAAAGGTGGATCTAGAGTAGCTGTGTGTGTGTGTGTGTGTGTGTGTGTGTGTGTGTGTGTGTGTGTATTTAAGGCCCAGCCTTGCCTTATAATTCAGGCTGGCCTGAAACTCTCAGCACTCCTCCTGCCTCAGCTTACCAAGAGTTGGAATTATAGGTATGTGCCAGCATACCCACCTAAAATAGCTTTCAAGAATGTGGATTTTCTGGGGTCTTAATCAAATATTCAGTTCTGGCTAAACTTCAGTGTCTCCTAACACTGTATATTCTCCAGACTCACCACTTGGAAATTGCTCTTGGCAAAGAGGTAGAGTGAATATAGTTTCCCTCGTGTAAAAATTACTGCTCTGTCACTTTCTGTTGTCTGATACCTGAAAACAATTGTTCCAGGGCTGGGGATTTAGCTCAGTGTTTCTGCTGCCTGCCTCACAAGCACAAGAAACAGAGTTCAATCCCTGGTATCAAAAAACAAAACAAAACAAACAGTTGTTCCATACATTTTGTACAGTTTTAGAGTTGTTTGTAGTAGGGAAGTGAGACTGATACCTGTTACTATGTTCTATCCATCACATTACATATATCTATGTATCTGTGTTGAAGGTGTGGTGAATAAAGTAGGAGGCAAGTTGACAAATATACAGACATCTTAACTTTATCGCTTCTTGTTTCATAAAGATACTACAAGGCCAAAGCGTGACTATGAAGTGGATGGCAGAGACTATCACTTTGTCATTTCCAGAGAACAAATGGAGAAAGATATTCAAGAGCACAAATTTATAGAAGCCGGCCAGTACAATGACAACTTATATGGAACCAGTGTGCAGTCTGTGAGATTTGTAGCAGAAAGGGTACGTTTGCCGGTGTTCTTACAACTCCCCTGAAGAAGCTTTCTGGGTGATGAACTATGGTTTGTTTGTTTTTTTGTTTTTAATCATTACTCTTTCCTAATTGCAATTGTAAATTTTGATTAAATATTTCATTTAAGATACGCAAGCAGAGAATCATCTTAGAACAGTATCATTAATCTTTATTCTAAGATCACTGAAATATGCTGACTGACTTTGAGAAGGGGAGGAAGAATGGAACCTGTAATCCTGAAGTCCATTAACAATCTGAAGTGTCTGGGGATTCCCTTTGTCCTTGACTCACTATCTGAGACTAGTCAATAAAACTGAACTTATTAAGGAAGTTTTGTTACTCTTACTTTCAAGATAGGTTTTCAAAGAGAAAGAGTAACTCCTTATAATTCAACCTAACACCTTCACAGTGGAGGGGGACATAGATAACTCTGTAGCTGCCAGAAGTCCCACTTTAGAAGAGGTTTTATCATTGCAATTTCCTTCTTCCTGAAAATGTCAGAAGAATGGGAAAGTGGAGACTGTTTAAGAGAGAGTAGTTTAGGAATGAACAGGACTGTGGCTTTAAAATCTGTCTGTAGGATAATACATAAGATCCTAATAAGATTACTGACATTTAGAAATGGGAAGAAAGGAGCTAAAGGTGTAGGGACGGTGGGATTGGTAGGGGAAGGGTAAAAAGGGAAAAGAAAAAAATGTGAGAGAATGAAAAGATGAAAATAAAGTGGTTGTAGATGGGGAGGGGAAGAGGGGGTGAAGGGAGGGCAGGGACAAGGAGAAAAAATGAGAATCAAGACTTGTCCTGTAGAGGTACAAGATCCCAACAATGAATGTAACTGTACTGTATCCCTAAAATGTACCAATAAACTCAATTAAAGCTGAAAAACAAAATCTGTCTGTAGGGCCAGGGATTTAGCTCAATGGTTCTGGTGCCTGCCTTGCAAGCATAAGGACCCAAGTTCAATCCCTGGTACCAAAAAATAAAATAAAGTCTGCCTATAGAGAGATCTTATCTCCAATAAGAATATGGGGCCAATGTCACAGGAGAATCTGTTTATTGGGTTTATTTGATTTGAGATCACTATTTTCCCCCATATGACGTACTGATAAAAGATTTAAAAATAAATTTTGCTGAGAGGAAAAGATGGCTGAATAGAAGATCACCTCTGAATAGGACTCACCTCTTTCTCTAAGAGAAGAACCAAAGTAATAGGTATAAAGCTACATTTTGAGGTGAGTGATGGTAGATTAGTAGAAATCAGCAAGAAAGAGACTGGAGCTTTGTAAGATTCTGAGACATGGGAAATTGGATAGCAAGACACACACCCTGGAAACTTCAACCCCAGCTCTTCTGTTGGGACAGCAGAGTGTTTTGCCTTTGAAAGAGTAAAAGTGAAAAAGAGTTACAGCAAACTTTGTAAAGGCTACTGCTAGCAATCCTAGCTACTGAAAAACTGTCACAATCCTCCCAGGATTCCAGCCCACTTAAGTAATGATTTCTGCACAATAGCCTTTCTTTGGAAGAGGATTTCACATAATCTCCCAGTGAACAACCAGGATGCTATAGCCTGGAACCAACTTGAAAAATGAGCTATTGTCTGAAATTAGACTGTTCTAGATCAGAAACCCTTTGGTTCCAGCTCTAGGATCCCAAAAGCATCCTATTGCACTGATTCAGTGGGTAGCACCTTGTAAACACAACAGCCCAGAAAAATAACTTTGAGCCAAGTGCAATGGTGTCTCAAGTGTGTTACCCTCATGAAACCAGGAAATCAGGAGCCTCCCCCTGACACCAGAGGCATAGTCAGTTCCAGGACTGATGGCAGTCACCAAAGTTATTCCAGCTACGCTTCACCCCTTTACCTTCAGGTACCTATTACTGACAGAGAAGGAAGATAACACCATGCATAGTTTTCTCAGCTGCCCTGGCCACAGGTTTGTGCTGAACCCTTAAGCAAATGTACTGTACCTCAACTGTCACCTTGCCCCTAGGCATGCAATGCTGAGGGGTGGGTGGCAAGAGCAATTCCGCCCAGCTTTGTTCACATCGCACTTCTGCTTGCTCTTGGGCAGAAATTAAAACTTAAGCAGTTGGAGGAAGAAAAGCCACTACTGTCATCCACACCTAGCTATGGTCTTGCTCCCAGGAAGTCACTATCACTGAAGCAGAAGAACAAAATACCACAGTTCCTGCTGCTTCGAGCCACTGCACCTTGTCTGAAAACACCCTGTTACCTAGATTGGCTGTGAGAGCCACAGGTACTGTGCTATGGTTTCCACCAGCACCTCCTCCTTTGCAGCATATGTGGCCTCACCACTCACTGGTAAAGAAAAGTGTTTGTGGTTCCTCACTACTGCTGAAGCCACCAGTGCCGGAGGCCCTTTCTACTAAAACAGCTGGCTCCAATAGTGCCTGAGGAACCCCCCACCCCTCAATGGGAGCTCCCACACCCACTGCTTTCTGTACTACACCTGTTTGAATTGTTAAGTACCCCACTCAGACATCTAACTCTACCATAGCACACACTGTGCACAAAGTCAATAACCATCGCCAAAGTGACTATAGAAGACTGCGTTATGGTGTCCAACTAGAAGCAAAGCCAACATGGGCAATAAATCAATACTGTCAGACCCTCTAAAGACATATACAGGAGAAAGCAGCTTACTACAAAAGCCACCTCAGAAAAGTGGCAGACATACCTGTTGCTCCAGATAAATCTCAATGTAGGAGAATAAGAAACATGAAAGATCAAGGCAATATGATACCTCCAAAAGAACACAGTAACTCTAGCAACAATTGCATAGAAACTAAAATGGATGTAATGTAAAAGAATGAGTATTAAAAAATACAGTGAGATCTAAGAGAATACAGATAAACAGTTAAATGAAATTAAGAAAATACAGCAAGTAAAAAAAAAAAAAAGAAAGAAAGAAAATACAGCATGTAAATGAGAGACTCAGAAAAAAAGAGATTTGGAAAAAGAACCAGACAAAAATTTTGGAAATGTAAAAGTCAAAAAATATGCTTGAAAGCCTCAATGACAAAGTAGATCAAATAGAAGAACATCTGAACTTGAGGGCAAGTCTTTTGAAATACCCCAAGCAAAAGAATGAAGAAACTATTCAAGATCTGTGGGGCTTATTAAATGTACAAATATCTGCATTTTTACAGTACCTGAAAGAAAGGGAAGAAAGTTAAGTATGTGGAAAACTATTCAAGTGAATTATAGTAACAACTCCAATTTTGGGAAAGATAAGGGAACCCATATATAGGAATCTTATAGAACCCAAAACAGATATGACCAAAAAAAAAAAAAAAAAACTTCACCACAGCATATTTATAAAGAAACTATTAAAGAGACAGAAAAAATTTCTATAGTCTATAAAACAAAAATGCCAAGTCACATTTAAAACCAGCCTCAGCCTAAACAGCAGATTTCTCTTCCTTTTTTTTTTTTTTTTGGTACCGGGGATCGAACTGGGGTCCTTACATTTGCAAGGCAGGTGCTAGAACCACGGAGCTAAATCTCCAGCCCTTGTTTTTTGGGGGTTTTTGTTTGTTTGTTTGTTTGTTTATTTGTTTGTTTGAGACAAGTTCTTACTATGTAGTTGAGACTGACCTGGAACTCACTATGTAGCCCAGGCTGGTCTTGAACTCACAGTAATCCTTCTGCCTCAGCTTCCCGAGTGCTGGAATTACAGGCGTGCACCACCACGCCCAGCCAGATTTCTCAGTAGAAACTTGCTAGTCCTTAAGGGAGCAGAATGACATATTCCAAATTCTGAAAGAAGATAACCACCAACCAAGACTGCTCTACCTAGCAAAGCTGTCCCTCAGAAATGAAGGAGAAATAAAGTCATTCCAAGACAAGCAATAAATGAGGGAAGTAATGATCACCAGACCAACCCGAAAAAAAAAGTTACTAAAGGACTCTTACATTCAGAAGTGTAATATCACTAACATTATGACAGTATAAATCACTCGAGAAGAATAGAAACATAAGAGAAAGACTCAAATCATGAAAGCACAATGGAACAAAGATTATTTAAAAAACTAAAAGAAAATCAACAAAACAAGTCCTTTTTTATTAATAACAACATTGAATATAAATACTACTAAATTCTCCAATTAAAATATGTAGTCTGGCTGAATGGATTTAAAGAGAAAAACTCATCAATATGCTGCCTACAAGAAACTAACTTCACCAGTGAATATACACATAGACCGAAAGTGAACAGACAGAAGGTGATATCCCACACAAAAGGAAATGTAGAACAAGCAAGAGCAGCTATTCCTGACAAAATAGACTTTAAGACAAAACTGAGAAGAAACAAATAAGGTTACTGTAATGATGACCAAAGAATCAATTCAACAAGAAGAAATGATCATTGTAAATATACATGCATCTAATATTGCAGAACCTAATTTTGTAAAATAAATAGTACTTAGACCTAAAGGGAGAATTAGACACCAATACAATAATAGTGAGGGATTTCAATACCCCACTTTCATCAACAGGCAGATCATCCAGACCCCCCAAAAAAAACTTAACAAAGAAACTTCAAAGTTAAACTATACTACAAATCAAAGAGACTTCATAATTACAGAGCATTCTACCCAATAGCTGCAGTATTCACATTCCTTTTATCGGCACATGGAACGTTCTCTAAAATAGATAATACACAAATCCCAAATTCAAAATAAGTAAAATCATATCCTATGTCTATTTTGATTACAATGTAAAAAAACAGTCAACAAAATAAATTTTAGAAACTACACAAATACATGGAGACATTTTGAATGGGAAAAGTTATAGGAGGGAAATTTTAAATATTCTCAAAATAAATGAAAATGAAAACACAACATAGCCAAATTTAAGGGATTCAGCAAAAGCAGTACAAGTGAAATTTACAGCAATAAGTTCCCACATCAAAAATGTAAAAAGATTGCAAATAAATAACCTAACTGTACATCTCAAGGACTTAGAAAAGCAAGAATAATCCAATGCCAATTAGCAGAGGGAAAGAAATAAAGATCAGAGCAGAAATAGAGTCTCTAGAAACAGACATTAAAACATACACACAATAGATCATACAAAGACTTGATTTTTTTGTTTTGTTTTTGTTACCAGAGATCAAACTCAAGACTTTGTGCTTGCAAGGCAGGCAGCAGAACCACTGAGCTAAATCCCTGGGCCTAGATTTGGGTTTTTTTATAAAATTTTTTTAAAAGGACAAACCTTTAAGCTCACCAGGAAAAAAAGAGGGGACCCAAATACATAATCAGAGATGAAAAAGGGGACATTACAACTGATACCATGGAAATACAAAGGATCATTAGAGACTATTATGAAAACTACATGCTAACAAATACGAAAATTCAGAAGATATGGACGTTTCCATGGCCTGTCACAGCTGAACCATGAACAAATAAAAATCCTGAATCAATAACAATGGTACTAAATCAATAATTAAACGTTTCCTAGCAAAGAAAAGCTCATGCCCATTTAACTGTACTGCTACATTATCAACCTCTTAAAGAATTAATATCAATCTTTCTCAGTCATAAAATTAAAAGGGAGAGAACTCCTCCAAATTTACTCTAGTCAATATTTGTTATAATTATCAAACCAGAGAAGGACACAACTAAAGAAAATTACAGAAAATCTTTGACAAACATAGATGCAGAAATTCTCAACAAAAATATTATCAAATCTGCTAAATGTAAGTTATACCCCTGTAGCTGTTTGACAGGATGAGGCAGGCTGAGGCAGGATGATCACTTGAGCCTACAAGTCAAAGATCAACCAGGGAGCACAAGGTCTTGAGATCTATCCCCAGTACTGCAAAATCAGGAATAAGACAAGGATATTCAACTCTCAGTGCTCTTATTCAATATAGTACCTTAAATTTTACACTGAGGAATTAGGCAATAAAAAGAAAAGCATTAAAACTGAGAAGAAAATAAGTCAAATTATTTCTCTTGTGTGTGACATAATTTTATAAATAGACAAATGTAAAGACTCCATCAATAGACTATTAAAACCAAAAAACAAATTTAGTAAAGTAGCAGGATAGAAAATCAATACACAGGGGCCGGGGATTTAGCTCAGTGGTTTCATTGCCTGCCTCACAAGCAGAAGGTCCTGAGTTCAGTCCCCAGTACCAAGAAAGAAAAAAAAAAAAAGAAAAGAAAAGAAAAAGAAAAAGAAAATCAATACCCAAAAATCAGTAGATTTTTTATGCACCTATAATAAAAGAAATGCCATTTGCAATAGCTACATAAAAAATAAAATACATAGGCACAAATTTAACTGAGGCAAGAAAAGAGCTCTCCAATGAAAGAATTTGTTAAAACATCCATACTACCAAGGTGGGGATTTAGCTCAGTGGCACCCACACCTGCCTGGCAAGCACAAGCTCCTGAGTTCAGTACCCCCCAAAAAAAAATCCATACTACCTAAAGCAATGCTATGTACTGGTGCTTCACGGTACTTCATAGACCTAGAAAAAATCATATGGAAACACAAAAGACTGCAAATAGCCTAAGTAGTCTTGAACAAAAAAGTAAATCTGAAGCCACTGTACCTAGTTTCCAGACATACTAGAGCCATATTAACTAACTAAAATGGCATGGCATTTGACATAAAACAGACCTTTGAACCATTCTTTCAGCATTAATCCCGTATTTTTCTTCTCTTTCTACCAGGGCAAACACTGTATACTTGATGTATCAGGAAATGCTATCAAGCGGTTACAAGTTGCCCAGCTCTATCCCATTGCCATCTTCATAAAACCCAAGTCTCTGGAACCTCTGATGTAAGTAAAGGGGACTGGAGTGCCTCTTCCAGCTCTCGCCTTTTTCCTTATTACACAGAAAACTGTCGATGGGTCTTTTGTCACAAATGCTTACAAATGGGAAATGCCATTGGTAATTTTTAAAATTCCATTTTTAAAAAATACAAATTTCTGAGCTGTTAGGGATATGTTATTCATTAAAATATCTTCACTGATGTTTATTGATTCTTATTATTTCACATTCTTGTTTTTAGGTTTGATTCTTTGTTTAGTGAGTAGCTTGGTTTGATATGAATTTTTTGTTTTATTGTGTAGTTTTGGGTTTTTGTTGGTTGTTTTGGGGTTTTTTGTTTTGTTTAAGTTTTGTTTTCCAAATAATGAGATCTTTGAATTACGTAAATCTCTTTAAACGGGTAGATTTTTTAGAGGGAGCAGACAACATTTTAATCTTTTTCCATTGGCATTTTACTTTGTCCTGTAATAGACTTCTGATAATTTTTAATTAAAATGTCATACACACACACACACACACACACACACACTGTTCCTTATAGACTTTTAGTGATGTGATAGTAAAACATCTGTAACTTAGACCAGTGATGGCGAACCTTTTAGAGCATTCAGTGATAACAAACAGCCTGCCATGGCACACGTGCCATAGATTCACCACAGCTGACTTAGACCTATAGCTGTATACCGTGAACATTTATAAACAGGAGGAAATTTTATGACTCATATTTTTCTATTTTTATTTTTCCTTCCTTCAACAGTCAGTAAACAAAGTGAGCAAATATTCATCATCTGACTGAAAAGTCATAAAGCTAACACCCACACAAAGTGAAACCACAGTAGGTAATGGTGGCAGAATAAAAAAGACACAAGCAGAGATTTGAAAATTGGTTGGGCTCAGTTTGGTTCTTCACCTGTGACCAGTTACCATAACTCTGGGCAAACTGCTTGACCTCCCTAAGATTTAGTGCCTTACCTCTACACTGGACATTAATAAATACCATAGAGAGCTGGTATACCAGTTAAACAACAAAGTCATGGATAAGAAGTTCTTCATAGAGTCGTCAGTAGAATAATATATAGTAGTTATTCTTACTATAAAAGATATGAAGTTATTCTGTTTTAAAGGACTGATATCATTTTACCATTATAAAATGCAAAACAGCACACTTTCCAAAAGAGTGACATAGGGAATACCAGTGTGCCTGTCGTGATAGACTTGCTCAATCAAATACTGCTGCCAGTCAAGCCTCAAGAGGGTACTGGCAGGGTCTAAAAGTGAGCCAGACAGTATATATTGGAAAACTGCGTTCGAGAAGAACCAAAGCAGGGGGAAATTATTTCATCTCAAAGGTAAAATGGAGATATCAGCTACCTGTTCTCTTCTGTTCTAGTATCTTCTGATAATGAAAAAGCACAGCCAACTGCAGTAGCTGGAAGGGCAGATTGAGAGAATTAAGTTAAACACTTATTTGTTCTCTGGGGAAATTGCCAAAGATATAAAAGCAGAATATATTCCCATAAATAAGTTTGTTTCTTCGTCCCTTTTACCAGGATGAGAAGATAAAATTGGGAGGTCACTGTTGTTACCTTTAAATTTAGGCATTAAATTATGCTGAAGTTAGGCATTAAACTGTACTGTAGAACTTTTCCCATGATTAGCATGTGAAAATATGTATTGATGATAAAGTAATACTTTAAGTATTATTGCCTCCAACAAAATATATTAAATTTCTCCAATAAAGGAAATGGGCATTGCACAAAGTGAGTTAAGCAACCACACATTTCATTTTGTCAAGGATTTATAATCTGTAAAGGCTTAGCAAGACATTGTTTCAAAATAAAATTTAAAAGGGTCCAGTGGCAGAGCACTTGCTTCGCTTGTGTGAGGTGTTAGATTCAATCCACAGTAATAGTCCTAAAAAAGAGCACCTATTTTATATTTGCCCTTGATTTTATGCTTGTCTGAGGAGTCACCTGCGTAGCACAAATGAGCCACATGATACAAGTATTAGATATAACGCTAACATTATTAAGAAGAGTAGAAAAATGGCCTCTTGGGAACAGCGTCTGAAAGTCCTGTTTCAGAACAATGAGTCTTCACATTATAAACACATAATGGGATAAATGGCTTCCTAAGGAAGGAGTACCCAGAGAGCAACAGCACTGGCACATTGGGTCCAGTAGGATGTTGGGAGTCAGTCCCAACTGATTGCTCAGTAGAGGAGGGCCTACTTCTAACACAACTCTCGGATGACTTAATAGTTTTACTTTCAGACACTGACACAGCTACTTACCACCAAGGAAAAATTAAACATTCTGAAGGCTGAACTGCACACAGAGGACAGTGAATCTGATGTAATGTTCTACAGCTATATCCACAGGTCTCAAGGGCAGCAATGACTGCGGTCAGACCAGTGTGATCTCATTACTAATGCTGCATGTTTACGGTTCACTCTTTTCTGAGGCTTTTTCTTCAGGACCAGAGTTGGCACGAACTGCCCATCCCCCAGGAAGAAGTGAATGTGAGCTGGAACAAAAGCACGGCAGCTGTCACATTTACACACTGATATATCATCACACACATTATTTCTCAAGTGCAGTGTCCACATCAAAGCCCCGAGCATATTAGCACATACATAGCTGATTCTTCAGAGAAGCATAAAGTCAAGGGCATGCATGACAGAGATGTAGGGGAGGTTGTTTTTGAGGTTTTGCTTTTGTTTTTATTGGTACTAGACATTGAACCCGGGAACTCATACATGATAGCTAGGCACATGCTTTACCACTGAGCTACAAACCCAAAACCCACCCCCTTTTTTAAATTTTATTTGGAGACAAGGTCTTGCCAAGTTGCCATACCGGCCTCCAACTTGCCATCTTCCTGCCTCAGCCTCCTGATGAACTGGGATTATGAGTACATATCACTAACTTGCACTAGAAAATGGGTTGACTAATACCAGGAATTCTAAACTTCAATCTTTGGCTGTGTGGCCTACAAGGCAGTGATGCTTTCAGAAATTCTGCATGTACCTATGAGGCATTGTGATGGGCCAACCAAAAATATCTGCATTTGGCTGGACGTCAACACCTAGAGGTAATGGGAGAATAAAGCTACCATTGGTTGATAATCAGTAAACTGGGTCTTAGAATTAGACAATTGTCAGGCCAGGGATTTAGCTCAATGGCACTGTGCCTGCCTCACAAGCACAAGGTCCTGAGTTTGATCCCAGATGCCCAAAAAAGAATTAGAGAATTGTCCATTTCTCTCTGACCTTGCTATGCCCTTGAGACTAGGTTAAGTTTAAGTAATCTTACAGTGATTAAACATTTATACACAGTTGGTAAAACAATTGTTGACAAATAGAAAATGACAGATACTCCTAGGCATAATTCCTTTATAGCTCATTCTATCGTAATAAACAAAGCAGGCATTAGAGTTTATTTTGTTCTGTTTTTAATTGACACATAGTGATTATACCTAGCATGGGGTATCAAATGGAATCTTGTCACACTAAGAGTATGTAATGATCGGATCGGAGTAACTGGTACACCTATCACTTTCTGCATATATCATTTCTCTCTGTTAGAAACAGTCAAACTTCACTGTATACACTATTTTATAATATTCAATTAATTGTTGCCATGCCATCCATAATCCTTCCACTGTGCTTTAAAACATTAGAAGTAATTCTTTCTGTCCAACTGCACCCTTGTGCCTATCCATACTAGAAAATATTTTATGTCAAGCTCCTTTATCCTGGCTCACTATTAGACTAAGTTACTTCATTATCGTCTACTTGAAAATATTTTGGTACTGGCACATTCGTTCCATTCTATGTCCATTTTAACTCAGTTTTCCATCAGCAGATCTTTCACTTCTCATTTGGTTACAGACAGAAGCAGTTCAGGGCGCTTGTTGCAGGAGGCATGCCTCCACACTTGCAAAAGTTAAATAGCAAGAGCTGCAGAATGCCTCCGTGGCCTGAGAGATACTAACACACCTTCACTAATTTCGGTAAAACATTTTCTGGAAAATGTACATAGAGGATAAACTGTATCCCTTGAGGAAGATGAAGGTGGCAAGAAATCAGGGCTTTCTACAAGGTCAGCACTTGAGAACAGCCAAGTCTTGTCTCTCGGATGTGATGAGGCCCAGTGCACTAAGATATACTTAGTTCTGTCCTTCTTCCTGCCTCTGACCATCTCTGGAATATTTCCTTCAATTCTAAGTCCCACACTTAAGACAGGATATAAAGTATGCTAGAATAAAATCCCATGAAGGGTATGCAGGAGAGTTTGAATTTAGAAAGCATGTCCTGTGAGAGAATAAAAGAAGTAGGACCATTTATGGTGAAAGAGTGGAAGCCCCAAGGGACCAATGAGCCCTTTATGTCCCTCCAGGGACAGGTGAGCAAACGCCCTCCAGCCTGCGCTGGAGGAAGCGTAGCCCTACTCCAGGGCACTGCAGGGGATAGAAGAGGAACCACACCAGAACAGTGAATCCTAAGGAGATAGATTCTGCTTCGGTCCAATGGGGCCCTTGAGAAAGTGAGCTCCTTGGCAGGGAGCCCTGCTAACCGTAACTGGTCCGATAAAGACTAGGAAGCTATAGATAAGATTAAACTATTCTTCCTTTGGATTCTTTTTTTTTTTCAGCTTTAATTGAGTTTATTGGTACATTTTAGGGATACAGTACAGTTACATTCATTGTTGGGATCATGTACCTCTACATGACAAATCTTGATTCTCATTTTTTCCCCTTACCTCTGCCCTCCCTTCACCCCTTCCTCCCCTCCCCATCTACAAACACTTTATTTTCATCTTTTCATTCTCTCACATTTTTTTCTTTTCCCTTTTTACTCTTCCCCTACCCATCCCACCTTCCCTACACCTTTAGCTCCTTTCTTCCCATTTCTAAATGTCAGTAATCTTATCAGAATCTTATGCATTGTTGCATCTTCCTTTGGATTCTGTTTTGGCATGCATTTTCATTTTTAAAGATTTGGTATGCTCCCTTGTGTTCTAAAACCAAAACCCTCATTTTCCCAGGGAGATGAATAAGCGTCTAACAGAGGAACAAGCCAAGAAAACTTATGATAGAGCAATTAAGCTAGAGCAAGAATTTGGAGAATATTTTACAGGTAAGTTCCCCTGACCCTGGTATAATGATGAAGGTGATAGACTGTCTGATATTTGGCATAGAGAGGGCTCCCGGCCTGGTAAAATCTCACTGTTGAGAACCTCTAACATTTGTCTTATGCATCTGCTCTCTGCCTCACCTATTTGATTCAGAGCTCTGGGTTCTCTTTCTCCTCTGCGTTGAGATACAGACAGATCCCAGGTTCCCTTTGACCCTACCAAAAACCATGAGTGGCAGATGCCCTGAATTATCTCCTGCTATTAAAGAGATTTTAGGCATTGCTCTCATTAAAGTACCTCCCTAATAGCAACAGAAACCTTGAAAAGCAACTGTTAGGGCTCAAAATGGCAGTTCCAGAGCAGGTGGTCTCAAGCAGCAGTCTCAAGGCCTAGACAAACTTGACTCTGTCTTCCGCTCAGTAGTGCTTGCACCACACACACTCTCCCTCTGTTTTAATTAATCCTGTGAGAAGTCTCAATGCAAAACCTTTTATTTTCTTTTTTAAATGTTTCTTGGGAAACATGAAGATTGGGAATGAAACAATAATTTCTCTTTTTTGGATATCCTGATCTCTCTATTCCTATATGCTTTCGTGGAACACTGATTAAACCCAGACATTAACCAAACTTTGTGGTATTTGCCTTAAAACTGATTTTTACTGCTTTAAAAATGAGAACTTTTCCTAATTACCTGGAATCAAATTAAATATTTTATTTTTTATCTTACTCAAAATATGGAAAATGTCAATGGCATGGCACTTTGTAAACATTTTTAAATGGCTAATAATAGAAATTCTAATAATAACTAAACCATAAGTCATGGTTCATCTTAAAAGAAGATCCAGGTAGGAAAATCAAAACAATGTACATCCTGACCAGTGATTTATATTCAGGAGTAAAATATTATAATTGGTATAGTCTGAGGACAGTTTCTGAAGACCTAAACAATGTTTCAATAGCAATTTATTTCTAAGGTTTAGAGTTATGAATGGTACTGATATAATCTGGAGCTCTACCTACAACATAGCTTTTATACAATAGAGATAATGTACTTAAATGTACTCCAAGTGCCGTGGTGTATTAGGTAAGTCACAATTTAGCAGTTTATGTTTCCACTTATATGTTCCTTACAAGTAGTAGCCATCAGGTATTCTCAGTATAAATAGCTCTATGTGATAAAATCTCAATTTACCAGATTAGTTAGAGTATAAATGGGATGATTTCCTCTTAACAGTCATGAGGGTTGGAGGTATTAAAGTTTCCTCCAAAACCCTTATTTCCTCCGTTAAAATTATCTAAACTTCTGTGTCTGCCAAAGAATAAGGAAAGCATAGAGACTCTAAGGACAGCTCTCTATGAAACAGGGAGCTCACAACCTGAAAATTAATCAGTGCTTTGTGCCTGGCTCAAAATAGTTGTGAAATAAATGAATTATGCAATATCTACAACTGCAAACATATGTACAAAGTACAAAGACTGTGATACATTTATTACTGATCTAGGACATGCACTGGAAGCATTTTTTTGCTTGTTTTGTTTTAATCGTTGATGCGACCTTGCTTATGTGACTTTTTTGCCTTTTCTTACTAATGAAAAATGACATTAAGCTTCCAAATGAGTTGTCTGTTGCTGATATGAGTACTGACTGTTCTTCACCAGCCAGGTAACGAGTCCTGTCTCTGGGTTTGTTTGCTTTTGTTACAGCTATTGTCCAAGGAGACACCTTAGAAGATATATATAACCAATGCAAGCTTGTTATTGAAGAGCAATCTGGGCCTTTCATCTGGATTCCCTCAAAGGAAAAGTTATAATTTAGCTACCGCACCTCTGACAACGACAGACGAGCGTTTAGAAGAACAAAATATATATAATATACTACTTGGAGGCTTTTATGTTTTTGTTGCATTTATGTTTTTGCAGTCAATGTGAATTCCTATGAATGTACAACACAAACTGTGTGAAGCCATGAAGGAAACGGAGGGGCCACAGGGTGGGACAGAAAAGACATTGCAGTATGCAGGAAGGCTACGATTTGCTGAAAGTTCCAGGTGTAGGGATGAACCTCAGATGGGCTTTCTGCCTAAGACATGGGCAACCTCCTCACCCCAGCAGATGTCCAGAGCTGATTTAGCTGCTGAGCTCTCTGTGTTTTTTGCTTTAAAGAAAAGTTGCCAGCACTCGAACCTCACCAACCTTCCCATTACCCACATCTATAATTGGTACACTTTGAATTTTATAACTATGCACATCCTTTGATTTCTTAACAAGCAAAGCAAACAAAGAAGGAAAAAAAAGGAGTCCTTTTGGAGACGACATACTGTCAGGAAGGATATTTGTGTAGTTGCATTGACTGGCATCTGCAAAACAAGCATTTCATAAAATTCTCAAGTGTATGGAGGTTAACCTTACTGAGAGGAGGGAATTCTGCCTGGGGTTAGCTTTATGATTGTTGATTGTCTATTTTGCCATTTATAAACTGAATGAAGGCACTAAAGATGAGAATAATTTATACAATAAAAATATATTAAATGTATAGAAATGAATTTCTATAGGTTAAAAAAGTTTTGTGAAATATTTTGTAAAGAATAATTAATTGAAAGACAATGTGTGCACTATCAGCAGAGGATCAAATTCAAGAACTGAAAAAGTTGCACTCTCCTTTTGTTGCCAATGATCCATTAGCAGCATCTAAGTTCCTTCCAAGTCTGACAAAGGCTTCTCCCTCACTTACCTCCCATGATCTCCCTTGCGTACTAGCAACACACTCTTAGAGAGCACGTCCCTTAATGAGTTGCCCTCATGGATATTTTTGGAAGACATTTGGTTAATGCAGTTTTAAACTGATGGCTCTTTAGACACAAATTCTTGCAAATGACCTAAAGGAAATTTTGTTTTTTTCTCTAATTAACCTTGCCCTACCGTGCAAACAGTTTGATACCTTTGTTCCTAGTAATTTGCATACAATTCTTAAAGGATCATTTAGTATTCTGGCCAGCTATGAGTAAGTAGAATCATTCTGTTTTTGTTCCACAGAGTAGAGAATTTTGTAATAGCCAGAGTTGGTACTAGAGTCATGGGAGATCTGTCCCAAGATGTACTATATCTTTGAGGAAGAGAGAGAGAAAAGTATCTAGTTGGGGGTGAGGGGTGCAGACTTCTTGTTTCAGTCTATAGAGCAAAAACCATAAAGAAAGACAATTTAGGACTTTGAGCTTGACCAATGGAATTGCCTTCCTCAAGGCTGCACCTGGACCAAGTTTATTTTTTAACAATTATAAAGGTGATTCAAAAAAGAAACCTCCCAACGCCTATAAACTGAAATAGAAGAGTTAGTTTCCCACTTTAGAGCTGATAGTGACATCAGCATTGGTTTTGCCCATGATGTTAAAGAGAGACTTTTCAGTGATATTAATAACCACTCAATTCTGGGTTTTATGATGCCCAGATTAAGCCCCATCGCCTTATTTCTGGGGTACACCAAGACCTGGCAGGGATTCTGCCACACTGTGCAGCAAACCAGCATGTAGGCTGGAGTAAGAGAACAAAAGACACAGCCATCAGAGTGATGGGGCTACTTCACAGTGAGAACACTGGAGCTCAAAAATCAGTCTCTTTCCAAAAACAAGGGTTGTTCATCTTACACTACCATTGTCTGCAGTCACCAAAACAAACACAGAAATGCAAAATTATGTATCTACCTATAGTCTTGAGGCTGCCTTTACCATGCCAATGGAAGGGCTAGCAGTGCATTTTCCCTCTGATGAAAGCTAAATTTCCAGAGTCCGTAGAATGCTCAAAATGTTAAAGATGTGTCCATATCTGCAGCTCGCCAGTTTCAGGTCAAGGCCAACTTTCGTCAGTATTGCTCCCAGAAGTTTTCTGCCACCAGAATGCCATTCCTGATCCCAGCTCTATTTTTAGGCCACCATGATAACTTCTTTGGTTTCTCAACAGAGCATGCAACCGTTTATTTAGAGGACTGTCATTAATGAGTAGACATTTTCTCGGGTCGTGTGATGTGCTTTCCATTTAATAGTATTGCCGTGGCTAAGTACAATCAAATTGAACTACCAACCCTTGGTTTTGTAGTAATATACTTATTTATTTTCCTAGTGTAGATGCTTTCAGATTAGAATTGGCATTTGCACTAATTTTTTATGTAGATTTATATAAATATATATACATATATATTTGCTTGAAGAATCACCAAGCAAATTGGTGAGAGGGTCTTTTCCTATAGAATATACACCTCCATTTGTTGTGTTGTCTTGCGCTTCCCAATGTTGAGGTCTCCGTGGCTCCAGTGAGCTGGTGTATTTTACAGTAAATATGATGACCTGTACGGAAAAGGCATGAAAGTTACCCAGATTATATCTGGTGCCAATGTACTTGGAGCCTGGGGCCAGACTGGTGCTAACACTGCAAACTTTGTCCGGAGCTCTCTCCAATCTGAAGACTTGCTGGGGGCGCAATGTCACCTTCACATGCTGGGCCCTTTCAGAAAAGTGCCAGATCGTGTCACTGGTGCTATTTTTCATGCTCTGGTACAATGTGTAGCACCATGGGGGTCACAGCTTTACCAAAATCAAAATCCAACTTGCCAGCCAATTGCTGGGGTTTGTTTTTTGTTTTTGTTTTTGTTTTTGTTTTCTTCTTGCTCTCCTCCCACAGGATTTGTCAGCCATTTCTTTGCAGGCCTTTTCTTCCAGCCCCAAATTCTTGGGTTGGCTATTACGCTTGGCAAGTCCATCTTTACAAAGCTGCTCTCAGGTGCCTCTGTGAGTTGTCTGACATCCTACGGCCAGCCCTTTAGGACCCTGGGCCAGAGGAAAAATATCTCTCCACACCTCTGGGATTTCACCTTTTATTTTTCCTTGTTCTTTTCCATTGCTTTCCTTTCACTTGTGTCTCATTCCATCTGTCTTTTTTGTCCCCCTCTCTTTTTATCTTATCTGAGTTGATCTTGCCCCATAATCCTTCTTTACACCCTCCCCTTTCGCTCTTTGTCTGTCTTTCCTTTAGTGTCAGTCTCTTGTTGCTGTTTTCTTCTCCTTTCCTGTCCTATCCTATCCTCTCTTCCCCCATATCTGACTATCTCCTACATATCCAACTCCTTAATTTCTTTTTCTCTGTGTGTGTGTGTGTGTGTGTGTGTGTGTGTGTGTGTCCTATAAAGGGCTCATGGCTAATTCAGACAGCATGTCCATACTCTGGACTAATGACTCAAAGATTTGGGGTCACCACTTTACCTACTCAGCCCAGAAAGCAAAGCTGAGCACAAGGCCCTGACCCGGACCAATTCCAGCAGCTCCCGGAGCCAGCCTGCACCGCTGCCTGGCAGCGAGGATGCATGTGCTGTGGCTCTGTTGGCACCTGGGCTCCTCTGCCTCAACTCTGGTCCTCCAGGAGCTCGCTCCCACTGTCACCCAAGGCTCTGAGGACACTTCCTTTCAACACAGGCAGACTCTGGCCCCAATAATGATTCTGACGTCAAACCTCTTCTCATTAAAGCCATGCCATCACCTTGGTTTGGAGAGAGAGATTTTTTTTTTTTCCTACTTACTTTTTTCCATTTTCATGTGAAGCCCCTCTGCTTTTTGGCTGGTGACTGCTCTGGTGAGATCGAATGGACTTGTTGGTGAAATGACATCTCTTCCTGTCTTGGTCCTGCCTAAAATTCCTACAAAATTATTTAAGTCAAGGACTCAGACCAGTGTTCCTAAATTTATTGTACTAATTTGACACTCTTAGGGGGGAAAAAGGAACAGTTCCCTAAAGCATGTGGAGTACCTCCTGTGACAACTGATTTGCCAGGAGACTCCCTCCAGAAGTCTGGATATACATTTTACTTATGTGTATGGGTGGTATATATGGTATGCATATCATGTATACACATATTTCATTAGGTGTGAATGAATGTGGTTGGAAACACACACCCTCGTTTGTAAATATCCTTCCTCACTGAAATCTGTGCTTCAGAAATCATTTCCTGTACAGCTGTGCAGTTTCTTGTAGCAGCTAAAGACAAGCTAAGACAGACAGATAATTCAAAGATTGGCTAAAAATAAAGTACAGTACTGTATCTCCCTATCAACTGAAGAAGACAGACAGCCAAGTGGGAAGGTCAACTCCCAATGGGATGGCAAACTTTTCTTCTCTCTTTTTTGAATTTGTGTTTCCTAAGTGTGTCTTAAATTCTGAGTGCACCCGATTGTACCTGTTAGATCCTTTTAATATGACAATTTTGTGCTTCTGACAGGATGTTTCTTCATCGAGCTGCAGTGCAGGAGGTAGGAGAGGCAATCGCTCCTTGCCTGGGCTAGAGTTTACAGAGACACTGCACAGCTTACACTCCTGTTAAGTGTAAATATTCAACACTTCCATTCCATTTGTGTAAAAAATAAAGCACACACGATTATAAAATCAAGATGTATATTTCATACTCAGTGTGTCTGTGAATATTTATTGCGTTTCCAAATGTCAGCAGTGGCCCCCATTGTAAAAATGCTTGATAGAGTGTTTATAAACATGTCATGGTTTATAAGATATAAATATTAAAACATTTTATACTTTATAGCAAATTATATTCTCCCAAAGTATAATCTGTCTTATTTCATAAAGAGTAGGACCACTTCCACTTTTATCAAATTTGTCTGACTTCAGAGCTTAAGTGCAGTTAAGTTAGGTTTGCTCTGAGAAATACTAGCATTGTTGAGAGGAACTGAAAGTGGTACTTTTGCATATTTTTAAATATTTGGTTACCATCTCATCTACTTTTAATCACAATTTTTACCAAAAGTTAACAATGTAATAAAAGATAGACTTTTAAAGACATATGTATGCAGAGAAAAGAAATTGCCCAGTGTTAAAAAATGTGAGATTACAAAAAATCCCACAAATAATGTTTTTTCTTATCTGATACCAAAAAAAAAGGCACAGTTGGAGGAGGCAGTGTCATTATATGTCTTTGTTCCCATTATCTATATTGGGACCACAACATATACCAGCTCCAAAGATCTGAACACATAAGAAATGTCAAGTTTGGGAATTTGGATCTGTCATCCCTAAATTCCTCAACATAAATGTCTGCTCTCTCATATACTTAGCACATGTGGAAAAGCTGGAGGACCAAAACAAAATCCTCCCAAGGAAGGACCGAGAAGTTGTCATCACAGCAATCGCTTTGAAATGTGCTTCATTATAACCAATGATACAACTGGATCAGCAGTTGGGAAGCTGGACTAGCTGGTCATACCATCCCAGCCACTGTGAGTCAATGGGAGTGATGGCTGAGGCTGTCCCTTGTTTTTGGCAGTGAACCAAGACCCTCAGTTTAAGACATTGACCAAGGCTGGAAGACCAATGCAGGCTGAAAATGTCAACAATTATACGATTTAACATTTACACATTTTCACCTGGTTTAATGTAACAGTAGTGCCACACAAAAGCCACATTTGCTTCAATAATGGGTGTGTTTATTCAGAGGAATTAAAAGACGAGAAGAGCTTTTGACTTTTCCCTGTGCCCTATTTCATTTCTGTGTAACTATTTTTAAATAGCTGTTCCAAAAGCTACAAACAACCACACACCTCTGAACCTAAAAGAATACAGCTATGAGCTATAGCACTGATGGAGAACCTATGGCATGTGTGCCTTAGTCGTTCGTTATCATTGAAAGCTTTAAAAGATTATCACTGATCTATGTAGTTTTTGTGTGACCAGATATCCCATGGAAGAACTGAAAAGCCCCACCAAGGCACAAAGCTAACCAACATTCATAGAGGGAGCAATCGGTTTTTTCTAAACACAACCAGGCCCCCTCTTTAAGATTTTCAGGAGAGGATGTTCTCAATGTATCAGGACTCCCAAGCCTCATAACCCCACTTTTGTTTCTCCATGACTCACTTCTTTCTTAGGGATATCTCTGAAGATACCACTGCAGTCTCCCTTCTAATGTTACAGCCAAAGTCTAGACCTTGTTTCTAATTCCCCTTTGCACAGTTGGGACAAAAGAATGGTTGGGCAAACTTCACTAAAGTCTGAGGATGGCAAAGGAAAATGCAAGAGAATCTGCTTTATGATATGAGCTCAGGGCCTAGCTCCTGGCAACCTGTCACGTGACAAAGCCCATCTCTCTCACATCACTCAGGAGGCCTCCAGCACTATTAAAGCAAACGTCAGAACTTCCACCCCACTTCCATGCCTGAGTAGTTGATACATCAGCTTCAGGTAAATTATGCCTGCTGCACTGCCTCTGTTCCCACATTCTAGAATACAAGCGGGAACACTCACTGTGGTTAACTTTGATGGTTCTGTCACTGTAAACATCAGAGGGCAAATGACTTGCAACATGCTTCACAACCCTAACTGACCCATCAATAGCATTTAACTGTTCTAAACTGCTCACTCAAACTATTTTTAGGACAGCGACTGAACTCTGGAAATTCACAAGAAACAGTGGGAACCCTAAATACCATGGAGGGTCAGAAAGGCAACCTAGAGAAAAAAAACAAAGTAAATTTCAACTTCAGCCCCAGGTTGGGGGAACTCCATACTGTTAAAACAAGGTGTACAAGAAAGTAATTACAATGCCCATTATAGCAGCAGACCTGCAGTCCTAACTTCAGGAGAAACCACAGCCCTCACAGGCTTTAAATCTAGCTGGGAGATGAGCTGGTCTAAGGGCTACTGCTTTACTCCAAAGCAGGAAATCATATTAAACCTCACCCAAGCTACTACAACAGCCACAACTAGGCACCATCCTGCCTTTGAGACTAACAGTTAGACGCCCAATGCTTCCAGAAGCCTCGGGCCCATGTACACCACACAGAGCAGAGGACAGCCCGGTCAGCATCCTGCAGTTTCAGGTCCAACAGCTGCCATAACCACAGTACAAGTTCCTTCACCAGGATCTTGGGATGATCTCCTCCCTAACCCACAACCCTGGGACTGAAGCTGCTAGTGCAAAAGTCTTGGCTGAGAAAGGTCTCAAAGCTCCAGAATTTTGGCTCTCAGTGCCTCAAAGTCTGTATCAGCTTCCTGACCCACAAGAACTTGAAAGATCTCCCTAGTCCACAACCCTAGTGGCAAAAAGCTCCTCCATCACCCAAGCCTGTTCCTTGAGACCATGAGGTCTCATCCAAATCCCAACACAAGTCTCAGCCCTGCTGGGATTAATTTCACGTGCACTAGGGACATTTATATCCACACCTTGCAGGTCCAGTACCACAAACACCAAGTCTATAAATCTTGGCATTATCCTTGCTCAACCTGTGGAACCTAGGAAACTCTCCACTCTTGGACTTAGGAATACAGTTTCTGGTGCCAAAGGCCCTGGTATCACTCATATATGTCGCTTGGGACCTGCAAAAGGTATCATCTGGGTCCCACAGCTTTAGTACAGTAGCTACCTGTTCTACAATCCCCAAAGTCACATACCTTTACACCTCTAGATTTCAGGAAGGTGCTCTTTGTGTTCTACAAGCTTGAGTCTACCATTACCAAGGCCACAGACCTCAACATCACCTGTGCACAACCTACAGGACCTAGAAAAGTCACCAACATATCCTGTGGTGCAATAACTTTAGGTACTCATACAACAGGTGCAGGTATCTCCTGCACTCACTTAGCATGTCGTAGGGACACTCCTTCATATCCTATAACTCAGGGATTCTAACTGCTGGCATTACAAGCACTAGTATCACCCACACTTGCCCTAAGGGACTTAGGCACACATGTACTTCACCGCAGAGGCAGTGGCAGCCATTACCACAAGGCCCAGTGCCATTAGTGCTTGATTCTCTGATAAAAGAGGAAGCCTATGTCATACAACTACCTCGTGAACCACAGAATCTAGACTACTGAAGCATGCACAGATACTGCTACCATCAATAAAAGCTGAAGAAATCACACTGGGGCAACACTTATGAGCTCACCTATATCCAAGGCCAAAGCACTTTTGCAACCAATTCCCTATATTTCATCTAAACAAAACTTCTGTTCCTATAAAAGCTATACCATAAAAATTAGAAGAGGCAGCATCAAAGCAAACATAGGGACAAAAGAAACATTAAAGGAAACATGACACTTCAAAATTCTCCACAAAAGGAAATCTATGAAAGGCTTCAATTTTTTTTTTTCAAAAAATAATGATCCTAAGGAAGTTCAGTGAGAAGCAAGAAAAAACAGAAAAACCATATGAAAAATGAGGAAAAAAATTGAGATATGAATGGAAACTTCAACCAAAAGAAATAATTTAAAAAGAAATAACCAAAACCTTGCACTAAAAATATCAGTGCAATAAAAATAAAATACAACTGAAATTTTCCACAAGACTAGATTAGTGATGACAAACATTTTAGAGACAAGTGTCCAAATTGTAACCCCAAATCCACTTATTTATTACAAAGTGCTGACCGTGCAATGAAACCTGAATACTGAGGCTTTAGTTTAGAAAAATAGCACATACATTCACATCTTTTTTCTTAAAGTAAACAGCATAACATGTATGCTATAGTGTTGCCACCACTCTGAACTAGGTCAAGCAGAAGAAAGAGTACCTAACGTTGAGGACAAGACTTTCAATTAACCCAGCTTAAAAAAAACTTATGAAGTAATTTAAAACAATAAAGAAAGCATACAAGATTCATGGGACACCACTACACAAATATTTTTTATTACAGGAATTACAAAGGAGAAGAAAAGTAGAAAACAAAATTCCAACAGCATATCTCACAGAATTAGAGAAAACAATCTAAAATTTATTGGGACCCAGAGGAGACTTAGAATAGCAAAGGCAACCCTGAGCAACAAAGGTAAGGCAGGGGACATCACAACCTGACTTGAAATTATACTACAAAGCTACTGTGACTGCGATCACCCGGCGAAAAGGAGAAGGAAAACAAAATTCCAACAGCATATCTCACAGAATTAGAGAAAACAATCTAAAATTTATTGGGACCCAGAGGAGACTTAGAATAGCAAAGGCAACCCTGAGCAACAAAGGTAAGGCAGGGGGCAGGGGACAT
>NW_022900928.1:36144627-36166331 GCF_012274545.1 Fukomys damarensis | reverse complement strand
AAAAAAAAAAAAAAAGCTACTGTGATAAAAACTGCATGGTACTGGTAAACAAAAGTAAACCTGAGGATCCATGGAACATATTAGAAGATGCAGAGACAACTCCAGACATGCTCAGCTACCTCATTTTTGATGAAGAAGCCAAACACCTTCAGTAAAAGAAAGACAGCCTCCTTAATGAATGGTGCTTGATCCCTCTTCCCCCTCCCCTCCTCCTTCTCTCCTCCTTCCAACCATGGCTCTGGACCTCAGACATAGAACCCAATGTGGCAGCCACACTTAGGCTCCCCAAAGGAAATTCATGAATTGTGAGGGTCAATGTTATAGCTGAAATACGCCTTGCCAAGTAACATATCTTAGTATCTAGTGATCCTTATGTGAGAGTGACCTTATATGACCCAATGAATGGAATTTCTACAAGTATGCAAATGAAAACCATTAACAAGTCTTTGAATCCAAAGTGGAATTAAGAACTACCATTCAAAGCCAGGGATTTAGCTCAGTGGTTCTGCTGCCTGCCTTGCAAGTACAAGGTCCTGAATTCAATCCCTGGTACCAAAAAAAAAAAAAAGAACTACCATTCAGACTGCTGGCTCCTATCTTTCTGTTCACCCGAGAAACCACCATTTTGAGAAGCCAGCCTGAACTTGGGTTTCTACTTCCCAGGTGCCCTGCTCATCCCTGATGGCTCACATCCTGGTCTCCCCAACTCCAGCTCCTGGGCCATTCAGCTTGACTCAGGGAGCATCACACTTGGTTTCACTCAGGAAGAAAGCAGTTTGAAGACTGTTGTTTGGTTTGGTCTGTTCAATTTTAGCAAAGGGAAGATACTGCTGAAGCCAGGTAAAGGAGCTGTTGCTGACCCAATCATTAGCACTAAGGTTACTCATTTGATTACAAGGTGATCTCCTTTGTGCTGTGTCTAGCATGGCATACAGACAACATTTTAAGTCAGTCCTGGAACTGAGGGTACTTGAGAAAATGGTATTGAGTCAACTGGATGGTCATATGGAGAAAAATGAATCCAATTTCAGTTTTGCTTGTTCACCAGAATAAACTCTGGCCTTGATGGTGTCTGGTCTGATTGCTGCTTTGGCAGTTAAAGAATTTGAGAGTCATTCTAAGTGGTTGACATTTTTCTTTATTTAGAATTTACCTATGTTATCAAATTTATTGCATTTTACTGAAAACATATGTATTTTCACTGTGTTGCAGTTTTCTTTGTATGTCTTACCTTTTTCCTTTCTGCTATTATTGGCTTGCCCAAGTTGAACAGTCAAAATAATGATAGATTAATATTTGTCTTATCCCAATTTTAATAGGAATGGATCTAACATGTCTCCATTGCACATGGATAGCTCATTATTTATATTAGAGATATGCAGCTATTGCTATTTTTTCAAAAGTTTAAAAACAAACCACATGATCAGTTTCAGCCATGGTATAGTAATAGGGTGTTAGGACTAACATGATGCTGCCTAGCGAGCAGTGTTGTAAACCAATCACAGCCAGGGTTCTGCCCAGACCTAAGGAGCTTGGGCACACAAGCCCAAACCAAAGGGCTTCCCAGAAAAGAGCTGCACAGGTGCACAAGCATCAGCCAGAGGCCTGCCCCGTTCTATCAGTGAGTGGAGACCCTAGCAAGAAGTCTGCTCAGACACCAGAGTCTGGAGTACACAACCCCCAGCGAAAGGCCCTCTCAAACAACAGATACATAGGGGGCCAAGCCCTATCCAGAGACACACTTAGACATCATCCCATGTGCACACACACCCTCCAAAAGCCCACCAGACAACAGGTCAGCCCAGGGATCCAGAAGGCAACTATTCTGAATTCAGGAATGGGTACACTGGTGAGCAGAAGAGAAAAGGCTACTCAGTGGCTCATGAAGATCACTGGGTGAGTAAAAAGTTGCCTCAATAAAGGCATATCAGGCCACATCTGTTGAAATGAGAAGACATACACAAGTCTCAAAACCAGACTTCAGATCACCTAAGGAAACCCAAAAGGGAAACAAGATGGAACAATGTGACACTCAACTACCTGGACTCCCTGAATTGAAAACAAAAGGAGATATGGAAAGAATGAAATAAAAAATAATTTCTCAGATAACAGAGTTTGTGTCCATAATGCAAGACATGATTAATAAATCTAGAGCACACAGATTTTAAAAAATACAGGAGCTGAGGAACATGATGGAATCCCAACATAAGAAACAAATGGAATTAAAAAAAAAAAAAAAAAAAAAAAAAAAAAAACAGATGCAAACAGATTTCCAGGAAACTAAAAACTCCACTGAAAGTTTACACAGCAGAATGAACCAATTTGAGAACATAATTTCAGATACACATAAGATTGGAATTAGTGATCGGGAAAAGAAAAATTCCTTAAAAATGTAAGAGATAGGCCAGTAAGGACCACTGAACCACACAGAGAGCTTGCTGCTCCCCCATCTCCAGCATCCTGGGCCTTCATCAGAGCAGACCAGTGAGGACTGCCCAGCCAACATGGGGAGCTAAGTAACTTCCCCACCCTCCAGCACCCCAGACCTATATCACAGAATACCAGTGAGGACTGCTTAACTGTGCAGGCACCTCTGCAGCATTCCTCCACCCACCCACCCCCATGCTCTCAGGCTTTCTGTTTGTGCTGGTACCTGGATCTACACTGCAGAGGCACCAGTGGTCATAAAGGCCACTGCACTGAGCTCCAGAAGATAGAATGGAAGTGAACAACTACAATTAAGTCACATCAGACCTCTGTAGTTGGTAAGTTGGAAGGATCATCACCTTCCATCAGAACTTGGACTATCTTCAGGGGAAGGGCAGCTGGAACCTGCAGTAGAACATTGCAGAGTTCAATCCTGCAGGAGGTCAGGGAGCTCAACTTGGACCTTGCAGCCAGAATTCAGCCTGAATCTCAGGGGTCTGCCATTGGCTCACTGAGACTAACTGACTTAGTTCTGCATACTGCTGTCCATTGTCTACTGTGACAGCAGAGACATATCCTGAAAGAGGCTCTTCAATTTTTTTTTCTTTTCCTCTTATTTTTAATTTTTTATTTGAAAATTTTTATTTTTTCCATTCTGCATATTCTTCCTTTTTTCTTTCTTTTTCCTGCTCAGTCTCTTGCTCCCACACAATATTCTTCATCTCCATTTTTGTTCCTGTTCCTGCCCTAATTTGAATTTTCTTTTCTTTTTCCTTTGCTCAACTGTCATTAGTTTCAAAGGAAAGTGAATACAGTTTATACCTTGCCTATTAGTGTTAAGTTGTTCTTGTCTTTGTTCTTGCACTCTGTCTTTCCCTATTGTCTTCAACAGTTTCCTAGAGTTTGTGTGATCATCCTGTGTCCTCTGGCTTCACCTGAAACCTTCTCTTATTTCTTACCTATCTATTCCTCTCCTCCCAACTCCTTCTAAGTGCACATCCTGAAGGGTAAAGATACAATATTAAAGACTTTATTCCCTATAAAGATACTTTGGGCTGGTACTAGATTCTGATTTAATTATGGTTAAAGGTGATAGAGTAATAACTAACAAAAAAGGTCAATTTCTAAACTGTGCTTGATGCTATTGTGTTACTAACTGTATCAATTGGGCTAAAGGGTTGTGATAGATTTAATGAATTGTCCTTTCAGGTATTATGAAAATGACAGTGTCTCTGAGTCATTAGAGACTCAAACCTAAAGAGCAGTTTATATCAGGAAGATCAAAGTACTAACCAGGAATTAAACCAAGGACAGACCCAACAACAAAAATGAAAATGAGAAAACATTTAAGCAAGGCACAAATACAGACTTCTGGTTCACCAAAGGCACATTCTAGGACAAATGAGGTGGAAAAGTCTGACAATCAACCACCAAGACACCCTGAACTCATAGCACAGGAAGTAATAAAATAAATCAACCAGGCTCTAGAAGAATTCAAATCAGAAATAATTTCCCAGAGAACTACAGACATGGTGAGCACAGTGACAGACATGATTAGAGACTCTAGAACAGAAACAGACAAAAAGATAGAGGAGCTCAGGACCATGATAGAAGCCATGAATGCCCAGCATAGGAAAGAAATGAAATCCATGAAACAGATTCTTGTACACAAATAACAGACCCATTGAGAAGAAATTAGGGAAACAATTGCTTTCATAATATCATCCAAAAAAATGAAATATCTAGGAATCAATCTAACAAAGGAAGCAAAAGACCTCTATACTGAAAACTACAGCACTCTGAAAAAAGAGAGAGGATATAAGAAAATGGGAAAATATCCCCTGCTCCTGGGTAGGAAGAATCAACATAGTGAAAATGGTCATACTACCATAGAGGAGGTGAAGGAAGGGCAGGGGTCTAGGGAAAAAATGAGAACCAAGATCTTTCCTGTAAAGGTACAAGATCCCAATGATGAATGCAACTGTACTGCATACTTTTAAAAATACCAATAAACTCAATTAAAAAATTAAGAGATCATGAGAAATCAATCCAGCAGCTGCCAGATGATGCAAAGAATACAATAAAACTGATCAGAGTCAATGAAGAAATAGGAGAGAGTGTAGATGACATTTAAAAAAACTGTTCAGAGAAGTAATGGCAGAAAATTTCCCAAATAGAGGGAAAGAATTTCACATACAGATAAGTGAGACATATAAGACTCCAACCACCTGTGATTAAAAAGACATACCAGAGTTAAGATTCCAGAAACCCAACAAAAAAACAAATTCTTTGAGCAGTTAGAGAAAAGAAACAAATCACATACAAAGGAAAGCCCATCAGAATCACAGCAGACTTCTTGCCTTGTGGGTTTGTGCTGAGAAGAGCATGGAGTGATGTTTTTCAAGTCCTAAAGGAAAACAGCCTCTAACCCAGATTGATATACCCTACAAAACTATCTTTCAAAATGGATGGAGAAATTAGATACTTTTATAACAAAGAGCACCTTAGGAACTTCATGAATACCAAACCAGCACTCCAAAATTTTTTAAACAATATCTTAGGAAAAGATAATGAGGATCACAATCCCAGGAACCCAAGCAGAATGAATACTTCAGGCATGACAAGAAATTAAATGTAAAGGGGAGAATGCAAAAAAAAGAAAAAGTTATGACAAGAATAAATCAATATATATCATTTATAACCATCAATGGTAATGGACTCAATTCACCCATCAAAAGAAATAGACTGGCCAGGTGTGGTGGCGCACGCCTGTAATCCCAGCACTCGGGAGGCTGAGGCAGGAGGATCACTGTGAGTTCAAGACCAGCCTGGGCTACATAGTGAGTTCCAGGTCAGTCTCAACTACATAGTGAGACCCTGTCTCAAAAAACAAAACAAAAAAACAAAACAAAAGAAATAGACTGACAGAATGGGTGAAGAAGCAAGATCCAACAATATGCTGCACACAAGAAACACACTTAATTAAAAAAGAAATGCATGGACTGAAAATTAAAGAGTAGAAAACAATACTCCATGTGACAGGAACCCCCCCAAAAAAAATCAAGAGTAGCTATCCTCTATGCAGGTCAAGTGGATTTCAAATGAACCCTGATTAAGAGAGACAAAGGACACTACATTCTTGCAGAGAACAATCCAAGAAGAGATGATAATCATAAATTTACATGCACCAAACACTAGTGCTCCCATCTACATAAAACAAATACTAACAGACATGAAAAATCATATAAGCACTAATAAAATAGTGGAGAATCTTGATACCCCACTGTCGCAAATAGAAAAATCAACCAGACAAAAAATAATGAAATACAATAACTCAAATTCTTGCACAAATGGAATTAGCAGAGTGTTCCACCCCACAAAATCAAAACACACATTATTTTCAGCTGTACATGGATCACATGGATCATTCTTCAAAATAAGACCACATACTCATACATAGAACATGTTTAAGTAACTGAAAAGGAATTGAAGTTATCCCCTGTACATTATCAGACCACAGTGCACTGAAATTGGAAATCAATAACAAAAGGAACTGCAAGAATTTCATGAACACACGGAAATTGAACACACTTCTGAATAACCAATGGGTCACAGAGGAAAGTAATGAAGAAAGCAGTCAGTTCCTACAATTAAATGACAATGACAATACAACACATCGGAATCTATGGGACACAATGAAAGCAGTCTTACAAGGGAAATTCATAACAGTGAATACTCATATTAGGAAAACAAAGTGAGTTCAATTACACAACCTAATGCTGAACCTCAATCTTCTACAAAAAGAAGAGCAGGACAAACCCAAAGCTCATACAAGGGAGAGAATTATAAATATCAGGGCAGAAATCAATGCAATGGAGACTGAGAAAACAATAACAAAAAAAAAAATCAATGAAGCCAAGAGTTGGTTCTTTCAAAGAATAAAACAAAATTGTCAAACCCTTAGCCAAACTTATATAAAAAAGGAAAAGCTCAAACCCATGAAATTAGGAATGAAAAGAGTGAAATTACAACTGACCCAACAGAAATTGAGAGGATCATCAGTAACTGCTTTGAGAACCTATATGCCAAAAAGATGGAAAACAGAGAAATGGACAGATTGCTAGATATGTATGAATTATCAAAGTTGAACAAAGAAGATCTAAAAATTCTAAACAGCCCAATATCAATCAACAAAATTTAAAATCTAATTAAAAACTTATAAACTAAGAAAATCCTGGGTCCTGATGGCTTCACTGCTAACTTCTACAAGACATGTAGAGAGGAACTATTACCACTACTGTTTAAACTCTTCAATGAAAGTGAAAAGTAACCAATACTCCCATATTCATTCCTGGAAGCAAGCATCACCTTGATCCCCAAAAGCAGAGAAAGACCCAACTGAAAAAGATAACTATAGACCAATCACACTAATGAACACAGATGCAAAAATCCTTAATAAGATCCTGGCAAAGAGAATGCAGATCATCATCAAGAAGATACACCTTGATCAAGTGGGAATCATCACAAGGATGCAGGGATGGTACAATATATACAAATCAATAAATGTAATACACTATATTAATAGAGCCATGCACAAAAACCATATGATCATCTCAATAGATGCAGAAAAAGCATTTGAGAAAATTCAACACATATTCATAATAAAAATCCCACAAAAAATTGGAATAGAGAGTCTCTATCTCAATCTGATAAATTCCATCTTGTAAAACCAACAGCCAATATCATGCTAAATGATGAAAAACTCAAATCCTTCATACTAAAATCAGGAACAAGACAAGGATGTCCACTATCAGCACTCCTGTTCAATACAGTTTTGGAAACATTAGCCACAGCAATTAGACAAGAGAAAGAAATAAAAGGAATAAAGATAGGAAATAAAGAATTCAAATTGTCATCATTTGCAGATGACATGATACTCTAGATAGAAGACCCCAAGAACTCCACCAGAAGTCATGACTTAATAACCAAATTCAGTAAAGTAGCTGGATACAAGATCAACACACAAAAATCAATAGCTTTCCTGTACATGAACAAAAGACTCACTGAGTGAGAAATGAGGCAAACAACTTCTTTCACAGTAACATCAAAAAAGTTGAAATATGTAGGAATCAACCTAATGAAAGAAATCAAAGACCTCTACTCTGAAAACTATAGCAATTTGAACAGAGAGATGGAAGAGGATATCAGAAAATGGAAAGGCATCCCTTGCTCCTGGAAAGCAAGAACCAACAATGTGGAAATGGTCATACTTCGAAAACTGCTATATAGATCAATGCAATCCCAATTGAAATTCCAGCAGCATACTTCACGGACCTTGAGAAAACAACTCAAAAATTCATTTGGAACCAAAAGAGACCTAGAATAGCAAAAGTAATTCTAGGCAATAAAGACAAGGTACAGGGTATCACAATCCCTGACTTGAAACTATACTACAAAGCTACTATGATAAAAACAGCTTGGTACTGGCAAAGAAACAGACTGGAGCGCCATTGGAACAGATTAGAAGATGCAGAAACAACTCCAGACACACTCAGCCACCTCATCTTCAAGAAAGGAGCCAAATACCCTCACTGGAGGAAAGATAGCCTCTTTAATAAATGGTTCTGGTAAAATTGGGTTTCAACTTGCCAAGGATTAAAACTATACCTGTATCACTCACCATGTACTAAACTAAAATCAAAGTGGATTAAAGATCTAAATATTTTTTAAAAGGGAAAAAGGGGAATAAGGAAAAAGAAAAAAATATGAAAAGATTAAAAAATGGAAATAAAATATTTGTAAATGGGGAGGGGAGGAGGGGGTGAAGGGAGGGCCGGGAGAAGGGGAAAAAATGAGAACCAAGACCTGTCATGTGAAGGTACAAGACCCCAATGATGAATGTAACTGTACTGTATGCCTAAAATGTACCAATAAGCTCAATAAAAAGAAAAAAATAAATATTAAAACAGAAACACTAAACTGGCTGTAAGAGAGGTTAGGTAGAATTCTTTAAGACATTGACATAGGAAAAGGTCTTATGAACAAAAACTCAGTTGCACATGAACTAGCACAATCAATCAACAAGTGGGATCTCTTATTAAAAAGCTTCTGCACAGCAAGAGAAACCACAAACTGAGAGAAGAGACAACCCAAAATGTAGGAAAAAATTTTACCAGCTGTTCTGCAGACAAAGGACTACTGTCTAGAATATATAAAGATCTTAAAAATATCAGATCTCCCAAATTTAAAGACCCAATCTAAAAATAGACATCTGAAATGATCAGAAATTTCTCTAAGAATTAGAAATAGCAAATAAACATATGAAAAAATGTTCAACATCACTGATCATCTGAGAAATGAAAATGGAAATGCTGAAATTCCACCTCACCCCAGAAAGAATGGCTGCCATAATGCAATCAACCAATAACAAATGCTAGTGGGGCTGTGGGGAAAGAGGAACCCTCCTGCACTGCTGGTGGGACTGTACACTGCACTGCTGGTGGGAGTGTACAATTACTGTGGAAATCAGTATGGAGATAACTCAAAGAGCCAGGATTAGTGATCTTATTTGACCCAGCCATTCCCCTGCTGCATATCTTCCCCAAAGAATTAAAAGAATCATACCACAGTGATATATGTGCACCCATGTTTTTAGCAGCAGAATTCATAATAGCTAAAACTTGGAAACAGCCCATTTACCCATCAACTGGAGACTGGAAAAAGAAAATGTATTTAAAAAATAAATAAAATAGAGTACTATTCAGCAATAAGAATGAGAAATTTGAGACATTTATTGTTAAAATGGATGTACATTGAGGTCATACTCTTAAGTGAAATAAATAAAATACTGAATGGTTTCTTTACTGTGCAAAACAAAGTATAAGGACTAAAAGATATAATAGATAATATGAAGTAGGAAGAAAAGGGCCTAAGGGAGAAAAAAAGTAGAAGGGGTAGGGGAAAAGAACTAAGGGAATTGAATTTATATGAGAAAATAAAACTGAAACAAAGTCTATGCAAATAGGGAGGGGTGGAGTTGTTGAAGGAAGGGCAGGGGAATGGGAAAAAAATAAGAATCAAGATAGATTACATAAAGATACAAATTCCCACTGATGAATGTCATTATATTGTATACCTAAAATATACCAATAAATTAATAATAATTTAAAAATAAATGCTATAACAAACTAGAAAGCTGGGAGAGGAGCAGTGAGGAAGTGGAAGAATGTTAGAGAGAAGGTCCAAGCTATCAGTTATAAGAGGAAAGTGTTCTCGGGAATCTAATGTATAGCTTGGAGACTCTAGCTATAATTCTGTATTGTTTGCTTGAAATTTCTTAGGAGTAGAATTTAAGTACTCACACATATGTAAATAAAATGGTTATCTGTGTGGTAATAGGTATGTTAATTTTATTGTGCATTATTTCACAAAGTATGCATGTACTAAATTATCAAGTATATATCATGGGGTGTGGTTGATCCATTAATAAAATCATATATAATTGATCGTTGTACCTCAAAAATCTGGGGAAAAAAAGAAAGAAACCTAGATATAGTGAAATACCTAGGTTAAAGTGAAAAAGATACAAAAACATATATCACGCAAAAAATCAATCAAAAGAAAGTATCTATATTAAATCAAGGTAGGTCTCACAATAAGGAAGAATATGAAGGATAAAGAGGAGTTTTCACAAAATGATAAGTATGAATCCTGAAATAAAATAACAACTTAACCATGTATATAACTAAAAACAAAGCTTCAAGATATATAAAGCAATAAATGATAGAATAAAAAGAGAAATAGGCAAATATATAATTATACTTGGAGAATTTGCAACTCTTCTCTTTCTTAGAAACTGGTAGGACAGATAGACTAAAATTCAATTATGATACCGAAGTCCTTACAACACTACTGGTTTTACTTGGTGATATCTATAGATTCTTTATCCAAAAATAACTGAATGTTATCTTTTCAAGTGTACATGAAATATTTACTGTACTGAGAAATCTAGCCAGAAATCAAACCTTAAAAATTTATTTTCCAAGAATTCTCATCAATAGTATTATTCATGTGAACAGCTTTACAAAAATGATATCACTCAATTTGCTTAGCACATATTCATTTACAGCTAATTTTGAATAACACAGTTACACATTTTAAGTGATGCATGTTCCATGGAGAATAATACTCCTTTAAAAACATGGGATATCTCCTCAAAGAGCTTGGACTGGAGGTTCCATTTGACCCAGCCATCCCTCTGCTGGGTATCTTTCCAAAAAAACTAAAAGAATCATATCACAGAGAAGTATGCACACCCATGATTATAGCAGCACAGTTTGTAATAGCTAAATCATGGAAACAGCCCATTTGCCTATCCGTTGGAAGCTGGATAAAGAAGATGTGTTTTTTCTATAAAATGGAATATTACTCAGCCATAAAGAATGAGAAAATAGATTCATTCATAGGAAAATGGATACATATTGAAGATATACTCCTAAGCGAAATAAATAAGTCACACAGGTGTAAATACCAAATAGTTTCCCTGGTGTGAATAATCTGCAATAATACAGAAGATCCTAATAAGATAACTGACATTTAGAAATGGGAAGAAAGGAGCTAAAGGTGTAGGGAAGATGGGATGGGTAGGGGAAGGGTAATAAGGGAAAGAATAAAATGTGAGATAATGAAAAGATGGAAATAAAGTGTTTGTAGATGGGGAGGGGAGGAGGGGGTGAAGGGAGGGCAGGGGTAAGGGGAAAAAATGTGAATCAAGACTTGTCCTGTAGAGGTAAAAGATCCCAACAATGAATGTAACTGTACTGTATCCCTAAAATGTACCAATAAACTCAATTAAAGCTAGAAAAATAAAACATGGGGTATCTAATGAAAAATTAGAGATATTTATAGCTAAATGAATGCACATTGAGGTGATACTCTTAAGTGAAATAAATAGGACACATCATGTGTGAATACTAAATAGCTTCTCTGATGTGAGAAACTGAAAGTGAAAATAAGGATTAAAATGTATAATAGGTAATGTGAAATAGGAAGAAAAGGTACAAAGGGGAAGGGAAGTCAGAGGGATAGGGGAAGGAAAGAAGAAAATAGAATTAATATAAGAAAATGAAAAAATAGAAGCAAAGTCTTTGTAAATAGAGATATGTGGAGGAGTTGAAGGGAGGGTAAGGGAATGGGTAAAAAATAAAAATCAAGATATATAATATAAAGGTACAAATCTCCAATGATGAATGTCATTATATTATATACTTAAAATGTACCAATAAAATTAATTTTAAAAATTTTTTTAAATGGGGTATCTGGAAAATTAATGAACAGGAAGAACTTTTTCCATATTGAAATTCTAAACAAGAACCAAGACATATCATGTAAAGGTACAAGAGCCCAGTGATAAATGTAACTGTATTGTTTACTTTAAATGTACCAATAAACAATGGGAAAAAAACATTGAAATTCTAGAAACCTCTTTTTACTAAAACTCTGATGATTTTGTTTCATATTTGGTCTTTTGTTGTTATGGAATCGTTACTGTTGATAACAGAAAATTACCTAAGAAGATCAAAATAGTTAGCTGACAGGAAGTACCAAACCTTAAAAATATTTTTAAAAATAGAAATCATAGCAGACCAGTGGGAGGTGGAACTGCCAGGAGCTATCCTGTAGCTCCCACCCCAGCCCCTGACCTCTGCAGCAGGCTCATAGAGGTAGAATTATGCAGGCACCACACACACACACACACACAAACCTGGACTCCTGGCTGTACCAGTACCTGGATTCACACCACAGAAGTACAGGGGGTATCATAAAGGCCATTGTGCTGAGCTCTAGCCTCAATTTTGATTTAATTAACATAGTTAAAGGTGATAGATTAATAACTATCACAAATTGTTATTTGCCAAGCTATGCTTGATGCTTTTGTGTTGCTGATTGTATCACTAGGTCTAAGATGTTGTAATTGATCTAATCAGTTGTCCTTACAGGTATAATGAAAATGACATGTCCTCAGAGTCACTAGTGACTCAAAACCTAAAGACAAGCAATAACAGGAAGATAGAAGTATTAACCCAGGTATCAAATGAAGGACAGTACCAACAACAAAAATAGAAACAGGAAGACATTCAATCAAGGCTCAAGCACAAACACCGACTTCCAGCTTACCAAGGGCAAATTCTGGGGGAAATGAGATGGAAAAGTCTGATAATCAACTACCTGGACACCCTGAACTGATAACACAGGAAGTAATAAAACAGATAAATGAGGCTTTACAAAAATGCAAAATAGAAATAATTTCCCAGAGAAATACAGAGATGGTGAGCAGAATGAATGACATGATTAGAAACTCTAGAACAGAAACAGATTAAAAAATACATGAACTCAGGACCATGATAGAAGCCATGAATGCCCAGCATAGGAAAGAAATGGAATCTATGAAACAGATTCAAACAAATATCAAGGAGATTAAAAACTCTATTCAAAGTTTACATAACAGACTGAGCCAATCTGAAGACAGGATATCAGATAGAGAAGACAGGGTGGACATCAGGGACTATGAAAAGAAGGATATCTTAAAAATAGTAAGGGAACATGAAAAATCAGTCCAAAGCTCCTCGACGATACAAAGAAGAATAATTTAAGACTGATAGGAGTCCATGAAAAAGCAGGATAAAGTAGAAATAACATAAAAAAAACTGTTCACAGAACTAATGACAGAAAACTTCCCAAACAGAGCAAAAAAAACTTGACATACAGGTAACTGAGGCATTTAGAATTCCAGCTAGCCATAATCAAAAAGCATCTATACATAGACATATAATAATCAAGATCCCAGAAATTCAACAGAAGAACAAAATACTACAAGCAGTTAGAGAAAATAAATCACATGTAAAGCAAAGCCTGTAAGAATCATAGCTGACTTTTCAACACAAACCTTCAAGTCAAGGAGAGCCTGGAGTGAGGTATTTTAAGTCCAAAAAGAAAAGAACCTCCCACCTGGACTGATGTATCCTGCAAAACTATCTTTCAAAATTGATGGGGGAAAAAGATAATTAATTCCATGACAAAGAATACCTGAAAAACTTCATGAATACCAAACCAGCACTACAAACAATTCTAAACAATATCCTAAGGAAAAGGACAATGAAGATCACAGCACCATGAGGCAAACAGAGCAAATCCAACAGACAAAGCAAGACATTAAAGGGAGAAGGGGAAAAAAATTTTTAAAGAGCCAACAACAAGATAATAACATGATAATAGGTCAATACATATCAGTTATAACTATTGACTTCAATGGCCTCAATTCACCAATCAAAAGAAATAGACTAGCAGAAAGGATTAAGAATCAAAATCCAACAATATGCTATATACAAGAAATCCACAAAGAAATTCATAGACTGAGAATAAAAGGATGGAAAACAATTCTCCATGCAAGAGGAACCCAGAAAAAAGCAGGGGTAGCTATCTTATTTGCAGACAAAGTAAATGTCAAACCATAGCTAATTAAGAATGACAAAGAAGATCACTACATCCTTGTAAAGGAAACAATCCAAGAGGAAGAGACGACAATCATAAATATATGTGCAACAAATACTAATGCTCCCAACTATACAAAACAAATACTAAGGGACATGAAAAACCAAATAACCACTAGTACAGTTGTAGTAGAGGACCTAAATACCCCACTGTCACAAATAGACAGGTCATCTAGACAAAAAATTCAAATGGAATACCAGAACAGAACCAAGCTTTTGAACAAATGGACTTAACAGAAATCAGAATATACATTCCTTTCAGATGCAAGTGGATCTCCAAAAGAGAACACATACTAGCTCATAGAATATGTTTAGGTAAATGCAAAGGAGTTGAAGTTATACCATGTATATTATCGGACCATAGTGCAATTAAAACTGAGATCACGTTGGAAACTGGATAAAGAAGATGTGGTTTTTCTATAAAATGGAATATTACTCAGCCATAAAGAATGAGAAAATAGATTCATTCATAGGAAAATGGATACATATTGAAGATATACTCCTAAGTGAAATAAATAAGTCACACATGTGTAAATACCAAATAGTTTCTCTGGTGTGAATAATCTGCAATAATACATAAGATTCTAATAAGATTACTGACATTTCGAAAAGGGAAAAAAGGAGCTAAAGGTATAGGGAAGGTGGGATGAGTAAGGGAAGGGTAATAAGGGAAAAGAAAAACATGTGAGATAATGAAAAGATGGAAATAAAGTATTTGTAGATGGGGAGGGGAGGAGGGGGTGAAGGGAGGGTAGGGGTAAGGGGAAAAAATGAGAATCAAGACTTGTCATGTGGAGGTACAAGATCCCAACAATGAATGTAACTGTACTGTATCCCTAAAATGTACCAATAAACTCAATTAAAGCTGAAAAAACTGAGATCAATAGCAAAAGAAGCTGCAAGAACTTCACAAACATGGAAATTGAATAACACTCACCTGAACAACCAATGAATCACAGAGGGAATTAAAGAAGAAATTAGACAGTTTTTACAAATAAATGATAATGCCAATACAATATACAGGAATTTATGGGAAAAACCGAAAGCAGTTCTATGAGGGAAATTTATAGCAGTGAATGCCCACACTAGAAAAACAGAGCAAGTGCAAATAAACAACTTAATGCTGAATCTTAAACTTTTTGAAAAAGAAGAGCAAGACAAACTCAAAACTTGTACAGGGAAGAAATTATAAAGATCAGAGCAGAAATCAGTGCAATGGAGACTAAGAGAATGACACACACAAAAAAAATCAATGAATCAAAGAGTTGGTTTTTCTGAAGAATAAACAAAATTGATAAACCCTTAATTAACCCTATCAAAAAAAAAAGGAAAGAAAAAGCTCAAATCCATTCAATTAGGAATGAAAAAGGTGAAGTCACAACTGATCCAGCAGAAATCCAGAGGATCATCAATACCTACTTAAAGAACCTGTACTCTAATAAAATAGAAAACACAGCAAAAAAAAGGACTTCTAGAAACATATGAATTACCAAAGTTGAATGAAGATATAAAAAGTCTAAACACCCCAATTACAATTAGTGAAATTAAAAATGTAAAAAGTTTATCAACAAAGAAAAGCCCAGGTCCTGATGGATTCACTGCTGAATTCTATAAAACATTGAGAGAAGAACTACTGACAATATTCTTTAAACTCTTCTATGAAATCAAAAGGGAAGCAATACTTGCAAATTCATTCCTAGAAGCAAGTGTTACTTTGATTCCAAAACCATGAAAAGACCCAACCAAAAAAGAGAACTACAGGCCAATCTCCCTAATGAACATAGATGCAAAAATGCTCAATAAGATACTGGCAAACAGAATACAGATGGTCTTCAAGAAGATCATACACCCTGACCAAGTTGGATTTATCCCAGGGATGCAAGGATGATTCAACATATGTAAATCAATAAATGTAGTACACTATATTAACATAGTAAAAACAAAAACCATATGATCATCTCTGTAGATGCAGAAAAAGCATTCAACAATTCAACACCCATTCATAATGAAAGCCCTACAGAAAACTGGAATAAATGGTCTTTACCTCAACTTGATAAAGGCTATCTATGAAAAAACAACAGCCAACATCATACTAAATGGTCAAAAACTGAAAACATTTATGCTAAAATCAGGAACAAGGATGTCCACCATCACCACTCCTGTTCATTATAGTTCTGGAAACATTAGCCACAGCAATTAGGCAAGAGGAAGAAATAAAAAGAATAAAGATTAGAAAGGAAGAAGTTAAATTGTCATTATTTGCTGACGATGTGATAATCTGCATAAAAGACCCAAAAAATTCACCAAAAGACTTTAAACTTAATTGAGAGATTCAGTAGCATAGCTGGATGCAAGGTAAACACTCAAAAATCAATAGCCTTCTTGTGCACAAATAACAGACTCACTGAGAGAGAAATTAGGGAAACAATCCATTTCACAAAAGCATCTTAAAAAATGAAATATCTAGAATCAATCTAACAAAGGAAGCAAAAGACCTCTACATTGAAAACTAAAACACTCTGAAAAAAGAGTTCAAAGAGGATATAAGAAAATGGAAAGATAGCCCTTGTTCTTGCGTAGGAAGAACTAATATAGTGAAAATGGCCATACTTCCAAAACTGCTATACAGATTCAATACAATCCTGATTGAAATCCCAACAGTGTATTTCACAGAACTGGAGAAAAAAATCCAAATATTCATTTGGAACCAGAAGAGACCTAGAATAGCAAAAGCCACTCTAAGCAACAGAGACATGACAATCCCCTACTTGAAACTATGCTACAAAGCTATTGTGATAAAAACAGCAAGGCACTGACAAAGAAATAGACCCAAGGATCAGTTGAACATATTAGAAGATGCAGAAACAACTCCAGACATACTCAGCTACCTCACCTTTGACAAAGGAGTCAACCATCCTCACTGGAGGAAAGATAGCCTCTTTAATAAATGGTGTTGGAAAAACTGGCTTTTAAATTGCCAAATGTTAAGATTATACTCTTATCTTTCACCATGCACTAAACTAAAATCCAAGTGGATTAAATATCTAAATATCAAAACAGAAACACTAAACTTGCTGGAAGATAAGTTAGGCAGAATTCCTGAAGACATTGGCATAGGAAAAGACTTTATGATCATGTCCTCAGTAGCATGAGAACACAAAGAATCAACAACTGGCATCTCATCTTTTTAAAAAGCTTCTGCACTGCAAAAGAAACCACCAACAAAGCTAAGAGACAACCTACAGTGTGGGAAAAAATTTTTACCAGCTGCTCCTCAGACAAAGGACTATTATCTAGAATATATAAACTCAAAAAAAAAATCAGTCCCCCCAATATAAAGACCTGATTCAAAAAATGAACATCTGAAGTGAACAGACATTTCTCAGTCAAACAAGTAAAAGCAGCAAATAAATATATGAAAAAATGAATGTTCAACATCACTGATCATTCTAGGGATGGAACTGAAAACAATACTGAGATTCTAACACACCCCAGAAAGAATGGCTGCTATCAAGATACCAATAATAAATGCTGGTGGGGTTATGGGGAGAAAGGAACTCTTTTTCATTATTGGTGGGACTGCAGACTGGTGCAACCACTGTGGAAATCAATATGAAGTGCACTCCAGGACCTTCACTTACACAACTATGAAGTCCCCTTTGACCCATTTATTCCCCTGTTCAGTGTCTTCTCAAAATAATTTTTAAAATCATACTACAGTGATATATGCTCACCCATGTTTATAGCATGTTTATAACAGAACAGTTTTTAATAGCTAAAACTTGGAAACAGTTCAATTGCCCATCATTTGGAGACTGGATGTGGTTTTTCTATAAAATGGAGTACTACTTAGCCATAAAGAATGACAAACTAGAGACATTTCTAGCAAAGTGGATGCACATTGAGGACATACTCTTAAGTGAAATTAATAGGATATACATATGTTAATACCATATAGTTTCTCTGGTGTGATAATCTAAAAATGGAAATGAGGGTCAGATGTATAAATGATATTTTGTAATAGGGAAGAAAAGTTCTAAAGGTATTGTGCAAATGGGATTGGTAGGGGAAAGGTATAAAGGAAAGAGAAATAATAAGAGAAAAGAAAAAAGTAGAAACATAATCTTTGTAAATAAGGAAGGGTAGAGGGGGAAGGGAGGCTAGGGGAATGGCAAAAAATAAGAACCAAGATGTGTCATGTAAAGGTAGAAGATACCAATGATGAATGTAATTGTATTGTATATCTAAAATTTACCAATAAGGATTCAGTTTATATTTTTTTAAAAAGGATAGAAATCATGAAAATTAAGCACAGCTCTACTACTCTAACTCTATTTGAATTAAAGTCAGAATAAATAGCAGAAAGTTTTGTGGAAAAAATCCCTACATATTTGGAAGTTAATATACTTCTAAATAATTGATGGGTTAAATAAGAAATCTCCAGGTGATGGAATTGTCTTGGTGTACGAGACTGCTGGGTGACCTGTGCATTCATGGAGTTGTCAGGAAGGCCTGACACTGAGATCAAAGATGATCTCTAGCACCTGCACTTGCAGTGTCCCCAACACTCTCTGCTTCTTGTAGATAAGAAAAGAATGTCTCCCTGAGTATGTTTATTCAGACATATGCTTGCCTTAGCTTGGCTCCTGAAACTGAATTTACTGTTACCATGTATAACCTCTATAGTTTTTTAACTTCTTTAATGATTAACATAGCCTGTGACTAGTGACATATAACAGCTCAGTGTGTAAGATATAAAAAGAACAAATAAAGATCTGGGTCTTTGCTCCTCAAAGCTCTAGTGTCTCTGTGGCTCGCTATTTTGTGTGTCTTTCTTTTATAAGTAAGTCCCTCTCCCTTCAGGGCCCCCAACATCCAGGAGAATTAGAAAATATTTCACAGAATGAAATAAAAATACAAAATCAAAATATGTAGGCTGCAGCTAATACAAGTATAGAGGGAAATGTATAACATTAAATGCTTTTGTTAGAGAAAAGAAAGTTCTTTAAATCATTAATCTAAGCTTTTACCATAAAAACTAGGATGTAGCATCATTACAGAAATTGTAGACATCAAAATGAGTAATAGGGGGAAGGATGAACAACTCTGTCCCCATAAATTCATTAACTTAGATGAAATGAAACAAAGACACCTACCATCAAAGCCCACTTAAACGGAAACAAATTATGCAAACTGTCCTATCACTCTTAAGGAAATTGAATTTGAAGTTAAAAACTCAGCAAAGAACACCTTAACCACAGATAATTCTGCAGTTGAATTCTGCCACACATTTAAGGAATAATTTAAGTTCTACATAATGCCTTACCAAAAATAGAAGAGAAAGAAACATGTCTCAGTGTATTTATAAACCCAGCAACACCCCAATAACAAAAACAGACAGAGACTTTATAAGAAAATGAAACTCCTCATCATTAACCCTCATGACCCAAACTCTAAGTTCATTAAATCAGGTCTCTTACATTATGAAAGGCCAGTAATTTTTTCATACATGGGGAAAGATTCCTCCCCTAGGAGTGTGTCTGCCTTTCTGAGGGAATTTAGAAGGCATGATTCAAAGGGATAGAAATGCACTCAACAACTGTTCCTCCCAGGGACCCCTCACCCCCTGTGGTTAGAGGTATAGGATAGCCTGTGACAAGGCATCACTGCGGGTCACTCCTGGCCCATTGTCCACAGGAAGAGCTTCACAGAGCCCTGGAGCAGCCTGCAGAGGACACAGCAGGAGGATCTGTCTGAGCCAGCACTCTGCAAACATGGAATCTCATTCTTGTGGTAACATTGATCCATTAAATCAATGACTTCAATATGAAGCTTTATTCACATGGGACCTGGAGAAAATAAGTAGAAATAGCCCAATATATGATTATCACTAATAACCCAATGGAGAATCTTGTGCTTCCTGTCTCTGCAGTTCTGGCTTCTGTGGGGTTAGGGACTCAAGCCTTCAGAGTGAACTCTCCCAACACAACAAGGGTTGCAGGGAACCACAATTTTGTCCAGGAACCAGCAGGCATCAGGCTGTAAGCCTGCTTCTGCACCAGATTAAGGGGACACATCATAGGAACCCTACTGGTAGCCTGTAGGCCTCTGGTCACTAAACTGACATCCCATTAGGCTGCAGTATTTTTGTTTCTTTTTTAAACAGTCTTCTTGAGATATAATACATACAACATACAATTCACCCACTTAAAGTGTGGGATTCCATATTTTTAATAAAGTCAAAGATTTATGCACCATCACCAATACAAACTTCTGAACATTTCATCATCCCATAAAGAAACCCCTCACATACTAGATAAGACTCAATTTCCCCCATTATCCATCCCTCTCTCCAGAAAACTTTACTCTGTCTCTTTAGATTTGTGTTATGGACATCTTATATAAATGGTATTATACAATAATAAAATAAAATAAATGATGCTGGAAATGGCTTTCCACTTGCAAAGATTAAAACTAGATACGTATCTTTCACCATGCATTAAACTAAAATAAAAATGGATCAAAGATTTCATTATTAAAACAGAAACACTTAATCTGCTGGAAGATAGAACAGGTAGAACTCTAAGACACTGGTGTAAGCAAAGACTTTATGAACAAAATCCCAACCACACAGGAAATATCACAAAGAATCAACAACTGGGGTCTCATCTTATTGAAGCATTCGCACAGCAAAACAAACCAACATAGTGAACAGACAACCCACAGTGTGGGAAAAAAATTTTGCCAATGGACTAATATCTAGAATACATAAAGAGCTAAAAAAAAATCAGACACCTCCAAATTTAAAGACCCAATACAAAAATGGGAATCTGAAAAGGACAGACACTTCTCAGATGAAGAAGTAGAAACAGCAAAAAATATGTGGAAAAATGTTCAACATCACTGGTCATTCAAGAGATGTGAAAACAACTCTGAGATTCCATCTCACTCCAGAAAGAATGAGGGTTATCAAGAAGTCAACCAGACAATCTACAATGTGGGAAAAAATTTTTACCAGCTGTTCCTCAGACAAAGGACTATTATCAAGGATATATAAAGAACTCAAAACAATCAGCACCCCCAAATATAAAGACCCGATTCAAAAATGGGCATCTGAAATGAACAGATATTTCTCAAAGAAGTAAAAGCAGCAAGTAAATATATGAAAAAATGTTCCACATCACTGATCATTTGAGAGATGCAGATGAAAACAACACTGAGATTCCACTTCACCCCACAAAGAATGGCTGCTATCACAAAATCACACAATAACAAATGTTGGTGGGGTGGTGGGGAGAAAGGAACCCTTCTCCATTGTTGGTGGAAGTGCAGACTGGTGCAACCACTATGGAAATCAATATGGAGATACCTCAAAGAGCTTGGACTGGAGGTTCCATTTGACCCAGCCATCCCTCTGCTGGGTATCTTTCCAAAAGAACTAAAAGAATCATATTGCAGAGAAGTATGCGCACCCATGTTTACAGCGGCACAGTTTGTAATAGCTAAATCTTGGAAACAGCCCATTTGCCCATCCATTGGAAACTGGATAAAGAAGATGTGGTTTTTCTATAAAATGGAATATTACTCAGCCATAAAGAATGAGAAAATAGATTCATTCATAGGAAAATGGATACATATTGAAGATATACTCCTAAGTGAAATAAATAAGTCACACATGTGTAAATACCAAATAGTTTCCCTGGTGTGAATAATCTGCAACAATGCATA
>NW_022900928.1:36122048-36144490 GCF_012274545.1 Fukomys damarensis | reverse complement strand
AGGGGGAAAAAATGAGAATTAAGACTTGTCATGTAGAGGTACAAGATCCCAACAATGAATGTAACTGTACTGTATCCCTAAAATGTACCAATAAATTCAATTAAAGCTGAAAAAGAAAAAGAAGTCAACCAACAACAAATGCTGGAGGGGGTATGGGGAATATGGAAGCTTTCTCCATTGTTGCTGGGAGTGTAGACTGGTGCAGCCACTGTGGAAATCAGTGTGGAGATTTCTCAAAAAACTAAAACAAGAAGTTGCATTTGACCCAGCTGTTCCCCTTGTTATCTTCCCAAAAGAATTAAAAGTATCATACCACAACAATAAATGCACACCCATGTTTATAGTGGCACATTTCATAAATCATGGAAACAATCCAAATGCCTATCAACCAACAAATGAATAAAGAAGATAAGTTTTTTAATACAGTGGAGTACTACTCTGTCATAAAGAAGGATGAGCTTGAAACATTTATAGCTGAATGGATACACCTTAAGACCATACTCAAGTGAAACAGACCAGCACACATGTTTAAATACCACATTGTTTCTCTGGTGTGAGAAACCGAAAGTGGAAATAAGGACTAAAATATATAATAGATATTGGGAAATAGGAAGAGATGTTCAAATGAGAAGAGGAACAAGGGAGGGGAAAGAGGGAAAGGAAAAAGGGACAAGAAACAAAAAGAGAAAATATAAGGAAAAACAGAAACAAGACTTTTGTATATAAGGAGAGGAAGAGGGGTCAAGGGGGGTAAAGCAGCAGCAAGATATATCATATATAGGTACAAATTCCCTGTGATGAATGTTATCATCATGTATATCTACAATGTACCAACAAATGTTGTGCTTTAAAAAAACTTTCAATAAATTAGATATAGAAGGAAACGCCTCAAAACACTGAATGCGATACATGAAGAAGCCACAGTCAGTCTCAAACCAAAAAGGAAAAGCTGAAGGGTTTCTTCTAATATCCGGAAAATGATAAAGATGTTCACTTTCACTAATCTTATTTGATACAGCCCTGGAAGTCTGCAGAGCAATTAAACAAGAGAAAGAAATGAAGAAAATACAAATTAGAAAGGAAAAAATTAAATTACCCATGTTTGGAGATGACAGGATTTTATACATTGAAAAGCCTAAGTACTCCAAACAAACAGTTGTTAGAACTGATAAATACATTCAGTAAAGTTTTAGGATAAAAAATCAACATATAAAAATCAGCACGTTTATATAGCAGTAATGAACTGGCTGAAAAAGAAATTAGAAAAGCAATCAAATTCACAATAATACAAAAATTTCAGGAATAAAATTGACCAAGGAATCAAAAGATGTCTTCAATGAAAATTACAAAACACTCATGAAAGAAATTATAAACACACACAAACGATGGAAAGATAGCTGATGTTTATGAAATGAAAGAATCATTATTAAAAGGGACATTCTATACAAAATGATCCACAAGAACCACGCCTGCTCCCAAACCAGTATCCATCACTCAAGCACCAGGAAGGTTGGCCAGCCCCGATCCACCACAGGAAGGAGAACCACACCTGCTCCTGAGCCAGCCACCATCGCTCAAGCACCAGGAAGGTAGGCCGGGCCCGATCCACTGTGGGAAGGAGAACCACGCCTGCTCCCGAGCCAGCTGCCATCGCTCAAGCACCAGGAAGGTAGCCACCCGGATGCCCCTGAACTCCCATAAGCTCCCCCACCACACTCTCAGACCTCCTGACTGTTCAAGTCTTGGGACCCACTCTGCAAGACAGAGGTGGTCATCAAGGGTATTTTTCTGAGTTCCCAATTTTGAACATCTTTAAAGAAAGGGTGTGGGAAACCTGTAATAGAACGTTGTGGAGGTCAACCATTCAGAAGGATGGGGAACTCAATCTGGGCCTTGCAGCCCAAGGTCAGTCAGCATCGTAGGGTTCAGCAATCAGCTAACTGAGGTCGGGGGGTCTTGCATCCTCGCTCTGTCTGAGCCATTAAATGGTAAATATGCTATATTGAAAAGTTTGTTCACTGCAGACATGTTCTGGATTGCTTCTTGATTTCAATTTAATTCAAATGATTTAAGGGTGATAGACTAGTGACTACCACAGGTGGTCAGTGTCCACGTTGTGCTTGATCTTAATGTGTTGCTGATTGTATCAATTGGGGTGAAGTATTGCTGTTGATTTGATGAGCTCTTTTCTCTGATGTTATGAAGATGAGAATGTCTGTGGGTCGTTAGAGAAACAGAAGATAGGGTGCAACTATAGCAGGAAGATTTGGGTGATAATCCAGAGATTAAACTAAGGACAGTCCGACAACAAAAATTAAAATGAGAAAACACTTAAGCAAGACACAAGGACAGACTTCCAGTTCACCAATGGCAAACAGTAGGGCAAATGAGGATGAAAAGGCCGATAGTGAACCACCAGGACACCCTGAACTCAAAGCACAGGAAGTAACAAAACAGATCAATCAGGATCTAGAAAAATTCAAAACAGAAATAATTTCCCAGATAACCATAGAGATAGTGAGCAAAATGGAAGTCGTGATTAGAGACTCTAGAGCAGAAACTGACAAAAAAAATAGATGAGCTCAGGACCATGATAGAAGCCATGAAGGCCCAGCATAAGAAAGAAATGGAAAAAATAAACGCCCAACATAGGAAAGAAATCGAATCCATAAAACAGATTCAAACAGAGATCCAGGAGATTAAACACTATTGAAAGTGTATGCAACAGAATAAAAGAAGGTGAAGATAGGCTCTCAGATATAGAAGATAAGATTGCAGTCAGTGACCATGAAACACGAGATCTCTTAAAAACAGTAAGAGATCATGAGAAATCGATCCAACAACTCCTAGATGATGCAAAGAAGAATAACATAAGACTGATAGGAATACATGAAGTAGCAGGAGAAAATACAAATGACTTAAAAAAGCTGTTCACAGAATTAATGACAGAAAACTTCCCAAACAGAGGGGAAAATTTTGACATTCAAATAACTGAGGCATATAGGACCCCAACTAGCTGCAATCAAAAAAAATCTACACTTAGACATATAATAATCAAGATCCCAGAAACCCAACAGAAGAACAAAATACTACAAGCAGTAAGAGAAAAGAAACAAATCACATACAAAGGAAAGCCCATCAGAATCACAGCAGACTTTTCAACACAAACCCTTGGGGCAAGGAGAGCCTGGAATAAGATATTTCAAATACTAAAAGAGAACCACCTCCAACCTAGAATGATGTATCCAGCAAAACTCTCTTTCAAAATGGATGGGGAAATCAGACACTTCCACGACAAAGAACACCTGAGAAACTACATGAAAACCAAACCAGCACTACATGCAATTCTAAACAAATCCTAGAAAAAGACAATGAAGGTAACAACACCATGAGGCCCAACAGAGCAAATCAAATAGGCAAGGCAAGAAATTAAAAGGAGAAGGTGAAAAAGTAAAAAGAGTCAACAAAAGGCCAATAACATGTCAATAATAAGTCAGTACATATCAGTTATAACCAGCAATGTCAATGGCCTCAACTCACCAATCAAGAGAAATAGACTGGCAAAATGGAATAAGAAACAAAATCCAATAATATGTTGTATACAAGAGACACACCTAGTGCAAAAAGAAGCCCATAGACTGAAAGTGAAAAGATATAAAACAATTCTCCATGTGACAGGAGCCCAGAAAAAAACAGGGGTAGCAATCTTATTTGCAGACAATGTAAATTTCAAACCAAAACTGAATCTACTATTATTGATGTAGGATGGTACTGTATCATACCTCTATGAATGTAAAATATCTAGTACCTGCTTTATGATACATAGTAGGGACCGTGTTTTATCAGAGCTACATTTAATGATATTACTCTAGAATGTTCTCTTTCCAGATGATGATTAAGAGGCTAATAGAAAAAATGGTGCCAGGTACCACAACAGCAACAGAACTTTGCTGTTGTCTGGATATTATTCTTTTCCTTATTGTTTTTTTTTTTTTAATGGAATGTGCTGAATGTCTATAATTTTGTTCAGATGACTGCAGAACCTGGAAAAGCTGTTGCCGCTATCAATGTATAACATACTATTAGTCTATATATATACATAATATATACATGTATATGTATATATAAATTGAATCTTGTGAAACTTTAACAGTGCTGTCAATTTTGGAAAAAGTCATCCCAATTTACAGTGTTGACTTGGCATTGTACAGAAATGGACAACCATATTGGTCTAGAAATGTTAATTTTTTTTTTCCATGTGTACAGGGGTAACACATCGTGCTAAATATGTAAGGTCATATCTACATGGGTTTGATTACAGAAACTAACAAAGTATTCTCTAAATAATGAAAAAAAGAATAAGATAAGACTGTAAGAGCAAGAAGCAATTTAAATATGTTCAGGGAAACATTTTCATCTCCAGAATTAAGGATTATTTTGATGTTACATCATTGCCTTTTCTCTTTTACTTTCCTTTTTAGTTTTATTTTAGAATCCCCTATTTTTAATGTGCATACAGAGATTTCCTCAACTGAAATACCAAATAGTTTCTTTGGTATGAAAAACTATAATAGTACACAGGATCCTAATGAGACAATTAATAATGTGAAATAGGAAGTAAAGGGCTAAAGGTGTAAGGAAAGTGGGAAGGGTAGGGGAAAGGTAATAAGGGAGAGGAAAAAAATAGAAACTGAAAAAATGGAAATAAAGTGTTTGTAAATGGGGAGGGGAGGAGGGGGTGAAGGGAGGGCAGGGACAAGGGGAAAAAATGAGAATCAAGACCTATTATGTAAAGGTACAGAATCCCAACGATGGATGTAATTGTATTGTATACCTACATTGTACCAATAACCTCAATAAAAAAAAAAAAAGAAAAAGAAAAAAAAAAAACCAAAATGATCCACAAAGCCCATGTAATTTCCACCAAAATATGAATTACTTCCTTCACAGCAATTGAAAAAATTCCTAAAACTCATATAGAACCACAAAAGACCCCAAGTGGTAAAAGTAATCCTCAGCAAAATAAGCAAAATTGCAGGCACCATAATACCTAACTTTAAAACATACTATAATTCTATAGTAACCAAACATACAGTATTGGCATAAAGAGACACACATACAACAAGATTCCAAATGTGGAATCCAGAAATTAATCCACATTCATAACTGATTTTTCACAAAAGCATTCAACATAGAGAGAAGAAAAGACAGTCTGTTCAGTAAATGGTGCTGAAAAAATTGGATATGTGCAGAAGAATAAAAATAGATCTGGTCCTCTTAACATTAACACACAGAAAAATCAACGCAAAATGGGTAAATGTCATAAATTTAAATGAAACTACAAAAATTATTACTAGAAAAAATAAAGTATTACAAGAAAACATAGGGGGAACATTTCGAGCCATTGGGGTAAACAATGATTTTTTTCGATAAGACCCCAAAGGAACAGGCAACAAAAACAAAACAGAAAATGTGATTACATCAAACTAAGAAGCTTCTGTGCTCTAAAGGAAATAAAGATACAAAATCCAACACCAAAACTAAATAATCCAATTAGGAAATGGGCTAAGTTTCTGAATAGACACCCCACAAAAGAAAACATACAAATGAGCAAGTATATGAAAAAAATGTTCAAACTCACTAATCATCTAGGAAATGACAGTCAAAACCACAATGAGATATTATCTCACCCCACTTAGAATAGCTATTACCAAGAGGGGAAAAATGACAAATACTGGCAAGGATGCTAAGGATGGAGAATTCTTGTATACTTTTTGTAGAAATATAAATGAGTACATTTTGGAAAATATGAAAATTTCTCAACAAACAGTAGAACAATTTTATAGTCCAACAATTCTAGTCCTTGGTATACATTCAAAGGAGATGAAGTCTTTATACCAAAAGGATACAGGCACTCTCATGTTTATGGCAGTACTATTCACAATAGCCAAGAAATGGAAGCAGCCTTAGAGTTCATCAACTACTGAATGGATGAAGAAAATATGGCATCTACACACAATGGGATTTTTTTGGGGGAGGGTTCTCACTATGTAGTTGAGACTGACCTGGAACTCACTATGCAGGCCAGGCTTGTCTTGAACTCACAGCAATCCTCCTGCCTCAGCCTCTGGAGTGCTAGGATTACAGGCATGAGCCACCATGTCTGGCCACAATGGGATATTATTCAGCCATAAAAATATTAAAATAATGTCATGTGCTGCAGCAAGCATGAAACTGGAGCTCACTATGCTAAGCAAAATAAGACACAGAAAGACAAATACCCCATGTTCTCACCCATTTGTGGAAACTCAAAAGTAGATCTGGTAGAAAAACAGAGTGGAACAGTGGTCAATACAGTCAGAAAGGTAATATGTAGAGATGGAAAGAAATAAAATAAGAGACACTAAAACAGAGGGGAGAAATTAATGCTGTCTGTTTATAGCATAGTATATATAAGCATAGCATATATTAAGACTATAGCTAAAAATGACTAGAAGTGTATGAAATTCCTATCACATAAAATGATTAACATTCAATGATATGGAAATATTTATTACTTTGATTTGATTAACATTCATTTCACCTATGTATCAAATTATGATAATATATCCCATAAAGATGTACAAATAGGAAGCTACTTTACTATTTTTTTAAGTGGTGCAGTGAAGTCTTCTTTTGAGTCCTTTCAATTTGGGGCTTTAAAATGTATTACTTAGAAAAATATGCAGCACTTATTCCCTTTGAAGTGATCGTTTTCTGAACTACAGACATAAAAAGCATGCAGTAAGAACTGAGCGAGGGTAAGCTCAACTTTTTAAAAAGATTAACTTTTTAAAAGATTGATGTCTGATAAGTCAACTCTATTTCTATCCATTTCAGCCCATGAAACATTTTGAGGATATTTACATGAATGATTATTGAAAAAAGTGAATGTAATATGCCTGTAATTGTCTTGATATTTTAAGAATAAATTGTCAGTTATTTGGAATCAAGCATGCTCTTAAATTGAAAAACACAATTGATGTCCAAGTCCCTTTTTAGCTAACTATTTTACACCCACTGACATTTTGCCCAGAGCCTCAGACAAAAAGCAATGGTGTCAGAAATGTGGCTCAGGACCAAGGATTTAGCTCAGTGGCACTGTTCAAGGTCCTAAATTCCATCTTTAGTACGGAGGTGGGGGGATGTGGACCAATGCACAGGGCTGAATTGCAGACTGAAAGGAAATGAGACTGTATACTACAACAACAGCCTAATCAGCACTGACCAAAATGATGTTTCAGCCAATAAACTGAAGAAAATTCACAAAAGGAGAATTCTAACCCCACCCCCAATTATTAGCTGGCTAATTTTAACCCCCTTATCACATAGTAGTTTAGTGAACACAAAAAGCAAGCTGTGTGTTTGCTGGGACAGTGAGCTTCTCTCTTGACATTATGTTCTCTTGGAAAAAGAACACTACAGAGCAAGGTCAAGAACAGGGAGCCTGCAGAGGCATTCCCTGGCTCTGTGTGCCAGAAACCTCTTCTGCTCACAGAACTCTCCAAGGCCTTTGGCTGTATCTGCCAGTCTTGTGCCAGTCTTCAAATAAATAACAACCTTCCCTTCAAAATGTGTTCTGGGACCCCAGGCATCTGGAGCTTATTGGAAATGCATCATTTCCAGCCTCATCCCAGACTTACAGAATCAGAACCTGCATTTTTAGAAGATTTCAAGGCCAATGCATGCATGTTAAATTTTGTGACTCACCTGTTCACAACACTGAACCAACTGTGATGAAAAGGACAGTGAAAACAAAATATTCCTCTACAAAGAAAGTTAATTACTAACATGCTGGAAACAAAAATCAGATAGAAAAGGAGAAAAACAGATATTTGAGAAAGTGAGCAAATAGTGTGCCAGCACCATCCTTAAACCTATGTCCACTTCTGACTACTGCAAGGTGGATGGTGGACTGCAAAAGTCATACTGAGAAAGTGCCTGTTTTGTGGAGCATAAGCTCAAGGTTGATTATTTCCACCACACCAATTAGGAGGCATTCCTTGGCATGATCTTCAAAGGATAACAAACTGACACTACAACCTCATGAGTCCAGAGCACCAGCTTGCAAGCAGTGGACCTAGGTCTGAACCCTGGCTCCATTCTACACTGGCCATGTGACATTTGATAAGGGTCTTAACATCTCCAGGGGCTAATTTTCTCACTGAAACATGCCAACTGCTGAAACACTGAAACCTGTTTTAGGAAACTGCATGAAAACTGCCTGGTGCAACGTAAGAATTGAGCAAGTTGCAGTTATCCGTGGTATGTGTATTTACTGGTCCTCACAACAGTCTTGGGAAAGAGAAAAGGTCATTTGGTTGTACTTTAATAGCTGAAAAGAAAATCAAAGTCCAAGGATGCAGTAACTCCTCCAAGACTCCCCAGCTGGTGTCATCAGAGATGAGAAATTCAGTCTTTGGCTTGTCTGGTTCAATGTCCTTTACTGCTGCTATGCCTGACAGCATTGGAGAACATTAATGAATGATCTGCTCTGGAGAACACCAATTACTAGATAAAGGCCAGAAGGCTAGCCTCATCAACAAGCAGACAGCCATCTGCCTGCTACCTGGATAACCTGCCTCCATGGCTCATCCTAGTAATGAGTTGCTGCCTTGTCCAAAAAATAAAAAATAATTAACCAAAAAAACAAATATATTATTTGGAAAGGACCTGTGGGCAAACACAAATGCAGGAGTTAGCTTGTCAAAGTGAAGCTACAGAGCTCTATTGCAGCCCTATTAGACAAGAGATGAGGGGAGAGAGAGCAAGAAGAGGAGGGAGAAGCTATCAGTCCCTATGCTGAACATAGAGCTTCAGCTGTATTATCTCACTTTCCCATTGCTACAACTTTGTAACACGGGTTCTATCAACTCCCCACAATAAACAAACAGGCCGAGACTCTTAAAGGAACATGCCTGGTTAGCATATGAAACAAAAGAAAAGGAGTGCAGGTTATCAGTGATTTCTTTCCACCATGCCACATTTTTAACTAATTTAGAGTATTATAGACATAAAGGGAGAATTGCAAAAAAAGAGAATTTCCATATTCCCTGCAATTAATTTTCTCTATTGAAAATGTCATCACAATTAATGAACCGGTGTAGATACATTACCATTAACTACAGTTGATATTTTATTCAGGCGTTATTTCTTACTTTGTTCTCTTTTAGGGTTCCATCCAGAATAGCATATGACATTTAGTCATTGTCTGAGCCTCCTCTTGGTTGTAATGTAAGACTTGAATAAACTAAAATGACTCCATGCTAATAGGCCAGACTGTGCTTATTCATATGCTAATTGCTACCTTGGTTAACAGCCCGACCAGGGGCAAATGGTTTGACAAAAGGTGTCCCTAGAACATTTCCTGCATAAGATAAGCAATGTGTTTGCAGTCTTGTTCTGTGAATTCCCTGACTCTTTGTTTAGAAAAACCTTATAAAAAGTACCTCAGCCCCTGAGCAGTTGACTCTCTGAGCTACTAATAAAGGTCTCTTTACCATCTAGCCTGGTGTGTTCCTTCCTGGGTTTCTCATTTCTCCATCGAGCTCCCGGAGCCTCGCTGGGTGTTAGGGCCCAGCATCGTGGAGGCCTTTTTGGCTGTTCATGCTCCGTGGAGTGGAAGTAAGACTTTAAGTCTTACAGTAACACTTTATCAATTATACATATATATTTTTTTTTCTTTGACAGTTTTTAAGAGAATCGCTTAAGTCTTCTGTAGAATGTCCTTCAAATGGGATCTGTGGGATGTTTCTCTCCTGATTAGATGGTGTATAGGTTCAGGAGAGGAAGAACAGAAAGGTAAATCTCCACGCTCATCACACCAAGTGTACATAATTAATCACTGTTGGTGTTAACCTTCATCACCTGCCTGCAGTAGTGTTTTTCAAGCTTACCACTGTAAAGTTACTCTTTTGACCTCTCTCTACATTTTCTCTGGAAAGAAGCCACCATGAGCACACCACACTTACTGAGTAGAGAGTTACGCTTCTCATCCTTGAAGGCAAAGTAGGAACACAAATTTTTGGATTTTTTTCTCTTCATAGATTTGTCTGTTTTCTATTTAGGCAATAATTTGTTCATATCACCAGGGACACAAAGATATTTATTTTATAATTTGAGTTGTAATCCAATGCTACTTTATTAGTCACTCAGCTTCGGTCACTGAGAACTTTTTCAGCTGGCTCCTACGTTCTTTTGACTGTGTACATTTTTTTGAATACTCTCTTATTTTCTGACACCGTATGAAGTTCAGTCACACTTCCTGTATTCCTGGCCCCAATTCTAGAGTCAACTATTGTTTTCAAGGAGCCTGGGTGCTTTGAAAATGGTGTTTCAAACCAAGTTTTAGGTCTAGATGTGTTCTTTGTCACTGTAGCATTATTTTGGGGGCCCTCAGCCGACACAGCAAGGAAATAAATATCTGAACACTAAGTGGTGAATACACATAATCTAAAACATTTGTGTATGCAACCATCTGTTTCTACAGCAGCTAAACATGCATTCATACTGCTGGCTGCCCTCTAATCCATGACCATTTGAAAGGTTCTGTCCTCCCCTTACTTGTCCATAACATCCCACTCCAACAGAAAAAATCTCATGAGGGTCACTTACCTTCCTTCCTCTCTCTCTCTCTCTCTCTCTCTCTCTCTCTCTCTCTCTCTCTCTCTCTTTCTTCCTGGCTAGCTGATTTTGGGTGGAACCCTCTGCTCAAGAAATTCCTTAAAAACCTTCAAATCACTCACGTTTTAGCATTTAATGGTCTCTTGTTTTACCTCTGGCACCTGTTACCTTTTAAACTCAATAGTAAACATCTTCATAGCAATTCTTCCAAGGTTTCACACATCTGAAACTCAGAAAGACAATAAGTGAATAATTTACTTAAAGGGCAACAAACCCAACTTCATATGAAGGAGAAATATTCACAAATAAACTTAAGATGCCAATTGCTTCATTTTAAATGTTTAAATTTTAAATTGTTATCATTTTAAACTTATCTGTTGGCCCTCAACTTTGTGAGAGAGGAAAGTATCCTAACCAGGTGTAAATAAATTCAGTCAAATGCAGTGATTTTTTTTTTCTGAACATTCTTAGAGTTTTCAAATCCCTTCAGTCTTCTTTCCAGTCTCTCTCTGCAGCTGGCCTCTGGATCCAAGAGTAGTTTGTCTCACTTCCTGGCATCACGAGGTGGGTGGGCTTAGCTTCTGCTCACTGAGTCTAACCTGAATCACCTGGGCCCACTTTTGTCAATAAGAAGCTCTCATCAGTTTCTCTCTATATTCTGAAAGCCTTTTAAATCACACTTGCAAAGACTTTAGCAAAAGACCTTACTGTTTTTTAGTCAAAGGCAAAAGAAATATTTGACAATTATTAATGTAGATTTGTATCTACATGATATGTACTTCTCTAGTCATACAAGAACTCACCTTTCTTGGCAACAAGAGTGAAGTGGTAAATACAGAGGTAAATCTGGATTGTTAAAGGAATAAATTCAGTATCGTGGTCAGCTGCTGACATGATAAAGCAAGGCAGTTGGCTTAAAAGTCTGAATTTGTTTTGTTCCCATTTAACACAGCCACTTTTTCCCTTGGTGTAGAAGAGAGTCATAAAATTGAAGGCAAGGAAAAAGTATATGAAATAGTGACAGAAGTCCATCTCTTATAACTGAAGGTGACTGAAAACAGGAGAGGAAACAAAGTGGAGATGCAGACAGTCAAAGTATGCTCCAATTTTTCCTTCCAGGGTTAAAACCCTGAGAAGTTGAAGAAGGGTGGAGAGGACTTAACCCTATTTGGAACTCTGACAGGAGATTACTTTATAGCTAAACAACCCTATGTGTTAGCTCAGTGGTACAGCATGGTCAGAAATAGCCAGACCTCAGCTCTCCCAAACTGCCCTTTCTTTCTGCATGATCTACTGAGTCCAGAAATCCTCACTGAGCCCTGGAAAGAAGAAACGAATATGGCTGTAACTGAGAATTAGCATTCCAACCATGAGAGCTACTGTGGTAAGGGGTAACTTAGCAGCAAACAGACCCCACCCCAACACCCCATATCATCCTCAACATGAACCCAACAGGGATCAGACGTTTGGCAGCCAGGAAGCACCATAGCCTCTGCCAAGCTGGAGAAAGCAGGCTGCAAGTAACACAGTTTTGACTTTAGACACAAATGCCAGCAGGGCAGCATCCCACAAGGGACAAAGAATGTTGTTGTCATGGAAACAAAACATAATGTCATGGAAACCAGAATGGTCTGAGAGTACCTATAAATCCAAAGAATGCTTTCCTTCCCGAAGACAAGAGGATACAGCGCAGCACAATACTGCCCCATTCAACTAGACACAAACTTGGAAAGGAGCAGCACTGTGGTCAGAAATTGGAGGAACAAATTCTCTTCTACAGAGATTAAGCCTTACTTACAGGGAATGCCTGAACATACTGTAAGGAACTAACTCTTTGTGGTTGTACAGAATTAAATTATATTTCATGTGGCAACACTGACCCATAAACTAGCTTAGTTCAGAAAAACTGTCATGGAAGACTCCTGGACGACTCAGAGTCAAAGGATAAACTGCAGCCAGCATCTACGGTGGGGCTGGGCAGAGGATGCTACCGGGCAGGAACAGAAGAGGAGCAGCCTTCCAGGACAGAGCATTTCTGTTACTAAAGTAAAGTGAAGGGTTATGGAACAGGCAAGCAGCACATGTGAACAGTTTTTCTTTTAGTAAGTAGGAAGATTGGCCCAGGGCAAAACGATCATTCATTTATTGAACAAGTATTTTTAATTTTTTTAACCTGATACATAAAAATTGTACAGATTAATGGAGTACCATGTAACATGTCAATACCTACATACACTGCATAATATTTAAACCAGGTAAAACACACATCGCTTCATTTATCATTTCTTTCTGGTGAAAATTTTCAAATATTTTCTTCTACCCCTTTGAAATGCAAACTACATTACTGATGTCTATAGTCACCCAACTGTACAATAGCACAACAAAACTGCTTACTCCTACATAACTGTATCTTAGGGTGCACTGTTCAAACTTCCCCCAAGTCCCTTTCCCCTCCCCAATTCTCCATCCTCTGGTAATAACCATACTTCTGTAAGATCAACATTTTTTAGATCTCACAGGAGCAAGATCATGCAGGACTTGTCTTTCTATGCCTAGCTTATCTCACTTAACATAATCATCTCCAGTCCTGTCCATGTAATCACAAATGATAGGATTTTATTCATTTTTATAGCTGCATAATATTCCATTGTATATATCTACCACATTTTTTTATCAGTTCATAGATACAAGTTATTTACATTTTTTGGCTATTGTGAATAATGCTTTCAATGAACCAGGGATTGCAAATGTCTCTTCAGCATAGTTTATTTTTTCTTTGGCTATACATGCAGTAGTGGCCTTGCTAAATTATATGGTCTGGATGTTTTATTTTAATCATTTGTTTGTTTGTTTGTTTATCCTCTATACTTTTTTCCATAATGCCTGAACTACTTTATATTTCCACTTTGCTAGGTTTCCCTTTTCTTCATACCCTCACCAGTACTTGCTATCTTTAATTTTTTGCTTATAATCACTGATATCTCTTTGTGGGTTTTGTTGTTGTGTTGTTGTTGTTTATTTTGGTTTTTTTTTTTTTTTTTTTTTTTTGGTAATGGGGATCAAACTTAGGAACTTGCACTTGAGAGGCAGATGGTAGAACCACTGAGCTAAATCCCCAGCCCTTCTTCCTGGTTTCTGATTTGCATTTTTTTGATCATTAGTGATGTTGAGCATTTGTCATCTACCTGTTAGCTATTGTATTCTTTTGAGAAGCTATCACCTGTTTTTTGTTTTTTGTATGAGCAATCAAACTCAGGACCTTGCACTTGCTAGGGAGGCACAGCACCAGTGAGCTAAATCCCTGGCAATCATCTGTTTTTAATTGGGTTATTTGTTGCCTTACTACTGAGTTTTTGGAGTGCCTTATATTTTCTGAATATCAATCTCTTCTCAGATATATAATTTTCAAATATTTTCTCTCATTCCCTAGGTTGTCCCTGTACTGGTTTGAATTTCCTTTGGTATGCAGAAGGTATTTAATTTTATGTAATCCCATTTGTCTATTTTTGTTTTGTTGCCTATGCCTTTGGGGTCTTGTCCAAAACTCCTTTCCCATTCCAACCAAGGTCATGAACATTTCTCCTATGTTTTCTTCTAGTGGTTATTTTCAGATCTTATATTTAAGTCTTTAATCAATTTTGATTTGATTTTTGAAACTACTAAGAGATAAGGGTCTTTTTTTAAATCTTCTGCATGTAGATAGCCAATTTTCCTAGCACTCTTTATTGAAAAGATTTTCCTCTTAGCATCTCTACTGAAAATAAGCTGGCTGTAGATGCATAGGTTGGCTTTTAGGGTTTCTATTCTGTTGCCTTGGTTTATGTCTCTAGGTCAATAACATACCATTTTAAATATTATGATTTTGACTACAGTCATTCATAGGAAAATGGATGCATATTGATGCCATACTCAAGTGAAATAAATAAGACACACACAAGTAAATACTAAATAGTTTCTCTGGTGTGAAAAACTAAAAGTGTAACTTGAATAACTGTATACAAATTGTGTAACTGATACTGTGAAATAGGGAGAAAAGGACTAAAGGTGTAGGGGAAGTGAGCAGGGTAGGGGAAAGGAAATAAAAGAAAAGAAAAAGTATGAGAAATGGAGTAAATGGAAACAAAGTCTTTGTAAATAGGGGAGGGTGGATGGGGGAGAAGGGAGTGCAGGGATATGGGGAAAATTTGAGAACCAAGATCTGTCATGTAAAGGTACAAGATCCCAGTGATTAATGTAACTGTACTGTACACTTAAAAAGTACCAGTACTCAGCCATAAAGAATGAGAAATTAGATTCATTCATAGGAAAATGGATACATATTGAGGATATACTCCTAAGTGAAATAAATAAGTTACATGTGTAAATACCAAATAGTTTCTCTGGTGTGAATAAACTATAAAAATACATAAGATCCTAATGAGATAATTGACAATGTGAAATAGGAAGAAAAGGGCTAAAATTTTAGGGAAAGTGGGAAGGGTAGGGGAAAGTTAATAAGGGAAAGAAAAAAATAGGAGAAAATGACAAAATGGAAATAAAGTGTTTGTAAATGGGGAGGGAAGGAGGGGGTGAAGGGAGGGCAGGGACAAGGGGAAAAAATGAGAACCAAGACCTGTCATGTAAAGGTACAAGATCCCAAAAATGAATGTAATTGTACTGTATACCTAAAATGCATCAATAAACTCAATGAGGAAAAAAAAGTACCAATAAATTCAATAAGAAAAATAAATAAAGGATGAACCAAAAAAATAAATAAATATTATGATTTTTGTAATGTTTTGGAGTCAGGTGGTGCAATGCCCGCTGCTTTATTCTTTTTGGCTTAAAATAGCTTTGGGTATTTGGGATTTTTTTGTGTGTGTGTGTGGCTGTATATAAATGTCAGCATTATTCTCTCTAGTTCCAGAAAGAATGTTGATGTTTTTTATAGCGATTGCAGTGAATCTGTGAACAGCCTTGTGTAGGATGGATACTTAGCACTAATTCTTCCAACCTATGCACATGTGATGTCTCCCTACTTTCCTGTTTCTTTTTCAATTTCTTTCATTGATGTTTCACAGTTTACAACATAGAGATCTTTCACCTGTTTGGTTAAATTTATTTCATTTCATTTTATTGTAGATATTGTAAATGGGATTGCCTTCTTGATTTCTATTTCAGGTAGCTTACTACTGACAGCAACACCACTGATTTTGATATTTATATCTTGAAATTTTGCTGAACTCATTTGATCTCCATCCTTTTGGTGATTTTCTATACTTAGGATCATGAATCTGCAAATATTGACAGTTTTACTTCTTTTCTAATTTGGATATCCTTTATTTCTTTCCCTAGCTTGTTTGCTCTGTCTAGTTCTAGCAGTATGCTGAACAAAATGAGTGAAAGTGGGTATTTTTACCCTATTCCAGACCTTAGAGAGAATGCTTTTGGCTTTCACTAATTTTGTATCATTTTAGCTTTATAAAAAGCCTTTATTGTGTTGAAGTATATTCCTTCCACAACTAATTTGTTCAATGTTTTTATCATGAAGATATGCTGAATTTTATCAAATACCTTTTCTTCATCCATTGAGATGACAATAAAGCTTTGTCTGTTATTTTTTTTGATGTGGGGTATCACATCTATTGATTTGTCTGAATTACATAATCCTTGCATTCCTGGGATTAATCCCACTTGATTATGAATAACATTTTAATGTGTTAAATTCCATTTGCTAGTATTTTATTGAGGACTTCTTTATCTAAGTTTATCAAAAATATTGGCCTGTAGTTTCCTTTTGTTGTCATTCTGGTGGTGGTGACTTTACCTAGTTTTGATAGCAGCTTAATGCTGGCCTTATTGAAGGTATTTGGAAGAATTTCTTCCCCTTCTACCTTCCAGAATTACTGAAAGACAATGGGTAATCATTCTTTAAATATTTGCTGGAATAAACCAACGAAGCCATCTGGTCCTAGGCTTCTGTTTGAAAGGAGGCTTTTTATTACTGATTTAATCTTATTATTGTTACTGGTCTGTTGAGGTTTTCTATTTCTTCATGATTCAGGCTTGGTAAGATTCATGTGTCTAGGAATTTGTCCATTTCTTTTAGTTTATCAAATTTGTTGGCACATAGTTGTTCATAATAATCTCTGATGACATTTTGCATTCCTGTCGTGGCATTTGTATTCCCTTGCTCATCATATTTTAAATTTTTGATAGCTCATTTCACATTTTTATATTGTTTATCTCAGCATATCAATGTAATTAATTTTAGTTTTAGTCTTTTTTTCAGTCTTCATACTAAAGATATTATTGGCTTATGGATCATGCTTACAACATTAGAGTATTTATAATTAAATTATATAATTACTCTTACCAGTATATTTTATATTTTCCATGCTTAATTCTCATTCATTAACATCTCTTTCAGTTTGAAAAAATTCATTTAGTATTTCTCATGAGACAGATTTGGTAAAGATGTATTCTTTCAACTTTTTATTTCTAGGAGCATCTGTCTCTATTTTTTTTTTTTTTTTTTTTTTTTTTTTTTTGTTAGCAGAGTTTGAACTTAGGGCTTGTGCTTGTGAGGCAGGCAGTTGCATCACTAAGCTAAATCTCTGGCCCTACCACTGTTTCTAAAAGAGTTTTTCTGGGTATAGTATTTCAAGTTTGTTGTTGACAGTTTGTTTGTGTGCTTGTTTATTCTGTCAGCACTGTGAAAATCACCTGTCATGCTCCCCTGGCCAATGAGGTTTCTGCTGAGAGGTCTAGCGTCAGGCACACCAGCACACACATATGTACTAGGATCTGTGTCTTACAGCCTTGAGAATCTTTTTCTTTTACCTTTGAGAAGTTTGTTACAAGGTGGCTTAGGATGGAGATGATTGAGTGAAACCTGGCTGGAGAACACTGACCTGTCTGTACAGTGTATATTTCCCTAGGTTTGGGATCTTTTCTGTCATTGTTTGAATAACTTTCTACCTTTTGGCATTCTCAGTCCTTCTTGAACCCCATAACCTCAATAGTTGCTCTTTGAATACTGTCCCAAAAATTCCCAGACTTTCTTCATTCCTCTTCATTCTTTTTTTTTTTCTCTAAAAGTACATTTTCCAATAGCTTATCTTCAAGATCGCTGATTCTGTCTTTTGTCTGATCTCTCCTGCCTTTGATACCTTATATTGTGCTCCTGATTTCACTGTTTTTCAGATCAACAATTTCTGAGGGTTTTTTATTGTTTTTATTTAAGTTAGAGTATTGAAACATTTCTATGGTCTTTTTTTCAAGATCATTGTGTTACACTGAAAGATCATGGTAAGTAAGATCATGGTTTCCTGAAAGCTCTTAATACTTTTTAGTGTGTGACATCATCTGGGTACTGAAGAATGGGATATTTATTCCAGTCTTCCAAATATAGCTTTGTTTGTGTCTCTCTTTCTAGAAATTCTAAGCAAGCAGCTTATTTTTTCTGAGCCTGAAATCATTTCTACTCTTTCACCATCAGATTGTGAAACCCTGGTCCAGGTTTGTCAAGCAGTTGGCATATGTCATCACTATTTCATTTCTAAAGGACAATCTGATCCTAGGTTTATCCCAAATGCACAGGTGATTTATTGTCCACAAAGAACCAGGAAATAGAGAGTAGTAGCCTGTCCCTACAAGCCTCTCCCTGGGGCTTTGGTTGGCCCAAATCCCTGTCCACAACTATTAGCCTGTGGCCAGGCACTGTGTAGTTCTGCCCAGCTCTGAGCAAAATCACTGTGGGTGGACCAGCCTCAGGCTTTTATGCCACATTTATGGGCACCAGAGCCACCATGATGTGAGACAGCTTGGGTCCACAGCACAGCCAGACCAGCTGAACAATGGGATATAACCAAGGCCCACAATGCTATGGGCTGCCTATTGCTGGTTAAAATCATGGACCAAGAGTACAGAAACAAGTTACATGTGACACTAGCTGGAACAGAAGTCCAACACACTGAGGCCATATCTTGCCCTGGCACTAGAGCTATTTCAGAGGTTCTATATGCAAGGCAGGACTAGGAATGAGGACTGATAGCATCTGCCACATATTAGGTCTCAGCAGCCCAGCATTTAGCTCCAGGGAAAAGTTTTGTACACTCATTACCATGTCCTACTCCTGGGCAATGGAACTTGTACTACACTGTGCTGCTTGAGGTTGCATTAGGTTAATGAAACCAATCCCTTGGTCACTGAGGCTGACACTAAGCTGGGCTATGGCAGAATCGCAGAGCTACAATGACCTGTACATCCTCAGGGTGCACCCATGCCAACTTCAGGCCAAAATTTATGTTCATCCTATTGGGGTGCAGGTCTGCACATAATGCCACAGAAATTCTGGAGCTCTGTCTATAAGCACTGGCCTGCTGATAATTGTGCTGCCCATGGTTTGGGAATGGGTAGTGGAGACCATCCCTTGGCCACCAAGAATGATGTTTAGTTGGGTTGTATCTGAATCTCACAGCCACCATCTCAAGAGGAGGGTAGTTATGCCTCAGGCTCAATGCAAGGCAGGCAAACATGGAGGCTGAAACTCTGGAGGCTGGTCTACAGGCTCATCTCTGAGCTCTGGGCTGCATGTGGGGCCTTTAGTTTCTACCAGGTACTAAGTCTCACCTCAGCAGGCCTGACTTTTTTGCCCTGTTCCCCCACCTTTGCCAACTGAGGTTGCAGGAAGGGCAACAAGCAGTTGGCCTAACACAATTTCAGCAGCTCAGTCTTCAGGTATTAATTAGGGGTTGTGGTGCTTTGCCCATCTCTGGGTTTAACTGTGGCAGGCCCCGTATGATACTGTGTTTCAAGTATAAAACCTGGACTTAATACTCTCTTCCTCCTCTAAGAAGGAGACATTGTTCTCAGTGCTGAGCTGGTTGGAGTTGGGGGAAGGGTAACACAGCAAATTCCCTTATTGCCTTCTATACTCTTTTTTTTCCTATTATACTATTAATAGGCACTATAATCACTAATCTGACTTTCTTAACTCTTGAGAAAGTAACTTGGTGTGTGAGTAACTATCAACTTGGTGTTGTTCCCAAAGAGAGACATAAAAGAAGGATCTTAATCTAATCATACCTTCCCATGTAAGGCATATTTCTTAATCTGACTGAGGAGGAGCAAGACTATAAAGCTGAACCAGTCATGGCCTCGGGCCCCAAGAGTTACAACCCAGGGGAGGGCCTGGCTGAAAGGAAGAGCTATGTTAAAGGAGGAAGAGAACTAAAGTTGTAAGAACAAGCAAAGAAACACCTAATTCGTTTTGCATCAGGAAGCCCCAGCATTTGAGCCATACTTTGAAAGTATAATAATGAGAAAGAAAGGAGGATGTCAAGAAAAAGCAAAGGATAAAGAGATACATAGAAGTGGAAAAGCCATTCTCTACAGGTGCACAGAATCCTTACTGACAAAGACACATAGGCTGGACTTGCCCAAATCTGAGCACAGCAAATATGCAAATAAAAGATCTGAATAGTAATCTTTAAATGCAAAGCAACTGATGTAACTTTATCATGTAAGCGATTAGGAGCCAGTCAGTATTTTGAAAATTCGATTTGCATTTTAGAATGGTCACACAGCAGTGTGGGGGATAGGTTTTAGAAGGAAGAGATAGGAGACTCCAGTCTATGAGGAAAAGGGCAAAGAATGAAAAGGGCAAGAGAAAGTGAGGAATTTTCTTCAGAAAGTGAACATAGCAGGTGTCCTGCATACTCTAGTAGCCTATCAAACCCCAAGTCATCAATATAAATCCATAGATCTGTGCTTGCTTCAGCAGCACATATACTAAAGTTCGAATGATACAGAAAAGATTAGCATGGCCCCTGTGCAAGGATGACATGCAATTTCATGAAGCAGTCCATATTTTTATCCTTCAAAATTGATGGGGAAATAAGATACTTCCACAAAAAAGAACTGAGAAATTCCATGAACACAAAACCAGCCCTCCAAACAATTCTAAACAATATCCTGGAAAAAGACAATGGAGATCACAACTCCATAAGGCCCAACAGAGCAAATCCAGCAGGCAAGGCAAGAAATTAAAGGCAGAGGGCAAAAAATAAAATAGTCAACAACAGGACAATAACATAACAAGGATAACTCAATACTTATCAGATGTAACCAACAATATTAATGGCCTCAGTTCACCATTCAAAAGAAAGAGACTGGCAGAATGGATTAAGGAGCAAAATCCGGCCATCGCTCAAGCTCTGGGAGGTAGGCTGGGACCCAGTCCACCGCGGGAAGGAGAACCATGCCAGCTCCCGACACAGCCGCCATCCCTCAAGCACTGGGAAGGTAGCCGTGTGGGTGCCCCTGAATCCCCATAAGCCCCCCACACACACTCTCAGACCTACTGACTGTGCCAGTCTTTGGACCCACTCTGCAAAGACAGAGGTGGTCATCAAGGATATTCTTCTGAGTTCCCAACTTTGAACATCTTTAAAGAAAGGGCGTGGGAAACCTGTAATAGAACGTTGCGGAGGTCAACCATTCAGAAGGATGGGGAACTCAATATGGGCCTTGAAGCCTGAGGTCAGTCAGCATCAGGGGGTTCAGCAATCAGCTAACTGAGATCAGGGGTCTTGCATCCTCACTCTGTCTGAGCCATTAAATGGTAAATAAACTATATTGAAATTTTGTTCACTGCAGACATGTTCTGGACTGCTTCTTGATTTCAATTTAATACAAATGATTTAAGGGTGATAGACTAGTGACTACCACAGGTGGTCAGTGTCCAAGTTGTGCTTGATTTTAATGTGCTGCTGATTGTATCAGTTGGGGTAAAGCATTGCCGTTGATTTGATGAGCTCTTTTCTCTGATGTTATGAAGATGAGAATGTCTGTGGGTCGTTAGAGACACAGAAGCTAGGGCACAACTATATCAGGAATATTTGGGTGATATCCCAGAGATTAAACCAAGGACAGTCCAACAACAAAAATTAAAATGAGAAAACACTTAAGCAAGACACAAGGACAGACTTCTAGTTCACCAATGGCAAACAGTAGGGCAAATGAGGATGAAAAGGCCGATAGTGAACCACCAGGACACCCTGAACTCAAAGCACAGGAAGTAACAAAACAGATCAATCAGGATCTAGAAAAATTCAAAACAGAAATAATTTCCCAGATAACCATAGAGATAGTGAGCAAAATGGAAGTCGTGATTTGAGACTCTAGAGCAGAAACTGACAAAAAAAATAGATGACCTCAGGACCATGATAGAATCCATGAAAGCCCAGCATAAGAAAGAAATGGAAAAAATAAATGCCCAACATAGGAAAGAAATGGAATCCATAAAGCAGATTCAAACAGAGATCCAAGAGATTAAACACTCTATTGAAAGTGTACGCAACAGAATAAAAGAATGTGAAGATAGGCTCTCAGATATAGAAGATAAGATTGCAGTCAGTGACCATGAAAAGAGAGGTCTCTTAAAAACAGTAAGAGATCATGAGAAATCGATCCAACAATTCCTAGATGATGCAAAGAAGAATAACATAAGACTGATAGGAATACATGAAGTAGCAGGAGAAAATACAAATGACTTTAAAAAGCTGTTCACAGAATTAATGACAGAAAACTTCCCAAACAGAGGGGAAGAATTTGACATTCAGATAACTGAGGCATATAGGACCCCAACTAGCTACAATCAAAAAAATCTACACCTAGACATTTAATAATCAAGATACCCAACAGAAGAACAAAATACTACAAGCAGTAAGAGAAAAGAAACAAATCACATACAAAGGAAAGCCCATCAGAATCACAGCAGACTTTTCAACACAAAC
>NW_022900928.1:36106478-36120499 GCF_012274545.1 Fukomys damarensis | reverse complement strand
AAGGGTGGGGGAAAGGTAATAAGGGAGAGGAAAAAAATATGAGAAACTGAAAAAATGGAAATAAAGTGTTTGTAAATGGGGAGGGGAGGAGGGGGTGAAGGGAGGGTAGGGACAAGGGGATAAATGAGAATCAAGACCTATTATGTAAAGGTACAGAATCCCAGTGATGAATGTAATTGTATTGTATACCTAGATTGTACCAATAAACTCAATAAAAAGAAAAAAAAAGAAGCAAAATCCAACAATATGCTGTATATAAGAAACCCACTTAATTCAAAAAGAAATTCATAGACTGAGAGTAAAAGGATGGAAAAGAATTTTCCATGAGACAGGAGCCTGGAAAAACAGCAGGAATAGCTATCTCATTTGCAGATAAAGTAGATTTCAAGTAAAAACTAATTAAGAGAGACAAAGAAGGCCACTACATCCTTTTAAAGGAAACGATCCAAAAGAAAGAGATGAGAATCATAAATGTATATCCACCAAATACTAATGCCCCCAACTATAAAAAACAAATATTAATGAATGTGAAAAATGAAACAAGCACCAATACAGTTGTAGTGGAGGACCTCAATACTCCACTGTCACAGACAGATCATCTAAACAAACAAACAAAAAAATTTAACAAAATAACAGAACTGAACCAAGCCTTTGAACAAATGGACTTAGTAGATGTCTGTAGAGTGTTCCACCCCACAAAATCAGAATATACATTCTTGCTGAGAATTAGCTCAGTGGTTCTGCTGCCTGACTCACAAACACAAGGACCCGAGTTAGAGCCCCACTACCAAAAAAACAAAAAAGTTTCTGCACCAGAATATACATTCTTTTTGGCTGCACATGGGTCATTCTCAAAAATAGATCACATGCTAGTTCATAGAATATGTTTAAGTAAATGCAAAGGAATTAAAGTTATCCCCTGTATATTATGAGACCACAGTGCAATTAAACTGGAGATCAATAGCATAAGAAACCTCAAGAATTTCACAAATATATGGAAATTGAATAATACTGCTGAAGAACCAATGGGTCACGAGGAAATTAAAGAAGAAATTAGACAGTTTCTATAATTAAATGAAAATGCCAATATAGCATACTGGGATCTATGGAACACAGTGAAAGCAGATCTATGAGGAAAATTCATAGCAGTAAATTCCCATACTAAGAAAACAGAGCACGCTCTAACAACTTAATGCTTAACTTTAAACTCCTAGAAAAAGAAGAGCAAGACAACTGAAAGCTCATACAAGGGAGGAAATTATAAAGATCAGAGCAGAAATGAAAGCAGTGAAGACTAAGAGAATGATACAAAAAAAATTAATGAATCGAAGAATTGGTTTTTCAAAAGAATAAATAAAATCGATAAACCCTTAGCCAACCTTATCAACAAAAGGATAGAAAAGGCTCAAATTCATGCAATTAGGAATTCATGCAAAAAAGGTGAAGTTGCAACAAATTCTCCAGAAATCCAGAGGAACACCAATACCTACTTTGAGAACCAGTATTCTTTTTTTTTTTTTTTTTGGACTTTCTAAATTTTTATTTCATGTTTAACATTTTGTAAGTGATTTACTATATCACCATATTAAGCCAATTCAATTAGCCATAATCAAGTAGGAATAACTTTAGAAATGCCTTGAAAAAAGGATAATGAAAGAAACTACAGATCTGAAAGTAACCAATCTTTGCAAAGCTTATGTCCAAACTTCGCATATATAATGTTACCTATCAATTCCCAGTTCCTCAGAGTAGACTAGCTGCAGGTTTAGCCATCACATCTTACTCAAGTTTAGCAAAAAGATAAAAATCTTAAAGAATTGAATTGTTCCTTAAAATTGACTCCTCATATGCACTACTTAGACTATCCCTCATTTCTTTACTCCCCTTATTAAAATATTAAAGTAATAAATAAATACGGTCCTTTAGTTAAGGTCTTCTACCTTACCTTAAGTGAAATATAAAAGAAGGTAGCTTTATTAATTTCTTACTAGAATTGGCTTATAATCTCCTTACCAAATAAGAAATGGCAAGCTTTATGTTTTACCCAGACAGCAGATGTATTCTGATTCACTCCTGATGTCTGCATAAAACATTTCATCATTTTAATTTAGTTTGTAACATTTTCTTGGAATTGTATTTCAGAAAAAAATTCTAATCAACAAAACTACAGAAATTATACTTGTTAACCTCTAAAAGAGTCAACATATTTCTTAGAAAAACCTGCAATAATTTAATTAACAAGAACCTGTATTCTAATAAAATGAAAAACACAGAAGAAATGGACAGATTCCTAGATAAATATAAATTTCCAAAGTTGAATGGAGAAGGTAAAAAAAGTCAAAACATCCTAATTATAATCAGTGAAATTGAAAATGTAATTAAAACATCACCAACAAAGAAAAGCCCAGGTCCTGGGCCAGGGATTTAGCTCAGTGGTGCTGAGCCTGCCTTGCAAACTCAAGGTCCTGAGTTCAATCCCCAGTATAGCAAAAAGAAAAAAGGAAAAAAAGAAAAAGAAAGAAAGAAAGAAAAAGGGAAGGCCAGGACCTGACGGCTTCACTGCTGAATTCTGTAAGACATTTAGAGAAAAACTATTGCCACTACTCTTTAAACTCTTCAATGAAATTGAAAAGGAAGCAATACTTCCAAATTCATTCCTAGAAGCAAGTGCTACTTTGATTCCAAAACCAAGAAAAGACCCAACCAAAAAAGAGAACTACAGGCTAATCTCCCTAATGAACATAGATGCAAAAATCCTCAATAAGATAATGGCAAAAAGGATACAGAGGGTCATCAAGATCATACACCCTGACCAAGTTGTATTTATCCCAGGGATGCAAGGATCGTTCAACATATGTAAATCAATAAATGTCTCCCAAAAGAATTCACATTCTTAAGATCAGATTTTTCTGTTTCTATATTATTATATCCCATATTTATTTTTATTATATTTTTATAAGCATAATGATAGAATTTAACACCAATACATATGTAATATTCTTCCAAAACAAATGACTATGAATTAAATCAAGCATGTAATTTAAAGAAATCATAAGGTTGCCAGAGAAACTTAATATGCCAAATTTTCACAATCCTATCACATTATATTATTTCAAAAATGTCATAAGAAAACGTGAAAGAACATGTTTGAAGATCATATCAAACTAATAATGTATTTCAATTATTATTCTGTTACATAAAATTTTTGTTTATTTCATATCCTTTTTTTGCTATCATATATATGTATATTTGAAATTTTTATTTAATATCTTCATTTCTTGTTGCCATGTATGTTTGCAATCTTTAATTAAAAAAAAGAATTTCACATGAAAAAAAATGTATCCATCTTCCTGTCAAAAATAAAAACACCAGGGCCGGGGATTTAGCTCAGCGGTTCGGTGGCCTGCCATGCAAGTGCAAGGACCTGAATTCAATCCCCGGTACCAATAAATAAATAAATAAATAAATAAATAAATAAATAAATAAATAAATAAATAAATAAATAAAAAAAATAAAAACACCAAAAAATAAAAATAAATAAATAAATGTCTCCCATCCAAGTACTAACCAGGCCCAACCCTGCTTAGCTTCTGAGATCAGATGAGATCAGGCACATTCAGGGTGGTATGGCCTTAGACTTTAAATCAGTAATACACTATATTAACAGAGTCAAAGACAAAAACCATATGATCATCTCTGTAGATGCAGAAAAAGCATTCAACAAAATTCAACATCCATTCATGATGAAAACCCTACAGAAAATTAGAATAGATGGTCTTTATCTCAACTTGGCTATCTATGAAAAGCCAACCAACATTATACTAAATGGTCAAAAACTGAAAACATTCACACTAAAATCAGGAACAACACAAGGATGTCCACTATCACCACTCCTGTTCATTACAGTTCCAGAAACATTAGCCACAGCAATTAGAAAAAAGAAAGAAATAAAAAGAATAAAGATTGGAAAGGAAGAAATAAACTGTCATTATTTGCTGATGATATGATACTCTACATAAAAAAACTAAAAAAAAAAATCCACCAAAAGATTTCTAAACTTAATTGACAGATTCAGTAGTATAGCTGGATGCAAGATAAACACTCAAAAATCAATGGCCTTCTTGCACACAAATAACAGACTCACTGAGAGAGAAATTAGGGAAACAATTCCTTTCACAATAGCATCCAAAAAAATGAAATATCTAGGAATCAATCTAATGAAGTAAACAAAAGACCTCTACACTAAAAACTACAGCACTCTGAAAAAAGAGATTGAAGAGATGGGGCTTTAGCTCAGTGGCTCTGCCACCTGCCTTGCAAGCACAAGGGCCTGAGTTTGATCACTGGTACCAAAAAAAGAAAAGAAAGAAAGGAAAACAAAAGAAAAATTAAGCATGGTGCCTTATTGAAAACCAGGAACCTAGTTCAATGGTTCTGCCACCTGCCTAGCAAGTGCAAGGTCCTGAATTTGATTCCAGAACCCCTCCCTAAAAAGAAAAGAAACAGAGATCTAAGAAGATATAAGAAATTGGAAAGACATCCCTTGCTCTTGAAAAGAAAGAACCAAAATAGTGAAAATGGCCATACTTCCAAAACTGCTATAAAGATTCAATACAATCCTGATTGAAATCCCAACAGTATATTTCAAAAAACTGGAGAAAAAAATCCAAATATTCATTTGAAACCAGAAGAGACCTAGAATAGCAAAAGCCATTCTAAGCAACAGAGACATGATAGGGGTATCACAAATCCCCAACTTGAAACTAGATTACAAAGCTACTGTGATAAAAACAAAAGAGTACTGGCAAAGAAATAGACCCAAGGATCAGTTGAACAGATTACAAGATGCAGAAACAACTCCAGACATACTCAGCCACCTCATCTTTGACAAAGGAGTCAATCATCCTCACTGGAGGAAAGATAGCCTCTTTAATAAATGGTGTTGGAAAAACTGGCTTTTAAATTGCCAAATGTACATCGTACTGTGCTGATTTTGCTTCCACTGCCCTAGGCACTCCTCGTTCTCCCACTTCTCTCACTCTCCTTTAATCAACCTGATTCAATTCAAAACTCCCTCCAGCTCTTTTCTTCTATCTCTGATCTCACCCAGTCCCATATCTTTAAGTGCTATCTTATCTTCCTATTCATTCCCAATCTCTAGCCTGGGACCACACATCTGATTTCACCTATTTAACTGTTCAGTTAGCATCTCAAACTGGTTCTTTCTTAAAGTTAGCATGACCAAACTGAAAGTCTTAAACTTCCCTGACCCCAACCCCAAACATGCACTTCCACTGATTTCCTCCTACTCAGTAAATTGAATCTCTACCTACATGATTTCCAGACCAAAAAATCAGAAAATTAATTTTGATTCCCTTTTTTCCCTTCACTTCCTACTTCCAATCCATCAAGTCCTGCCAGTTCAACTACAAATATTTTCTCAATGTTTCTTTATTGCTAGTACCACCGCCCTGGCACACACCCCTTTCAGCTCACTCTTGGAACAACACAATGTCTTCCTCGTCCCCCTTTTCTCCACTCCTGCTCCTATTCAGTTCAATGTAGGATTGAGCATTCAAGCATGTTTTTCTACTCAGACCCCCACGATGCTTCCCAACTGCTCTTAGAGTATTATGTAGTTGACATTTCCTGCTTAGATCTTGCACAATCTATTTCTCACCTCTCCAGGTTTCTCCTCATTTGTGTTAGATACTAAAACACAATTAGATCCTCTATCATATCTGGATCTTGGAATTTGTTCTTTCCTCTGCCTGGATTGTCCTGCTCTTTATGCCTCACACGATAGGGTCCTTCATATTTCAAACTAAATATAAACTCAAAGCCACCTTCCTTTGTAACTCCCTATAAGACAAGACACTGCTTTCTTCCCACTATTGTTTATCACAGAATTCTGCTAATTTCTATTATACACTAATCTGAGTTAGCAACTGTTTCCCCAAAAATTGGTTGAATATGTATTATTTATTGCTTTCCAGACTGTATCCCCTGAACATTATATACTGTCTGACATTTATGAGACACTTAATAAATATAAGCAGAATGAGTGCTTGAAATAAAAAAGCTAAATATATTATTTATTATATAGTTATTTCTCTCTTGTTGCTCAAACAATATACCTGATACCCAAGGTTAAAGGGGTAAGCTTTATTTAGTTCAGTTTACAGAGGTTTCAGTCCCTAATCCACTGTCTCCAAGGCAGGGGGTGGCATGACAAACAGGCACTATAGAAGAGAAACAGTTCATAGTGGGCAGAAGGTACCAAAGCAAGCAAGACACAAAACAGAAAGCAGGATAATGAGCCTATTTCTGTCCCTTATATTGTATCCAGGTTACCAGAATTAGGGCTGTGCCAAACCAATCAGTGGACTGATTTAGTAATCACTCACCCTTAATCATGGCACTCTTAATCCTAGCATTGTATCATAAATCAGTCACACACTCTGTATTCAGCTGCCTCTGAAAAACCCCCACCTGTGACTGCATGAAGCTTTGGGGAAATATCTAGACACAAGCCATAACATTCTGTCCCTGCCCCACCCCAAGGACTCATGTACATTCCTTTATGCAAAAAGTGTTTAGCCCCTCTCCAAGAGTTGGCAATGTCCTAACAAGTTTAACATTGCAGAAAAGTCTAACTCCAAAGTCTCCTCTGAGATTTAATGCAAAGTCTTAGCAGCAAGCCCTGTACAAATGAAAAGAAGATTAAACACTTCCAAAATTCAATATCACAAGGCAGACATTACCATTCCAAAAGATACAAATGAGGAATACAAAGGAATGGAGCCAAAGCAAGTCCAAAGTCCAGCAAGGCAAACATTAAGTCCTGTAGTTCCATGTCCAGCATCCTAGGCAATCTGTGGCAAGATGTGAACTCCAAAGGGCTTTGGTGGCTCCACCCTTTCAGCACATCCAGTAGTTGTAGTTCCCACAGCTTCACCCTTGGGTGCTCTGCTCCTTTCTTGGAGTTTTCTTAAATTGACTCAAATTCTTGGCTTCTCCAACCTTCTGAGGTCTCCAGTGCACCTTTGACTTCACACTCAGCTTCACAAACTGCCCACTCAGGGGCACACTGACTGGCCATCCTAGGCCTTCTGAAATCTGGGTAAAAGCCTTCCTGACCCCATAACTCTTTCATTTAGCATGCACCACATGGATGATGCCAAGGTTGCCACCACCTGGAGCAGTAGCCAGACTTCCTTCTCTCTTGGCTGGAGGGGACCAGTACCTATGACCCAAATCCTGGAGGAAAAACTTCCATAGGCCACCATCATTCTGGAACAGGAGCTCTCATCTCAAAGCAAAATCTTTCATCCTTGCAACTCTAAGGTTGCAAAGGGTGGAATCCTGCTGGTTCTTATGATGTCCTCAGGCTATCTTTTCTGTGTTGTCTTCTGAAATACTTGGATTTTTCTTAATAATCTTTTCAGTCACCAGTCATCTATTCACATCTGTTCCATCTTTGCAGGCCACAACTTTACTGGAGCTTTCTTTCTGGCCAAACTAACTAAAAACATTTTAAATCAATCTGCCAGCTTCTTTTCTCTTGATTCTCAACATAAATCTGACTAAAAGCCCCTAATAGTAGCCATGCCACCTACTCAGCATTAGACTGCCTTGAAATTCCTTCTGCAAGATAATTAGTCTACTGCCCTTAATCTTAGTCTCAGGCAAAGTCTTTGGACATGAGCAAAATGCAGCAAACTTTCTGCCAAATCATAACACACATCATCTGGAGTCCATCGGCCAATGCAGTTCTTCTTCTCAGCAAAAATCTCCTGAGCCTGGTCTGTAATGGCTTTCTGATCGTTTGAGCACTGACCAGAACCTCCCACCAAATACAGCCTAAGGTGTTACAGCTCTACTTTTTCAGCTGGCATCTTCAAGCCTTTCCTAACTCTTCCCCTTCCCACAAGCCAGTTCCAAAGGCTCTTGAGCTACATGATCAGGTATAGTCACAGCAACAACCCCACTTCCCTGGTACCAAATTCTGTGTTAGTTAATTTTTCTCTCATTGCTGAGATAAAATATCTGACATCTAAAGTTAAAGGAGGTAAGGATTATTTAGCTCACAGTTTATAGAGGTTTCAGTCCATAATTGGCTGGCTCCAAGGCAGGGAACATGGCAGATAGCATTGTAAAATAGAAACAGTTCATGGCAGGCAGAAGGTAGCAAAGCAAGCAAGAGGTACAAACAAGCCTGTTTCTGTCCCTCATATTTTATCCAGGCTACCAGGATCAGTGTTGTGTCAAACCAATCAGTGGGCTGATTTAGTAATCACCCTCCCTTAATCCTGCCACCCTTAATACTAGCATTGCACCATGAATCAATCATATACTCTCTAGATTCAGCCACATCTGAAAAAGCCCCACTTATGACTACATGAAGATTTGGGGGGACATCTAGACACAAGCCATAATATTTATATTTAATTTCTCTGAAAGTCTTACATTTTAAGTATTTTATCTCCATTTTATGAAGGAGTAAACTGAGGATCAAAGAAGTTTTGAAACTTCTCCCAAGAATGCCTAAGGACTAGAGAAATAGGAATTGAAAGTCAAGTTAGGCAGGCTCTAAAGGCTGTACTCTCCAGAGCATGAGTCCACCTGGTGGTCATTTTTGCTTTGGAGATGAACAGAGAGTCAAGAAAATAGTACCAGTTGCTTAATATGAGACAAATAATTGAAAAGTCATCCTGAATTTCATTATCTTCCCACAACTAATTGCAACTCATTAAAAACCTATTCTGAAGTCAGGAAGAAATCATTTTAATTAGCAATGGGATAGACTTTTTTCCTCAGCAACCAAGTCTAAAATCTCAATTTACATCGAAGGAGGCTTTAATTAACAAGAAAAATGACAGCTTCCATGAAGGATGCAGAAAATTCTGAAATTGGTCCAGGTTCCTTGCAACTTCCTGGAGATATTCTACATCTTTAAAATACTGAAGTTTCCATGGTTGCCAATTTAATTATCAATGTTTCCTTTTGGCTGATTACATTTTTCTCCTTTTCTCAATTTGGTTTGTATAGAAAGGTCAAGGTTAAACTACAGAACTATACTTACACCCTCCCTTTACTTCCTTTTGCTTTGCTACCTATGAAATCTCTACAATAGGGAGATGTTACAATGGAGTGTTACCGTGCATCTTTCCCCAACTTTATGCTGAAAGACTTTCCATTTGGTACCTTGAAATCAGCCCTGCTACAAATATTTACACCACAGAAATTGGCAAATGCTATAAATCAGGGATCCCCTCACTTCCACCCTCCAAACCAGTCCTTAAAATACTTACCTGCAAGAATATGTGTGAGGAAATTGGGAGGCTACAAGGAATCTTTCAGGACCCCATAGCTATTACCACCTCTAGACCCAAAAAGAGGATGAGAAAGAGCAGTTACCAGAATCTGGAAGGAGAAAGTTGTAAAAAGAGGGGTGTTTTGACCAAAACTGTAACCTTTTGTGTCACAGAACACCACCATCCAAAAATGATCTTGGAAAGAAGACAGCTAGGGGATAAATTCCATTCCCACACGTGTCTCGTTTTCTAGGGTTCGCTTTCCCACTTGCTTCCAATGTCAAACTAAGAAGATGTAAAGAGACAAAGGGACCCATACAGGTCAGTTCCTGGAGTAGAGAGTAGGGTCAAATGTAAGTGTGCAGGGACAGATGGAAGATATGCAGCCTGCTAAAACATTGCTCCATCTGGCACATAATAGAAACCCAATATTTTGTGTTATTACTGTGGTTAGGACAACACTACAGAAATTTATTAATTATTATGTTGAGTATTTTTCCCTCAGGGGTTCACCATCCAATGAAAAGACATGTAAATAAATAAAATAAAATGCACATTAACATAGTAATGTTAATAGAGAAAAATATGTCCATCTCTATAACATGGCAAACCCCTCAAGGGCAGAAATGCTCATAAAAAATGATCAATAAATATCTGTTGAATGGTTGTGTTCTTATTTCTTCTTAATACCTAGCACTGTTTATTACAGAATTTTTTAAAGGAGGAGTGGAAGGAAAACAAATAATTTCTGAGTTCTATAATGTGCCTGGGGCTCACATATATTATCACATTTCATCACCAAAATAAAGAAAGTGAAACACAAGGCTACAACTGAAATTTGAAACTGGGCATGTGGCTCACACCTGTAATCCCAGCTACTTGGGGAGCTGAGGCAGAAGTCTCACAATTTGAAGCCACCCTGGGCAATTTAGTGAGACCCTATCTGAAACAAAATAGAAAGGGCTAAGGATGTAGCTCAGTGGCACAGCATTTGCCCAATATGCACAAGGACCTGGGTTCTGTCTTCATTACTGTAAAAAAATTTAAAAAAAGAAAATATAAAATTGAAGTTTCAAATGAGGAGCCAAGATGATAAATATTAGATGCTGAATATTGCTAGATCCACAGTAAGCAGAAAATTTCAAAATTGGTGTTCAAAACATGGCTGGGTAAATTATATACATCAAGGGCCAAGGTTTTTTTACATAATACAAGATTTTGAAGAGTAAATTCTGGGAGGAAAACTTGGGGAATTATTGGAGTGCCAGGACTCTCCCCCCATGGCATTGAAGAAACAGTCTTACCTCCTGAAGTCTACTAAAGAGGGCTTACATACATCAATCCTAAAATACATCCTCTGGGGCTTAGGTGTTCAGGGATGTGATATTTGAATCCCACCCAGGAAATCAAGTATCAAAAAAAGGGGGGGCCAGTAAACTCCTTTGGTAGACAAATTGGCAAAGGTGCAGTTGAGATCAGGTTGCATTCCCTGAGAGTTCTGATGAGCCAGGATCTCCTAGGTATCAGATGTCAATCATACAGAGGAAGAAGTTATTTCAGAGGTATTTCAAATCCTGTCATACCCTAGTGAGTATGAAGGGACACATCAGTGAGGTCTGTGTGGAACACTATGGAGAACCAGGAACCAGGATGTGGCACCTGCCAAATGGTGTTGCAGGTGGGAGTCCAGCTCCTGGAACAGGTGCAGGATTCTTTGGTCCCTGGTGAGAGCATGCTTCCTGGTTTGTGGGCAGATGCCTCCTTCTTGTGTGCACCTGAAAACCAGCAGCTGGGCATCCAACACAAAAGGACTCCAACGTTAGATGACAAGCACACTAGCCATGTAGAACTGCTTTGCCCTCTATCCCTCCCAGTGCACCAGATCTGACCAGCTACTGCTGTGAGAAGAGAGAAAGGAAGGAACATAACCAGTTCCTGTTCTCTCCCTCCTCCAACATGGCTTCTGAGCTGGGTTCCTGTGGAAATTTTCAGCTTTGAAGTAGATGGAGCTAAGCTTTCTAAAATCTGAGGGCAACCAGGAGAGTTTTGGGATATAGTAAGGTGTGTGTTGTTGAGAAAAATAAACTACTTTATTCACCCACAGAATCTGAGAGCTTCAATAGGGGTCTGGGCCTATAACTAGTGTCAGCATCCAGAAGTTACAGTTATACTTTAAATCACATGAAAAAAAAATCTATTACAGCATCTTCTGAGGACTGTGTCAGTGTTTGCCAGACTGTTGAGAATACTGTAACTGCCCGAATTCAGTTATATGCTAAAGATTGATGCTAGTGTTGCTCTTAGGCTTTTTTTAGTTTGGGTTTTGGTTTTGCATTTGTTTGTTTGTTTGTTTGTTTGTTTTGGAATGGGGATCGAACTCAGAACTTCACACAGTACCACTGAGCTAAATCCCCATCCCTGCACCTGCTTCTTTACCAGTATAATAGCAATAATACTTATCTCTATGGTGTGTATTCATTTGTCCCTTAACACAATTAATGAACAGAGGCACAGACACTAGGGAGCTATTTGATTCCTAGCACCTGGAAGAGAATTGCTGAATAAAAGCAAAATATAGTTACAATGGAGGCCTTATGACAGCTTAACTCACTACTGGTGTCTCAAAATCATTTGAGTCATGAGTCAAAGGTACTTGTAACTGCCACCAAATTCTAATTTTATATCAATGATTTCTTTTCTTGAAACGATATACTGTACCAATAGTGAACACACACATCTTCGATGTTTCAGTGGTCCTTTTCTTGAGTGTGTCTAATATGGAAGCTTATTTCAGACAGGTGTAATTAATTTCCTGGTAGCATCCAGGAGTGTTTTCTGCCTCACCTGTCATTCTATCCCACTTCCATCACTGTCTCCTGCACTGTCCAGCCCAGACTGCTTCAGTGCCATATCACGGTCAGCACGAGCATGCTCGTCAGAATTGTAAATGTAGGTTCTGATAATTACTGCGTGCTATTGAAACAAAGTCATGAAAACAAGGTCGTGGGTCAAGCCATAATGAAGCCAAGAGTCTTACCTCCTAGCTCTTAACTAGAGAGCAAATACAGCTGTTACGGTTTAGATCTAAAAGGTTCCCCCAAAGTCTGATGTGTTTGGAAGGTGTTTGCATGATGGAGGAACTATACTAATTAGTGGATTTATCCATCAATGAGTTTATGGGTAAAGATGCAGTTAGGAGGTGGAGTCTGGAAAAGTGTAGTCTTTTCTTCAGCTCTGCTGTCCTCTCTCTGCTTCCTAACTGCCATGGAGAAATCAGCTTTCCTCCACTAAGCTCTTCCACATGCCACTTCTGCCTCAGAGCCAACTCACCATGGATGAGATCACTGAAACCCATGAGCCAAAATAAACCTCTCCTCCTCTAAGCTGTGGGTGCTCGGTGTTTCATCCCAGGAATGGTAAAGCTGCCTAATGCAACAGTTATTCTTGCAGTCCAACCAATGTGTCAGGTGTCCTGATACTGACAATATTGTTATCTTTCTCCCAGAGCCTCCAAAATATCAAAATAGACAATCGCAAGCTTCACCTGCTTTTTGACTCTCTCATTGTCTTGCTGATAACTGGTCTCTCTGTCTCTGCTTATTTGTTAGTGTGGCATTTATAAAATGCCATTGGTTCACTCTTAGCAATAAGCTCTGAAGAAACACATTTTATACCACTAAAAATGGTTTCAAAATAACTCATGCCTCTTATTTGTATATCTCAGACACTACAAAGGAAATATAAACTCAGAGCCCCATAATTCTTATGTAAAATCCTCTTTCATTCTCTCTTATCTGCTACCCTTCTCTCTTGCAGCTAGTCCCGTTAAAGTTTGCAAACAAAACTTTTCTTTAACTTTCACCATACTCTACTGGAATCCAATTTCCTTCTTTCTTTCTGTTTTGGTCCTGGGGATCGAAATCCAGTCCTTGCACTTGTGAAGCAGGCAGTGGAACCATTGAACTAAATCCCTGGCCCTGGAATCCAATTTCTAACCATACCTCTATTGGAATCCCCTTCTTCTTCCCTGTTTCTTTCAGATTCTGCATTACAAAACTCCAGCAAGTCAACCCCTGCTAAAGGGCAGGGAAGATGATAAATTGGGACTTTCCTACTTCAATAGATAGAGCCCATAATAGTAGCTGTGCAAACCAACTCTGAAAAAAGTTTACTTTTTTTTCTTAGTGTTTTTTAAGCAAAACATTGATCAATACATTTTAGATATGTGTACATCTAGTCCAATTTAGCCAATGGGTAAAGGCAACCATTGAATACCAGTTCTTTAACAAAAACTGTAAATTGGAATAACAATACTTTCTTTGTAGTTACCAAGTTGAGAAGCTAGACTGTTCTGAGACAATCTCCCTTTCTTTTCCGGCTTCCAGGAGGGCCTGCAAAGGAATATGGGAATGACAGGGTTGAGTAGAGGCTGAAGTTAAGAAGCCATGGCTGTCCAGTAAAGCCCAACAGCAGGATTCCTTTAGCAAATGTATATCCATCTCCTATGTACCAGGCCCACTGCATTAAGCCTTGTAAATATGCTTTGCTTCTTCTCCCTCTGAGGACAAGCGGTGGGAATTGTATTTTATTTCTGAAACCTACAATGCGAGAAGGCTAACAGGCTCAGTCAGAGAAAAGAGAGTTAAGTCTTTTGTTTATTTTTGTTTTGGGGTTTTTTGGGTTTGTTTTTTTTTTTTTTTTTTT
>NW_022900928.1:36061293-36106468 GCF_012274545.1 Fukomys damarensis | reverse complement strand
TTTTTTGGTCTTTGATTTGGTTTGGTTTTTTGAGACAGGATCTCACTATGTAGTTGAGACTGACCTGGAACTCACTGTGTAGCCCAGGCTGGTCTCAAATTTACAGCAATCCTCCTGCCTCAGCCTCCCAAGTGCTGGGATTACAGGCGTGCACCACCATGCCCAGCGAGAGTTAAGTCTTTTGAGTAATGGCCCACACAAAATTGGATATCCAGCTACTTAAAATGCAATTTTGAAGAATATTGAATGGCATGGGGAATTGCTAACAACAAAATAAGTAAGATACAAACTGTATAGTGTTATGGAATAGTTCTGCTTGCTTAGAGGAAAAGAGTATGTACTTGGAAAAAAATGGTTAACCATAATTCTCTCAGGAGTTGGATGAGTTTTTACTCTAATATGTTTTTTTCCCTATATTTTCTAGAGTGTTATCATTGTAAGTGTAAGTCTGAAAAACAAGTAAATCATACCCTTGACAGTGAGCAGCTCTCCAGGCGCCCAACACGCGTGAGAACAGTCGAGGTCACCTGCACCTGAGCGGCTCCCAGCCTCCCCACGCTCCATGATGAGGTCCTCCCCTAGTTCACCTCTGGCAGGATGGAAAAATAACACAAGTAAAAAAGGGACAAGAAAAATCATAATTTTAAGTTGTTGTTTTAATAAAAACTGCTGGCTCAAGATACAAGCCCAGTCAGAAATTCCTGAGGTCGTTAAAGATGCAATAAACCTGGCCCCTTCACTTTTACCATCCTTTTTACCGCTAAAATGGGCCTTTCCCATGGCTGAGCAACAGCTCTGTCACCTGCGGTGCTGATGGCCCATAAATGGCCCATCATCCTGCCCCCACAGAAACAGCTGTCACCTTTCATCAGTAAATTGAATCCTCATTTTCTGTAGATGCACAAGTTTTCTGGATTCACAAGATTTATACACGGCTACCCCCAAAGTCTGCATAAATATACCCAGACCTAGGATATAAGCTCCTTTCTCTTCAGAGCCCACATCCTATCTCTTTGAGAGTGTAGTTTTACACTGTGCCTAAGAAAACTTATGCCTCTTATATAGCCTGAAAGTTATTTTTCTCTGATGGAAGTCAGTGACCCTGCAACCAGTCACTTAGGTAGGTTGAGTCAAAGTTCCATTTCTCTGCTTTGGGGACCTCCTTGGTTTCTTTCCAGACACAACCCTATTGTGCCCATCATCCTCTCTGACCAGCACTACTCCCACATTTCTAACTCTGTCTGCACCCTAGGCTTCTAGAGAGCATGCAGACAATGCAGAAGACTGAATGACCAGCAGCTGTGTAGAAGGTAAAAAAAGAAAAAGGAGAAAAGCAGGTTACTGTGCTCTGTTTATGTAGAAACTAATAGCAAAATGTTCTAGGTGACATCTGCTTCAGTGAGAACAAAACATCTGGAGAAGTCTCCTCAGACATAAACTCAAGGGCATCTCTGTGCAAAGCTAAATTTGGCTGCTGTATTTCCATGGGAACAAACATAGTCCTTATCTTCAAACCTTTTTAATGAAGGGCAACTTATAAGCAAAAATGATCATCTTCAATATGCCTGTGCAAGTTTGCAGGAATAAGGCTGGTAGCTAAGAGTCCTTGGTAAACATCTCCTCATTTGGAGAGCCTGAAATTCTATGTAGTCTTGCAGGTTTAGAGCCCAGTGTTGTCAGTTGACCTTACAGCTCCACCTCTGTGGCATACACTTAGACAAATAAGCTCATGAGAGAGTAGAAGATAATAATGCTGTAAACACATTGATTGAAAATTAAAATGATATTAAATTATACAGTTGTCCCCAGAAAGAATGGCTGCTATCAAGAAATCAACCAATAACAAATGCTGGCAGGGACATGGAGAGAAAGGAACCCTTCTCCGTTGTTGGTGGCAGTGCAGACTGGTGCAACCACTGTGTAAATAAATATGGAGAGACCTCAAAGAACCAGGATTAGAGTTTCCATTTGACTGAGCTATCTCTCTGCTGGGTATCTTTCCAAAAGAATTAAAAGAATCATACCACAGTAATATATTCACACCCATGTTTATAGGAGCACAGTTTGTAATAGCTCAAACTTGGAAACAACCCAAATGCTCATCAACTGGAGACTGGATAAAGAAAATGTGGTTTTTCTATAAAATGGAGTACTACTTAGCCACGAAGAATGAGAAACAAGAGTCATTCATAGCAAAATGGGTGCATATTGAGGCCATATTCTTTTGGGGGGCAGGTACTGGGGGTTGAACTCAGGTCCTTGCACTTGCGAGGCAGGCATCAGAACTACGGAGCTAAATCCCTGGCAAGGCCATACTCTTAAGTTAAATAAATAGGACACACATGCTTAAATACCAAATAGTGTCTCTGGTGTGACAAACTAAAAGTATAAATAAGATCCAAATTGTATAACTGATAATGTGAAATAAGAAGAAAATGTCTAAAGGAGAAGGGAAAGGGGGAATGGTAGCAGAAAGGGAATAAGGGAAAAGAAAAAATATGAGAAAAAGGAAAAAATGGAAACAAAGTCTTTGTAAATAGGGGAGGGAGGGAGGGGTGAAGGGAGGGCAGAGGTATGGGGAAAAAATGAGAACCAAGATCTGTCATGTAAAGGTACAAGATCCCAATGATGAATGTAACTGTACTATATACTTAAAAATACCAATAAACTCAATAAAAAATGAATTATATGGTTGTCATATAATCCAGGAGTTTCACTTCTAGCCATACACCTATGAGGACTGAAGACGTGTCCTCATAACTACTTCTATGTGAATGCTCATGGCATTATTATCTGTAATAGTCAAAAAGTGGAAACAACTCAAATGTTCATCACCTAATGAGTAAACAGATAAAATGTGATAGATCTATAGAATGGAATATTATTAGGCAATAAATGAATGAAGTATTGATACTTGCTACAGCATGGATAAACTTTAAGTGAAACCAGCCAGACACAAAAGGCCCCATATTATTCCACTTATACGAAATGTCCATAGTAGGCAAATTCATATAAACAGAGAGAAAAATAGTAGTGTCAGAGTTGGAGCTGGGGAGCAATTAGAAGATACTTCTAATCACTAGGGATTTAGCTCAGTGGTTCAATCACCTGCCTCGCAAGGGCAAGGATCTGAGTTCGATCCCCAGTACAAAAAAAGGAGATACTTCTAATCAATTTAAAATTTTATTTCAGAAGGAAGAAAGTATTCTGGAATTAGGTAGTAGCAGTGGTTGTTTAACCTTGTCAATTAACTAATGAACTGTACACTTTTAAAAAGTAAATTTTTTGGGCTGGGGATTTAGTTCAGTGGTTCGGTGGCCTGCCTTGCAAGCACAAGGACCCAAATTCAATCCCCGGTACCAAAAAAAAAAAAGTAAAAACAAAAATAAAAAGTAAATTTTTGGGCTGGGGATTTAGCTCAGTGGTTTTGCCACCTGCCTCACAAGCACAAAGACCCGAGTTCAATCCCCGGTATCAAAAAAAAAAAAAAAAAAAGTAAATATTACATTATATAAAATGTTTTATTATGTGCATTTTAATCTCAATTTTTAAAAAGCTAAAAAGACAACTACTTATACATCAGGCCCCTAGATAAGAACTAAATCACAGCCAGAATATTTGACTAGCATAGATTCTGAGCAAGGGATGTTGTATAATTTCAGTGCCTGGCAGTAATCCTGAGTGTGGTTGGGTCTACCACAAAATAGAACTACTTGGGAGCCAGAGATTTAGTACAGTTGCACTGCCCCTGCCTCATAAGCACAAGGTCATGAGTTAGATTGCTGGTACACACAAAAGGGGGGGTAACAAAATATAACTACTTGGTGGGCACATAAGTACTCGTGTCTCACATGCAGCCACCTGGATAGGGACTGTTCTGAGCAAAAAGGACCATTCCAGATCTCACCTGCTTCTGTTTGGCCAGGCTTCTAATGTATTCAACCTGGACTGTGATCTTTCTCACATCTTGCACATGACAGATCCTGTAGATACTGTCGTTCTTATCTGTATTTGGTCAAGGGCATGGCAGGCAGGGCTGTGATGGTAAAATAAGACGACTCTTAAGGCTACCCAGTGGGAAACCTGACTGCCAGTCTGAGCCCTGCTGTCTTCATTCAATTTAATCAAACTTCTGTGAACACTGTGAAAATTCTTGGACTTTCCTAATGAACAGCCGAGCCTTCTGGAGGGAGCATCTGACTGAGTTAGAACTGCTCTGGAAGGGTCAAAAACTTCAGGGAAAACACCATCGTGTTGCTTTGTGCCTCACTGCACAATTAGTCTCAATGAACTATCTACTTGTCGACCTTGAGTTAGTTGCTAAAGAATGATGGTTAGAAAGGGATCTGTTTAGGTTGCTACGAAGGCAGTTTTCTTTCCTAAATAATGAAGCTGTCTTTTCAACACAGCTGTGCCTTCAAACCCAGGTCTCTGACCCAAGTAGAGGCATAGTAGAGATAAATACATTAAGAAGCTAAATCAACATCAAACAGACGTGGCATTGCCTATTAGATGTTCTTTTTCACTTGGTGAAATTCATCTTTCTGTCTTTCCTTCTTTTCAAAACTTTTAATACTTCATGGAAATAGTATCTGTCCATTTAGATGCCTCTCTTCAAAGGGCTTCCACGTTAATTTGGTTTATGTTCATGCTGCTAAGTTCACAAGTCTCCTGCTCTATCTTTGCTCCTACCTTGCTACATCTTTCCATCTTCTTGATCTTGTCTATGTCTCTTTCATCAAAAGATATTTACAGAATTAACTGAATCTATATGGTCTTTGCAGGCTTTTTAAGAGTTTCTCTTTTTTTCTTATCAACTACATGAATTTCTTAAACTATGAGAAAAATAGTTTTTAAAGTGCTTCTAAATACTAATGAAAACTCCCCAAGAAATTTATTTAATTTTGCTACCAGAGCCAATTCCAAGTAGATCTAAAAAAAAAAAAAAAAAAGTTCTGCTTCATTTACTTCTATGCCTCTGTTTCCATTTTTGCTAGCTGCTGGTAAATTAAGAAATTTTATTTTGTCCTAAAAAGGGACAATAGCCACCCTCAAATAGTCATAGTATACTTTAGGCCAGTTGCAGAATTAGCATCATATTTTTGTACTGCCTGTATTACAGTATTTTTACAATCTCTTCTCAACTCATACTCCTCTGGTATCACTGTAAGAATTTACATCTCATAACAAATCATTAGATAAGCAACAAAAAGAGAGACTAGTTTGCTCTTTTGTTTTTGTTTGAGGGGTTATATAAGCCAAATGCCTATTTCCTTATTTCTTAATCTACATCCCATTGATTTAGCCTAAGACATTTCAGGGTCATCTGTCTACTCTCAGCTTCAGATACTACCAGGACTCACTGAATCGTGAAGACACGATGCCTTATTCCAGCTTTCAAGGCCTTTCATGGCCTGGGTCTTAATAAGCGCTCTTCTGGATTTATCTGTTGCTATTCCTCCACTTCGTGTGCTTCTTCCAGCCAGGATAAACTATTCCAAATTCTAGGTTAAGCATCCAACTTTCTCTGTCCCCCTCCAGATCTTTATGCATGCTATTCCACTTGCTGGAGCCTCCTACTTCTGCTCTCCTCATCTGGAGTATTTTTCTTTAACTCTGAACTTAAACATCTTCACTCTCCTCCTGGAAATATTCCTGACACCCCCAGGCTGTTTACAAGGCTTTACCACTTGCTTCCACTGTACTTCTTTCAGAGAACTGAGAACATGGCCTACGTCTCTCTCTATTGTTAGATCTCACTTGGACAGTAGGACCATATTTCTCTTAGCCCTGTATCCTTTAGGGCTGACCAGGGTTTCCCATATGATGGTCAATGAATATTTTTTAAAATTACAAGTTCATAAAGAGGAACTAGACTCAATGGTATTATATAACCTGAGGACCTGAATTGCCTTGGCAAATTCTTGCCTTCTTTTGATGTTAGTTTCCCCACTTGTACACTATGAACTTTAAGATTCCTTATAGCCTGAAAATAGCATTATTCCACAATATAGAAGCAGTAGCACCTAGAGCTACTAAAGGCTAAATGGTTCTTATGAAAGCCACAAATTTGGACCAGACCTGTAGACTTTCAGCTTGGATGCACTGGCACTAGGAGACCCCAGACATTCTGCCTTCCCCCAGAGACATCCAGAGGTAGACTGTATAATATTGTTGTCTCTTCCTCTTACCTTGTCCCTCCGTCCTAGGCCTATTTGTGAGGCTTCTGGAGACTCGAAAATTGGTTGCTATAGAAACAGCATCCCTCCAGCAACCCCTTCCTCTATGAGCCAACCACTCCTGAATATGCAGGTTACCTCTTGATAAATGGAGAAGGGGTCCTAATAAAAGCTGACACAATAGAGAAAATCAAGAAATTATACTAAATAAAACATACAACATTTGTAGCAAGCTTCATCTAACACCAGTTCATGTGATTCTTGCGTCAACTAAGAGAAGTGGTTATTATCCCTATTTTATAGATAAGGTCCAGGACCCAGTCTTCCAGGAACAGGTCACGATATTGCTAATGACCTCAAGGCAATCCAGATACCATCATCCCAAGAAAACCAGTTCATAGCAATAAGTATGTCACCTTAGCTACATTTTTAAAATCTGCATCAATTCAGTGTCAAATACAAACTGAATATTGACAAACTCTAGGGACCAATAAAGTACCGCTATTCACTACAGAAAAGAGCTCTATAATTACAGTATGATCACAAACCAAATATTATCTACTATTGGCCTACAATAAATATCTGCTCAATGGCCCCACTTTGCCTCTACCAACAATAGAACGATATTCAGCAGCAATAGCGTAACCATCTAGAAATCCATAAAGCTTAGTGGTTATGACAGTAAAGTCAGAGGACGTGGAGAACCGGCAAATGAAAATAATCAAAAGTTGAAAGATTCATCAGTGGGATACGAGAAGGAGAAGAGAAAAGTGAGATAGGGGCTCCTAGCAAGGAGTACAAAGATAGGAATAGTGATAGAGAACAGTCGCAGGAGAGAAATAACAAGAACAAGCTGGGAACTTAGCCCAGTGGTGCCACTGCCTGCCTCATTAGCGCAAGGCCCATAGTTTGATCCCCAGTGCCAAAAAAAGAAAAAGAAGAAGGAGGAGGAGGAGGATTAAGGATAAATAGCGGGGGCCTGTGTTCTTAACAGTAATCTGAGTTACCACCTCATCATTCAAGCAGATACCAGTAAGACCGTAACACTATATGCTTGGAGACAATAGGATTCCTGGTACAGATAGGGGATCAAGACCTCACCAGCTGTCCAACTCCCTGGCCTGAAATATATTTGAAGACTGACTGGGGCTGGTGCCAATGTCTAACCGGATGACAGCTGCAGGATAAACCAGGGATTGGAAGAATTCCACAACACATAGTTACCTCCCAGACTCTATTTTCTCACCTCTAGTTCTTGTAAGTCTCACAACAGATTCATAAGAGGTACAGAAGTTATCATTCCAGTTTTACGGATGACAACACTAAGTCTCAAAATAGGTGACTTGCCTAAATCTAAGTAGGAGTTAAATGGTTAAAAAATAACTTGAGATCTTTTGATTATAAATTCAATGCCCTAAACACTAAAACATTAGCCATCTCTAGTCACAGATTGTGCTAATGGTAATAGCCACCATTTATTGAGACTAATATTGCCAGTGGGTTAAAATTAAGGGTTCCTCAGTTTAAATATTTTCTTTGGTCTTCACTAAAACTCCATGCAGCAAATACTATTGCCCCCATTTTATAGATTAAGAAACTGAAATCAAACAAGTGAAGGGACTTATATAAGAAAACATAATATGGCCACTGAGAACTCTCGCAGAGGTCTATTCTCACTTTGCAGAGCACCTCTTTTTCTGCTTTTATAAATGTAAAACCCCACTTCCAGAAAGAGAGAGGGAGAAGGAGGAAGAGGAGGAGGAGAAGGAAGAGAGGAGGAGGAGGAGAATAAGAGAAAAATACGATGCTGTAGAAGCTGAATTTCCACTGAATTTAAACTCATGCTTGACTGATTCCAAGACCTGAGTATTATTTTAGTGTGTGCTTAAAGACTTCTCCACAACAAATCCACACCTGTAAAGAATAGCGAAGCATGATTTCTCTGTACCCAACTCACATCCAAGCATTCCTCCACTTAGAACGCTCTCACTCAGCAAACTTAAGCCTTCCTATTTGCATCAGATTTTGGCTGCATGTGACCCAAACTAACAAGAGCTTAAAGACTGGACATTATTTTTTCTTCACGTAGGAAAGTCACAGAGGCAGGTAGCCCAGGGCTGGCAAGGCCAATTCAGCATGATGAGAACATACTCTCCAACCAGCTATCTCCTCTGTTATCCTTACGATGTGGCCTTGCCTTCAGGGTGCAAGATATGGCTAGAATTCCAGTCATTACGTCTAAGTTCCAAGCGAGAATAGTGCATTTCCTTCTGTTAAAAGACTTCCTGAAATTACTACACAACATATCCCTGCCAAACTTCATCACATCTAGCTGTACCCCCTACCTGCAAGGGAGCTAGCAAACATGTCATCCAATAGGGCCGTCTAACACCAAGGAGGAAGGGCGGATTGCATGCCAGAATGGGCAACTCACCGAGCTAGTCACACCACCACCCTTCGAGGCTCATTTCCTTCCTTCCTTGAAGCCCTCCCAACCATCAACACCCAAGACTGTCTCACTCTTTTTGGACTTTGTATCACACTTAGCAATGTGGCTTATAGCATGCACTGTATTAGCTTTTTTATTACTCTTATATACCAAGTATTATGGTAGTCATGACAAGTAGAATAGTGAGCCAGATGGACGGATGTGGATATGGATAAATGGATACAGACATAGATGCAAATATGAATATATCTATATGCAGAAGCATATAAAGATATAAGTTTTACCTGCAGCAGTTCAGAAAAGGCATAGCCTCTGGGGTCAAACACATAACAATTCTCGTCAAATTTGTCGACTAATTAACTCAAGCCTGATCTGTAAAATGAAGAGCACCTTTATACCCTCCTAAAAAGGCTATTGTGATAGCTAAGTAAGATGATGCATATGAAGGATGTAATACGCCAGGTACATAGTAATTGCTCATTAAACATTAGCCACGCTTCTACTTTATTCCTCACAATAATCCTGTGAGACTGATACTATCCCCACATTTCAAATGAACCTGAGGTTCAGGAAATTGAAAGAACTTGTCTAAAATAATAATGCCAGCGGTGTTATTACTGAGACACGAACTCAAACCTAACCTCAAATGCTGAGCTCTTATTTCAGACTGTCTTCTGTCCCTTTTCACCCTTGCCGCATCTAATGCATGGCAGTGTTTCTATAGCTGTTTTTTTGCAGCAAATTCAAATGAACCAACTATGATTCTGTCTTTTGCTTTAAGGCTTGTCAACACTTTTATCTCCATTGCACATTGAAATATGGGGGAAATATTTTTAATTTTCAGGAGAAAATGACTTTCATGTGAAATCCATATAGAGTGAAAAATCTGATTAGAAAGATTTTCTTTACAAAGAAATTAGCTCAAGGCAGTCTTTTGGACTAGCAGAGGAAGAATGCAGAAAACCAGATGCATCTAAGCCAAACCCTGAGTTGCTCTCCCTTGGAAATGAAGTTTAACATTTCAAGCTGTCGACTTAATTTGCTCCAGGTACAAAACAATTCAAGTCTCTTTCTTACTAAGAATCAAGATGTTTTCATAAAGAATAATGTAATTTTGAGAGATAATTGCCTTTGGGAAGGATGGATTAGATACTCTCACATACATTTCTAAAATTAGGAGAGAGGCTTAACCACCGTAACTGATGACCAGAGCAGGAGGGCACACTGCAGCACACACTGGGTTATACAGGGGGCAGATCCCACTTCCTCTGCTTCCGCTGCGCTGGATCCTTGATGCCAGTGCATGGTAAAAGCTTGGATATAGAGTCAAATCCCCTGAGCTTTTGCTCTGGACATGCAAATGACTTGCATGATTTGCATTTGTATTTCCATTTGAGTTTGAATAAAATAAAAGAGTTGGAATATTTGATCATTTAGGTCTCTACTAATTGAAATGATATATAAATCTGGGATTGCTTCTGGGCATTTGCAAAGGATTAAGTAATTATATTAAACGTTGTAAGACACATTATAATTTGTTTTGTCTGCTAAGGTTATTTTTCCTTTTTTTAATACAGTATATTTTTCCTTTATCTTTTTCTCCTTGGAGGAGAATAATATTGCATATTGTTGATAAGTTAGTGATATTTTTTAAATCTAACATCTGTATAGTATTTTACACATTCCAAAACAATTTCACTATTATTATCTTACCTGGTGTTCTCAATTAACCACTCAGACTGGAATAATATTGTTAATGCAGTGGGTAAAGCATAGATTTGGGAATCAAAGAGTATGAGGCCCAATTTTGTGTTTTTGTTTTTGTTTTTATTTTTGGTACCAGGTCCTTGCGCTTGTGAGGCAGGTGGACTGAGCTAAATCCCTGGCAAGGGCCAATTTCATTTCAACCATTCACACAAGAGAAGTTCAGGAACTAACTTAATTTTTCTGAATCTTCCACTTACCTTATCTGCAAAACTAGGAAGATGGTAACAACAAAATTAGGTTTTTATATGCAGCACCTAACAGCCTAATATCAATTCTTTCCCTTTAGCTAGGGGAGAAACCAGGAGAGAAGAAAGTTAAAGGATTGCCCTAATGGTAAGAGCTATGCCAAGGCAACATCAAACTAGTAGGAGGTAAGAGATGGATCAAATACAAGACATCTGCAAAAACGGTACTTTGATTTTCTTATATTTTTCTCTGAAAGATAAGTAATGGGTTTGTTTAGCAATTGAAGGACTAAGAGGAGTGTTAGTCTGCAAAGGGAGCCTGGGAATTCTGAAATATCCGGGAAGCCCAACTATTCTTCCTTCCATCTAAAGAACACTAAGAACCCTAATGGAATGTGTGCTTTGGGGCGGGGGGGAATCCCTGCTAGGTCTCCAGGAAAAAAAAAGGGAAGAGGGGGAAGAGGAAGACAAAAGGGTACAGATATAGGGCAGGAGAAGTGTAGGAGGGCATCTAGATTTTGAGCAAGGTCTGGGAGGCCAGGAAGCTCATGTGCTTTATTGAGGTGATGGAGTCCATGGACTGTTGGAGGACTCTGAGTTGATTCTTAACTTATTGGTGTACTCAGATATTATGTTGGGTACTAGAGAAATAAATACTTGCCTTCCCTATGTTGGTTATGGTCTGGAGCAGTGGTGACAAACTTCTGGCATGTGTGTTGTTGTTGTTTTAAAAAAACAAAAGATGATGCTGGGTGTGGTGGTACATGCCTGTAATCCCAGCACTTGGGGAGGCTGAGCCAGGAAGATCTCTGGGAGTTTGAGGCCAGCATGGGCTATACAGCAAGTTCAAGGCCAGCCTAGACTACATAGTGAAACCCTGTCTCAAAAAATAAAGACAAATGTGTTAATGTAGTTGTTTTTTTTTTCTAAACTTAAAACCTCAGTATTCTGGTTTAATTGCAGTGTTGGCACTTTGCAATGGAATAAGAAAATTACATGGGTCTGGGATTGCAATTTGGGTACTTGTCTTTAAAAGCTTCGTCATCACTGCCTAGGGTATACAGAGCAATGACCTGACACGAAAGCTCACCAGAGGGATCAGGAGGGAAAGTGCTTCTGTCTGGGAAAGTCACATGGGCTCCCCAGAGAAGGTGATGTGACAGCCCAATCTGTAAGGTGAGATTTAAGAGGAGTTTACCAAACTACAAGAAGAGAAATCATTCCAGATAGAGCTGAGACAAAGCCTAGAGCATTTTGGAAAGCACTATGATTTAGGGACTTAAAGGGAAAGGGAAGAAGTGATACTACAGGAATAGGTGGTCAAGGTAATATACCAAAGACTTGGAGTAGAACTTTAAATGACACTATCCTATAGGAAATGAGACGGCTGATGAGGAAGTCGTACATCCACTTGGTCTCCGAGAGATACCACTGGCCACCATTTACAAATGGACCTGGGTGAGTGAGAGAGGGACTAAGGTTTAGTAGAACCAACTGGAAATCTAACTAAATGCAAATTCAGGGCCAAGGGTTTAGTTTAGTGGTGCCACCAGCCTCACAAGCACAAGGCCCGGAGTTCAACCCCTGGTATCAAAAAAAAATTTTTAAATAAATGAATGCAAATTCATTGAAAATTCTAGTCACCTAGATGTCACATTACTTAATTATTCTCCATAAAAATTTAGAAGGAAATTACTCCCTTTTCACACAGAGGCACCTGTGGTTTTGTAGGCTGAACTTCAAACTGGATTAATTTTTTGTTATATCATTTATTACCTAAGTGAAAACAGACATTTCCTAAACTCCTTAATGCAATTTCGTCTGTAAAATGGAAGTAATGTGGCTTATTTTGTGGAGCTGTCATGAGATTAGGCTAATACTTACAAGGATCTCTTGCTCAGTAGTTAACCTGATAAATTATAATATTGAACAAATGTTTTATTTTAATTTGCTACAGAGTCAGCTCTCTGAATGTATTTAAATATGACTTAGATTGTCCAACCTTTAAAAAATCATTTATACATGGCATTCCAAGGACATACATATTTCTTTAAAAGGCACTTATTAGCATCTTCTTTGTAATTTTCTATCTGTCCTTGTTATAGTTGAGATCTGGAACGTCCCCGCAAAACTTCATGTGTTCAGAAGTGGGGCTTCTGGAAGATGATTACATCATGGAGCATTGCACTCATTGGTGGATTCATATACTGTTGAGCTCAGCAGCTAATCTGCTGTTTGGAGGCAGGTCCCTGGGGTGTGACCTGGAAATCTGTATCTCCCTCCTCCTCCCCTCTCCTTCTGCTTCCTCTCTCCACTTCCTGGCTGCCATCTTGTGAGCAGCTTCCCACCTTGGGCCCTTCCACCATGCTGTTTATGCCAGCCAGCCAGAGACTGTAACTGTGAGGCAAAATAAACCTAAGTTGTGAGGGTCAGGTATTTTGTTTCAGTAAAAAGAGAGTGACTAAGGCAGTCCATAAAGGACAGATTTTAAAATGTTAGATGGGAGAATGGAGAAGAATGAAAATAGGCAGGAAATTGTTAAATCACTAAATTATATGCTTTATCTAAATCATTTGAAACATATAGTGACCCTTAAACTTTTTCAATCTTCCTTTGATTTTTCTCCTTATAGTTGTAGTCACCTAAGACAAACCAATTAAACTTAATAACCTTGAAGGATTATGTGTTCCCAGCTCAGCCTCACTTAAAATTTCAAATGAGATGCTCTCTTCTCAGAGAATACTCAATTGTTCTTTTATCAACTCCTGTGATTTCCTAATGTCAGTCATTCAGCCTGCCTTTTTCAGGTGATTTCTATTCTTGGTGGATAGTACAAAAAAGAGAAAAAGCCAAATCATTCATATACAAAATTAACAGCCTGGGCCCTTGCAAAGCCTTCTAGCAAAAAGGCTTTGTGCCCCTCACAAGTGAATACCACCTTACAGTTTAGAAACCACTTTGCAGTCTCAAGCTGCTTCTAAATTTGTGTGATAATCAACATTCTGCAAATGAGATGATATTGTTTAGAACAGATTTGTGACCTTACTCAGAAGTTTCAGAATTAGAAAGAGGCAAAACTGGTGCTTCAACCCTGGTCTCTGATGCCGGGTCCTGGTCTTCTAAAACACAGTGGCCTGAAAAAAGAGCCTAAGAAATTTTAATGAAAAGATGTACTATCCTAAATGTATTTAAAGACTTTTGGCAACAGATGCAGTATACGAACTACATATCCTCCAGAGGAGATGAAAGTTGACTTCTTTCCTTACCATGAAATATGGGCAAGTTTGGAAAAGTGACAGTGTCTACTTAACAACCATACATATTTTAAAAGCCTAAAAGATGTATTCAGTTAACACATGTTTAGTGCATCCTGTTCATCTGTACACATTGAGAATATGGCAATGCATAAAATAGCAAAACCTTTGCCTTTAGAAAGCTGGTATTATAGAGACACAAAAAGTACAGAAAATAAAGAAACAAACATATCAGTTGGTAACAAATGTTGTTGAGAAAAACTGTAATGTAAGTCCAAGTTTCCCCTCCAGCCTCCCCTTCTCCCAAAAGCCCTGATAAGTTTCTGCTCTCTGAGATGACAAGTTTCCCCTTCCCCCAAAACCATGAGAAGCTTCTGTTTCCTGTGCTCACTTAGGTGTCACCTCCTCAGCACGTCTCTCTCTCTCTCAATTCAAAACATCCCTCTTTCAAACCCTATTGAACACCTCCATCTCCTGACCCACCCCTGACCTATCACCAGTCGACACACAACTCTTCTCTTTCTTCTGAGGCCCTCTAACACAAAAATAATCCAAAAATTCATTTGGAACCATAAGAGACCTAGAATAGCAAAAGCCATCCTAGGCGACAGACACATGGCAGCAGGTATAACAATCTCCAATTTGAAACTACACTACAAAGCCACTGTGATAAAAACAGCATGGTACTGGCAAAGAAACAGACCTAAGGATCAGTGAAACAGATTGAAAGATAGAAAAACAACTCAAGGTGTACTCAGCTACCTCATCTTTGATAAAGGAGCCAACCATCCTCACTGGAGGAAAGATAGTCTCTTTAATAAATGGTGTTGGAAAAACTGGATCTAAACGTGCTAAAGATTAAAACTAGACCCTTATCTTTCACCATGCACTAAACTAAAATCCAAGTGGATTAAAGATCTAAATATTAAAACAGAAACACTAAACTTGCTGGAAGGTAAGTTAGGCAGAACTCTGGAAGACATTGGCATAGGAAAAGACTTTATGAATAAATCCTCAGTAGCACGGGAACTAGCAGATAGAATCAACAACTAGGATCTCATCTTACTAAAAAGCTTCTGTACTTCAAAAGAAACCATCAGCAGAACTAAGAGACAATCTACAATGTGGGAAAAAATTTTTACCAGCTGTTCCTCAGAAAAAGGACTATTATCAAGGATACATAAAGAACTCAAAACAATCACCCCCCCCAAATATAAAGACCTGATTAAAAAATGGGCATCCGAAATGAACAGACATTTCTCAGACAAAGAAGTAAAAGCAGCAAGTAAATATATGAAAAAATGCTCCACATCACTGGTCATTAGAGAGATGCAGGTGAAAACAACACTAAGATTCCACCTCACCCCACAAAAAATGGCTGCTATCAAGAAATCACACAATAACAAATGTTGGCGGGGTTGTGTGGAGAAAGGAGCCCTTCTCCATTTTTGTTGGGAGTGTAGACTGGTGCAACCACTATGGAAATACCTCAGAGAGTTGCGATTAGAGGTTCCATTTGACCCAGCCATCCCTCTGCTGGGTATCTTTCCAAAAGAATTAAAAGAATCATATCACAGTGATATATGTGCACCTATGTTTATAGCAGCACATTTCTATAAAGGAATACTACTCAGCCATAAAGAATGAGAAATTAGATTTATTCATAGGAAAATGGATACATACTGAAGATATACTCCTAAGTGAAATAAATAAACCACACATGTGTAAATACCAAATATAGTGAAAAACTATAATAGTACATAAGATCCTAATGAGATAATTGACAATGTGAAATAAGAAGAAAAGGGCTAAAGGTGTAGGGAAAGTGGGAAGGGTAGGGGAAAGGTAATAAGGGAAAAGAAAAAAATATGAGAAAATGAAAAAATGGAAATAAAATTTTTGTAAATGGGGAGGAGAGAAGGGGGTGAAGGGAGGGCAGGGACAAGGGGAAAAAATGAGAACCCAATAATGAATGTAACTGTACTGTATGCCTAAAATGTACCAATAAACTCAATTTTTAAAAAGGTGGGGGACACTAATGTCTCACACTGCTTCTGCTTCTGCTGCTTTGCCAAGAATAAAAGGCCTTTCCATCATCCGGTTGGTGAGTTCTTGACTTGAGTGGCACCAGTATCCTAACAAAACAAAATAGGATGAGGGATCATGGAGTATTGGAATGCTATGATGATTAATACTGTGGGTCACATTTAATTTGACTATGCCACAGGGTAACCAGATTAAACATTATTTCCTAGTGTACCTGGAATTGTGTTTCCAGATGAGATTAGCCTTTGAATCAATGATTTAGAAAAGTGCTTTGCAGGGCTGGGGATGTAGCTCAGTGGTTCCACTGCCTGCCTCACAAGCACAAGGTCCCAAGTTTGATTCCAGTAACAAAAAAAACAAAAAAAAGAAAAGAAAAAAAGAAAAGTGCATTGCCTTCACCAACATAGATGAAAATAAGCCAAGCTGAATAGGAAGAAGGCAGAGAAAAAAGGAATGTACCCCTTTTTTGCCTGCTTACCATCAGACTTGGGTTGAATTTTGCTGATAGGGAAAACTTTAATAGCAAAAACCTAGGAAATGTCACAATGTAAGATAACTTTGCCCTTTGCTCTGTTTAGTTCAGAATTAACAGGTATGGGAGGCATAAAAGTTTTGTAAATGAGAAGAACCATTGTTAGCTTTGTTGACCAAACACCTCCCATCCCTTTGGCTAGAATAAATAAATCTTAAAGGTAACCTAAGGAAGAATGGCACTGAAATTCAACTGCCTCACTACCATGTTTTGGGTATCAGCAATGTGAACTATGAAAATGCAAAGTAAACAACTGAATAAGATCAAGGCTGTAAAACCCTATAAAAGAAGGAGTTATAAACCAATGGGGGAGTTGAACAGGGCACCACCATTAGGTGTCATCGATCCCCATCGATGGAGTAAGCTTTTTTATTTTACTTCCATTCTGCTGCCTCTCTGTGTTTCACTTGTCAATTCCTTCTGTAACAATACCACCTGCTTTCCTGAGTTTTCAGCTTGTAGACATCAGATCCTGGGAATTCTTAGTCCCCATAATCTTGTGAGACAATTTCCCATAATAAACCTGCTGTGGTTTGGATCTAGAACGTCACTCCTAAGCCTCATACACTCAGAGAAGGGTTTGCTAAGGTGACTGGATCCTGGGCACTGCGTTCAACAGTGGATTCACCCATGAAGCGCAGAGTCAGATGCACAGTTGGAAGGTGAGGTCTGTTAGGAAGAAGCAAATCACTGAAGGTGTGGCATGGAAGCCTGTATCTCCCTCCCTGGTCCTCCCTTCTCTCCCCGCTTCCTGGCCACCATGTCTTGAGAAAGCTTCCTCTTCGGTGCCCCCTGCTATGCCATTTCTATCTTGGAGCCAGCTGATTACAGAATGAACCATGAGCCAAAGTAAACCTCTCATTTAAGCTGCAGTTGTCAGATATTTGGTCCCGGTGACAAGTGACTGAACCTCTTTAGATAGATTTTGTTTCTCTGGAGAACCCTCATATAGATGCTAATGGAAAGTCAAGAAAGTCTGCCAGTGGAAAATGTTTAGGGTGGATATGGGTTCAAAGGCAGGCTCTATCTCGGAGAACTTTAGAGTTTCAATAGCTATTTAACTCACCACTGTAAGACTCTGCTTCTTCATTTCTAAGGCCTGCCAAGATTACTGGAGCACCAAGTAATGAATGCAATATCCCTTGCACAAAGAAAAGCCTCAATAAACATCTGTACCCCAAACCTTCTCATCAGCATCACACATCCTGCCACCCACAGATATGGGCTACATTTCTGGTCACATTAAACCTGATTACTCGATTAAGATGGTGTCTGCCAGGTTTTAATACTGTAAAGTTACAGTTTTCTCTTCATAATTAACAAATATATAGGGGAGATACTTTGAGAATATGCAAATGTTTTGTTTCTCTGCAAAACTTTCAGCCATAAATTAGCATCTACCTGTGCATACTGCCTGCAGCGTTACTGTATTATTCTAATAGTAATTTTCCATTTCCCTCATTCTACATGCATTAGTAGGAATTCTTCTCTAAGAATAAAGTCATCTTTATTCACCTGTTTTATTAAGGTATTTTGAAAATTTTTATATTGACTAATAAGATTTTTTGACACATGGTGTGATATTTTCATAAATGGGTCAATATGTACATTTAATAAATCAAACTCATTAAATATATAAATAATTTTTTAAAGATTTCTTTTTCACATTAATCTTTGATCTACTTAAATATATTTTGGCATAGATATGAAGATCAGGTATTTTTCCAAATGAAAAAGAAACTAAGAAATAATTCTAAGGAAAAAAAAGTACAGAATTCCTTTATTTTCTGAATGGTTCCTATATTCACCAATGACTTGTAGTGCCACATTATCATGCCAACCCTTGCTACATTTTCTCTCTCCTCTTTTTCTCCACTCTCTCCTCTTCCTTCTCCCTTCTCCATCACTCTCCTCCTTTCCCTCTCTCCCTTTATCTCCAGCTGTCACATGGTGATTCCCCTATGAAAACGGTCCACAATAAAGAATTGCAGGAGGCCTCCAGCCACTAGCCAGTAAGGAAGTGAGGCCCCTGATCCAACTGCCCACAAATAACTGGATGCTACCAACAGCCACATGGGTGAGCTTCCAGAGAATACACCAATGGTCCAGTCTTAAGATGACTGCAAATCTAGTCATGGTGGTACATGCCTATTGGAGGCTAAGACAGGAGGATTGTTGTGGGCTCAAGACCAGGCTGGACTACATAGTGAATTCAAGAGCAGCTGAAACTACATAGTGAAACCCTGTTTAAAAAAAAATTGCACCTCCAGCTAAAAACTTAACCACAGATTCATAAAAACCCTGAGCCAAGACACAGCCATTATGAGGTAATAAATATGTGTTGGTTTAAGATACTAAGTTTTATAGTAATTTTTCATGCAGCCATAGATACCTAATAAAATTCTCTTCCTTGCTTATATTTTGTTCACATTTTTAATATGAAAAACCAAATAACTTGATTTTAAATTTATCAGAATATCTGAAGTGTTCATTTCAACCTCTTGTTTTAGTCATCTAAGAAGAAATCTGTGACTCAAAGATATGTGCATGACTTTTTTTTTTTTTTTGAGATAGGGTCTCACTATGCAGTTGAGAATGACCTGGAACTCACTATGTAGCTTAGGCTGGTCTCAAACACAACAGAGATCCTTCTGCCTCAGCCTCCTGAGTGCTGGGATTACAGGCGTGCACGACCACACTCAGCTGTGCATGATTCTTATATAAAAAAAATCCTGAGTCTGAGAAACTTTCATTAGAAATGGGGCATATATATTTTTAAATAAGAGTAAGGCAGGTACATAGTTGGAAAGTATGTATAGATTGTGAAGGATCGAAAGTAACAAATGTTTGACATACTGACCCCAGTATTACTCTCAAGAAATAATGACTATTAACACATTAAAATCTTCTCAGAAAATAAATTTCTTAGAAATATACCACATATGTAGTTTTCCCACATACACAAATAGAAATATACTATTCTTCCTGTAAATGTTGATTTTTAAGCTAATTCACCCTGCCTGCTCAATCAGACTTACCTAGTTATTTGAATCACTGTGCGCTTGCACCATAACTTAACTAGATTATAGCTTTTGAACCTTTACATTGTATTCCATCTCTTTTTTAAGCTGTTAAAAGCGCTGGGAATGTAGCTCAGTGGCACTGTGCCTGGCTGGAAAGTGCAAGGTCCTGAGTTTTATCCCTGGTATGAGAGAGAGAGAGAGAGAGAGAGAGAGAGAGAGAGAGCTAGAATTTTAAAAAAGAAATTAAAAGAGAAAAGCAAAACTAATATTGCAATAACTTGCATATGTAATAAACCCATACAAAGATTCCTAGCAACAAAACTGAGGTTTAAAGTATATACACTGAAGTTCCTATAGACATTAACAAATTCCTCTTTATTACAACCATTTATAATTCCACTGTCAATGCGTAAGGGTGCCTAGTTTTTACTCAGTGCCACCAACATCAAGTGTTAGTCATCATTATAAGATCTCTTCTCCATCTTATAAATGAAAAATTAAAAAAGAATTTTCCTAAAAATAAAGAGTCTTGCTTGGTTTCTGACTAGATATCTCTATTTTTTTTTTCTTGAGCACTTTTAATTAAGTCAAAATATACCTTGAGGCATTTTACATGTAGATTTTTCTGGTGATTCTAATTCTGTAAATTTTCATCTCTTAACACATAGTCCATGATACAGAAATATTGCATTTAAAATAAGACAGCAGGATTTTGACTCATTTCACTATAGAGAGACTCTCTCTTATCAATGACTTTGATAAATCTTAAGTATTCATTTTCATAGAGTGATGTTCACCACAGTTGAGAGTCATCAGAAAAACATTTCTTCCATTTAGAAACAAGAAGGAAATATGGGAAGGCATTAAGAGGACATCAGAAAAACAAAGCAAAGGTTTCAGGATGCTAGTGATCTTTCTTTAAGATTTGATATTTTCTTTTATATATCTCAAAGTAGATCATACTTTTGTCTTTTTGTTTTTTTGTTTTGTTTTTTTTGTTTTTTTTTCTTAGAGAAATTATTCAGATCTTTAAAAACCAAAAACATTTTTTTAAAATTTCATTTTTTTATTGTTTATTGGTACATTTTAGGTGTACAGTATAGTTACATTCATTATTGATATCTTGTACCTTTACATGACAGGTCTTGGTTCTCATTTTTTCCCCTTGTCCCTGCCCTCCCTTCACCCCCTCCTCCCCTCCCTATTTACAAACACTTTGTTTCCATTTTTTTCATTTTCTCATATTTTTTTCTTTTCCCTTATTACCTTTCCCCTACCCTTCCCACTTTCCCTACACCTTTAACCCTTTTAAAAACCAAAACTTGGGCCGGGGATTTAGCTCAGCAGTTTGGTAGCCTGCCTTGCAAGCACAAAGACCCGAGTTCAATCCCCGGTACCAAAAAAAAAAAGAAAAAAAAAACAAAAACATTTAAAAGCCAGGCATGGTGGTGCACACCTATAATCCCAGCACTCAGGAAGCTGAGGTAGGAGGGTCACTGTGAGTTCAAGACCAGCCTGGGCTATTGAGTTCCAGGTCAGTCTCAACTACATAGTGAAACCCTGTCTCAAAAAACAAAACAACATTTAAGATTTGCATAACTCAAAATTTCCATTTTTAAAACCATATATTAAAATTGGAAGAAATAAAAGAAGTTAACAATACAAAAAAAATGGAAAAATTGGGGGGAAGAGATGAGAGTGAATATTACTTGGGTCTCCTATGCTTTACATATATTATCTCTGAATCTTCACAACATCTCATGCAATGATCTTACTGTCCCTATATTAATTTGTTAAGGTTGCAACAACGTACCATAGACTGGGTGACTTAATCATAGAAATCTATTGCCTTAGTGTCCTCCAAGAAACTAGATGTCTAAGATCTAGCTGTTGGCAGGATTGGTTTCTTCTCCCTTCCCTTATAGGTGACTGTCTTCTTGCTGTGTCATCACACAGACTTCTTTCTATGTCAGTCTATTCCTAAATTTCCTCTTCTAGTAAGGACATCAATCCTATATGATTAGGGCCCACCCCAGTGACCTCAATTTATTTTAATTATTACTTTAAAGACCCTATCTCTAAACCTAGTCACATCTGAGGTACTACAGTTTAGGACTTCATCACCTGAATTCAGGAGGGGAGCACAAAACAGCCCATTATAGTTTACTTTGTAGATGAGAAAATGGTGGCCAAGAGAAGTTAACTCAGGTCTCAAAAGTTATTTTGCTGGTGATTGTTAGGACTCAAATTGGAATCCAGAACAATTTATCTTCCCATACAACTAAACTTTCTCTACTAAATTACAAAACATAAAAAGAATACAGCCTGAAGTCTAAAATCAGCTACCAAGAAAAACAAATGATTCCAAACACAGATATTAGCATGTCATTACTACATAGCTAAAAATCCTTAGTTCAACAGAAAATAATCTGGGTTAACTTAAGCAGAAGAGAAATGTAGAAGGATGTTGGCAAGCCCTTAGACCTGATGGGAGGATAAGGATCAGAAAATAGGGCAGAACCAAAGAAAGCTGAATAGCCCGAGTGATGGCCAAATTATTCCCAGTCAGTCTGGTGCTATGAGACTGTGAACACCACTGGTGCTAGACCTTGGTAGCTAATGCTAGCCCGTGGTGCCCCCGTCTCCACCACCCCTATTGGGCGCTGGCCTGTGAGCTGGCAGGAATGCTGCCATCCTAAGCTAAGCGGAACCATTTTAGAGTTAAGTTTCTGTTTTAGTGACTTTCTGTTTCCTAAGACTATAGCTCCTTATCTTTGTTACCCAGCCTTTATAATTGTCAAGGTTACTATTGCCCATGACAGTTTATGTTTATGCCTATTTCTTCTTATCTTGCTAAGACATTTTGTGCTGCTCTGAAGTTTCTCAAACTTAACAACCTTCGAGTTTTTTGAGTCATCTGGTGTTTTATGACGTCCTGACTCTGTAGAAGTTTCCTAATGCTTGTTTTAGGTCAGATAAGATTGTTATGGTATTATCATGTCCCCTCCTCTTAGGTTTGTGGTTTTTTGCTTTAAAAGTCTGATGCTTGCCTGAAATAAATGTCACCCTGATCAGACTCCTGTCTTGGCGTCCTTCCTTCTCTCCCTGCCCCATCTCCGCCCCGATGCTCTTTCAGGTTTGAGCACCTAAGACAGTGCTCTGCGTCGCCGGCTCGCGACACACCCCAAATTCAGACCTCTGCTGCTGCTTTCTTTAACTGGCTTTGGAGTCACAGTCCCAAGCTGAAGCATCTAGTTAGCCCATCCTAGGCTGTATTCATACCAGAGAGCTGGTGACAGGAAGAGACTCTGCCACTTTAGACTTCCAGTCTAGGACGGAAAGATGAGAATGTTTGGATATAAGGTAGGTTAGATGTGCACTGCAGGGACATGACCCAAAGAGTTTTAGTAATGATCAAAATGGATTATACAACCGATATTTCTTGTACAGGCCTTCCACAAAGAAAGAAGAGCACCAGGTTTAATCTTAGTAATGACATCAACAACACTGCAAAAAATCAGAGCATGAACATATGGGATATGACCCTGAAAGAGGAGTGTGATATAGAGGCCTCATGACTATATTTTTAGAAAATATATCAAATTTATATTCCCAAATCTGCACACAAATCTGATCTAACACCCTAGAAATGTGTATTTTAAAAGCCATGCAACAAAAAGCACAAGGTGCCTTAAAGAAGCAGAAATTCCTTCACTAGTTGATGAGCTTTTATTCAGCACATGCACCAGATACTAAAAATAAAAATATCAGCATGACATAGGCTTTGCTTGGGGAAAAGTCACAGTCTAATGAGGGAAGCAGCTGACACAGGTAGAGAGTTCAAGTGCTACTGATGAATCCAGACAAAGGGGAGGTCACAGAAAGTTCTGTGAGTAACTGGAGAAGTTTCTATCAGGGAGGAAGAGCATGAACTGATCCTTTCACTTCAGTATCGACTTCAAGGTTATGAAAAGAGGTAGAGTTTTACCTCTGCTCTAAGCTATGCTCCTCCCATCCCCCCAAGAAAAGAAACCATATGTTGCATCCTTATCCCCAACATGAGGCTACTTGGAGCTGAAGCATTTAGGAGCTGATTGGGTCATGAAGACAGAGCCCTCATGAATGACTTCTATGCTGTTATAAAAGAAATCCCAGGGCTGGGGATTTAGCTTAGTATTTCCGGTACCTTCCTTGCAAGCGCAAGGACCCGAATTCGATCCCCAGTACCAAAAAAAAAAAAAGAAAGAAAGAAATCCCATAAAAAATTCCCCTCTGCACCTTCTGCTGTATGAGGTCGTAACAAGAAGACAGCCATCCATGAATGAGGAAGCAGGGGCTCATCAGACCCTGAATATACTAATGGTGTGATCTTTCAAAGCACCAGAATTCCTTATTGTTTATAGGTCACCCAGTCTGTGATAATTTTGCCATAGCAGTTCAAACAAAATAACTTCTGTCTCATGAAAATGTTCACTTTATGCTTTATGATGTCTTGAACCACAATCATGGACAGTCAAATCTTTGAAGACTGGAAACAAGTATAACCCAAATATTTCACAAGAATCTAGCACATAATTGGTGCTAAGAATTTTTAAATTTTGTAATCCTTTTACAATAAATATATATGTGTGTGTGTTATCAGTACAAGTTAATATTACAAAATGTTAGGTTTTATGCGGTATTTTCATGCGTGCATATAATATACTTTGATCATATCCATCCCCCATTACTTTCCCTATGTCTATTCCCCTTTACTTCCCTTTTATTCTCTTCTTCTTCTCTAAAATCTTCCCTCTAAGAAACCATTTCTCTCAAATTGAACTACATACACAAGTTAAAGCTCTTTCTAGCTTTAGAGCTTGATTTTCTACACTATAAAGTACATGGTATAGACGAGACCAGGTAATTTCCGAGGTCCCTCCTGGCGCTAACATTCTACGAATCCATCGTACATACACTTTGTTATGGCTTGTGTTTAGATGTCCCCCCGAAGCCTCATGCAGTCACAAGTGGAGCTTTCTCTGGAATTGATTCGTGGGGCAATGCTAGGCTCAATGGCACTAGAATTACGGGTGCGAGTGCTACCCACCCTAAATTGTCTGCACAAGATAAATGAGCCAGAAAGACTCTGCTGAGGGTGCCTCCCTTGCTCCCTTGTTGCCTTTGTTATGTTCTGGCCCTATGAACTGTTTCTGATCTTCAAGGCTTGTCTGCCATGCCACCCCCTTGGAGCCAGCCAGTTAGGGACTGAAACCTCTATGAACTGAAAGCTAAATAAACCTTTCCTCATTTAACTCTGGATATTAGGTATTTCATTTCAGCAACAAGACAAAAGTGGCTAAGACACCCTTTTAAAATGTTCAGTTCTCAATTCAATTCAAGTCATTCATGGTTTCACAAACTAATGAATTATAAGCCTGTGGATCCAAGCTGTTGCCAAATTTTTGGATAGATGGCCCACTTCCTTCTATCTAGAGTGGCTGAGACTCTACAAAATGGCAAAATAATCACTGAGCTCCGTCAAACATTTCTTCTGTGCTGATGGAGAGGAAAGCAGCCAACTGCCCAATCTGAAGGGAATAGTCAGATCAGTCAAAATGATTACTCTGTGTATGACCTCAGGCAGATACAAGTCTCACTGGCTAGATCTTTATTGTATGAAAGGCCACAAGCTCAAAATTTCCACTAATCACAGGAAAAGCAAATTATGGTAAACATGTGTGCCTTGAGATTATTTATGTAAAAGTACTTTGAAATCACAGTGTTCTGTCAGAATGTGACTTTCCATATTATTGCCAGTTGTGATGATGCTATAGAAAAATATCTGGGAGAACATACAGCAAACTGTTAACAGTGGTTCTATTGTCCGGGCGAACTTAAGACACTTTTTTTAGATTTGTTTCTCTATTGTGTTTGAATTTAAAACAACCTTATATTAATTGCATACTAGAAAGCTAATCAAGAGAAAAAGATCAATTATGTGACCCCCTTCTGAGTGTAATATTTTTATTTAAATAATTTTAACACTGCTGACCTTAGGCAGGGATTTGCTTGAAGTCCTGACATTACCATGTACTAATTGGATGGAAATAACACAACTTACCTACATCCTGAAGGCCTTTCATTTACAAGTAATACAGGGAAAAAGCTGTCCATCTCCCAAAGCCAGGGAGAAGAGGTGAGAAGAATATCTGAAAACACAATAGCTTAAATAATAACAGAAAAGAATGATGTCTTACTGGCTTTTCTCAGAACTTTGATGCTTTTGGCTTCATTTCTTATTTCCCATTTTATGAATGATACAACAAAGTCACAGGTAGTCCAAGCAAATGGTTTCAGACAAAGCTAGTTACTCAAAGGTTTATTTTCTATTTGCATCTTGTGTTTTATGCATATTCTTGTTTGCTTAGGTCTAGTGTATCATTTGCATATCATTTTATTATACACTAATAAAAAAGAATACAACTATAAAAGAGGAAAATCTCATCTAAAAATCTACCATTAACAAAATCGTTGTCACTATCTTTGGCAGCAGTGACAAAAGAACCTCTCATCTACACTCTATTAGAGCCTGAAAAATGTAATTTTCCCTGGCCTTATTTGTCTCTATAAAGCAATTAAACAGGAGGTAGAAACGATGTGAGAAAAAGTAGCTCATTTCAAACTAACACCAACTACATCCTTTGTGCTGTCTCCACCCTCCTCTTGAGCCCCACTTCAGCTGTAGCCTCTAGAAATTCTGTGAATTTTTAACATATGGAGGCTCTGTCTCATATTTCACAGGTCTTGCAATGACAGATAGTGTACAGGTTGTCACTGCGCATGGCAGAGGTGAAGACTGGGGGCTCAGCTGCCTCCAGCATTCAGAAGGGAATTGCTGAGTGGTGTTTCTTTACCACTCCAGACAGGCTTGCCAGCTGTTGCACACTGTATTTCCCTTGTTTGAGCCTCTGTTTTCTAATCTTTAGAATTGGCATTTTGACTCAGAGTTGGAAGAATGAAGGAGATAGCAGAGTCAAATAAAATTAAGAGTAACTATCACAAGGTGTGATATATGGCAGGCGTTCAAAATTTGCTTGCTGCCTTGTGGTACAAGAGTTGCGTGCCTGGGCTCTGAACCAGCAGCCTGAGTTGGAAGCCCAGCCCAGCCCACTGCTGCTGTGCACCCGACCAACTCTTTTATTCTCTCTGCTGTCCCCGAGAGTGTGGAGAGTGGCAGAGTCTCTATGGGTGGTGACAAACCTATGGCATGTGTGCCTCAGCAGGCTGTTTGCATCCTTGAGAGCTCTAAAAGGTTTGCCCTTACTGGTCTACATTATAAGATTATAAAGTGCTCAAAACAGTGCCTGGCACTGTGAAAGTGTTCGTAAAATAAATTACAAAGAGCTCAGATATCATCTTAACTGTATGGGGGAAACAGGAAAACAGAGGGAGCCATCTCAGTCGTAGCCACTCAAGGTACCACCGCTGTTCTCAGCATCCCTGACTCCCTTACTTCTCTCAATTCTGCTTCTGTTTATTCTGGCCCCATCTCACCCACTCACTCCTGTGTCGGCCTCATGGCTTTGTCCCCAGCTTCTTGGTGCCTGCCTATGAACTTCTCTATTAGTCATTTTCTTGCTACTGGGACAAAATACCCAATAGCCATCATCTAAAGGAGGAGACATTTACTTTGGTTCATGGTTTCAGTGAGTTCAGTCCATGCTAACATAGAAATGGCATGGTGCAAGGACCTTGTCACATCACGCTAGCCAGGAAGTAGACAGAAGCTGGAGACAACAACACACTTTTTCAGGTCTTACCCCCAGCGGCCCACCTCCAACCAGACACTGCCTCCTAGCGTCACACTCAGCTACTGAACTTATCAATGGATAAATCCACGGATGAATATAGTAGTACCCCATCATCCAATTACACATATATGAGAATTTGGGGAGTCTGTGTTAGATCTAAATCATAATAACTTCCCCACTTTCTGTGCCCCACTGTGCACCTTCAAGTTCCTTGGCAGAAAGGGTTGTGATTGGTGCCACAATTCATTCATGGCTCCCCTCCCCTGAGGCACAGGCCTCACATAGGCCACCTGAAAACCCAGGGGCCTCCTTCCTGTCCAGACTTAGATGTGACCATGGCTGCAAAGTTACATTATTCAAAGCCCTACAATTTCTGCCCTAGAAAGTTGTTGGTGGAAGTAGCGAGAATTTTAATTATGAGTCAGTATGAGTAATCATTAAGTTATTAAACCCACCTCTCTCATTTTACAGATGACATCTTAATCTGTTTGTACTGCTACAACAAAATAGCTAAGACTTGGTAATATCTAAGGAACATAAAGGTATTTCTTGCTCTTCCAATAGCTGGAAGTCCAAAGTCAAGACATCAATAGGTCTGAGACCTGGTGAGGTCCCTGTCTGTGCTTCCAAGATGATGCTGGTTGGTTCGTTCTCACATGGCAGAAGGGATGGAAGGGGCCAACGTGAATAGTTAGCTCCTCCAGTGCTTTCATAAGGTTACTAATCCCATCGATAAGGCTGGAGCACTCGCGGCCTGATCATCTCCGAAAGGCCCCACCTCTTCTTGAAAACTATTTCACTGCTCCTGCAACTCTCTGAGCCTGTCCCCTCCTATTTGTTCTCTTGCCAGTCAGTACGTGACGGGACTTGGGACTCCAGATGGACCTCAGAATCCACCTCCCCTTTAAAGGCAGCACTCTACTTAGGTTGTGCCCCTCCTGTGGCAGTGGCTAGCCAGAAGTTGTTTTTGTCTTCTCGTGGGACACCTTGAATGGAAGGGTCAGGCGCAGTGTGATCGAGCCAGTGCTCATTCTTTCACTGATTTCCAAAGAGGCTCTCTCAGTCTCTGTTCCCTTCCCTCCTGGATAATCCCTGTGCCTCTTTGCTCCTCTTTTGTAATGCTCAGGCTGAGCCCGACTTGTCACAACCTCTGGCTAAGCTGCTACTCCCACTCAGCACTGCACAGTGTCACTTTCCAGCCCAAGAGCTCTGGGGTACCTAGGGCTTGTGGCTCTTCACAGCCTTTGGCTGGAGACAGGAGGGTTCCATCGTGGGTACCCAATGGTGGGCACAGCACCCCCTGGTATTTGGGAGAACAATGGGAAAGTGTTTTTACCGGTATGTTGCTTGAACGACTCTTTCTCCCCTATGTGTTGCAGGTTGCAGTCTGCAACTTTCTGAGGTACAGCTGTCCCTGTGGCCAATTCCAAGGCCCTAATCAGTGCTGTGCCCTTATTCTTTACCTATTCAAGGGCCTGCTGTGCTAGCTCAGTCTCTGTCCTCAGATGAGTCTGGCACTTGGTTTCTCTCATACCCTAAGCTGTGAATATTTTGCTCACTGGGTTCCCTCTCCCAGAGAGTCAGGAGAACAGGATAGGAGCTAATCACAGGGACCTTGTCATTGCTACAGTATAGCTCCTTCCCTTGGTAGATCCACTCCCAAGACACGGTATAAGGGGTGCTGTGGTCCAAAGGCAGCCCCACCTCTCCCCAAATCCCCTAATACTGGACAGGATCTGACGGGTCTCTTCTTCAGGCTGACTCTCCATATCTGGGTTTTTTTGCCCCCCTCACTCCTGGATGCCTGCACTGTGTGGTGTATTTCCTCTGACCTTCTCTCATACACCACTGCCTCTGTCAGCCACGATGGGAAATCCCAAGGCCCCACCTCTTAACACATTTGTACAGGGGGATTACATTTCAACGTGGATTTTGGAGGGACACAAGAATTTAGGCAATAGCCGATGGGAAACCATGGTGAGTAGTCTAGGGTAGCAAACGATAGCTGGAGCAGGGCTGAAATAAAAATGTATCTGGGGTCGGGGAACCAGGACAGGAAGTAAGGGACAATGAGTGCTGACTTCCAATAATGTTCTTTTATCCGATCACTTCCTCACTTCCTCATTCCTACTACCCAAAACATCTCAAAATTCAAATTTTAACCCCCATCTCCTTCTGTGCTCCCACAGGACTCATGCCGTTATAATACTTAGTGTCCTGAGCCATCAACCCAACGCCTGAAGGCAAGGGCCCTGTCTTCCTGGTCTGTCACTGTTTCCTCAGTGCCCAGAGGACCTCTCGGGAAAACAAACATCTGCGGAATAAATAAATGAATGATTAAGAATCCAATGAATTAACAAAGGTTGAGTAGGACTCACGTGGGAGAAGAGTACGGTGAGAGTGCCCCAGAAAGGAAACTAGCTATACAGTAAGAATCCTCTTCTCTGAGGATATGTGGGCCAATAATTCATCAGTGAATAAAAAATCCAGAGATCGAGTCAGAGAATCATAGAGGGGTAAGTGCCTTTACAGTACAGACTGCTATTCGTCTCCAACAGCCCTTCTGTAAAGCTCTCTTGAAGTCCTGTTAACGCAGATTTGAGCTGGGCACATGGCCTCCTAGAATAAAGACTTCATTTTTCATCCTACATACAGTCACAAAATAAAGTTTCTTACAATGAGATGCAACAAAAGTGACATGTGTAACCCTCACTGTATCGTGTCCCATGGTTTCACCTATATCTTTGATAATGATTTTACAAATTGCTTGCTTTTATTAATGCTTCCAAAAAATGCAACTCAGTTCAAAACTGTTTCATATTTGATTGATTTATAATGAATTACACAACTAGAATAAACAGTTTAGGATCAAATAACTTGTAACAAACAACTCAGTGGTAATGAAAGAACCCAAGAGCAGTCTCTTGGCTACTCAAGAACTCCATCTCCGTGGGTTTCATCAATCAGAAGATTTACAGAGGTGATAGAGCCTCCAATACCTGGGGAGACAGTAGCATGAACATTAGCTGAGAATGTCTACTGAAAAACGAAGAGCACAGGAATGCATTTGGTTAAAGAGAAAAATGAGTACTATAAAGACTACCATAAGTGATGCAGGATAAACAAAGAGAGGTGGGGCCTTTCCTTTGGGCAATTAGCCCTGCCTGGAGTAGTCAGCAGGTAGCTTCAATGCCTGTTACCACCAATCTGGCCTTTCCCACAAGCTCAGTGGTTCCTAAGGAGGTCACTTACCTGATCTCCTGCAGGCTTGCTTCCTGCCATCTGGTAGGATAGAGTAGCTGTAAGCCTCAGTCAGTGCATAACTCCTATTTACAGGTAGCAATAAGGGAGTTTTGCATTTAATGGAGACGGGAGAGAAAGTGGGAGTCTATAGGCTCCTTTTCCATGGAATGCCAGAACTTCAGAATCAATGTATGTGTAAGGAAGCACGTTGGGATTGGCAGCCCCTTTGCTTGGGGCAATGTGCACAAAGAACAGCCTGTACCAGCAGGGAAGCTGGCTCCACTCCTTCTGTGGGACATCTGCCTGAGAAAGGACAGCAGACCTGTTTGCCCCAGTGGTCTGGGAAGAAAGGGCTTGCCAAAAACAAATGTGTCAAGCAACAGGAGTCAGAAAGAGGGGAAAATGATGTCATAAGAGCCAAGGAAGCTCATGCCTCAACCAGGAGACAAATACATATGTCCTGAGCAGGAATTCTATAAATGTTTATGGACTGTGTGCCAGCTTCCCCTTGAAAGCCACCAAGTCTTTGGTGCACTTCATTAGAATGAGTCACAATAATTTAATTATGTACTTACAATACTTTCCTACTTTCACATAAAACTCAAAGCCCCTTGCTGGGCACTCTGGCAGACTGAAGCAGGAAGATCCTATGTTTAAGCCCAGTCTGTACAAAATAGTGATTTAGCAAGACCCTGCCTCAAAATGAAAAGGGCTGGGTGTGTAGCCCTCATACTGAAGAAAAAAACAGCCCCTCAAAGGCAGAAACTACATCTCAGCATTACATTTCTAGAAACAATACATACATAGAACCTTGTTAATCATAGGAACGAATGAATGAATGAATGAATGAATACAATGCTATGTGACTTATAGAGCAGTCTTATTAAGATCTCACATGATGTTCCCCCAAAATCTTGTAAATTATTAAGAGCAGGCTTTATTTTCCTCTTTTTATGAATGAGAAAGCTACCTCAGAGGCTGACACAACTGCTACAGTCCGTGACAAAACCTTTTCTCATGAACTTTAATCTCAAATATCCTGCTCAGGATAGGGGTAGAACTGAGAAGACACCACCTTCACATGGGCAAAGACACCAAGACCCTCAAGTCTCTCTTCCTTACTCATTTGATGAGGACTCCAAGGCCTTCAGAGCCAGTTAGTGGCAGGACCAAGGCTTGAACTCAGGTCCCCCACCTCCAGACCAAATACATTGTCCTATTTAGCCCACAGAGCATCTCTCCACCTATCTGGATATGTCTACTTGTTTGGATACTGATACTGGCAGAGTGGTGGAGAAGGAACTCATGATAAAAGACAAGGAAAACTGGCTTCATGGCACCTGGGTCTGTGTCTCCTGTGCTGAGAGCAGAGATGACAAGCATTGGCCAGCCCAGCTGTGCCACTCATCTGAGGGATACACCTCAGACAGGTGAGAGATACACCAAACCCAGAGGGCTGAGTTTTTCTGTCTACCTGTGGCCAACAGCACTTTCTTTGACTAAAAAGGGAAAATTGTTAATCCTCTCTCCATTGCATATAAACTACATTAGCAAATACCTGTCCCAGTAACAGGAAAATCATACTCACAGTCAGTGCTCTGGCCAGGGATAACTCTCTTGTTGCATCTTTTCCACAGGGGTTTACTCTAAATATTTGCTTATGCAATACAATCATTTGACATAAATTGTCATCTGTGAAAGGCTCATCTCAACTGCAGAGTTACCTGCAGCCTCAAGTGTCCTGCTGACAGCTGGGAATGGTGAGCAATGGTGATGGCACCCAGAACTGCTCCCAGGACCCAAGAGCAGGAGGGATTTGGGTGAGGGGTGGGAGAGAAGTTGCTGCCAGTCCTTCCCCAGGAGATACCATTCTGGTAATAGGGACAGAAGGTTTACTCTTCAATGGAAAGAAATCTTGCCTGTTCCCACACATCCTGTTCAAATATCTGGCCTGTCCACAGGCTGTGCATGTACCCACATGTTCCTTTGAGACCTGATCCCTGGCTCTGGGGAAGTTTCTGGGACTGTGCTCAGGGTTTGGCCAATTTAAGAGGATTGTGCCATCTTGATCCAGCTCTTAGGGCTGTGTAACTGCCTCTGTTTTCCCCCTTATCACCCTAGATGCAGGCCATGGTCCCTTCACTTCCTTCCCCAAGAAAATGCACATATGTCAAGCCTCTGACACATCCCATCACTGAGAGTGCAGGATTCTGCCTTCCAGATCACACCCTATAAGAGACACTATGGAGGCCCCAGCCCACATACCCTTGATCCACTTCTGAGTCCACCAGAAACTGCAATACATAGTTTCCAGAACACTACAGCTTTCTACATGCACCTCTATACTTCACTGGTGAGCTTCCTCCAGGACATAAATTTTTTTTCTACCTATGTGGGGCATCCCAGAAGTGCCAGCAAGAGACAGACCTCAATTAATAAAGGTCAAGAATCTAAAAAAATATACTTCACTTTCCTCACCTCCAAATGAGACCATTTTGAGGTCTATTCATTAAAAGTCCTTATCCCTTTGATGCTGAGCCCCAGAATCCCACAGTGAAACTTCCTCACTAAAGAACCTTTGGTACCTTTTTCCCTTTTCTGCCTCTCTCCCTCTCCTCACTTGTGGCTCCTGGTTCACCTCCAGAGGAACCACGTGCACCCAAGCCTTCATCTCTAATGAGAAGCCCTTTCTCCAGGGACCTCTTCTAGCTCTAGAAATTATCTTGTTAATCAGCTGTTTCAATATCCTTCTCTGGTACTGTACATTTGGCTCACTAGAAGGCTCGACATTGTGTTTTCCCATAAGAGGTGACTCCCTCTGAAAGGAATTATAAACCAACTTTTAGAAATATAAAAGCCATATCCACCTTCATATACTTGTACACATGCTTATTTCACACGTGCCTCATAGAGCAATGTGAGGAACATGTGCTTAAACTAAATAAGGTAAATGCAAAGCAACAATAGGCACCACTTGTGCTCACCCAGCTAACACATGGCTACTGAAACTGGTGGCTAGAAGGCCTCATAGTCCATTTGTTCCATCCACTTGTTGGCCTTGGCCAAGTCACTTGCACTTCTGGTGTCTGTTTCATTATCTTCCCCACCCTACTCCTCTTTTGGTGCAGAGGGTGGGGTGGTGGGTGGGTACTAGAGATTGAACCCAGGGGCTTGGCACTAAGCTACATCCCATCCCTTTTCTACTTTTTTTTTAATTTGAGAGAGGGTCTTGCTAAGTCCTTAAACTGTCCAAACTGGGTAGAATTTAGGATCTTTCTGCTTCAGCTCTGCACAGTACTGGGATTATCGGTGATGTCACCATGCCCAGTTTGCTTGCTTGCTTTTCCTCTCTCTTTCTTCCTTCCTTTCCTTTTTCCTTTTCTTTTTTTCTTTCTTTCCTTCCTTCCTTCTTTCTTTCTTGTCTTCCTATATATTTCTTGTGCTTGGGTTTGAAGCTAGGGCCTCATTCAGGCAAAGTGTGCACTCTACCACTAAGCTATATGCCCAGCCCTCAACATCTCTTAAAAGGAGGTGGCCTAGGAGAGCTAAATGTATTGGTAGCAGAAAGAACCAGGAATGACACTGTAAGGAACAAGTGATAGCTGCTCCATTTCCTCAGCATCCTCAGCTTTCCTCGCTTGTAAAGCTAAGGAATTGATCCAGTTGGCCTCTCCTCATCCAGCTCTAAAAGCCACAGAATCTAGGTCTGCTTTCCTAACACTTGGGGACAATTACCAACAACTAAAAGAGATAATACTGAGTGATAGAGTTGATGCTATTTTCAAGTAGGGCAACCGGCCCCAATACACGTGGATAATTAAGAAGAAAAATGTTTCATTCTCTGAGATGTCCCCTATGGACATACAGAAGGACAGACTTCTGAGAGTGCCTCCTTACCAGAAACAGTGGATGGTTTCCGATGCCTCTAGAAACTTCACTGTTGAGCTCTCCACAGTGCATGATCTACATTACAAAACTGTTAATGAAGAAAGTGAAAGAGCACCTCATTCCCCAGATAACCCTATCACAGAGTATGCTGACCACTCCTGCCGAACACAGTCTGCCCTCACAGATGAAAGGTCACTGCAGAAAAGTTAAAGGCGGAAAAGCATTTTCTCAGCTTCAATACTCTTTTTTTGTAGTATAAAAGTAGTCTGTGTTCCCTGAGGCAAACTTTTAAACTATAGCACAGGGGAGATGGTCTGGTAGTGGGCCCAAGAACAGACCCTGGGACACGCACCTGATGGGAAAATCCTTTCATCTCCCAAAGCCACACATTCCTCACTTGTAAAATGGCAGCAATGACAGTATCTTGCAGAGAAAGACAGAGGATCAAATGGACTATGCATGCCAGTATTTGACACATGGTAGTCACTTCTTTCGACTTTAGAAAGGTGCAGTGGTTAGTAGCTCAGTGCCCAGGTGCTGCAGCCTGGATGTACAGTATGGTTCAGCCTCCAGCTACCATTTGCAGATTATAAGATCTACAGCACGTCTATGCCTCCATGTTCTGACCTGTACAATGAGGATAATAATCACTGTTTCACCCTGGACTTGGTGAGGGTTGTGATGGTTAATGTTAGGACTCAACTTGACTGGATTAAGGGATGCCTAGAAACCTAGGAAAGCATTATTTGGAGTGTTTCCAGAGGTGATCAGCATGGGAGCCTATCAGCTACCTCTGTAGAGGACCCTGATCTCCTGCTTTGTGCTACAACACAAGATGAGGAATAAGACTCAGAGACAGAGTTAAAGAAAAAGAGATGGGGAAATGGGATGGCCAGTGCTGAGCAAGAAGCAAAGACCCTGATCAGCCAGAAACACTGATATTTATTGGTGACACAATCACTGTTAAATTGGGGTGAGAGGACTACATGTGGTTGTTAGAGGTAAGTTGCTGACACAGGCAAGGCTTGTAAAAGAAGAGACAAAGCATTTGGGTGTGAGGAACATAACAGACTAGATATAGGTTGTAATTAACAACCTTGTCTTTTTAGTTAAGAAGGTTTCAATTCTGCAAACAGAATTTGTGCAAGTCACCCTGACCTTCACAGCCATGTTACCTCATATTAAGCCTCACAGTTTCATGCGCTATTCTCTGGCCTCTGCTGTGGGCCACTGGCAGAGAGGGAATGGTAAACTGCACACCATCCACAGTGCTCTGAGTCAGGATTCAGTCAGACTCACTTCTTAAAACAAACCAATTATGGGGTTAATTTTGTACAGCCTACACTGTTTATAGCTCTCTTTGGGTATAATCAACTGGGTGGTCTGCCACAGGAGTCTGCATGGACTGAATGTAAGAAGACCCACTGTCAATGTGGGCAGCATCACCCAGTCAGACAAGGGTTCAGACAGAACAAATTCAGAAGACTTTGTTGTCAGGCCTGCCCATGACACCCATCTGGGGCACATTCATCTCCTACCTTGAACTTCAAAAAGTCCAGGCTCTTTGCCTTTGGATCTCCAGGACTAATACCAGCAGCTCTTCCTGTAGATCCTCAGGGTTTGGGCCAGAGCCTATTATAGTACCTTGCACATTGTAAATATAAAATCAGTGTTTTACTTTCACTGCCTCCTCCCTCATCCACCATGTGTCCTCTAGGCAAAAACTCCTAGTGCCCTTCGTTGCAATTCAGCAAGTGTGGACTCCATTCATTCATGCCTCTTTACATAGTTTCCAGTCCTGGCAAAGGGCTGTGGGTTGAATGAGTGGACCACAAATTATGGTCCATTTTGGACACCATGTATTTAGACGCAGGTTGAACTGGGCTAGTGGCGTGTCCTACCCAAAATACTGTGACTTTGCTGAGAAACATGACAGTTGGTCCCATTACCATTACCTGGGTTAGGAAGCACCAGCCCAGAAGCTATGTCCAGAATCTTCAGATAAAACCAGAGTGAGCCTCAGTCCAAAGATGTCTACACCTAGAAAGGCCAAAGGAAAATGAAAATTGCCATTGAAGCTACTTGACACCACACAAAAAATACACACACACACACAAAGAAATCAAACTAAAGAATTTTTGAATGACTTCAACAATAATTATGCTTTTTGTTGAAAGCAAGAGGCTGCCCTGTATAATCTAAGAGCACTGGATATCCTCTAGGAAAACTCAAGTTCTGCTACATTTCCTTAGAGGAAAATGGGATAGATAATATTGTCCACACTATTTCTTTGCTCATTTATTATAAAGATCACAATAAGATATGAACCTGAAAATCCTGGAAACTGTATATGCCTGTATACATTTAAGAAAGATAAAAAGAAGTTTCATAAAAGGGAAACTATTTAAAAAAAGGGATCAGAGGAAGAAGGGAAAAGGGTGGGGAAGTGAGGATGTTATCAAAGTATGTTGTGGGCATATATTAAACTGTAAGACTGAAACTCACTATCCTGTATAATTATGATGAGCTAATAAAAATTTACTTTATGCTTCTTTTTAGCCATAGATAAAGGACACCTTTGCGCCTTCCAGGACTGTTATTAGCTATATGAGGATTCTTATTGTATACGTACCTCTTACTATAGGGTCTGGCAAGTGTAGGTGCTTCATAAATATTTGATAATTAAAGAATTAACAAAAAATAATTAAAAAAAAGAATTCACAGCTACTACCAGCATTTCCACTTTCTTAATCTTTAGGTATTAAGGAAATGTTTCCTGAAGTGAAAGGGGGGAAAGAGCACTATTCATGGAATTCTAAACACACAGGTTCAAATCTAGACTCAGTCACTTAATAGCTATCTCATCATGAGCCCTTATTTTGCCAAATTGCTGGGAAGGACAGTAATGAGATAACATGTACAAATCTTAGTAGTTATGATTATATCCAATGTTTTTCTCAACTGAAGAAAAGTCAGAACCTATAGATTTTTTTTAAAAAATTATTTGTAGTTTTTGGTGTCAGTTTTTGAGACCTGTGGAGAGAGGGTGAGGCATGGAGACAAGACCAACTCCGGGGGGATTTCAGAAAATCACTTCTGCTTTATTGTGTCATGTCACAGGATATATAGCATGTATCTAATTTGCATGGGGGAGGAGATGAACAAAGATACGGGTGGCATACGGAGATTGGCAGAGCGCAGAGAGTCATCAGTTGTTAGGGAACTAGAGGGCACCAGGAGCGTGGCCAAGGAGGCTCTCCACACATCGGTTCAGGCAGCCTGCATGCCTTTTTAGTGTTCTATAGATTGCTGCTGGATTTTGGTGTGGCGTACCTTGCTCAGCCAGGCTTCTGGAGCACCCGTAGTTCCCCCTTTTCCCTCTGATTTGAGGGCCTTAGCCAATAGTACTGTATTCATATATGCTGTTGAAGCTTGAGATCTTACATGACGAATCTAATTATAACCCACAAAACAATCAGGGCAACAGCAATAGAAACATAGGGGAATCCTAATAGGACATTTTTACCCAATTTGAGAGGGCATCCCATCCCTTAGCAACCCCAATCCATAGTGTCCCAGGTTTGGGTCAGATCAATCACACTGAGTGTTTGAGTCTCACTAACACAAAGAACATCCTGAGTTAATTCCCTTAATCTTGTCCTAAACCCATTATCCCAAGTTTTCCAAATAGAATTGCTAAGGTTAGCATATCTATCTCTAGGTGCTCTAAAGGGCATATCACAAATGGAGGAGAAATTTGCATGGCAGCGAGTAGCCAATTTTGTCTCTAGGAGTAAGATATCTTCTTGGAGCATATCCAGCTGTGTCTGCAGAGTTAAGATCGCAAGGCAAACATCCTCAAACAGCCCAGAACTATGGTGGAGAGCCAAAGAAGTATTTTTTGCAAGGGCATTAACAGTGGTGGCAGTGGCGACCTGATTAGCCATGGTGGTGGCGGCAATAGCTGATATTCCTAAATCACAGCGGGGCCTGATGTAGCATTAGATCGAAGAGGGGATCAGCACTGAGTCATTCTTATTTAAGCTCAGTCAGCAGCCAGATCACCAGAGGAGTCCGGCTGATATAAATTTACCAAAAAGCATAATGATTGATTAAATCAGGGGAGACGCAGGAAACCAACCGGATGGAGGTGTTTTGCTGGAGTGGTGTCTCTGTCACGACAAAAAAGAACGGGGTGGAACTGCAGGCGATGAAGGGCAGTAGAGTGGCATTAGGATGTCAGATGGTGTGAATGATGTGGTTGCATTAAATGAAGCATTAGCTCCCAGCGCAAGGAAGAGAAGGGACCACTCTGTCGGTTTTTGGAATCCTATTAAGTGGAACTGAGGGGCTCCAAACATAGTTTGGGAGAAATCCACAGGAGATGTATGTGCCGGGAAGGGGAGGCTGGTATACTTCTTGTGGGGAAGACATATTGATGCCCTTCAGTGGAGACCAACTCATCATCACTCCAGCAAAGATCTGTAGGGGGGCAACGGTTCTACAAAAATCAAAAGGCAGGGAGTGGAGGGGAATATTGACAGGAGGGGTCCTTGATATCTGCAAATAAGTAAGGGAGGTGGGGGGCTAGGAAGTGTCTTATTGGGGGTTTGGGATCGGGCATCAATCCAGGTGAGAAGTCTGTTTAGAGTAGCGGCTTCTGTTTTTGCTCTGTACACACAGAAGGAAGCAGAGGCATTATTTGTAAAACAAACAGAAGGGACAGAGGTCAGGGTGGTATTCCAAATCGATCGAACAACAGCTAGGGAAGCATCTCCTGTAATAGATGTGGGATGAAGCAGGGTATTATTTCCAAAGACTTGGGGTAAGGTACTGTTCCAATCAATTGTAACAAAGATGGGGGGGTCTGGGATTAAAGACCATACCGTCTCTGTGGTGCTATTGGCAGTTAACACAGCACAGATCGAGACCACCAGCATTGGGCCTGGAATAGGGTTGGGGGTTCCCCGAGGGGCCATCCTCAAGGCTTGGAGAACCAGGCTTTTGATGGCACCCCAAGTGACACACTGGGGGCTGGATTTTGGGGTCTGGCATTGCTTGCATCAGCGGAGTGAAGGATCCTCTCCTCTCAGGGACAGCTTAGCCATCTGGGGTGTCAGCGGTGAGATGGGGTCTGACATTGCATGTGGGGACCCAAATCAGTTGGAGGGAATCCTGTGGAAAGATACACGAGAAACCTCCCCCAACAGTGCCTAGAGGATAGGGGCCTGACCACTGTTTTGTAATGGGGTTCCTCCAGTTTACTATGGGGTGTTGTTGAGCATCCTTAAGGGGCCCCCAGTGTCTAAGAGCTGGAAACCGGCTATTTTTATAAAGGGTTAGAAAATCGAGAGTAAAGAGGGTTAGGTTTAATCTTTCATGTGGGGTAGGAGCCAGGGCTGAGTGTGCCTGTTTTTGTAAGATCTCCTTAAGCATTTTGCGAAAGTGCTCCACTATCCCTTGGGCCTATGGATTATAGGGAATGCCAGTACAATGTTCAATTTTCCAATGAGAGCAGAACTGTTTAAATTTTCTGGAGCTGTAGGCCAGGCCATTATCTGTCTTTAGAGAAACATCAGAAAAGATGAGACATAACATCGTGGGTGTTTTCTCCCATCTGTGCAGTGGCACACGCAAGGGCAGAGTAAGTGTCAATTGTGACATGTACATATTTGAGTTTGCTGAAAGAGGATATGTGAGTCACTTCTACCAGCCATAGGCCACTTCCCTTGAGTCTGCATGGACTGACCCCTGGGTGTTATAGGGGTCCCAAAGGTAATAGTGGTCCACAAGAGGCACAGGTGCGTACAATCTGTTTTGTTTGTTGGAGAGATAAGGATGGGAACAATTTGTGGAGGCTCTAAGTGGATTGGTGAAAGACCTTGTGTAGCTGGAACACCTCTTGTAGAGGAGTGGCCCTCTAGGAGGAGACCACCCTATCAATAATCCCATTGCCCTTGGCCATAGGTCCCGGCAATCCAGAGTGGGATCTGATGTGTTGAACATATAAAGGGTGTCTTCCTGCCTGTAATAGCTGTTGTGTTTTAAGTAAAAGTGCATCTAATGGGCATTCTGGCCAGATCTTTAGAATTGCCCTGTAAAGTACTGAAACACAGATGGGACTTGGGCAATGGCTTGTGTTTGGACCAGGTTTACAAAAATCTATTGGCAACAAAGACAGGCCCTTTAGGAGTGGATGTTTGGGATAGTGACTGCCAATGGCACCTGGGAAGCCTGCAACCACAGAAGCGAAATTCAGATCAGAGGACAGTAGGTGGGGGATATTTTCTTAGTTTAAAGGAACAATGAGGGCGGAAGGTTCCTGTCCAAACACCTGAAGTGCTCTTTTGTGATTATCAACATGCTGATGATGGACAAAAGGTTGGTGACCTTTTTGTTTGTATAGGAGGAGGCCCAAGGAAGCCACTCAATGGGACCCTGACTTTGCCAGAGGCAAGCAAGTGGGGCTCCCAGAAAGTGATGTAAAATTAGACCAATGAGAGGTGATTTGGGGTTATATCTATGAAGCACAGCATTGTGGAGGGCAGCATTAACCATACGGAGAGCCTGTATAGCTCCAGGAGTAAGGGTGTGAATGGAGCAGTGGTCCATATCACTAAGAAGGTCAAACAGGAGGGTTAAAGTAGCAGTGGGGATCTGTAACCATGAGCATACCCAATTAAGCTGTCCTAGGATCTGTTGGAGCCATGCAAGGGAGACGGTTGGAATAGTTGGGATGACTGTGGAGACCTCGGAGAGTGATATTTTAAGCCCTAAAAACGACATGGGTAGGAGTCTCTGGATCTTAACTGGGTGGACAGTAAAGCCAGCAATCTTTAGGGCAGCAATCATCTTCTCAACAAAGACTTCGAGGTCAGTGGGATTGGGGGAAGCTAATAATAAATCATCCATATACATATAGAGTTTGTGAGAAGGGGAAAGATTAATATTGGCAAGTGATGAGGAAAGAATCAACTGGCAGATCGCAGGGCTATTTTTCATCCCTTGTGGAAGGACTTTCCACTGAAAGTGTGGGAAGGGTCTCTTATTATTAAGAGTGGGGACTGAGAAAGCAAACCTATATCTATCCACAGGGTGCAATGGGACAGCAAAGAAACAATCTTTAATATCGATGCAAGCGATATGCATGGAAACAGAGATAGCAGATAGGAGGAAAATCCCTGCCTGAGGCACACCCAAGTCCGTCATAGATGAATTTACAGCTCATGGATCATGGAGGAGGCGGAATGACTTCCCTTCTTTTTTTTAGGATGACAAAGACAGGGGTATTCCATGGGCTTGTGGAAGGTTCAATATGTCCTGCACTCGATTGTTGCTCTACTAACTGTTGCAGGGTTTGTAATTGACAGAAGACAGAGGCCACTGTTCTACCCAGATGGGAGTATCAGAGAGCCATTGAAGCTGGATAGGCAAACTGAGGGATAAAACAGCGGCCCTTAGAATTGGGGGGGTGGCTTGTTGTATAGGAGGTCCTCACAGAATGCTGTCATCTGATTTGATGATGGCATCCATCTGCTCTAGAAGGTCTAGTCCCAATAGGTTATTGGAGAGATCAGGCATAATCAAGGGGAAAAACGTCCCTTGATGGCCATCAGGATGGGGCCAAGGTATCAGCTTTTGAGTGGTTTTAGATGGGTGTTTGCCTCTGACTACCAGAATTGGCGGGCCATTAATCAGGGGCCAGTCAGGGGGAACCTCCTCCTCATGGATGATCATGCGATCTGCACCAGTGTCAATGAGCATGCAGAATTTACGGCCGGGACAGAACAATGTTAGCCATGGCTTAAATGTGTCAACGGGAGTGGTCCAATTGACAGTACATGGACCAGAATTATCTAAGTCCAAATGATTGGAGGTACCAACTGGACTTCCTTGGGTTGGGGCTGGGAGATGCCCCCTTTGGAGTTTAAAGGCTGTAAAAGGAGTAACAGGGTACCATCTTTGTGATATTTGGATTTGGAGTCTTTTTCCAATGATAGCCCTTCTCACATCTAGGGCAAGGAGTGCTTGGTAATGAGTGCCTGTTACCAGGAGGTAAATTTTGTGGGGCAGTGGAAGGGGAGGCCCGTCTAACATGTCCAAGCTTATTGCATCCCCAAAACACAGGGGCCACAGGAGGGACATGGGATGGAGGGCTGTTGCTGCAGCAAAAGCACCAGCAAGGGCAGTGGTTAGGGTTTTGGTATTATAGTCCAATGTGCCAAGGTCTTTGGTGACCAGTACCCAGTCATCGAGCAGCTTATTGTTTAGAGGGGTTATGAGTGATCACAGCACAGAGTGACAGCCCTCAAAGATAAGCTCTCTAGTGAGCACATCTCGAGCCTCCAGCAACTCAACTTTAGGAGTCATCTGCCTCCGTCACTCACTGGCAAGAGTCTGGGAAGGATTCATCTGTCTTTTGTATCAGCTTTTTTATTTTTTATTTTTTTTGTTTTTTGTTTTTTTGGTACCAGGGATTGAACTCGGGTCCTTGCACTTGCAAGGCAGGCCACCGAACCGCTGAGCTAAATCCCCAGCCCTATTGTATCAGCTTTTTTATTTTTTATTTTTTTTGTTTTTTGTTTTTTTGGTACCAGGGATTGAACTCGGGTCCTTGCACTTGCAAGGCAGGCCACCGAACCGCTGAGCTAAATCCCCAGCCCTATTGTATCAGCTTTTTTAGAATGGGCCTGGAAGAGACTGGCAATTTGTGCCAAGCCATGACAGCACACTGGTGGACTTGATCAAAATAAGGTTGAATACCAGCAGCTTCTACAACAGCAGCAGTGAATGGCCCGGTCCCTTGGAGAGCATCAAGCAAAATCACGATGTTATTGGTGCCATTACATTTGCGTGTTGTTCATATTGTTCTTTAAATAAGGCCTTAAGGAGAAAAAATGAGAACCAAGACCTATCATATAAAGGTACAAGATCCCAAAGATGAATGTAACAGTACTGTATACCTAAAATGTACCAATAAACTCAGTGAGAAAAATAAATAAATAAGGCCTTAAATAGCAGAAAATCTCCAGGGGCAAGACAGGTGAGAGACAAATCAAGCCAGTCCTGAGGACAATTAAAGGAGAAGGCAAAGTCATCTAGCAACTGTAGGACATATGGGCTGTGAGGACCGTGTTCTGTGACTGCCTCACGAAAATCCTTCCAAATCTTAGGGGAGTGGGGATACCAGGGCAATGAATTTTGGACTGTTTGCTGTGGGTTTGCAGGGAAGGCCCTGACTCCCGCGAGGTGTCCTTGGAGGTTGGTCTTGGAGGCATAACTGGATACACAATCAGGAGGGGGTCTCATCTTCTCTATCCAAACCCTGGCTAGAGTCCAAGTCTGAATCATCACCCTTCTGGGAGTGGTAAGATGGAGGCACCCCATATGGGGGCAGATGACGCATATCCTCCTCAGAAGAGGCAGGCACCGGAGGGGGAGGTCGGGAAGATGTCAACTTCCCTTTTTGAGGTGGTTTTGGGGAGGGACTTTGGTGACCTCACCGGAATCAGGAAGCTTGTCCCTCCGGCTGGGCAGAGGGCTCACAGGGGGAAGAATGCGGAAATGGAGATGCCTCTGCTATCTTTTCTGGGGAGCACAAGGTGTCACCATCTTGGGGATCAGGATTTGGTGGGGCATCAGCCACGAGGGCCCGAGATCTGTTCTTTTCTGGCCCACCAAAGCAATGTACAAGGGCGGTAACAATAGGAAAAAAGCACAGAGGAAGCTGAACCTCACCACGAATCTTGGCTCGTTAGGGGTTATTTGTGACGCTATCCCAAATATCTTTATCAAAACTATGGGCTGCTTTGATCCATGGGGATGTGGCTACAACAGCATCCCAGAAGTGATGAGCCTGACTGCTAGACAGGTGGAGGCCTCCGGATTGCAAAAGCTCTTGGAGGAGCTTGAGTTGTGACTCTCGCTGATGAGAGGAAAGATTCCCCATCCTGGTAATCGGGTTCACTCACCTGTCAGAAACACTGTGGATTGCCCTCCAGCAGGCTCACGTTAGGCACCAGATGTAGTTTTTGGTGTCAGTTTTTGAGACCTGTGGAGAGAGGGTGAGGCATGGAGACAAGACCAACTCCAGGCAGGATTTCAGAGAATCACTTCCGCTTTATTGTGTCACGTTACGGGATATAGAGCGTGGGCCTAGTTTGCATGGGGGAGGAGATGAACAGAGAAGATATGGGTGGCATACAGAGACTGGCTGAGTCCAGAGAGTCATCAGTTGTTAGGGAACTAGAGGGCGCAAGGAGCGTGGCCAAGGAGGCGCTCTACACACTGGTTCAGGCAGCTTGCATGCCTTTTTGGTGACCTGTAGTTTGCTACTGGACTTTAGTGTGGCGCACCTTGCTCAGCCAGACTTCTGGAGCGCCCATAGTAATGATTCCAATTTTATGAGTGCAAAGCTAAAGCCAAGCTGTTAAGCTAACTTGCCATAGCTACAAAGTCTCTCCTATGAGCCCTCTGTCTGTGGCAGCCCGGTGTCAGGGAGATATCACAGCACACACAGAGGCCCTCAGAGGCCTGTGCCTACTCTCTCCCCAACAGTGCTCCCCAACACTTCCTGCTGCCTCTATTTTATGGATTACAACTGTGAGGCTCTTGTGTGGTTCTTATTTGGGATCTTCTGATCTGCAGTTTTCTTTATAGATATTTGTACCCTGATAAAAGAAGTTTCAAATGTTTGTGATAGAATAAAAAAACCACAAAGTGTGACAATTATCCTTTTTTAAAAATTCAACATTTTAATTACCATAATACCCATCTGCCTTTTTTTTTTTTTTTTTTTTTTTTTTTTTTTTTATAA
>NW_022900928.1:35986800-36060725 GCF_012274545.1 Fukomys damarensis | reverse complement strand
TTTTTTTTTTTTTTTTTTTTTTGCCAAGCAGAAAAGAAATGGAGCACATGTCATCTCTCTGAAAATGCAAAGCACTTGGATTCTACAGAACTCATTGTGTTTCCTTCGGAGTATACTAATTACGTTTACCCAAGCCATGTGCTCCCAGTTCCAACTGAGAAACATCTACGGTGAAAAAATTCTGCCATGGGGAAGAACAGATTGTGGAACCGGCTGATAAAGGAGGAGCTCCTACGGGGGACAGAGCCCAAGTGCCAACCACTGAAATTCCTTCTGTGTCTGTCAGAGCAGAGAGGTGATGATGGCAAAACAAGAGCTCAAACCAAGTAGAAATTGTTCTAAATTTCTAAAGTGCACGGGCATCTTTTAAGAGAAGAACATATACAATTTTATGATGCCAAGAGATACTGAGGTATCGTAATTGGTTTCTCATCTTTAGAAGTCCTAGCTGGGCCTGATGGCCATTTTGAGCAGCACTGTAATCATAGTGATGGTTACCGTTACACGCCAAATGTTCCTTAGTGTTAAGTCTCTTTGTTCTCAGTCTCACAACACTCCTCTAATTGAGGTATTATTCCCCATGTTAAGAAATGAAATCAATTTAAAATTAAATTGCTCACGATTCTATACCTGGTAAGTTGTAGAGCCAGAATACAAATCTGAGTCTACCTGATTTTGAGGCCTGTATATGCTTTACACCTACCTCATACCATCTCTCAGGGCCAAGATTGTGTTCTCTCCTATACGGCATCTCAAAAGAATGCAGCCTCCAATCAGAACAGGAAGTCCATCTACAAAAGAAAAATATGGTTAACAACATCCAAGGATCATTCCTGTTCTGACGTTCAAAGACAAGGTATCATTTGCATACATGGGCCTCAATCATGCAAGTCTCTACAGAAACAAACCTTAAAAACCTTTTCTGGTTCACAGCTTTTAAAGGCCTCTGATCACAAGATCCCTTTTTTTTTTTTTTTTGCCACCTCCTTACCTCTGTACCCTCTTAATGAAAAGAAGAGCCTAAGCTTGTGACTCATCATATACAAATTTTCTGGATGAGAGAACTGGGCATTCTGTTTCATTAGAGTGAAGGTAAGAATGAGCTTCCTAACCCAGAGATATGGAGCAGTGGATGATTCCTGCCTGGACCTGAGATGAAGTAACATTTGCTCTAAAGGGGTAATTTCCGTATTCCATCAAAAACCTTATAATGAAGGTATCATTAATCTCCTTTTATAAACCTCCATTTACAAACGAGGAAAACTGGAATGCAAAGAGTTAAGTAATTTATTTGAGCTGTAAATGGCAAAGCTAAGATTCAAGCTCCAGCATTCAGGCTCCAAAGTACAGATCTTAGCCACTGTATATTGTACAGTGCTTGCTTTCTAATGCAGTGTCTCATTACCTAGTAGAGATCCACTCCCAAGAATCTAAAGAGCCTAATCAGGGCTGGGGATCTAGCTACATGGTAAAAGACTGCCCTAGCATGTACAAGTCCCTGGGTTCAAGTCCAGCACAGCAAAAAACTAAAAATTAAGACAAATTGAGGAATGGGAAATACAAAAAGTATAGGCTAGGAGACCTCAAAGTATTCTCTGTGGGACGCAAATTCTCAGGGGTGAGAGGTTTTTAGCAAAAGTATATGGGGACAAGAGGAAGCTATTCAAATAAATTAAAGAGTTGTTCTCTTAAACAAAATGGTAATTATTTTCAGAGAGTTTAACAACAGCATGTGACTATTACAAAATCAGGAAGCTCTTTTTATGGGGGGGGAGTTATAAAGAGAAATGCAAGAGAGAATAAAACGGCATTCTGTGAAGTCCCACTGCGAGGAAGGTGGGGGCACTTGAGAGAAGTGCTATAAACCTCCAGTTCTCAACCTCCCCACCCTTACCATTTAGAGCATGGGCTTGGATGATTTCTGAAATTCATCTTTGAGCTTGATTTCTGTAGCTTTAATATAGCTTACAGGTTTCACAATTTTTGAAAAAATAGATAAGTGGATAGACAGAAGATCTGGCTGTTTCCAACAAAGAGATGGTTCCTAGATACCTACTCTGCCTCAGCACCAAGGAAGCAAATGCTTCTCGGCCCAATCCCATAATCTTTTTTTTTTTTCAGCTTTAATTGAGTTTATTGGTACATTTTAGGGATACAGTACAGTTATATTCATTGTTGGGATCTTGTACATCTACATGACAGGTCTTGGTTCTCATTTTTTTCCCTTGTCCTGCCCTCCCTTCACCCCCTCCTCCCCTCCCCACAAACACTTTAATTCCATCTTTTATCTCACATTTTTTTCTTTTCCCTTATTACCCTTCCCCCTACCCATCCCACCTTCCCTACACCTTTAACTCCTTTCTTCCCATTTCACAATGTCAGTAAACTTATTAGGATCTTATGTATTATTGCAGTTTATTCACACCAGAGAAACTATTCGGTATTTACACATGTGTGACTGATTTATTTCACTTAGGAGTATATCTTCAATATGTATCCATTTTCCTATGAATGAATTTATTTTCTCCTTTGTGGCTGAGTAATATTCCATTTCATAGAAAAACTACATCTTCTTTACCCAGTTTCCATCTGATGGGCAAATGGGCTGTTTCCAAGATTTAGCTATTACAAACTGTGCCGCTATAAACATGGGTGTGCATACATCACTGTGATATGATTCTTTTAGTTCTTTTGGAAAGATAACCAGTAGAGGGATGGCTGGGTCAAATGGAACCTCCAGTCGAAGCTCTTTGAGGTATCTCCATATTGATTTCCACAGTGGTTGCACCAGTCTGCGTTCCCACCAACAGTGGAGAAGGGTTCCTTTCTCCCCACAACCCCACCAACATTTGTTGTTGATTTCTTGATAGCAGCCATTCTTTGTGGGGTGAGGTGGAAACTCAGTGCTGTTTTCATCTGCATCTCTCGAATGACCATTGATGTGGAACATTTTTTCATATATTTACTTGCTGCTTTTACTTCTTTGTCTGAGAAATATCTGTTCATTTCGGATGCCCATTTTTGAATAGGGTCTTTATATTTGAGGGGGCTGATTGTTTTGAGTTCTTTAGATATTCTAGATAATAGTCCTTTGTCTGAGGAGCAGCTGGTAAAAATTTTTTCCCACATTGTAGGTTGTCTCTTAGTTCTGCTAATGGTTTCTTTTGCAGGACAGAAGCTTTTTAATAAGATGAGATCCCAGTTGTTGATTCTTTCTGCTACTTCCTGTGCTACTGAAGATTTGTTCATAAAGTCTTTTCCTATGAGATCCAGTTTATCTGTGGCAGGTTGAAATCCAGTTTTTCCAACACCATTTATTAAAGAGGCTATCTTTCCTCCACTGAGGATGGTCAGCTCCTTTGTCAAAGATGAAGGAGCTGAGTACACCAATCCCATAATCTTGAATCTTAAAAAAAGCCAATTGAGAATAGTGGCACAGTCCTGTAATCCCAGGACTCAAGAGGCTGAAGTAAAAGAATCACGAGTTCCAGGCCAATCTGGGCCACATAACGAGACCCTGTGTTGAGCAATCAATCAATCAATACACAAACAAAAGGCAAATAAAACAAAAACAAGAGGGGAAGACGAGCAAGCCGAGAATAATGAGGGTATATAGGACCGCTTGAGCTCTGGAGAAGACTGCAGCTCTCCCTCTTTGAGGATGCGACTATAACTCTCTCCCAGTACTGAAGAGCATAATCTGGCGTCCATGAGAACAGGCTGTGGGGGGCCACAGACATGCTCATCTCTCCCAGGGAGACTTGCAGACCCTCTGGTCTGTGGAACAAGCCATTCTGCGTATTTCCGTAGTATTCCATAAATTGTCTTTTTATAATTTTAATCATGAAAAATCTCAAACATACAAAAATTTAAATACAACACTTTAATGAGTTTCCATGTATTCCTCAACCAAATTCAAGTATGAATGCATGGCCAATCTTGTTTCATTTTGTTCCCCATCTATCTGTCTCTCTCTCTCTCTCTCTCTCTCTCTCTCTCTCTCTCTCTCTTTCTCTCTCTCCACTATGTTATTTTTAAGAAAATCCCAAACAACAAACCATTTCATCACATAATTTTCTCATATATATTGTATACCTCAAAAAGAGGACTCAGGGGCCAGGGATTTAGTTCAGTAGCACTGTGCCTGCCTTGCAAGCACAAGGTCCTGAGTTTGATCCCCAATACCAAATTTAAAAATTAAAAAATTTTATATAAATAAATATTTTAGGCAGGCAGCAGCACCACTGAGCTAAATTCCCAGTCTTAAATAAATATTTTAAAAGAGGACTCAGCCAGACGTTGTGGTGCATGCCTGTAATCCCAGCACTTGGGAGGCTGGGGCAGGAGGATCACTGTGAGTTTGAAAGGCCCTTAAATTTCTCAGAATCCTTTGCTACTGAAGATGATGATATTAAAAACAGAAGAGTATGATAGCTCTGTTTGGCAGTGTACTTCAAGACAGATTTTTATATTCTTTTGTTATTTATTTTTAATGTAATTTCACTGAGGTCAGAGAAATAATGGTCATAAGCAATTGAATCTACTCTCTGAAATTTGATGGCACTTTCCTTGCTCTACTTATATGGTGACTTTTAATGACCAACAGATATTTTATTTAAATGTTTTATTTGTTGAGTACAAAAAGTTCTCTTGATTCATTAGATCAGAGAGACTGAAGATTATGGCACTGGGGCCAAATCTGGCCTGCTGCTTGCTTTTGTAAAGTTTAATGTGAACACAAGCGCACTCAATCATTTAGCTGATCCTCACCGAAAATAGTCTGCCTTCACTTTAGTAGATGAAGCTTTTAATTATGTGATTTAAAATTTTATATTCCATCCTAATTTGCACCTGTTTAATCTGTGTTTCTGATACTGGTATGAAAAAAATGTCTTACTATACCTATGGATGTACCCATTTCTTCTTATAATTCTGACCAATTTTGGTTCATGTTTTTGGCCCTGGGAAGTCCAAGATCTTCACTCTCTCCATACTGTTGCCTTTGTACTTCTTTGGACTTCTTTCACTCTCTGTAGTCCCAATCTCCAAGAAACAAATTCCAAGCTTTTTGAGTGCTTCTCTTGTATTTGACTTGAGGAAAGTACTCAGTACATAGCAGCTGTTGGTAAAAGAAAAACTAGAATGTTTCTATGTCCTATTGGCAAGCTTCCTGTTCCACTCTGTAAACCCAGCTTCTTTCTTACCCCAAACAAAATTATCCTTACCCTTCTCTAAAAAGGTGGCTGATGCTGGTTAGGGCCATGATTGTGAGAAGGACTAAATTTCAGTGATTTTTCCACACAGAGTAGAACAAGCATTTGGAAAGTGACTGGTGGGATTATTGGAGGGAAGATAATTTTCCAGCCACAAAGACTGGCCACAGTCTGAATATTACTTGTCTCCTCTACTCTGAGTCCTATATCTTCTTCCCTTCAGAAGGGAAGACAACAGACCTGGAGGAAGAATCACACCTGGGCAGTGACCTCTGGAGTGATATACAGATCCCTATGGAGCAAAAGGAGTCACCTTGGGAAAGGTACAAGCTGTCTGGTGGTGTAAAGACTAGGAGGAAGAGAAACTACATTATGGTGTTCTTAGATACTTGCCTAAGTACTTTGTCAGTATTTTGACTATATTATCCAACCCATTTTTTAAAAATAGTCTTGAGGAAGCATCAGTATTTGGTTCTACAGATAAGGAGACTAAGCCCCATAACCTAGCCAGGTTACACAGCTAACCTTTAGGTTAGAACCAGAATCTGAACTCAGCTCATTCTAACTGTAGCCCTTTCCACCATGCCATTTTCTGAGACATTGCAACCACATGTAAGGAGGCAGGAGGGGGCTTAAGTAATCTTTAGGGAGAATATGTCTTTTCAGAGGCTCTGTGGAAAGATCAGTGGGATTTCAACTACTGGAGATTGGATAGATCTATTCTAGGCCAAGGGACTGCAGAAGCAAAGGCAGAAAAGCTCAGGAAGTGACTGTGGAACGGAGAGCCATGGGGTGGGCATAAGTTTGAGGTACAGGAAGTGCAGGGGATTGCAATACTGATTATGCCCAAAACATGCTAGAAACATTGCAGGCTGTAAAGAGTTAAACCCTCAAATTGACTCATTTTAAGAAATGAGTCTGACTGAAGCTTATGTGACTTATGAAAGCACCTCATAAGCACCTCGGTAGTGCACAGGTGTTAGCACGGCCTACCCAGTAACGGTCACGGCCGAGATCAGAGTAGTGGCCTGTGAAGCTGTGGGGTGCAATATGAGATAACATAATAGCTGAGGTTGGAGTAGCTCACATCCGAATTCCATTCCTATGACTAAAACTTTCTTGACTAGAAGGACAGATTTAATCGTAACCATATATTTTGTCTATTCTATTCCTAATCCAAGAATGCTCTGTCTTTTCCCTTCACAAGCCTTGCCTGCATAGTATCCATAGCAACTGCATGACTGCACATCCTCACACATGGTTCCCCTTTAGTATATAGTTCACTGTTACTCCAACTGATTACCAATAAAAAAATCAATGGCTTGGATTGATCCGGGCCTTTGCTGGTTGCTCAGCACTGGCTGTCCTGGCTCTCCATTTCTCTATTGTTTTGTGTCTGTGAGTCTTTCTTCAGCCCTGCATCATAACTGGGCAGGAGACTGGAACCTACTGCAGATGTCTCCAGTAGGTAGCAGAGAGGAGGCTGTAGATGTGGGCTAACAACATAAGGAGGACCTGCCCAGGCAGGGTCTTGCCACAGCAGCACAGGTACAACAGAAGAAATAAAACTGCTCCAGAAATCTAGAAAAACTTTTTGTGAATATTTTCAAGAGGACATATTTATAATTACTGACTGACTTACTCTCTCTTTACTGGAACAAAATATCCAGCAACCACAATTTAAAGAAGAGGTGTATTTTCTCTTGCATTTTCAGTCCATGGTCAGCTGGTTCCAGGGCAGAAATGCATGGTGGTAGGGTATGGGTAGCAAAAATCTGTTCATATCTTGGTAGCCAAGAAGCAGAAAGAAAAGGGAGGGAATAGGAAGGGAGACACACCCTTCCAGGGACAGGCCTCCTCCAACCAAGTCCTGCCTCCCAACGAACTCACAGGTAGAATAATCTACCTCTAAGCACAGAGTCACCATGATCCTGTTACCCTGCAAAAAAGTCCTCCTCTGTGTGCAACAGAGTTTTGGGAGGACATTCTAGATCCAAACCACAATTACAAATTTCACTTAATAGGGGTAAAGGAGAAAACTGCTTCCCTCAGTAGAGCAACAAGTAAGCAAACTGTGGCTCATTCCTACCCCGGAATACTAAGCAACAGAAAATAAATGTTGACAGCATCATTATTCACCTTAGCCAAAGGTTGGAAACAGCCCAATTATCCATGAACTGATGAATGGATAAATAAAATGTGGAAAATCCACCCACTCCACCCCTACATCAGGCCAACCCCTCTTGTCTGCCCCACCCCTAGCTCCACTGAGCATGAGTAAATGAGTATGAGCACACCCACAAGTTCTGTTTGTTCTCTGCTCCCTGGAAACAGCCTTCCCTAGCCACCCTTCAGGCCTATGGGGACAAACACTGATTATGCCTGGGAACAGCCTGTGCAGAAGGGGACACTGGGACAGAGAATTCTGGAGCCCTAAGTTTCCAGAGGTCTAGAGGGCTGTGCACCCTGTGGAGAGAGACGTGGACAGAAAAGAGTTAAGTAGATCTAAGTCTCAGAACGCAGGGCAGACCCCTAAGTGCTCAGATCTATAGGTGCACTGGATTTAATTAGCCATGGTCCGTTGCTCCCAGAAGTTTACAATCTAGGCAATATTATAAGACTTGGAATCTCAGCATTTCAGCCTTGTTGAACTTCAGTGAACTCAATGTACTCCCTCTGAAGGGCAGGTTCTGCAGGCTGATTCAAGAAGCCAGGAATGATGAAGATAGGCTACAACAGTCACTAGTTAGTGCCACATGCTGTGCTCCAGCAGTGACCCCAGAGCAGAATTCTGAAAGCTGGACTCCCATGTAACTCTTGATGATTACAGCAGTTTTATTTCTGGAAGTAGCCATGTCATTTCTGCCAACACCTAAGCCACCGGCTTGTCACGCTCTCTCGTACTACCTGGGTAAAAGTGGCTGCAGCTGAATTTCAAGGGACCACTGTCACTCTTAGCTCCTCAGCTTCCGGTGAATCCTCTCCCTATTTACAGAATGCCTTTTTACCTGCAACTTCCCTTCAACAAGGGCCAACCGGGCCTTCGTGCATCACATGTAGCTGAAGTTGGCCAAATGTTCTGCCTGCCCCAGGCCCTGACAAGTTTGGAAAAAGCTGCAAATTGCCTGGTTCCCTCTCTCAGGCACATATACCTTTGCAAAGAAAGCAAAACAAGGGGCTGGGAGGTGGCTCAGTGGCACCACACCTGCCCGGCAAGTGCAAGGTCCATCTCTCTCAGAAGTTTACAATCTAGGCAATATTTAAAGACTTGGAATCTCAGCATTTCAGCTGGCACCACAAAAAGAAAGAGAGAGGGTGGGTGGGAGAGGCTCTCTATATTATTGCAGGGCATGGAAACATAATATAGTCTATCTCCCTGAATGCACATTACCCCAAATTTACAGAGACAGAGTACCTCTTCCTTGACATGGCATTTTCAGTTCTGCAGCCTATAATTATAACCCCTCCCTTGTGCACTCTACTGAATTTTGCAAAGTGCTTTCGCATAAATTATTTCTTCTGTTGTGGCTTTTCTAAAATGAGACATTTAATTGATTAAATCTCCTTTATCATAAAATTTAATGCTATAGATTTCTAATTACTGATTTTATCTGGACATCAAATTATACTGTTGTGGTCATTTTGTTGTAAATGCTTATTTCCGTTATGGTTTCTTACTTAATCTATAAAGTATTTAAATTTTAAATAACATTAAATTTTCCCTTCTAGTTTTTTTTCATTGTCACTTCTGGCATCCCCCACCTTTCTCCTCGGTTCAATTTAAGCACTCTATCTGGTAGTTCAGAGAAGGCCTGTAAGTGGTAAATTTCCTCAGCTTTTATCTGAAATTGCTGTTTTTCCCTCACTCTCCAGTGAAATTTTAACTATGTATAGAATTCTAAATTGACAGTTACTTCTTCTCAGCACTTAGAAGATACTTATCCTCCTGCCTCCTAGGGAATAAGTTGCCAAGGGTTCTTTGTTGCCATCAAGAAATAAGTAACCTATTCTTCCTTCTGGTTGTGATATTTAAGATGAATCTTTGATACTTTGCATTGTGACTCTGAAGTGTTTAGCTGGAGCTTGCACTCCACTCTCCTGTGTGTGTGTGTGTGTGTGTGTGTGTGTGTGTGTGTCTGTATGTTTAAATAATGCTTAGGATTCACTGAGCTTTTTAAATATGAAAAATAGCTTTGATGAGAAAAATTCCCAGTCATTATTTCTTTTTTCTTTTTGTTTTTTTTTGTTTTTTTTTTTTTTTTTTGGTTTTTTGAGACAGGGTCTCACTATGTAGTTGAGACTGACCTGGAACTCACTATGTGGCCCAGGCTGGTGGCAAAATCACAATGATCCTCCTGCCTCAGCCTCCGAGTACTGCGATTATAGGGGTGGACCACCACACCTGGCTTTCAGTCATTATTTTTTAAATGTTATCTCTTCTCTTTTTTAAGCTCGTGTTAATCTTCTCCTTCCATCCTTCCCTTTTATTAATATTTATTTACTTATTTTATTCCATGTTTGCATATTGGTATTCATTTTCTCTGTAGAAATGGATTATATTCAATGAATAGTATTAAAAGTAATATTAAAAATTGGTTTTGTCCATCTCCTGAAATTTTTAATGAACACATTTTTCCTTTTTAGAAGTGCAAATAATTTTTTTCTGCTTGTTATTAACATGGTTTAGTGCTTTTCAAGTCTGCTTCTTTTTACAGTCTTTCTTCTCTTAGGGTTTTAATTTCTTTTTGGTATTTGTTTACACCTTTAAAAATGCCTACAGTCTCTGACATTACTCTATGTTATACAATTCTTGCAGCTTTAATGCTTCTGTTTTGAAGTCTATTGGCTTTTTTCTCATGTGTTTCTGGATGGGTTTTTAGCTTCGAATTTTAAGCTCATCCCACCAGGCTTCACCTGGGAGGATACTGGATAGTTTGGATGAAGAAATGTTCACTATGACCGATGGATGTGTTGCAGCAAAAGGATGCAGGAGCCACCTTAAAGATGCTCCCACTGAGCCGGGCACCGTGGCGCATGCCTGTAATCCCAGCACTCGGGAGGCTGAGGCAGAAGGGTCAATGTGAGTTCAAGACCAGCCTAGGGTGCACAATGAGTTCCAGGTCAGTCTCAACTACATAGTGAGACCCTGTCAAAAAAACTAAGATGCTCCCACTGGAAAAAAATGGAACGAGCTTCAGTAAGAATAACACCTGCAATTGATGACAACACATCACATACGTTTAAAGACATAAAGGGTGATACTTTAAAAACATTTATTTTATAATATTTTAAAACCCTTTATTGATCATTTTAGAGGATGCTTTATTCCATCTACCCTATGCCAAAAGGTAAATGAAGAGTTGATAAGAAGCACTGCTTGATAGAAGTGTTCTAGTTAGTAGATGGAGACGAGACAGGATAGATTAAGAAATCTTCCAACTTCAAATAATATAAGCAATCTTCAGTGACTGTCAAACTCACACAAATGGAGACAAGAAATAATGTCTGTTCAAGTGGAAATATACAGTCCCATTGTGCTATGGTTTAGATAGAGAATACCCTCCCCAAAGTCTCACGGGTCCAGAAGTGGGGTTTCTGGAAGGTGACTTGATCAGGGGTGCTCTACACTCATCAGTGGGTTGACTGACCAATTGACTGACTAATGGATGACATAGCTAAATGTACTGTTAGAAGGTGGGGCCTGGTTGAAAGAGGTGCACCACTGGGTGTGTGCTTCGGGAAAGTGTATCTCTCTTTCCAGCTCCTCCCTTCTCTTTCTGCTTTCTGGATGCCATCAAGTGAGCAGCTTTCCCCTGCCGTGCCCTTCCACAGTGTTATTTTGGCCTCAAAACCAGCTGACCATGGACTAAAACCCCAAAACTTAAGCCAAATTGAACCTCTCTTCCTTTAATTTGTGGATATCAGGTATTTTGTCCCAGTAATGGGAAAGCCGATAAATAAATATTATAACTAGTGTCACACTATAAAACATGTTTAAGTCCCACAAAGCTTAAGACCTTACACAGGAGACCGTGGTGGCTACACAATTAAGTTGGCTTTCTACAAAGCTGTCAATATAAAAAAGGAGGCAACCCTTGATAGTCAATCATTTCCCTATTACACACAACTGCACAATTCAAAAATATACATCCTATATTCTGAAGGCCCTATATTCAGGTGCACAGAATATGTACTTCACAGGTAACAATATGTGTTTTGCCCACTGGGTGACCAAATGGTGTTTTCAGCCATTTGGATGACAACTTTTTATTGTCACTGATTCTGTCTCTAGTTATATATATAAAATCTCAGCCTTAAATAACCTCATACAGATAAACAAACTAAGAAAGAAGCTTTAAAATACTATAAACACCAGCTTTTCTTCACGTAAGGCTTGATTTGGGGAACAACAGAATATGTCATCCAGATTTTCTATGAATCCAAAAGTACTATAACAAGAGCAGTCTAATTCTCAGTCATGAGGAACACAGATGGACGTAGACAGGCCTTTGGTGAGAAATAAAATCAGACTTTCAAGAGAGAAGTTCCCAGAAAAGCTCACTGTAAATGTTCTCTGTCATTATTGATATGTTGAATTTTATTAGCTCCTTCCTATTAATAATGTGGAACCTAAGCATTTTAATTAAAAATCACTTTGAATCCTTGATGCCATTTGTTTCTGGTACATTTAGTTCCTGGCCCTTGTATAGAAAGGCTGGGGATGAAAGGCAGAGTGTTATTATCTGAACAGAAATCACGCAGGAGAACTGATTAGAGACCCAGGTGAACAGGAAATGGAATAAACAGTCACTGTTCCCTAACAGGAAACCACTAATTAGATTTTTTTAACTCAGCATAAATGCCTCCTAAATTGATGTTAATACAGAACCTCACCGTATATTGATTTGATTTTCCTGATTCAAAGGATGTGCTGGCTGGATGTGTCCCTGCAGGCTTAATCGTGCTGTGTATCTTACAGCAATGGTTGTATTGAAATGTAAATAACAATGCTGTGAATCATCCTTTATGCCTGCAGTGGCTGGAAGTTGGTATTTCTAAGTTATTATTTTTTACTTTCTCTTGTCTTGGCCTTAGAAATATAGAGAAATGGCCAGAACTCATTCCCAGGTCAGACAAACAAATAAATCTGTATTAAATACACACTAGATCCATGAGATTAAGCCCTTGCATCAGAGTTGCAACTCATTAGTTAAGAAGCCCCAGCCATCAGTCTTCTGTCAGGATGTCAGGTCAACAAGCCTCAGAGTTGACACCAGGTCACTGAAAGAAAGTGCTACAGAGAACTTTTGTAAATAATCTAAAACCTACAAAATGTTAGGAAAATGTACAATGACTTCTGCTGTCTCTAACAGCAATCTGCTTTGTTTAGTTCAAAAGTAACAGACACCGGAGGTACTGACCATGAAGTGGGACATGTGCCCTCATCCCTAACCTTGAACACCACCTTCCTGTGCACTAGAATAGACAAATCTTAAGGTAAACTCCCTAACTACAAGGAATTGATACGTCTGGGTTAAAGTGACTGTCTTGTTACTGTAATTTGTACATGGTAACATGAACTGAAGAAATGAAATATAATCACCTAAATGAGATCATAGCTGTAAAACCTATAAAAGAGGAAGCTGCAACCTAATAGGAGGTCAATCACTGGCACTGCCTTTTGAATATGATCAACCCTTTGAAACAAAATAAACTTTTTTATTATTTTACTTCCATTCAACTAGTCTCTATGTATGTGCCACTTGCCAATTCCTTCTGCAACAAAAGTACTTTGGGCAGGTCTGGGGATTTAGCTCAGTGGTTCGGTGGCCTGCCTTGCAAGCGCAAGGACCCGAGTTCAATCCCCGGTACCAAAAAAACAAAAAAACAAAAGTACTTTGGGCAATTACATTATTCAGGACAGCATGGCCTTCTTTTGACAACTGCATCATTTGAGGAGAGAAGTCAGGAAGGATCAGAAGAGAGCCCGAAAAGGATATACATAAAGGAAAACAGAGAAAAGTAAATGAAAAGTGAGAAAACTATTTGCTTGGTATAAACACAGCAGAGGACGTTTGCAGCACTTGAAGATACAAGCCTGACACAACAAAACTCTATCCACCCCCAAAATGAACTGAAAGGCAACTAGACATATACTCAGAGCTAATATCAGGGTAAGGGTGGATAGGTACAAATCACTGTCCTTCCGTTAGCTTCAGTCAGAGCAGTCCTTTCCCAGGATCTTCCAGGCTCCAGAGTGATGGTGGCTGCATGATTTTGAATCTTTCCCATCTTCTCCCCCACCTCCACTCAACTTGCAGAAAAACAAAATCAACAAAGAAAACAAAGCCTCATCTGATTTGGATCTTCAGCAGTTCTAGAAAATAGAACATGATGACCTTCAAGTTATCTGCTAAGACTCCATCCATCAAATGAGTTGGAATATACAGAAAGCGACTAGAAGGGAAAAATTCTGCAGCTGCCACTACTTGCCTGCAATTGCAAACCAGTGACGGGGAAGAAGTTTAGGAGATTTCAGGAAAAGAATAGAGAAGAGCAGAGAACTTAGACAAGACACAAGCACCTCTGGAAGGTTCAGGTCCAAAATCAAATGCCAAAATACTGAGTATAGGCCTGCTTGACTTCAACGTTCACATCACTTTTTACATGGAAGGGGTATGAAAGTGTGACAGCAGAGGGCAGCCCCAGGAAGAAGTGCTTTAGGGGAGATACCAGATAGGAAGAAAAGGGTAGTACCAGATGGAGACAAGGCGGTGAGAAATAAAAAGAAAATAAAAGGGGAAAAAATTCAGAATCCTGCAGAAACAAAAGAAGAGTAAGACATACTGTTCCATAAATTTCCTGGAGACATGAAAGAAATGTCTGTCTCGGAAATAACAGGTGGCTAATGGTCCAAAGAATGACTCTGATAAGTCCAGCTTGGCCAGTATGTGAGTTTATTAGGGGTTACTTAGAGTAGTTGACGGCTTGCAGGCTGCAGCTCTACTAAAGCTGCCAGGCACCCTTTGCTAAAATACTGGTTGTAGGCCGGGCATGATGGCGCACGCCTGTAATCCCAGCACTCGGGAGGCTGAGGCAGGAGGATCACTGTGAGTTCAAGACCAGCCTGGGCTACATGGTGAGTTCCTGGTCAGTCTCAACTACATAATGAGACCCTGTCTCCAAAACAAACAAACAAAAAAAAAAAAATACTGGTTTTATAGGTAGCTTAAGCTAAAGTAAACAACAAAAAAGCAGAAAAAAAGACAAGAGTTCTTGGGAAAAGTTGTCTATCCTCTTTTCCCATTCCACCCTTACAGGGAATTCTGCCAGTCTCACTACCAGAGTCCAGCAGTGGTGGTGTGGCCTTGTTGTGCTGCACTCCGGCACACCGTCTCAGCACCTGGTAGGGCCCCTCAAGACAGCTAAAAGCGGCCCACTACAAGATGGGGTTACTTTGGCTAGGCCGGGAAGACTATCCTCCCTACAAATGCCAAACCCTCCCCGTGAGACTACCACCAGTAACACCACTTGTCACAAATAAACCGCAAGGGAGAGGACAGAACTGACATGAAAGGGTGCCCTCAAATTAAGACTCCATCCATGAAATGAATTGGAGCATACAGAAAGCAAACCACAGCCACTCAAAACTACTGTGCCTTAAAACACAAAAATACAAGAAAAATACAAGAAAGCACTATTGCTGATGAAAATTCTCTCAAAAAAACCCATCACAAAAATGGAAAAACTTTTATCACAAAACTGCAAACAGAATTAAATATTCTCAAATAAGTATTTGGGAGTATGGAAAATACCTTTACAAAAATAGAGACCAGGGCTGGGGATCAGTGGTTCCGTCACCTGCCTTGCAAGCACAATGTCCTGAGTTCGATCCCCGGTACCAAAAAAAACAAAAAACAAAAAAACATTGAGACCATATATGATATGGACCCCCCCAAAAAAGGAGTGATATAGTGGAAATTAAAAGAGAACTAAACTAAGGATGAAAATCAAAGAAAAAATCAAGTCATACCAGAAAAAATAAATTCGAACCTGCCTCCCACAGGTGTCATGAAGATTATCTCTGCAGCTTCCATGCTTTCTCCCTTTCCTCCCTCTTTCTCCAAGTCTCCAGCTTCATCCTACGCTGCCCCGTGTTTATGAGGATAAGCATCACACCACTTCACTACCAGTGAAGTCACCTGGCAAAACCACTCAGGATCCTGACCCTGGAGCTTCCCTATCTTCAGAGCAGAGCACTTACACAATACTAAGAGCATAACCATATAGCTTTGTTATGCTAAAAAGATCCCATCTGAAGAATCTCATTTTCCTTCTCCCTGTGTCCTGACCGCTCCACTAACAACTGGGATTTTCAAGTGTTGTGCTACAGGGGAGAAAAGGTACTATCTTCTGCCCATCATAGACTCGTGGTTGACATTCCATAACAAAGATTCACAACAATGAAAGAAAAGCATAATAAATTACTTAAAGAAAGTTTTACATAATATGGGAGTCAAAGACTCAGGGGAAAACAGTGTATTTTTATGGACAGTCAAGGTTATGATCTAATGTATCAAGTCCATTTTTTCCCCTAGAATCCTGGTGTGACACTTCTTTTGCCTGAGTATAAGACAAAACACCTGTCACATGGGGATCTTCAGGGATAAAGAGGAGGAAAGCTCAAGAATGACCTTTCTGACCCTCAGGGTTTTTTTTCAGTTTCTCATAGCTTAATACTTCAGGGAATTCTGCTCTGAGCCTTAATAGTATTCTTTATCACTTCTTCAACTCTACAGTAAGGCACAAATTATTCAGATAGATGAAGTCTGTCAAGTAGAAATATCCTAGATGAATTGCAGAAATATCTAGAAGCTTAACATAGAAGTGGAAAACTACACAAACTGAAGAAAGAATAAAAATCAGTGATAGCTAAAACTAAACCATTAGACGTAATTTTATATTGACTGCACTTGAAGCACTTAAAAATCAGTGATAGCTAAAACTAAACCATTAGACGTAATTTTATATTGACTGCACTTGAAGCTTTAGGAAAGCTTCTATGTGAGAATTTCCTCAGCAGTCTTTTTCCTTATCTCACCTTTTCCCAGTGTCTGTGAGGCCCATTCTTTCTTTCAACTCATTCTGGATCTTTTTCTCATTACAGTTGAAGTCTGATGAGCTGCTTCCTGGTTTGGTCCCACCACAGCTCTCATTGGAACTACTAGTCCTCTTGCTTTGAGGTCACCAGTGCAGGCGGCCTGCCCCACCCTCTACCAAGCATTTCTTTACCTCAGCCCATTGTAGAAAACCTTTGGCCTTCTGAGCTAATAAAACCTCATCATCAAGGACCTCAGTGTCCAAGGGCGACATCATGATTTCTGGGTCACCTAAAGAACACACCATAGAAAACTAAGATCTATCATTTATCCATTTCCCATAACCATTCTTAGTCTACCACCTGCACACCTTGTGGAAAGAAATGCCAGCCCAAATTCTGGGCTTTCCTGTGGGATTTACAGTATCTCTGGACATGTGAGAGGGGAAGCAGAGCATTAGGTCATGTTTTACATCTTTAAGCTTCTATTATGCTGACTACTGACCCACCACCATCTTCAGTGACTGATTCCAGAGACAGGAAGGAAAGTCATCCGCACGGAAATTTCACCTCTCTCCCTCTCTCTCACCTCTTCCATGCAATACCAGGTCACTGAAGTTCCTCTTCCCTCCAGGAAGTAAGTTTCTTATGTCACAGTCTCTTCCTTTCCTCATTTCAGAGTATTAGTCTAGTCCTAAAAGAGGAAAAGAGACTATTAACAAGTTGTGGAAAAAAAATGCAACAAGAATAATTTGAAAATTGTGTTTCACACACACACACACACACACACACATATAAATTGAATTTTGGGAAACTTTAACGGTGCTGCCAACTTTGGAAAAAGTCCTTCCAATTTACTGTGTTGACTTGGCATTGTACAGAAATGGACAACCATATTGGTCTAGAAATGTTAATTTATTTTATTTTATTTTTTTTCCATGTGTACAGGGGTAACACATCGTACTAAATATGTAAGGTCATATCTATGTGGGTTTGATTACAGAAACTAATAAAGTATTCTCTAAATAATGAAAAAAGAATAAGATAAGACTATAACAGCGAGAAGCAATTTAAATATGTTCAGGGACCATTTTCATCTCCAGAATTAAAGATTATTTTGATGTTACATCATTGCCTTTTCTCTTTTACTTTCCTTTTTAGTTTTATTTTAGGATTCCCTATTTTTAATGTTCATACAGAGATTTCTTTAACTGAAATACCGAATAGTTTCTTTGGTGTGAAAAACTATACTAGTACACAGGATCCTAATGAGACAATTAATAATGTGAAATAGGAAGTAAAGGGCTAAAGGTGTAAGGAAAGTGGGAAGGGTGGAGGAAAGGTAATAAGAGAGAGGAAAAAAATATGAGAAACTGAAGAAATGGAAATAAAGTGTTTGTAAATGGGGAGGGGAAGGGGGTGAAGGGAGGGCAGGGACAAGGGGAAAAATGAGAATCAAGACCTATTATGTAAAGGTACAGAATCCCAGTGATGAATGTAACTGTATTTGTATACCTAGATTGTACCAATAACCTCAATAAAAAAGAAAAAAACAAAAAAAGAAAATTGTGTTAGTAACTTTTTTCTTACTGCTGAGACAAAATACCCAACATCCAACGTTAAAAGCAAAAGGTTTATTTGGCTTTCAGTTTGTACAGATTTCAGGTCATAATCAGCAGCTCCAAAGCAGGGTGGCAGAGGCATAACAATCAATTTGTGGCAGCAGAAGCAGCAAAAAGCAACAAGAGACCTTAACATCATATTTCAGCCCCTTCCATGCTATCCAGACTACAGGGATGAGGGTGGGGCCAAACAAGTCCCTCGCGTGTAGTGGTTCAGTAAGCACACACCCTTAACCACAGCATCACACATTCCAGATTCAGCTACCTTCAAAAATGACTACATGATGCCGGGGATTCACTCAGTGGTACCGTGCCTGTCTTGCAAGCACAAGGTCCTAAGTTCGACTCCAGTACCAAAAAAAAAGGTGGGGGTGAAGGGAGGGCAGGAGTAAGGGGGAAAAATGAGAACCAAGACCTGTCATGTAAAGGTACAAGATCCCAATAATGAATATAACTGTACTGTATACCTAAAATGTACCAATAAACTCAATGAGGAAAAAAAGAAAAGAAAAAGAAAATGACTGCATTTTGAGGCTTTGTAGGGGGACATTGAGACACAAGCCACAGCAAAAATATTATCTCTAGGGACCGGGGATTTAGCTCAGCGGTTCAGTGGCCTGCCTTGCAAGTTCAAGGACCAAGTTCAATTCCCGGTACCAAAAAAAAAAAAATTATCTCTGTCTGGTGTGCAAAGCTAAAAATGTAAATGAGGATCAAATTGTATAATTGACATTGTGAAACAGGAAGAAAACCTCTAAAGGAGTAGGAGGGGTAGGGGAAAGGAAAGAAGGGAAAAGAAAAAATATGAGAAAAGGAAAAACGTGGAAACAAAGTCTTTGAAAATAGGGAAGGGTGAGGGGGTGAAGGGAGGGCAGGGGTATGGGGGAAAAATATAAGAACCAAGGTACAGCAATTAAACGCACAAGATCTCAATGATGAATGTAATTGTACTGTATACCTCAACTGTACCAATAAACTCAATAAAAAAATTTTTAATAAAATTTGATGATGCCAAAAATAAATATATTATCTCTGTTTCATACATAAAGCAGCAAGCCATCCAAGAGGCTCGTGTTAAACACTAATTAAAGTGCTAGAGGAGATTAGAAGAGTTCAAGGGAAAAGCAATCACTGGTGCTTAGATAGTTCAGGAAGATGATATAAAGTTTGTGGAATTCAAGCAGGGTTTTTGTTTTTTGTTTTGTGTGTGTGTGTGTGTGTGGTACTGGGAGTCGAACTCAGGTCCTTGCGCTTGCAAGGCAGGCGGTGGAACCACTGAGCCAAATCCCCAGCCTTCAAGCAAGGTTTTGAAAAATTCAAATTCCTCAGAAAAGCAGAAAAACAAGCTGGCGCTCCAGGAGGAAAAGTGAGGCGAGCAACAGCATGGCCTGTGTGAAGTCTCCAAGTTCACCAGCTCGGATGGAGCAAAGGGTTTGCTTAAGAGGAAAATACAAGGGCTTGATTCCCAGGTTGTGATGAACTTTGAATGCCAGACTAGGCACTGTCATAAATGCTGCCTTCTACATCCTCACAAATACTCAGTGAGGCAGCGATTCCCCTATCACCATTGTACACAGAAGCACTCAGAAGCTCCAATAGAGTAAGGGACTTGTGTACGACTGTAAGGAAAGTTAAAACTTTAAGTTGGAAAGGCCTGGGTTAAGGCTTTCGGCTCTCTAAGGCACATAATCACTAGTTCACCTCTTCTTTCCCTGGATACCTGGCCAGTTCCTGGGAAAAAACAGGAAGGACTTTGTTAAAAAGACCAGATGTTCTTAACATCAAGATAAGGAATGTGATGCATTCCGCCCCTCCCGGACCCCTGGCCAGGGCCTGGTTGGGACGTGACTGCAAGCACATTCACCTTTTTCGCGCCAAAAGTTCAGGTAGTTTTACTACCTTTGTCTAGAGAGCTATAAAAACAGCCCACCTAGCCCAGGCTGCTGCTGCTGTCTTACGCCCGGGATTGAGACCTGTAGCCGAAGGGATTGCTGAAGAGACCCGTGCTGTGTTGCGAGTGATGAACCTAATTCCTCCAACATTCCGGTGTTGTTGCCAGAGAGCCTAAGGGTAATTTCCCGGATAGAGTCCCTCTTGCTGTTAGAGGACTCTCCTCTTTCTCTGTCCTCTCCATTCTTACTTTTGTTTTCTGTATGCGCATATCCTTCAATAAACTTTCCCTTTTGTACTTATTTAAGGCTGGTGGACGTTCTTTTAGCGGATCGAGCCAAATTAATTAGGAGACCGTGCACGGCAAAGGGCAATAAATAAAATTTGTCCTTACAACGACCGAACAGCCAGTTATTTGCAAAGCCTCTATTTATCAAGTCAGGATTTTCATACAGATAAACTTAGAGTTATTGGCTAACACTAATTTTTCTGATGAGGAAAGGCTGCTATCCATATACAGGGCATTTCCAGCCTCCCATCATACCACAGTGATACATGCACATGCATGTTTATAGCAGCACAACTTATAATAGCTAAATTCTGGAAACAGCAATATGCCTACCAACAGATGAATGGTTAAAGAAAACGTGTTTTTAATATACAATGGAGTACTAATCTGCCATAAAGAAAGATAAATATGAATCATTTGTAGGCAAATGAATGCACCTCGAGACCATAACCTTAAGTGAAATAAATCAGACACAAGTTTAAGCATCACAATGTTTCTCTGGTGTGAGAAACCCAAAGGGTAAACAAGGAGCACAATGAAGGGCAGATATCGTGAAGTAGGAAGAACATGTACAAATAGGAAGGTGTGTTAGTTACTTTTCTCTTCTTGATGAAACAAAATATGAACCACCCCAAGTTTCAGGGGGAAAGATTATTTGGCTTATAGTTTATAGTGGTTTCAGTACATCCTTGGCTGGCTCCAATGCAGGGTGGCAGAGGGGCAACAGTTCATAGCTGCAGAAGACAGCAAAAGCATCAAGGCGTCTTAACAGCACCTTCTTGCCTCTTTGACCTTATCCACACAACTTAGGGCAGGCAGCACTCACATCCTTAATCCTAGTGCCCTGGAGCCTAGCACTGCACTGTGAATCAATTCCAATGTCACACACTCTGGATCCAGCCACCTCCAAAGAAGCCCCACTCAGTTTCATGAAGCTTTGGAGGGACATCTAAACATAAGCCACAGCAGAAGGGGGGCAAAGGAGGGGAGGAAGAAGGAAAGAAGGGAAAAGAAAGAAAAGAGAATGGAAAGAAAACATTGGAAACAAAGCTTTTGTAAATGGGGTGAGAAAGAAGGGTCGAACGGAGGGAAGAAGAATGAGAAAAAAGAAGAATTAAGATACATTGTGTGTAGGTACAAACTCCCTATTATGAATGTGATCGATGTGTATGGAAAATAGTACTAATAAAAAAATAAAATTTAAAAAAGAAAAGAAGGGGCCAGGGATTTAGCTCAGTGGTTCTGCCACCTGCCTTGCAAGAGCAAGGATCCGAGTTCAATCCCTGGTACCAAAATAAATAAATAAATAGATAGATAGATAGATAGATAGATAGATAGATAGATAGAAAATAAATAAATAAAAAGAAAAATGAGAGGGAAGGGAGAGAGGCTGGAGGAGAGAGAAAGGAGATGAAAAAGGGAATCAAGATGTTTTACGTACACGTACCAACTCCCCACAAGGAATGTGAACATTATGCACTGCAAACATGTACTAATAAAAAATTTTAAGTAAAAAAAAAAGACATTTTAAGCTTCATCAACACACACACACACACACACACACACACACAAACACACAGAGTTACCCTAAGGGCAATATAAATTATTTTTTCAGTTTGAACTTTCATATGTGTGTTGTGTTAACAATTGAAGCCAAATTAAATTTCTCCCTCAGTATTCCCTAGAATGTAGTTTACTAAGCAAAGCCCTTTCCCATATGCCAGAGGCTCTGAAAACATGACCACATGAGGTAAAATCATTGCTGTTACAAGCTCCATTCAGTTTACTTTGAAAGGTCATTAAAAGTTGCTTCTGTCAGAGTGCAGATCTTGGAAATGAGACAGGTTTGTAGAGGTGTTACGGGAGCTGATGGGCTATCATCGCTGTGGTCCATGGACAAAAACAATACAGGGAGCCCAGCACAGGTGTGTTTGGACAGGAGATGAACAAAAGATGTGGGAGAACTACCAGCACTTGAGTGGTGGATTATGCACTTAGAAGGAGCCCAGCTAACACAGTCTTCACAACCTCCACTCTATGCTCTCAACTAGCTCCAGGATGGATAAGGCTCAGTGTGACACTTAACTCCTATTCAACATCTTCACTTCGAAACTGATACAGGTCTAGGAGTCTTTGAGTCGATAACACCCTAAACTTCCCTTAACCTAATTACAGTCATTGCATCACAATTAGGTTAAGTGTATCCTTTTGATCCTAATCAATCTCCAGCCTAGAGGTGTGGACTTTTTATTCACCTTTCTGGCATTTCCGTCTTAGTGCTTAATTTTAGCTTTTTCTCTGAAACTTCCTCAGAAAATGGGGCAGAATTCTCAACTGTCTCTTAAAGGACAATGTGTTCTCTCTTTTTTTTAAGCCCATTTATTTATATTAATCATAGCTATAAGAATAAACCCTCACTTCCATGCATCAGTGGATTTGAGTCAATGAGCAAAGTGCACTAAATGTCAGTGATTTAAACAAATATTCACAAAGAGATTCTGTCCATTCTGTATGTGGAGTGCCACATAGAGAAAGGAATCCTAGTTATGGGTGTGTGTATGAAGACACTGCATGTTCCTGGAGCTCCCCCCAGCTCCCAGATTCTGTAAGACAGGCTAGTACACTCAGGTTTGACACGGTGCTGCCTCTGCAATTCCTATTTTGTATACTAGAATCCAATGCAAAATGAGCCCCTTTCCAATTCATGTCCCCAAAGAAATTCTGTCCACAGATGTGTCCACATTATTGCCTTGTTAAACTTTGGAAACTTTTGAGTTTTTTATGTCAATTCCTCTTGTAAAAATGGTCCTCAATACACTCTGCTTTCCATACCTTTGGATCTTTGTACATTTTTGGCCTCAATGCCCAAGGCACTGCTTCCCTAGAATTTATATTCTCGGAAGCCTCCCATCAGTATCCCCAGAGGAATACAATATTTCTGTATGTATTCTAATCATACATTATGTAAACGGCAGTCACTCCTTATCCTCAGCTCTACAGTTTCCGTTAGCCATGGCCAGCAACAATCTGAAAACAATATTAAATAGAAATTTCCAGAAATAAGCTATTCACAAATTTTCGATTGTGTGGCATGTCAGGTAATATGATGAAATTTTACACTGTGTCATTTTGTGCCACCTAAAATGTAAAGCATCCAGGAACGCGTGTGTGTGCGTGCGTGTGTGCATGCGTGCATGTGTGTGTGTGTGTACTACTCTAGTTACTTAGTGGATCTCAGTCATTTGACAGACTGACTCAGTATTATGGCCTGTATTTAGATGTCTCCCTCCTGCCTCATGTGGTCGTAAGTGGGGCTTTTTGCAGCTGGTTGGATCTAGGGCCTGTGATGATAGGATCAAGGATGTGACAGTAGGACTGATTCATGGTAAGATTCTAGGATTAAGGCTGCCTCCCCCTGGGTGTGGGCTGTCACCCCTAAGGGTGGGTACCCTAAATGAGATATAAGAGACAGAAAGAGGGTTGCTGCTTGCCACTCGATGCTTGCTACTTTGCTGCTTTGCTGCCTTCCTGCCTTCTGCCCTCTATGAGCTATGTTTCTCCTCTGTGATGCCCCTCTGCCATGCCACCCTGCCTGGGAGCCAGCCAATGATGAACTGAAACCTCTAGAAATTGTAAGCTACAATAAACTTTTCATCCCTTAACTTTGGGGGTCAGATATTTTGTCTCAGCAACAAGAAAAGGAACTAAGATACCCAGTAAGTATCACAGAGTGTGTGCTCAAGTAGCTCTTATGTTACTTAATAATGATCCCAAATCATGACAGTAAAGGTACTCTCAATTCAGATATGCCAAAGAAAAATCACAAAATGCTTCCTTTTAGTGAAGAAGTAAAAGTACAATAATATCTTTCAAAGAAAGAGGTCACACTTACATACCTTTTACTATAGTGTATTGTTATAACTGTTCTAGTTTATTATTGTTACCATGAATCTCTTACTGTGCTAAATTTATAAAGTAAAGCTTAACATAGGTATGAATGTATAAGAAAAACACAGCATGTTTAGGGTTTGCTACTATCTATAGTTTAAGGGATCCACTGGGATCTTGGACCTTGTGCCTTGAGAATAAAGAGGGTCTACTACACCATCAACCTTTAAAGTAATCTTCACACTGGATTAGAATTATTTACATGTTGGGCCGGGGATTTAGTTCAGTGGTTCCACCACCTGCCTTGCAAGTGCAAGGTACTGAGTTTGATCCCCGGTACAAAAAAAAAAAAAAAAAAAAAAAATCTCAATAGAATTATTTACAGGTCCATTTCAGTTATTTACTCATGTCCATTTCAAGAGACATTTAGATGAGATGCGGGGTACATTCAGGGTGATTTGGCATGGACATCAAGAGACATTTAGGTGCTTGAGAACAGGGATCTTATTAGTCAGGGTTGCCAAGGAAATGGAAGTAATAGAATGTGCATAAAGAGATGATCCTTGACTTATGTTGGGGTCACATCCCAAGAAATACACTGTAAGTTAAAAATACCTTAAGTCAAAAATGGAATTAATACACCTAACCTTCCAAACATCATAGTTTAACAATACAGTACACTAACCTGGTACACAGTGCACTGTATCAGTTGTTTAATCCTTGTGAGATTGCCTAGCTGGGTCGGAACTGCAGCTCATTGGTGCTGCCCAGCATTGCATGACAGTATCGTACTGCATGCCACTAACTTGGCAAAAGATCAGAAATCAAAATTCACAGTACAGTTTCTACTGAACATGTATCATTTTCACACCACGTAAAGTTGAAAATTTGTAAGACTATCATTCACACACACACACACACACACACACACATACACACACACACAAATGTTTGTGTCCATTTATTGTAAGGAACCAGCTCACACAACTGCAGGCTTGGTGAGTTGAGCTGGAGACTCCGGAAAGAGATTTAAATCCAAGTTTAAATCCAAGGGTGGTCTTCTAACAGAATTCTCTCTTGCTCATGAGGGTTCAGCCTTTTCTGATTGGGGACTTCAACTACTGTACGAGGCCTACCTACATTATGGAGGGCAATCTGTTTAGCTCTAAGTCCACTGGTTTAAATGTAAATCTCATCCAAAAACAGTCTCACAGAAATATCCAGAATAATGTTAGATCAAATATCTGGGACTGTGGCTGAGCCCAGTTGACAAATAAAATCAACCATAATAGGGACTTTGTCCCATTTGCCTTTGACATCTTCAGCACTGTGCAGAGAGTTAATACAGAGAGCATTTTTTTAAGAAATTACGTCCAATGAACTGGAGACTTGAAACATCCCACTAAACAAAGGTTCAGTATGACCTAGACATTTTCTCTTTCTTGATTTCTCAGTATAATTAACAAAAACTCAGTGGTGATGTTCTGTTTAGTGAGTGATGAAAAATATGGACTTGTTGGCAAAATGTTAAGAAAAATCCCGTGAAGAGAAAAATTAGCCTCTGTATTAAAGTTAGAAAGGACATAACACCCCATTCCTAAAGCTGTGACCACATAATATTTTGTCATGGCTTTTCTCCTTCACTGGGACCCTGGATAGGCTAGAAACTACACTCACAAGGACTCTTAAGCCACACGAAACAGAGATAGAGATTGTGGCTTATGGAATATAGAGTTGTCCAATAAATTCAGGAAGGCCATTTCCCCACTTCCTCATTCCTTGATCTATACAGAATTCTTCAAACTTGACATATGGCCCTAAATCCTAGGTAAGAAGATAGGTTGTTGAAGGTGCATGAATTATCCTATAATACTTTAATAGAATGTCCGTGAAAGACCTTAATGGTATCATAACAGAGAGACACATGAAGGTATTATATCTTAGAAGCAATGGAGGGAAGTGGTCCTACAGTTGCTTGAGGGTTTTATTGATTTGATTTACTACAGCCATTTTTAACAGTAAAGGTGAAATGAACTTCTTCCTTGGGACTCATTTCTGTGATTTTGATAGAGCCCCATAATTTTCAAGAAGGGCACAGTATTTGAGCACTTCTTCCTTCACTCCAAATACATTTATTGAGGTCTTATTCTGGTCATGAAGATACAGAAAGGAATAACACCCAGCCCCTATTTTGAAATAGCATGTCTACTGGAGGGAAACAACTACATATAGAAGGTTTTAGTAGCATTATTTATGAAAAAGGAAATCTGGAAACCAACCAAATCTCTTCATCAAAAACAGAGTAGTGAAGGGAGGGCAGGGGTATGGGGAAGAAATGAGAACCAAGATCTGTCACGTAAAGGTACAAGATACCAATGATGACTGTACTGTATACTTTAAAAGTACCAATAAATTCAATAATATAAAAAAAAGACTGGAAAAATAACTTTCAAGTAAGTCCATAGTCTCTAAACTGAAAACTAAGTACCTCCACAACTCATTTAGAAGTAAAGACTGAAATGAATAATATGAGGCTATTTAATTATTATTCTACCTCGTATGACTATTTTCTACATTAAATGAAAATATTCGTGTGTTTAATTACAAAAAGCTTCTCCAGACACTTCTGGGGGAGTGGTCATGCATAATTAATGAAATGTATATATTATATCTCCTTTATAAAAACAAACAAAAAAGTATATATTTGGAAACACCTGGAATCCAGGGATTAGGACTGAAGACTTGAGGATCTGTGTACTTGAAAACTGGGATTCCATTGCAATAGAAATAAATAAGTTACAGTTACATATATCAGAATGGGTGCATCTTAAAAGCATGAATGAAAGTAAATCACAGAAGACAATATCCAGCATAGCATGTTATATAAAGTTCAAATCCTACCAAATGTAATAGGAAATAAATAAGTTACAGTTACATATATCAGAATGGGTGCATCTTAAAATCACAGAAGACAATATCCAGCATAGCATGTTATATAAAGTTCAAATCCTACCAAATGTAATACTACATTGCTTAACAGTGCCTACATTTTATAAGCAGCTATATATAAAGCAGTTATAAGCAGATTATAAATCGTGGCTCCTCTCTAGGGGCAGGCACACACAATTTAAAAGTGATAGGGTAGGTGGTGCTTTGACTATACACTGGCACAGATGCTCACGGAGGCTTCTACAAGGCAGGCTGCCCACTTGGGAAAGGCGCACTGGGCTGTGAGACGGGACTGCAGGCCCTGTGACTCGGAGCCTTCTTTTCCAAAGCTACAGTATTGAAAATGTCCAACAAGACTGTTCACTCAGTTGTTGAGGTTTCTCCCTCTTTTGCCTGAGATTTCTTTTTTATTTATTTTTTTAGGAAAATCATACAGGATTGCCTGAGATTTGACTTCAAATCCCCTGAAGTAAAATGGAGTTGGTTCACATAAGAGCTGGAAACAGGCAGTGAGCTAAAAATAAAGACTGCAGTTATACAGGGAACTCTTATGAGAAAGGATGCAATTAATAATCTCCACTTAACAGGAAGTCAAGGTATAAATGATTCATCTCTAAGTATACTATTGACTTCATGGGAACATCAAACAATTATGAAGATTGCTAATGAAAAGGCAAAGCAACTTGATATTCAAAACTGTCTCATTAAAAACTAATCACAAAATATGAGAAAATGGAAAAATGGAAATAAAGTATTTGTAAATAGGGAAGGGAGGAGGGGGCGAAGGGAGGGCAGAGACAAGGGGAAAAAATGGGAACCAAGACCTGTCATATAAAGGTACAAGATCCCAATAATGAATGTAACTGTACTATATACCTAAAATGTACCGATAAACTCAAATGAGAAAAAAAAGATAAGAAAAATCTAATCACAGCCAGGGGTTTGGCTCAGTAGTTCCGCCTCCTGCCTCGCAAGCCTCAAGTTCAATCTCAGGTACCCCTCCCAAAAAAACTAATCACAAATTCTACTCACCACCTCCCTCCACTTCATGTTACTTTCATACACAGAAGCCACCTACTGACTCTGACTGTGATGGGCAAAGCCTGAAGATGTAATTGCAGAATCCTGAAATGCCTTAAGTTTTACAGTTAGATGCCAGTGCTACTGGCAGTAATCAGGGGAGATAAAGATATGACAGAAAAGAGTGGATGATGAAAAATACTTATTACATAGTCCTGACTGTAAATCACTGCAGATTTTCATCCACCCATCCATCCACTCATTCTTTCCTTAGACAATATTCTAAGCTCTGTGCTAGGCACTGGAGGATAAAAAGATGAATGTGGTCCTTGCCCTTGAAGGAGCTCTCTTGTAGAAAAGGATGCAAAGAAAAGAACTGACGCCTATAAGCCAAGCAATGAGTGCTACCACAGAACACACAAAGAGCCACCTACTGGATAAATCTAGAACCACCAGATACATAAAGTGAAATGTGACTGCTGCCCCCTGGTGGTGTCCATTAGGAGTACTGGGGGTGTTGCTGAAATCCAAGCAAGGGCTGGCTGAGGGCAGAAAAGACTCCTTTAAGATAGTATTGCCTTTATATTTGGGGGAGCTGATTGTGTTGAGTTCTTTATATATTCTAGATAATAGTCCTCTGTCTGAGGAGCAGCTGGTAAAAAGTTTTTCCAAAATTGTAGGTTGTCTCTTAGTTCTGTTGATGGTTTCTTCTGCAGTACAGAAGCTTTAGTAAGATGAGATCCCAGTTGTTGATTCTTTCTGCTAGTTCCTGTGCTACAGAGGATTTGTTCATAAAGTCTTTTCCTATGCCAATGTCTTCCAGAGTTCTGCCTAACTTATCTTCCAGCAAGCTGAGTGTTTCTGTTTTAATATTTAAATCTTTAACCCACTTGGATTTTAATTTAGTGCATGGTGAAAGATAAGGGTCTAGTTTTAGCTTTGGCAGGCTGAGATCCAGTTTTTCCAACACCATTTATTAAAGAGGCCATCCTTCCTCCAGTGGGGACGGTCAGCTCCTTTGTCAAAAATAACGGAGTTGAGTACATCTGGAGTTGTTTTTGTGTCTTCCAATCTGTACCTCAGGTCTGTTTCTTTGCCAGTACCATGCTGTTTTATCACAGTGGCTTTGTAGTACAGTTTCAAATTGGGAACTGTTATACCCGCTCCCATGTGTCTGTTGCCCAGAATGGCTTTTGCTATTCTAGGTCTCCTATGGTTCCAAATGAATTTTTGGATTCTTTTTTCTAGTTCTGTGAAATATAGTGTTGGAATTTCAATTGGCATTGCACTGAACCTGTATAGTAGTTTTGGTAGTATGGGATTTTCACTATGTTGATTCTTTCTACCCACGAGCAGGGGATATCTTTCCATTTTCTTATATCCTACTGAACCTGTATAGTAGTTTTGGTAGTATGGCCATTTTCACTATGTTGATTCTTTCTACCCACGAGCAGGGGATATCTTTCCATTTTCTTATATCCTCTTCGATCTCTTTTTTCAGAGTGCTGTAGTTTTCAGTGTAGAGGTCTTTTGCTTCTTTTGTTAGACTGATTCCTAGATACTTCATTTTTTGGGATGCTATTGTGAAAGGAATTGTTTCCCTAATTTTTCTCTCAGTGAGTCTGTTATTTGTGTCCAAGAAGGCTATTGGTTTTTGGTTGTTGACCTTGTATTCAGCTACTCTGTTAAAATTGTCAATTAAGTCTAGAAGTCTTTTGGTAGAGTTTTTTGGGTCTTCAATGTAGAATATCATATCATCAGCAAATAATGACAGTTTAACTTCTTCCTTTTCTATCTTTATTGCTTTAACTACAAAGAAGTAAAAGCAGCAAGTAAATATATGAAAAAAATGTTCCACATCACTGGTTATTCGAGAGATGCAGATGAAGCCGGGCATGTTGGTGCACACCTGTAATCCCAGCACTTGGGAGGCTGAAGCAGGAGGATCGCTGTGAGTTCAAGACCAGCCTGGGCTACATAGTGAGTTCCAGGGCAGCCTCAACTACATAGTGAGACCCTGTCTAAAAAAAAAAAAAAGAGAGAGAGAGAGAGAGAGATGCAGATGAAAACAACACTGAGATTCCACCTCTCCCCACAAAGAATGGCTGCTATCAAGAAATCAATCAATAACAAATGTTGGCGGGGTTGTGGGGAGAAAGGAATCCTTCTCCATTGTTGGTGGAAGTGCAGACTGGTGCAACCACTATAGAAATCAATATGGAGATACCTCAAAGAGCTTGGACTGGAGGTTCCATTTGACCCAGCCATCCCTCTGCTGGGTATCTTTCCAAAAGAATTAAAAGAATCATACCACAGTGATATATGTGCACCCATGTTTATAGAGGAACAATTTGTAATAGCTAAAACTTGGAAGCAGCCCATTTGCCCATCAGCTGGAGATTGGATAAAGGAGATGTGGTTTTTCTATAAAATGGAATACTACTTAGCCATAAAGAATGAGAAATTAAGACTCATTCATAGGAAAATGGGTACATATTGAGGACATACTCCTAAGTGAAATAAATAAGTCACACCTGTGTAAATACCGAATAGTTTCTCTTGTGTGAATAAACTGTAATGGTACATAAGATCCTAATGAGATAACTGACGTTGTGAAGTGAGAAGAAAAGGGCTAAAGGTGTAGGGGGAGTTGGCAAGGGTAGGGGAAAGGTAATAAGGGAAAAACTGTGAGAAAATGAAAAGATGGAAAAAAAGTGTTTGTAAATGGGGAAGGGAGGAGGGGGTGAAGGGAGGGCAGGGACAAGGGGAAAAAATGAGAACCAAGAGCACCTGTCATGTAAAGGTACAAGATCCCAGTAATGAATGTAACTGTACTGTATATGTAAAATGTACCAATAAACTCAATAAAAGAAAAAAAAACAAAAACAAAAATTTCACTGTATGGAGTGCATTTAAAATAAAAACTACAGCATAGAATTTTTTTAAAAAAGATAGCATTGCTTCAATCCAGATGAGTAGAGCTGGCTGAGTGAAAAAGGGAGATGTTTTATTCTTCATGAAATAAAGTTATCCTTCAGCTACAGGCATTTAATCATGAAAATGTCTTGTTTACCTCTGTCAATTTCTTTTATGTTCTTTTCTTTTGCAGTACAGTAGGTGGAACCCAGGGATGCTTCATCACTGAGCTACATCCTCAGCCCTATATAGTTTTTATTTTGAGCTAAATTGCCCAGGCCAGCCTTGAAGTTGAGACACTCTTGCCTCCGTCTTCCTGAGTAGATGGGATTATAGGCATGTGCCAATGAGAAAATTTCAGTTATTAAGCAAACTCCATTTTGGAAAGGAGAAAATTGCATAAAATTTAATAGACGAGACATATGTAATTACCCTGGGGAATGTGGAATTTGAAAGCCTATGAGGGAACAATACATTTCTAAAATAATGAAAATCACTTCCATTACCTGAGTGCCAACTCTGTAATAAGCCGCAAACAGGGCATTTTATAAATAAACAACATCTTAACAAATCCTTGAAAAGCCCTAAGTGGTGTGTTTTATAGACACAGTCACTGAGACTCAAGTAATTATTATACCTGCTCAATTCACAAAGATAATAGGTGGAAGACCTAGATTTTTTTTTCCAAAGTTTGGCGGTTGAGGAAACAAAGTGAATGAAGAAAAGGTACAGCTTTAAGAAATCAGACCAAGGTCCCCTTGTTCCAGATCTCTCCAATTCTAGTTTTGGAGGGGATTCCATTCATCCTCCCACCTTCCATGAGCTACTGAAGGACCCACTCCTCCATCCATAGTTGAAGGACAGTAAAGTAGTAGCCTTGTGTCTCTGAAGATAAATTCTGAGAAGGATTTCTGGCATTTCCTTACAGTTAAAATTATCTGTATAACTTCCCAAAAAAACTCTAAACCACAAATCTGGCTTCTACAAAATAATTGGAAGGTATAGGGTGAATTTTACTATTGATAAGAATTATGCAATAATTCTCACTTTCTGCAATACACAATAATAGAATCCAACATTTTAAAGGCAAAAATAAAATTGATATTGAACCGTAATACCCTGTAGCATTAACAACAAAATAAACTCTCATTTTCTCTTTTAAAAAATCCCAAGCCATATTTCAGCAAAGCATTTCTGAACTACAAACCTGAACCAAAAGATATCCTCCTATATTAGGGCTTTTCAGAGAAAGAAAATCAATAAAATGCATACATAGACAAAAGGAGATTAAAAAACAAAGCAATTGGGCCATGTGATGGCAGAGTCTGAAATCTACAGAGCCAGTCAGCAGGCTGAACACCCAAGGAGAGCTGACGCAGTGATTCTGAGTCTGAAGGTAGTGAGGAGGAAGAGTTCCTTCTTCTTTACTGGATGGCTATCATTTCTTTTCAAGCCTTATCTCTCATCTGAATTATTAAAACAGCCCCAACAAGTCTGCTTGCCTTGAGTCTCGTCCTCCCATTCCATTTCAAAACCACTGACCTCATTTGCCATCTGAAAATGCTTCAGCAATTCTTCCCCGTTTCCCAGAGAACAATCAAGTTCCCTGTAACATAGTTTACAGAGGCCCTTCATAATTGAGCCTTTCCCTGTTTATTCAGCTCCATCTTCTACCACTTAATTTTGTTAAATTTGTAATTGACAAATACTAAAATAACCATTACCCTTCTTCGCTTCCTTCTTTTTTTCTTCTTTTTTTTTTTTTCCTTGGTTTTGGTTTTGGGTTTTTTGAGGCAGGGTCTCACTATGTAGTTGACACTGACCTGGAACTCACTATGTAGCCCAGGCTGGTCTCAAACTCACAGTGATCCTCCTGCCTCAGCCTCCCAAGTGCTAGGATTACAGCTGTTCACCACCATGCCCAGCCTTCCCTTTTTAAAATTGGAGTAGTTTTTAGTGTTGAGTATGGGTGTAGAGGATCCCCAGATGGCATTATTGATCAGCCACAGGGCCATGGAAGCCCAAAGCATAAAACTACTGAGAGGCCATTTTAAGAGTGGAGGGTGTGACAGTTTCTAAGGCAGGAATCCTTGTTAGGTCTTCATCTACATGTAAAATAAATTATTTGGGGCAAACCACTTTTCAGTCCCCCTTCTGTCTCTATTAGACAGAAGCTTTTTTTCCCCTCAATAAATTTTTCTACTCTTAACCTCTGTTGTTCCTAGAACTCATTCTTCAATTTTAAAGAACATGAATTTATGTTTTGGATATCTAGTAGGTTTGGGAGTTACATCTTTTGCCCCCGTATCATTTTGGAGGTCTTCCACCGAGCTTACTGGTCTGAGGTAAGAGTTTTCTTTCATGGGCTCTAATCTTGGTCTATTTGCTTCATAGATTGTAACTTCTTTATAGGCTCTCATTTCATGGATTCTGGCTTTTGTTTCATAAATTCTGGCCTTTGTTTCAGCTTTTATTTCAAAAGTGTCTAATTTTACATTGTGTATTTTAAATATTTGCAAATTTATTTTTCTTATGCATCGTGTTTTGTTAAAATTACATTTTATTTTTGCTTTATATGTGTTGCATTTGGACTTAGTTGCTTCAAAATGCTGTAAAATGGGTGTCTTATGAAATCATCTCAGATAAAGACAGTTCAGGCTTTTATCTGTCTCTTATAGAATCATAAGCAAAAGGTGGCTGCTCTGCCAGCCAGCAATTGCCTTTAGTAATTGCCTCCAGTTGGCCTCTGGTGAATCCCCACTCTCATTGACACCAATGGGGAGATGGAATGTTGACCAGACAGGCAATTGGGTTCCTTTTGGAGACACATTTCTGATTGCATGGAACTAGAGGAAACTGAGGTGACAGCTGAGGGATCATGGCCAGGGTTACTCTCTGGCATATACCCAAAGGTCCCTCAGAAGAAACTAGTTCCTGACAGCCCATCCAGGAAATCAGCAGAAAATCTCCACATCTTGTCCTATCTGGACTCCTCTGGAAATGGGAACTCTGTCAGTGATCATCAGATATCCTCTGTCTTAGAGTGATCTGAAATAATGCCATCAGGGCCCTTTCTTAAGCTCCGTTAAGAGTTGGGCTACACGTTTGGACTGCTTTCTCTGCTTTTAATAAGACAGACCTCTAGACAAACAAAAAACAAATCTTTCATAGATTAAAAACTACCTGAATCCTCTCCCCGACCTCCTACATATGGTCTTCATCATTTATGTGTGTAGGGGAGAAAAATGCCTTTTCTGATAGGTTATGGACTTTGGAATGTTGACTGTGGACTTATAAAATGCTATGTGGTGATTTTTTTGTATGTTTAACCAGCTTGAGCTATATTTGGACTTTTTCTCTCTGCTAGTGAGTTAGAAACTCTCCTTAAACTTTTCTCCAACTTGTTGGGAGTTCATTTGAGAATCCCTTGTAGTCAGACCACTCCTCCTTCCAGAAAGTCAGACTAAGACAATTTGAAACAACTGTTTTGTCTTACACTATAGAAAATAGCAATCAGTAACTTGCATTTGTGTTTTTACACACTACCTGGAATATGAGACTGTTTTGACCAGCCTTTCTCTTCCTTCATGCTTGTGCATAAGAAGTTGATAAAGGTGCCTTTACTATGTAGACTGTGGCTGCTAGGCAGACCTATGAGTTTCAAATACTTAGTGAATTTAAAGTGGACCTTAAAGGAGTAGCCTTGTCTTGCTGCTATTAAAAGTTGCCTAAATGACTGGATAGACACCAGAAATTTCTCAGAGCTTTCTCTACCCTAGGGCCCAGGGCAGAATCTCTGACTTACCATCTCTGGAGGTGATCTCTTTCACAGCAAAAATATAATGAGAGACACCTCACTGTTAATTAAGACATTCAGTACCTCTCACCCTTTAGAATCTAAGAACAAAGTTTCCAAGACAAACTTTAAACCTTGACCACCAGGTGCTGAGGATGGAGTATCTAGGCCAGCCATAACCAAAATTCTCCATGAGGCTATATCCATCCTTAGCTAAGTTGTTCAAGCCCCTTAAGGACAACATACCTTTCAGGAAGTAAACGGCAAATATGGGACTGTCTATGTCCATGTGTCTTTTTCTCAGTTATCTACAACATATTAAATGAGAGGAGTTTAGAGAACTTACTCAGACCTATGGACTAGATTAGAAAGATGTGATGTTGCTCTAGTACTACATTTAAAGATAAATATTATCTTAATTTTGGAATCTCAAAAAAGACAGGCAGCCAGGGGAATAACTGGTTTCTACTGGAACACAAGCAGCTCCTATACAAGACCCCTACTGGCTTGCTAATCAGATAGGAGATTAAAATAGAAGACATTGTCAGGCATGTATTCTTAAAGGTCTAAGAAACATGAGAACTAAGCCCTTTGGTTATTTTAAATTGTCAACTATTCATCAGAAAGAGATGAGGATATCCCTAGATCCTAATTTGATAAAAAGAAATACTATAGTTTCTCCCAAGTCAGTCTTGCAATATGTAGATGGTATAGTGTTATATGCTTCTTCAGAAGAGCTTTCTAGCCAAGACACCTGTTCTGATGAATTTTCTAACAGACAGAGGTTACAGTGTTTCTAGGTCTAAGGCATAACTTTGCAGCCTTGAGGTAAAATACTTAGGCCTTCTTATATCTAAGGGAACCCAAAGACTGGGGGAAGAAAGAATGAAACCAATTCTTTTCTCTCCACAGCCCAAGACCCTAAACAGCTAAGGAGATTCCTAGAAATTACAGGCTTTTGTTGCCTTTAGATGGCAGGATATAGTGAGATTCCATAATCCCTCTATCAACTTATAGAGACACCCAAAAGACAGCCATATCTTAACCTAGGAACCTTGTTCCCAGATTGCATTTCAGAAGCTCAAACAAGCACTTGGAAGTGCCTGTCCACAGAACACCGCTTCAGGTTGTATGTTAATAAAAGGTGAGACATGTCTTTAGGAGTGTTTCTACAAGATCAGGGACCTGCTCAACAACCTGTAGGGCATTTAAATCATAAATTAGATATTACAGATTCAAAGCAATTCATTAAAAGGGTAAGTCCTAAACAGTATAGTTAAAACACTTTCATTCCCTTTCAAGAGGCAAAAAGCAGCCTTTCAGTTTCTTTGATTACTCGTTTAATTTTCTGCTTGGCAATGCAACTGGAGTCAATCATAGCTTTTGTCTCTAGAGATATGTTTTGCTAAGGATTACAGATCCACCATAAAAAAGCTCCTGATCTTCAATGTCTTTCTATACCTGAGATGGTTAAGATTTAGTTCTTGGGCACTTAAAAGCCCTCTTCTTGTCCCCCCTCCACTGCCATGCCTGAGAAATAACAGTTCTCAACAGTATTTAATTCAAGGCACTTCCCTCCTCTGTGGCTGCTGGATTTTAAGACAAAGCTTCCAGAATGGCGAGTTTCCCCTCCCCAGAACCCTTCCAGAGTATGACCTTTCTGGGTCATATAAAAAACTGGTCTAGGCTTAATCCCCAAACTCTTGAAAACTAAATGTAAGTTTTAGTGGAGATTTATCTGTCTTTCAGCCCTCAGGTGAAATTAGAGAATGGAAACAATAGCTAACCCAGCTCTGGCCACTTCCTTGTAATTCTAGTCTGCCACCACTGGCACTGGATGAGATAAAGTCTAAGAGACACCTTAGATTGGGCACAGAACAAGAGGGATAGTCAGAGATGCCTTCTTTCCCTTTGTTTCTTTTCAAAATAGAAGAAAATGGTCATAGGTAGACATCTGCAGCACAGGAGGTTGGAGCCTTGGCAGGTCTTCTTCCCTCACTGCATGGAATTCACACTCAGCTCCAAAGAGGGTCACCTGGTCTCTTCTACATACAAACCTGGCCTGAGTGAACCCACACTGGAGATGGTTAAAATTACTTGGAACAGTCTGTCCCTTTAGAGGGAGCAATCACATGTGGCTGTCAGCAACCATGAGGAGCCTGTGTAGCTGGGTGTTCCAGCCAGGTAAGAATAACAGATAGGATAAACTGTCAGCTCAGGGCACATTTTAAAACTGTTTTTGCTTTCAAAAGTGTAGAAGATTTGTATTCCTTTTGATTCTTATTACAAGAGATCTCTGTTAATTGACCTACAAAGTTCTTTTATAATTATACTAGTCTTTTTATAATTACAAACATAAAAATTATAGAAGCTATTATAATTCAACTTGGCCAAATACAACTGAGTACACTCTGGTTTATAAACAAGTTGTCATATGTGCTTGTGTGCCTGTCTGTTCACTTTGTTACAGCTGTTTTGGTTCTTTGTTTTTCTTTTTGGCATTTTGTATTTTTTTATAAATGCTGCTAAAAACATACTTCCCCCAGGTTGCCCAATGATTCAAATAATGTCAATTGGTTTTACAAATACAATACATATTGTTGTCTATATATAATAACTCAGGAATCTTTCATTGGTCAAAAATAACATGTTAATTGTTATGATCTGGCTCTTACAGGTCATCTAAAAATTTGTTAAGATAATTAAATAATGACTTTTGGGCTAAGGAAAACTACTGGAAAGGACTTCCCTTGGTAAATAAAGGAGTGGCTGCCTGGAAAAAAATTTATTCCAGCCTTTGTTCATAAAAGGGACCCCAATAATTTCCATAGCCTTGTGGAAAATATATCGTTAAACATATTATTATGATATGCATACATTGGTCATGGTCAAATGGCTAAGTTTTCTATGGGAAAACAATAAGGTTTTATTTAAAATGCTCCTCAGCTGGGTGTAGTGGCGCACGCCTGTAATCCCAGCACTTGGGGGGCTGAGGCAGGAGGATTGCTGTGAGTTCGAGACCAGCCATAGTGAGTTCCAGATCAGTCTCAACTACATAGTGAGACCCTGTCTCAAAAAATAACAACAATAATAATAAATAAATAAATAAAATGCTCTTGGTAGAAAGCAAAATTAAAGGACAAAGGGTTTCATGTAACTAATACTCATTGTTATTTCATGGTTATATATTTATGCCTTCTGGCTGTATAAGTCTTCTAAAATATTGTTTATGGTAATGATCTTTTTCACTCAGGTATCTTCCTTTCTTGCACTCCAGCTCCTTGTGAGAAGAGATACATGTCAAGCCAGCATGAGATAACCAGTCAAATAATGGTTTTCTTAAAAACTTATGTGATGTGTGTTATATGTATCACCACATTTAAGGATGCTCAATCACCAGTCGAAACAATGTCACACACTAAAATTAGAGGTTAGACATTACGAACTCCTAAAGTACATTTATAGGCCAATATGTACATTCTCTTTAGATGGCATCCTAGTAAGTACAACAGATAAGACTTTTCTTTTTTTTGTTTTTTTGTTTTTTTGTTTTTTTTTTGGTACGGGGATTGAACTCGGGTCCTTGTGCTTGCAAGGCAGGCCACCAAACCGCTGAGCTAAATCCCCAGCCCCTATAAGACTTTTCTTTATGTCATTTAATGTCTTGTGATCAGATGCAGATGTCTGACTGAAAGACTATTACATACTAAGATGAACATGTGTTACAAAGAAAATGTTACCATGATTGTCATGATAAAATACTACGTGTGGCTCTTGATCTTCAGTTTCTCTGTAATATATAACTGTTTTCTGTTAACATTCTGCAGGGATTCAACTGCTACAACAGCTATGGTTGATAAGAAATAACACCCCCTTGCAGGGTGTGGTGGCACACATCTGTAATCCCAGCACTTGGGAGGCTGAGGCAGGAGGATCACTGTGAGTTTAATATCAGCCTGGACTATATAGTGAGTTCCAGGTCAGTACCAACTACATATTGAGACCCTGTCTCAAAAAACCAAAAAAAGAAAAAAGAAAAGAACTAACACCCCCTCTAATTGTGCTTTATATTTCAAAGTGCTTAATGTAATATGTAAATTATAATAGTTACATGGTTATCGTCACCTTTATATATATGACCTTATTGAAGAACTGGGGTTTTGTCTTTATTCATTTCAATTTCCAATCAAAAGACAAAGCCCAGTATAGTGCTCACCATTTACCAAACACTCAATAAAGATCTGCCATGGCCTTTTTTACTTGTTTGCAAATATGTTATTCTAGACTTAAGCTTAAGCATGAATACATCTGTTTCGTTTACCCAGTGCTTAACATAGTGTCTAGCCTAAACCAAACATCTAAGATCTATCCCATAATGAGCACTTTAACCATTAAATTTGATCATCTTACCCTCTCAGATTTTCTTGTACTAAAGGTTTCAATGAGGTAGAAAGTTTCTCTTTGGCTAACCTTGGCTGACTAACCTTCAATTTTTGTGTGTCTGTATTTTTCCCTCCCTTTTCCCCAAGGCCAGGCCCTCCAGAATACTGGGTTAATCTAAGGTTGCAATTATCCTGGTTGATTAAATGAAGAATCAAGTTTTATACTTGCACATTTTCTCTGAATCAGAGCTTTCTCATGTCCCAACTTATCCCTGACCTGATGCAGTGAACCATGGAAAATTAGGCTGAGTAAATCTATCCAACTAGGTCAACTCTGCCCAGGAGAGATGGAGTACTTGTCTCCTGTGATTAGCCTATACACATCTCAGGAAGGCATGCACCCATACTCTCCACAAGGACATTTCTCCCTGATGATCAGATGAAGGATGAGGGCAAGAATTAGCTAGAGGGAAGCTACTTCTAAAGAGAGAGCTCCATGCATGTATCTTGGGACTAAGAGGGAGCCGGCACTCAGTGGGATGCATTAAGTCAAGAGAAGTTGTAGTTTCATCTGGAATCAAAATGCAACAGCTCACAATGAACCAGGAAAGTCACTGACACCTCTTGGGCAAGCAGCACCTTGTTTTTCACAAGAGCTGTGAAGAATGCTTCTCCATTCCTTAGCAAACATTCCCATCTACCTTATAGCTCTTGGATAGAATATGTGAGATGTTGTGCTTTACATGGTAAGACAAGACTGAAAGCCCAGGGTTGATAGAGATCCAATGACCACTCTGTCCCTACTGTTTAAATGACAGACAGTGTGGAGAGTCTGCCCTGGCAGCTCCCTGGGTTTCTGGTGCTAAGTCATGATCTCTTAGCAAATCAGTACCTTTGGGGGTATTAATCATTTCTTTTCTCAAAGATAAAATCTTTCTCTACTGATTCTGGGCAAGAAGTTCTCCTAGAAATTATCTAAGTTAATTCTTTTCAACTTTTCTGTCTCATGAAAACATTCCATTCAGGAATTCAACCCGCATCCTAGCATTTCTCCTCATCATTTACCATAATATTCAAAGATCTTAAAAGTTTTGTAATTCAACCCCAAATTTATATAAAGAAACTGAGATTCAGACTCTTTAAAGCCAGACTCAAAATATGTTTCACCAGATAAAGGGTAACCATGCATTTTCATTGTTCTTTTCTTCTTTTTCTCTCTTAACTTTCTTTCTTGCTTTCTTTTCCTTCTTTCCTTCTTCCTCCCCCCCTCCCTCCTTTCCTTTCCTTCCTTCCTTCTGCTTTCTGCAAGTGCTGTATCACTGAGCCACATCCCTAATCCCGGCCATGTATTTTCAATACCACAATACCACACTTTAAAAGCCACTGGATGTTGCTGAGACTAGGCATTAAGGATCTCCTCCTTACATTGTATAGAATATGAACAGGTCCTGCTCCTCAAAGTATGCTTGCTAGACTAGCAGCCTCAACAGCAACTGGGACTTGTCAGAACTGAAGAACCCCACACCTCATGCCTGCCTTACTGCATCTGAGCCGAGATCTTTCATGACTTACTGAATGACTAAGTGACCTTGTAATTTGCCTGAGATTACAGTTGGTTGGAAGGGACAATAGTCAAGTCTTATGAAGTATCAAGGTCACATAGGCCAGTGTTCCCCAACTCTTTAAAACTGGTTTTTTATTTCTATTATTTAAGCTAATCACGTTTGATTTCATTCAAGACTATTCCCTCTTACCTGCCACATACTAGGAATATTTAGAGATTCCTTTTTAAATCTAGCCCTGCCCTTCACCCAGATATCTTCCAAGAGAAAATTAGTCCAACCTCATCACCCTCAGACTCTACCACCTTGGAGTGGGAGGAGGTGTTCAGAGTGTGCTATGCTCACTCCCTTGAGAGCTAGGGACCAAAGAGAGGCAGCCTGGAATTGTGCACATCTTGTGATAATAATCAGCTAGGTCTCTGTCTCTGAGCAACAGAGAGCACAGGAGTAATTATAGGCTCTTGGTTTCCTATGGTGCTTAACAATTTGCCGTCTCACAAGGACAGCAGAAAAGAATATGATTAATGAGGCTCAGAAAGGCTAAATCACTTTTCTAAAGTCACAAAGCTAGTGAGCGGGGCTGGGACTAGAACCTCAACCATATATTTTTCCAGGCATTCTCTCAGAGACAGTAGAAAAGGAAGCTTAGAACAATCATGTCTTTAGCTATTATAAGTGCTCTGATCATCAGCCAATGTTTTTATGGGGATGAGCTGACAGTCAGCTGAGAACAAGACTGGTACACAAAACCACTGCATCTTGGGAATTACTGGGAAAGGCAGGATAGAAAAAAATTGTAGACAAGGAAAGTGCCAAAGACAAACATTTCCAACTCTACCTTTTATTGAAGACTAAATTTAACGAAGCAACAAATTTGTGAGCTCTTTTTGCCTCTGGTCATAGATCAAGTGCTCAATAGGGAATGGGAATTTTATTTCATCAATAGCCAGCACCCTAATGAACAAAGGACAAATTCCCAACCAGGCTTGATGAATAAACAAATCACATGTCCGTGTTAACTCCTGAGTTTGTCTTTCACAAAGCCTACTGTATACATTCTCCCCTACATCCTTTCCAATGTCTTTATAGCCTAGGTCACAGTGAGGGCTCCAAATCAAAAAGAGAATAACTCCAAGGCGGGAGTTTAGCTCAGTGGTAAAGTACTTACCTAGCATGCATGAGGCCAAGTTTGATCCTAAGAATGAATGAGATGGGGCGGGGGGGGGGCACCGACAGACTGAGAGAGACTGAGAGAATGTAGCCCAATAAAGGTCTCATCCTGGCCCAACACAGAGCATAAGCCCCTCTGGTCCTGTGATAGCAGTTTTCAGTTGAGCCAACCCAAGCACTTCTACTGCTCATTCCCCTTAGACATATCAGATGAATTTCTTGCTACCAAAAAAAAAAAAAAGTCAATACCAATTTATTACCATCCACTGCAATAAACTCCCCTTAAATGACAGCCACTAAGCCTAATTCTGACTGATCCAGGATGCCCCTGTGATATCAAAGGACAGCAGTAGTATTCATCTCTCCAACCCTCCCTTTCTATCTCAAGCACCTTCACCCCAATCCAATCATGTATCGCCTCTACCAGAACTTCTACAAGGCCTCCTAATCACTCTCCAGGCTTACTGGTCTCCAGGCTCTCTGCACTCCAACCATTCTATCTGATCTGAACATTTCCCTCTCCCTCTGGTGTCCAAGGTCCTTGCCTGCCTCTCCAGATTGATTTTTCACCACTCCTCTCAATCATCCTACAGATCAGTGGGAACCTTCCCTACAATACATGAGTTCTCCAGCTCTGGGCCTTTACTCATGCTGGCCCCCCAAATTCAGGAGAGAGTAGTTTACATGTCAAGAAGAATAAACCTGGTTTGAAAATGTTGGGAGGGACTGGCCTGTGACTTGATACTTTATAAGAATTGCATGTTGTCCCTTCTGATGGTGTGACTTCAAGCACATTACAAGGTTAGTCCATGTGGTGGGTTCACTAATGGTCAGTTTAAGTGGGAACACTCAGCTAAATTCAGTTAGCATGGTTTGTTGCCAACAGCATAAAAGGAGAACAGGAAGGGAAGATTGTATGCTGCTGATTTCTCAGGATAAGTTTTGTTGTGGCTGGTTTTTCTGATATGAACTCAGCTGTCCCCATCAGAGGAGGAGCTCAGGTCCTTGCTGTCACCAGGATGGCTGCTGTTGTCTTTGGTGGCGCTCTGGTCTTCACCTTAAGCACAGCTTCCTGGCTCTAATGCAGACCCCTCAGCCTTCTGGCACAGATCCCTCATCCTGCCAACACAGACTTTCTAGTTTCCACCACTGGCCTTTGGGCCTTTCCAGTGCAGTCCTTGATATGGACTTGCATGAGATGCTGCTATGGGGTCTAGGCTTCGGGCTAGACTCATGGAGGACACTGCCATGGGCTCCGGGCCTTCAGCTGGGCTTGTGCATGACACTGCCATGGGATCTAGGTCCTTGGCTGGATGTTTCAGGTCTCTAACATGTGGACAGGTCTCTGGCACTCATGCTTTTGACTTTTTTGGATGAATATTATAAGATACTCCTATAAATTTATGTGCCCTGTTGTAAATCTATTTCGTTGCAAACCCTGACTACAATACTCAGTTGTCAATTATTATTTTTTCACCAGCAGAACTGCTCACCTTTCAAGGTATACTTCTTCTGGGAATCCATCTTCAAAGGCTCCAAAGTGAAAGAGTTACTTCCTTCTCCATGATCTCTCAGTATTTCACTCATGCCCTGATGACTTACAACCATTGTTTGCTTGTCTCTTCCCCTATGTGTAAATTCTTCTAAGATGAAGATGGAGGATTAGTCAATCTTTAGACACCCTTGAATACCCCATGCCTACCACAGCATCTGTTCTAGGCACACAAAATATGTATGTTGACCTGCACTGAAAGAGGTATTGAGGATTATACAAATCTCTGGAGAACTCAGAAGCTACTGACAGGAAAGTCAAACACTGCATGTTGGTTAGAACTATGAAAGTTAAATAACACCCATATGAGAGTATTAAAAGCTATCTAAATTTTTTAGTATGCAAGGTAGCAATATATTTCAATATTTTGAATGTGAGCCAGGATTTAGCTCAGTGGCATTGCACTTGCCTCACAAGCACAAGCTCTTGAGTTCGATTCCCCAGTACCAAGGGGAAAAAAAGAATGTTTGACATTGCTTTGTTAATAGCAAAACAAAAAACAGACACAACCTAAATATCCATTAATAGGTGCACCAGTTAAAAGAAAAATGTTATGCCTACATTATCTAATACCATTCAGTGGCTAGTATACTTTGGAAATGGAATGTCTCCTAAAGGACCATGTGTTAAAGGCTTGGACTTCTGCCCATAGTGAAACCTTAAGAAGTGGAGCCCAGTGGAAGGAATTTTGGTCAATGAGGATACTCCCTTGAAGGAGACACTAGGACCCACGCCCTCTTTTCCCTCTCCTGCTTATTGACTACCATGAGGTGAGCAGTTTTCTCCACCATGAGCTCTGCCATAATGTACTCCTTCATCACAGGCCCAAAAGCAACAAACCCAGCCCATTATAGACTAGAGCCTCTAAAACTCAAACTGAAACTTTCTTTTTGTTTGTTTGTTTCTTTCTTTCTTTTTTGAGACAGGGTCTTACTATGTAGTTGAGACTGACCAGTAACTCATTATGTAGTACAGGCTGGTTTCAAACTCACAGAGATCTTCCTGTCTCACCTTCCAGAGTACTGGGATTACAGGCATGTGCCACCACACCCAGCTTTGAAACTTTCCTCTTTATAAGTTAATTTTCTCAGGTATCTTGTTACAGTAACGCAAAGCTGATTAACACAGTTACTAAGAAGAATGAAATAGACCTACATATACTGTGTTAGTCCATTTTCCATTGCTATAATGAAATTACTGTGGCTAGACAGTTTTTACGGAAAAGAAGTTTATTTGCCTCACAGACTGAGAGACTGCAGTCCAAACAGCATAATGCCAGTTCTGGTAGGACTCCATGACAGATAAAAATCATGACAGGAACATGTTCAAGAGGGAAGGATCACATGACAACACAAAAGCCAAAGGGTCAAGGGAAAGACCAGCCTCTCTTATAAGAACCTCTCTCAAGAACTGTGATCCAAACTGGGGACTTAGCTCAGTGGCACCATGCCTGCCTCACAAACTCAAGGTCCTGAGTTCAATCCCTGTTACCAAAAAAAAAAAAAAAAAAAAAAATTGTGATCCCAAATCAATTCCTTGAGAGGACAGTGCCCTCAAAGACTTAATTACTTGCCACTAAGCTCCTGCTCTTAACTGTTCCTTTCACCATAATCACACTAGGGACCACACTTCTAATACATAATGATTGGGGGCCACCATTCAAACAATATCCGAACCACAGCTATACTAACTTGGAAAGATATTCAAGATATAAAAAATAAATGGCAAGTTGTAGCACAATGGAAGGAAATGCTCCAAACATAACAGCGGTTAACTTCAGAACACAGAATTAGAGCACAATTTCATTCCAAACACTACAGATTTCCATTTTTGTTTGTTTGTTTGTTTGTTTCCAAGGAAGTGATACATTTATAAAACACATTTTTTTTTTTTAGCAGAAGGGCTGGGGATTTGGCTCAGTAGTTCCGTCACCTGCCTCCTGCCTTGATACCCCACTCTTTCCGCACCCTATGTGTTAACCATTTTAGGAATCATTTTGCTATTGTTCATCTTAAAACTTAGGTGCCTGGCTCAAAAGAGATATAGACAGACTCATAAAAATGTGGTCCTCTTGGCCGAGGCTCTGGAGTCAAAGACAAAAAGGGGAACTATGGTAGAAGTTCAAGCCTGGCTGGGCCAGGTGGGCCACACTCCTATCTCCTGAGCAAGCTCGCCTTAGTGTATAGACGCTGGGTCTAATAGGCTATACCTCCGCCCCTAGTCTGAGCCTCCTTCGCCTTGCCCAAGAAAAGTCACCCCACCATATGTCTAGCCAATAAGATATCACCCAATGTTCTCCACTAATATATGGATCTGCATGTAATTAAATGCTCCTCCCCCATGGTTGTAAGCTATATAAGCCTGTGCATTTCCTAAATAAAGCAGAAGCATTCCAGAAATCTTCCCAGAGTCTGCCTGGTGATTCCGCACCTTACCCTCCAAGTCTGAGCTCCCAAACCGAATTCTGCAGACCAAACAGCAGACAACAATACTGCCTCAAAAAAAAAAAAAAAAAAAAAAAAAAAAAAAAAAAAAAAGAAGAAGAAGAAGAAGAAGAAGAAGAAGAAGAAGAAGAAGAAGAAGAAGAAGAAGAAGAAGAAGAAGAAGAAGAAGAAGAAGAGGAAGAAGAAAGAAGAAGAAGAAAAGAAGAAGAAGAGGAAGAGGAAAAGGAAGAAGGAAGAAGAAGAAGGAGGAGGAGGAGGAGGAGGAGGAGGAGGAGGAGCCACATATGCATACACACTATGCCCAGCTTCCCTTTTGGAGGCTGGGGATGACAAGTCTGTGCTATTCACAGGGTAGAAAAGCTCGAGCCTGCTTTTCCAAAGGTGCTCCATGAGGGAGGCGCAGTTCTGATTGCTGCTCCTTCCCAGCTGCCAATCACACCCTCAGTACATCCAAACAGGCAGAAAGGGGAGCAGGTAGGTGGGAAAACTCTTGACATCAACAGCTGCCTCTTCCTCTCTTTTTCCCTGTAAGGCTGCCGTGTCAAGATCAAAATTAGAAGGGTAATGAAAAGTAGGAATATCAATTAACTACAGAAGGAGCACTACCACCTTCACTTCGAGTGGCATCCTAGGTCCTGGACAGGGTGCCCAATAGCATAAAATTCTGCAACACAGCCTGGCCTGTCTGGAACTATCTGTGAAAGTCAAATAGGGACATGACAGAAACAGCTGAAAAAAATTCCACGAATTAGTATACTGCCTACTCTTTCTCTTTGGATGAGTATCCAAAGAGTATCCAAAGTATTAGGCAATTCCTGGTACTGGGGAAAAAAAAACTTTCTCACAGAGGGTGGCTCAGAAGCAACCCATTCACAGGACCCCTCCTTCTCCTAGGAGCTATTCCTATTCTCCAATCCTATTACTCAATAATTTTCCAAATAAAAAAAATAGATGAGTACTAATCAAGAATCACCAACATTGAAGGAAAGCAATACCTTAAATATTAGGACTAAATCCAACTAACAAGAACTAATACCTAAAAAGGAAGCAGAAGAAAACTCCACACTTTTAAGGATCGTATTTAATTACTACCCTTAGAGATATCTGAAGAGATACTATTTTTTTAAAAAACAGAAACAAAAGACACTGAAGTAAATAAAACACTGATAATAATGATATCAAGAAAAATATATTATTGAGTTGGAAATTTTAAAACACCTTTTTAAATTGCTCTTAGGTGAAGCCAGGCATGTGGCACATGCTGTAATCCCAGCACTTGGGAGGTTGAAGCAGGAGGATCAGTGCTGGTTTGAGCCCATGCTGGCTACACAGTAAGTTAAGACCAGCCTAACCTAGACAGCAAGACCCTGTCTCAGGGTCATACAACTGCTTTCCTTAGTACCAGAGAACTCTTCAATAAATGCCTAATGTCCTCACACCACCTTCAGTAGGCAGGAGGCTGACAGGAAGGACTTCAGAACTGCTAGTGGCCTGTAGAGCTGACACATCCCTTGGGAAAGTCATCGCAGCCACCACTGGCTCTGTGCATGTATCTACCCTACCAAGAGGACCACGCAGAGTGTGGGGTATTAACTCACGTCTGAACCCAGAGCTTCTGCAGAGCTAACGATGAGACATACTAAATGAAGTAGCACCAGTTTGTACCCTGTTGGTATAAACAAAGCTCATTTACCCACACTGCTTCAGTGTCCTCCGTGATTTTTCTTCCTGGGATGATTACTTTCCCATCTTACATCCTTCAGATTGGACTCACAGCTCAGCCTCGCATATTTGTCCATGGCCTCAAATACATGACACATTAAAGTTTCTGGGAGAACCAAACTAATTTCATTTAAACTCACTGTTACTAAATTTTCTATTCTTCCACCTGTTCACTTATTCTATCTAGGAGGCAACCCGCCACAGAGTATTGACCTGGAAATTGGGAACCTGAAAACTAAAAAAACTAACTAAGGATCGGGATAAAGCTAAAAGTAATCTCAATCACTCTTCAGAGACATTGGGGAGGAGATCTGTGGAGTCTTCACAGTTGGGTGAGCTAACTTCTAAGTCCTGTCCAGCTCTAAGAATCTTTGAGAGAATGGACTTTGCGTAAAGTTCCACACTCTTGCAGGCTCTGCTTCACTCACGGCCCAGTGCTCTTCCCTTGTCCTCCAGTGGTGGAGCTGTAGTGTAGAGGGGCCGCTTTACTCCTACTTGAAGCACTGCCCTTCCTTGCCCAGTCTCTAGTGTTAGTTCTATCCAAGGCAGGCATGATGCTTTCCTTCTCCATCTGTGATGTCCCTTTGGGTTGTCGGTATTTCAAGGGCAAGTATGGCATCTCTCCTGGCTCAGGCCCTAAACACAGTAGGTTCTCAAGAAAGTGTGTTCGTGTGGCTTTTCACACACTATCCACATCCTAGTAGGTTTCCGAGCATCCCTCCTGTGGCAGATACAGGGAACTGCCTTGTTCAGCCTAGTCTGGGGATGTTTCCTACAGAAGCTGCAAAACTAACAAAATTTTCCACACTTCTTCTCACCCAGACTGTGGGTGTGATTTAGTTTCTCTAATCAGATGCAATAGTCTGACACTTAAATTCAAAACTGAGCTGCATGGGGCCGGGGATTTGGCTCAATGGTGCTGCCACCTGTCTTGCAAGCACAAGGGCCCAAGTTCGATCCCCCGTATGGAAAAAAAAAAAAAAACTGAACTGCATGGGAAAAGAGACCCAGCACGAGGCATCCATTATTTCACACAGATGAGAGTTGAACTGACTTGGTTCCAGCGTGAAGAGCCACGGCAGCAGCCTCCAGATTTGGGCAAAGGCAGAAATTCCACAGTGTGATTTTGAGAAGCCATTCCTGGAACCTTTATTTAGTTTCTGTTTTTTTACCCCTCCCAGCAATTCTGTGAGCTGTAAAGCTTTTTCATAAACTCCTTTTTGCTTAGCCAGGTAGAACAGATTCTGATATTTCTAATTAAAAGTTCTGGTGAAGCCCTTACAGCTTCTCAAATGGCTCTTGGCCTTGTACTGTGCCTTTCAAAACTATTCCTCAACTCGAAACTCAGCACAAGCTGAGCCAGGATGAGTCCCTACTGTTATGGAGCATAGAGTATAATGGGGCAACTAATTGTATAATAAAATAATCCATGAATCAGAGACAGGAAAACTGATGCATTTCAAGTGGAAGATTGTTGGGGCATGAGAGGACAGACAGCCGAAGCACTGACCCCGAGTCCCAGAACGCTGGTTCTCACCAGGGCACAGGTGTCCCAAAGGCGACGTGCTGGAGCCAAGTCCCTCGACCCACAAACAACTGCCTAATTCCTTCTTTGTTCCTGTTCCCAGTTTACACTCTCTTCTAGTCATAAACAGATGTTGTTTTATCTAGATGTTATTTCCTTAGTTTGAACAGTGTGATCTGCTCGCAGCTTCTTGTGACTGCTGTTTATCTTACTCATGCCTCCTTGTGACTGTTGTTAATCATCAAACCGCTGTGATCATGCTTTTGTGTGTGGCCTTGAAACTACTATAAAAGACCTTGTGTAAAAAATAAACTTTGCCATTAGCCATCAGCTTTTGGTCATTCATTGTGTCCGCATTCGTCTCCCCAAGTCCCCTCCTTTAGAAGGAGACCTCAACAGAAGATACTTACATTTCTTGAAGGTTTTAAACTAGAGATACTCATGTTTCAAGATGATCACTTGGAAGGCAACATATCTCTTCCTTCTTTATAATGGGACTGGTTCTGTCCCCCCGTGCCCTCCTCTTGCTCACCCTTCATACTGCTGTCCTGTCTTAGCAAAATCTTACCCACTACTGCACTACCACAGACAAGATTAATTTGCTCCACACAGCAGACTCTTGACATGCCACACCTGCCTGGCAAATGCGAGGTCCTAAGTTCAATTGCCGGTACCCACCCCACCCACCCCGCCCAAAAAAAAAAGTAGACCCTTGACATTTACAGAATTTAACATTCTCCATTTTTGCAACCATTTTCAAACAACCCTAAAAGTCCAAGACATAGTCCTATTTGGACTCTAGTTGAGGACAGAATTTGAATCACAGCTACTGTAAGATAGGTATATAGGAAAATATCACTGAACCAAGAGGATGATTGAGAAGGCTTGGTATCAATGAAGCCAGGAAGGCTAAAGAAGACAGAATAATGGACCTTCTTATTTCGCATTCACCTTTAATTCACCTTTATAGAGAAAAACGGATAGGTGAGGTCTGGGATCTAGTTTCTGAACTCCAACAGAAGGATCTAGGAACAGCAAGAGGTGCAAGCCAGGCCTTACAAATAAAAAAGGAGGAAGACTGGGTAGGAGGATGGCCAAGGACAAGGAAGCAGGACTACAGAAGGGCTAGACAGCAGCCAAGACACAGGCACCAGCTATCAGGTGGGAGCTGAAGCTCTTAGGCCAGAGAACTGGCCAGGCGCCTGGAGGCTCGCATCGTTATTTCCATATTCCTTTGTCACGTCTCCTGAGGGAGGCTGAGAGAGTCACGCTATTTCCATTATGTTTTCTTGGAATTCTGTGGAGGGCATATGAAGTTAGAGGATATTTTAAGGGAAAAGGTCCCAAAGGCCTCCACAGCAGCGTGAACAGTCCCTGCTGTACCTCCGTCACAGCACCCACCTATCACCTCAGGAGTGGGATGCTGACTCCCCCAGCAGATGCCAGATGCCCAGTGGTCCCTGTATCCATATATGGGGCCAAAAATTAAAGCAGAGCTAGCATAGCACTTGTCCCCTTGACCATGGTGGTTCAGCCAAGTGAAATCAAACTTAAATTGGTCTGTGAGCCTTTTCCCTTCAGGCTTATGGACTTGGAAAAGAAAATGCAGTCTCTGTAGCTGAAATCAAACATAATGCTTCAGAGGTGTAAAAGCCCATTTTCCTACCAACTGGAAAACAACAGTCTGCAGTTGAATAATATAAATAATAGTAACCACAGCTAACTTCCTTTGTCCCCGGCACTATCCCAAGCCCTTTATGCACATTAACTCATTTAGTCCACACAACCACCCCAGGAAGTAAATGATACGACTGTCCTTACTTGCAGAAGAGGAAACTGGGGCACAGCAAAAGGTTAAGTAACCAGCTCAAGGTCACACAGCTAGTAAACAACAGAAGTTGTCTGGTTCCAGAGCCCACTGTCTCAACCATTACTCTATCCCTTGCAGAGCTTGCAAGGAGAAGAGAATAAAACGATGGAGGGCTGGGGATTTAGCTCAGTGGTGCCGCCACCGTCCCAAGTTCAATCCCTGGTTAAAAGAAAAACAAAGAATAAAAATGATGGATGTCCAGAGGCCTGTCATGTGCAAGCCCCTGTACTAGTCATTCCTGAAACCAGACTGCATCTATAACTATGCTGCCACGGGTCACTAGTGCATGAAGTATGTGAAAAGCAGATAAATAATGCCTGACAAGACATTATCTCCTCAGCATGTCTGACGTCCACCAACAACCGTTTTACAGTTTACTCTTCCCATTTCCACTATATAGCCACAATGAGATTTAAATTCCAAACAACACTGTATCATTTTTAATAATGTATTTTTATTAGTGTATATTAATTCTCTAAAACATTGGGTTTTGATGTAGGATTTTCATATCTACATGATCACATGAATCCTCCTCACCCTCCCTTTCACCCTTCTCCCCTTCATCCTTTTCCCTTCCCCTCATCTAGCAATAGTCGCCCTTCTATATCATATCATCTCTTTCATGCTTTCTTTTTTCTTGTTTACATATCACATACTGGACAAAAATATACAATACTTGTGTTTCTGCATCTGCCTTATTTCACTTAACATTATGATCTCCAGTTCCATTCATTTTCCTAAAAATGACACAATTTTGTTCTTCTTTATAGCTGACTAGTACTCCATTGTAGGTATAGACCACATTTTCTTTATTCAGTTGATGGGCAGCTAGGCTATTATAAATTGTTTCATAATAAACATGAGTATGCAGGTATCTTTATATGTGCTGACTTTAATTCCTTTAGGTATATACCAAAGACTGATATAGTTGGATCATAAGGTAATTCTATTTTAAATTTTTTGAGGGATCTCCACACTATATCCTTAGTGGCTATGCTAATGTAATTCCCTCCAAGAGTGTAGAAGGGTTCCTTTTCCGCTGCATCTTGCCCAGCATTTTTTTCTGTATTCTTTTGTTTTGTTTTTTGTTTTTTGAGACAGGGTCTCACTATGTAGTTGAGACTGACCTGGAACTCACTATGTAGCTCAGGATGGTCTTGATCTCACAGCAATCTTCCTGCCTCAGCCTCCCGAGTGCTGGGATTACAGGTATGCACCCAGCTGTATTCTTGATGATAACCACTCTGATAAAATCTCAATATAGTTTTGATTTACATTTCCCCAAGGGCTAAACATGCTGAAATCAGCTTTTTAAAGATCAGCTTTTTAATGAGGAGAGGAGAGGGGAGGGGAGGGGAAGGGAAAGGAAGGGAGGTGAGAAAAAGCCAGGCTGGTAGTGCACGCCTGTAATCCCAGAACTCAGGAGGCTGAGGCAGGAGGATCACTGAAACCAGCCTGGGCTACATAGTGAGTTCCAAGTCAGTCTCAACTACATAATGAGACCCTGTTTCAAAAAACAAATAATAATAATAATAATAATAATAATAATAATAATAATAATAATGGTGCACACTTGTAATCCCAGAACTAGGAAGACAGAGGCAGGAAGATTTCTGTGAGTTCGAGGCCAGCCTGGGCTACATAGTGAGCTCAAACTACAAAGCAAGTCCCTATCTACAACAAAGCAAGACCTTATCTCTAAACCACAACAGCAACAAAAGCATACAATTATCTATCTAGATCCTGGAGAAAGTCCAAACCTCTCTGTGCAGCACACAAATTTCTTCGGTCTTATTTCTGCTTCATTTCTCACCATCCTCGTGTCCACTCCCCTCCCTACCCCTTCTATAGAGCGCTACAACGACAGGGAGGAAAATAAATTTCTTAACCCTGCTGAGTGCTCCTCCTTCCCATCATTTTGTCTAAGCGCTCCACAGCTGTTCACGGGTGGCTCTCAACATTGGCATCTGCCTTGGTTCTATCCAACTACTCTGATGGGTTTTTCCTATTTTCTACTCCAGAGGCAGAAAGCCAAGGACTGAAGCTCAGGATCTCAGCACAACCACAAAGGTCTGCTTACCTGGCTGACTCCCAAACACTACCCATCTCTTCAGTCCACTGAATTCCAACTCGCTGGAATCCTGCTACCTAAATGAAAAGCCACATGAGAAAGTGACCTGAACAGTGCCTAGAACATAGTTATTGCTCAGGAGTATTTTCCTTCCTTCTTTCCTCCCCCACCCCATAAGCCTATTATCATTGCCCTCACCTGCCTCTGTAAAAGCATCTCAGGCCAAACTCCCCTCTTCATTTTCCCTGTGGTGTATCTGAAAATATCAAGCCTCTTGCCCAAGTATAAGAATCTAAAAAAAGGAGCATCAAGTCTTTTGCCTTGAGTCAGTGTGGGTGCTACTTTAAGGTGTAGGTTTGTGGCTGGAGGTAGATATCAAACAGGCCCAGTAATGCAGACAGCAGAGCTCCAGAGGTTGACAAGCCAGGAGGCCCACACAGCACCTTCCTCTCACCCTACATGCACTATAAAAAGAACTAGCTCAACGCAAGCTGTTCTGGATGCACCGTTCCATCTTCACAGCAATTCTATTTGCGTCAGCAAAAGAAAAAGGGCTGGAGCATCCCATTCCTCTACAACTGGAACAATTACCTTTTAAATATGATAATTACAGTTTGATCATTTTGTAGGCAAAGGCAATACTGGTTCCAAGGTTTGCTCCTCTTTGCTGGAACTTTCTGTGAAGAAACTGCATTTGTTCCAGGGCCACAGATGTCATATTTTAGAGCCAGATATGAATGTCTCCTAGTGCCTACCTTTTGAAAGGTAGAAAAATTCTGAAATTTCTCTTTTGTAATCTGCTGCTAAGCTTAAAGGTAAACCAAGGCAAATTACTGGATAATCTAAACCAGGACGACAAAGACCCTTAGCATGTACCCATCAACTCAAGAGCTGGCTATTTGATCAGAAACCATACTGACATTTTGGCATCTGTTTGCGGTAACAGCATAAACATATCTCAATCAAGGCCTTGAATACTGAATAAAGCTATACTCACATTTGGATTGTGTGACAAATGGTATAACTGGTCTGCTCGTTCTGGAAGATTTGAAGTTTGGAACCTCTAACCAATGGCTGCAAAAGTTCAAACAAACCAAAGCTATGGAATGAATTCAATACAAGCTATTATAAAAATAATTTAAGTACATGTATACATAAAACCAGTATAATGATCATAGTAGGTTAGGAGGATATTTTTAGGAGTGGTGAAACCCTTTGATCCTTGGCCAAGAACTGTATCTAGAGACACATTTCTCCTTTGTAAATAGGGAAGGGTGGAAGGGGTGAAGGGAGGCAGGGGAATGGGGGAAAAATAAGAACCAAGATAGATTATGTAAAGGTTCAAGATCCCAATGATGAATGTAACTACTGTATACCTAAAAAGTATCAATAAACTTAATGAGAGAAAGAAAGGACAGAGAGAAAGAAAGAAACAAAGAAAGAAAGAGAGAGAGAGAGAGAGAGAGAAAGGCACATTTCTGCCCCTTTCCTGCCCACAAGATCCCCACCGGTCTCCTGATGATTTTATACTAAGATCCTTTTCTAAGGCCCCAAGTGTCCCTGTTCTGCACATCAGCCTTTAACAGGAACCTCTGGTTTTGAAAATTCTTATCTTTCCATTTGTAGTAGTTCTGAGTTTATGCCTTAAGTGCTGGTTGGGTCACTAGATAAATATTCTTTCCTTTTAGTACCTGGGATTCCTAGTGCACCGATCAAAGACAATATAAGACTCAAAGAACTCCACAGTCCTGACGACATCGCTGTGCTGCTGTACAGCTGGCGACACCACTTCCAGATGAAGCGCCGCATTCAGGAGACTCCCCCCATCCAGAGGGCCACCAGCCTGGGCTACTCCTGCTGACTCACAAACACCCTCCTCCCGCCCTCGCTACAGCAGCCTTGAGTATTAATTTCTCCATTGCTAACACTCTGGTGCATGGTTTGCACATGTAATAATAAAAGCTGGGGAGAATATCCTTTTTTACATCCACATCTTCCACAAGCAAACATCCCTTTCACACTGAATTCTCCATCCACTTCCTCTCCTTGGCACACAGAATGCATTTGATGAGAGAGTTTTTATTTCTCTAAATCTCTATTTCAGGGTTTGTCACAGGGAGGTAACTATAACTGGAAAACGTGGCTTAAACATTTCCACAATAAAGCTGAAAACACAGATGTTATATACTAAGAAAAGGCTAGTTTTCTTCATTATCAGCATGTACGTCTACCTCCAATAGGATCAAATAAAAAGAAGTGGTCCTTTCCACAAAAAATTAAACACAGCCAGGTGTGGTAGTGCATGTCTTAATCCCAGGAGGTTGAGGCAGGAGGACTGCTGCAAGTTCGAGGTCAACCTGTGCTACATAGTGAGTTTAAGGCCAGCCTGAGCTACATAGCAAGAGTCTGTCTCAAAACAGAAAAAAAAAAAAGTTAAACAGAATTTCCATGTGGCCCTGCAATTTCACACTTAGGTAAATACCTGAAGAACCGCAAAGAGATACTCAACCAGTATATACGCACATGTTCACACCAGCCCTATTTATAATAGCAAAAGACAGAAGCAGCACAAACGTCTATCAATAAGTGACTGGATAAACATATCGTGATATATAGATATATATCTCTATATAATTTAGTATATTAGGAACAAAACACTGATACAGGCTACAACACAGATATTAGTTGAAACACATGCTAAGTGAAAGAAGCTATATATAAAATGTCATCTACTGGATGGTCCAATTTATACAAAATATCCAGAGTAGATAAGTTCATAGAGACAGAATTAGACTGGAATTAGCCACGAGTTATAGGGAAGAAAGAAAAGGGAAAACTGGCATAATAGATAAGGGGTTTTATTTTGGAGTGATAGAAATATTTTAGAATTAGAGGTGGTGTTGTACAATATTGTGAATGTAGTACTATTACTGAATTGCTTTTAAGTGGTTCATTTTGTGTGGATTTCACTTCCATGAAAATTTTTAAAGAAACAGACTATAGAAGAAGGCACTCACAATTACCAAAAAAAAAAAAAAATCTTCTGGATAATAAGAGCCAAAAACAGGGAAAGGATGGCAGCAGTAAAATTAGTCAAAGGCCCCTAAGTTCTCCTATGTGCGTTCAGGGGTCCTCCCCAGAATCGGAGGTAACAGTGGAGAAGTCCTGCACTAGGCGTTAGGAGCTGCACCTCTGTCACTGAACAGTCAGCCGCTCCAGCTAGGCCTCAAGCTCTCTCTCTGGCAGACTCAGGACTGCTTCACTAGGCTGTTGTGAGAGTCAAAGTGAATAACTAATTACTCATTATGCACCATAAAAATGCAAAGATTCCCACAGTTTAGGGATCAAATTCCAGCTTATTCCTTGTGTGTGCCTGGACAAGTTTCTTAACTTCTCTAGATCTTGTCTATTGATCTTAAGCATTATTGTGAGAATTGGAAATAACGTAAGCGAGGTGCCTAGCACCCTGCACAATTTAGTAAATTGAAGCTATTATTAAATAGGCACGAATGGTTCCAGCAGAGAAAGGATGGAATAAAAAGAAATGAGCAGCATGATGTTAGAGATGACAGAGAAATGTCCTGACTGGTGCAGAACTACAATCGCCCAAGAAGAACGTATTAGACAGAAATGGTAGATGTGCTGCCCCGTCCCTCTCCTGAATGCATGACACACATTACCAATCACAGCACTCTTTCCTGCTGTGGCAGATATGGCCTTACAAGCTTCATCGCTTTGTTTCAAGTTGTCACTGTCAAATGAAAGAAGTTAACTTAGATGAAACCTATTTCCCATCCCTGGATGTTTTCCCTAGAACAAAGGAAAAGGATACGAAACAGCTTCTTGGGTGACATACCCCTAAGAGTACATATGAATTCACAATTTGTCTAGTGCTCAATGAAAATAAGCAGTAGAAGGAACAGAAGTGATTTCTCTCCATAACATACAGCATGTTTAATTCTGAGTTTCACCAGTTGCACTGGAACCTTAGGACAAGTCACTTCAGCTTTCTTAATCTGTTTTCCCATCCATTAAGGAGAAGCAATGATACTCAACTCATGGAATTACCAAGTAGCTCAAACAAGCTATTATATATGAACAAGCTCCAAAAAGATCTAAAGCAGCACCTATCACCTTTTTGCAGAAGGGCATGTGCTGCTTTGGAGGGATGGGAAGGACACCAGCCATGATGAGACTTTGGTGAGATTTCCCTGCTCCCCTATACTCCAGTGCAGGAACTGGATTCCAAAGCACAGATCTCAAAACTCTATTTCCCAGGTAGGTTCCTGGAGGTCCAAGTTAACCAAGCAGTACAATGAGGAAGCCTCGCTGTTCAAGTATCTTGAATTAGAGCTATACGCTCTGGTAGGTAAAAGTTATCCAGGTCAAGAAAAGAGGGAAACTCTAAGATCACCCAGGTCTGTATGTAGGACAGGGTACCTAAGCAAAATACATGGCTCTGACCGCTAAGAGAAAAGTCCAAAGAGGAGGACTGAGCGAGGAAAAGCTGTGACTCACCAGCATACTGGGCTGCAGTGATCCCTCTTAGACACTGATAAAGTAAAAGAAACCTGAGGGCAAACTCACCTTTTCCAACCTCCTTTTCTCAATCTACTCTCAACCCACTGCTTCAGCTATTCTCTCTGTACCCAAATGAACCAGACTCTCTCACACATATTTCACAACTTTTGCAAGTACTGTTACCTTCTGTGCAAAACATGCCCCACACCACACCCATCAAACCCATTAAATTAAATTATCTTCTATTTATCCCTCCAAAGTAAAGCCTTCCCAGGGCTCCCTGTTTAGGGGTATTACAAGCCTATGTTATGCTTTCTCATGGCAGCCTACATTTTCCACTGTCACAGTATTTACTACGGTTAAGCTGACAGCAACCTGACGACGTGACTGTATTTATTAGTCTTTATCTCAATCTAATAAAAGTCATCTGTGACAAACCAACGGCCAACTTCATATTAAATGGACAAAAACCGAAAGCTTTCACTCTAAAATGTCCTCTATCATCACTTTTATTCAATACAGTTCTGGAAACATTAACCAGAGCAATTAGGCAAGAGAAAGAAATAAAAGGAATAAAAATAAGAAAAGAAGAAGTTAAATTATCATTATTTGGGATGACATGATATTCTACATAGAAGACCCCAAAAATTCCACCAAAAGACTCTAGATTTAATAACCAAATTCAGTAGTGTAGCTGGATAGACAGTCAACACTCAAAAAATCAATAGCATTCCTGTACACAAATAACAAACTCATTGAGAGAGAAACTAGGGAAACCACACCTTTCACAATAGCACCAAAATAAATGAAATACCTAGGAATCAATCTAATGAAAGCTGTAATGACCTTTACATGGAAAACTATATTCTGAAAAAGGACATCAAACAGGACATCAGAAAACGGAAAGATATCCCTTATTCTTGGGCAGGAAGAACCAATATAGTGAAAATGGCCATACTTCCAAAATTGTTATACAGATTTAATGCAATCCAATCAAAATCCCAACAGCAGGTGAGGATTTAGCTCAGTGGTTCCACCGACTGCTTTGAAAGTGCAAGGACCCAAGTTCGATCCCTGGTACCAAAATGTATATATATCTCTATATATACATAGAGAGAAAGAGATATATATATATCCTCACATACTGTACTGTCAAGCATGGTAGCACATGCCTGTAATCCTAGCACATGGGAGGCTGAGGCAGAAGGATCGCTGTGAGTCAAGACCAACCTAGGCTACATAGTGAGTTCCAGGTCAGTCTCAACTACATAGTGAGACCCTGTCTCAAAAAACAAAACAAACAAACAAACAAAACAATCCCAACAGCATATCTCACAGAATTAGAAAAAACAATCTCAAAATTCATTTGGAACCAAAAGAGATCTACAATAGCAAAAGCAATTCTAGGCGACAAAGGCAAGGCAGGGTCACCACAATCCCAACTTGAAACTATACTACAAAGCTACTGTGATAAAAATAGCATGGTACTGCTAAAAGTACAAACCTGAGGATCTATGGAACAGATTAAAAGATGGAGAAACATCTCCAGACACTCTCAGCCACTTTATCTTTGACAAAGAAGCCAAACAGCTTCACTGGAAGAAAGACAGCTTCTTTAATAAATGGTGCTTAAAAAACTGGCTTCCCACTTGTGGAAGATTAAAACTAGACCCACATCTTTCACCATGCACTAAACTAAAATTGAAATGTATCAAAGATCTAAATATTAAACTAGAAACACTAAATCTGCTGGAAGATATAATAAGTAGAACTTTTCAAGACACTGGTGTAAGCAAAGATTTTATGAACAAAAACCCCGATCACAAAGGAAATATCACAAAGAATCAACAACTGGGATCCCATTTTATTAAAAAGATTTGGCACAGGACCAGAGATTTAGCTCAGTGGCACCATGCCTGCCTTGAAAGTGCAAAGTCCTGAGTACAATCCCCAGTACCAAAGGTGGGGGGGCTTTTGCACAGCAAAAGAAACCAAAAGAGTGAAAAGACAACACATTAGGAAAAAATTTTTGTCAACTGTTCCTCAGACAAAGGAGTAATATCTAGAATATATAAAGAACTCAAAAAATCAGATCCCCCTAAATATAGAGACCCAATTAAAAAATGGGCATCTGAAATGAACAGACATTTCTCAGATGAAGAAATAGAAACAGCAAACAAGTATATGAAAAAATGTTCAACATCACTGGTCATGTGAGAGATGCAAATTGAAACAACATTGAGATTCCATCTCACTCCAGAAAGAATGGCTGTCAAGAAATCAGCCAATAACAAATGCTGGAGGGGCTGTGGGGGAAAAGGAACCCTTCTCCACTGCTGGTGGGAGGGTTGACTGGGGCAACCACTGTAGAAATCACTGTGGAGATTCCTCAGAAAACTAAAACTAGAGGTTCCATTTCACCCAGCTATTCCCTTTCTTGGCAAATTCCCAAAAGAATTAAAAGTATCACACCACAAAAATATATGCACACCCATGTTCACAGTGGCACAGTTTGTAAGAGCTAAATCTTGGAAACAGCCCAAATGCCCATCAACCAAAGAATGGACTAAGCAGAATATATATACACACACACAATGGAGTACTACTCTGCCATAAAGCTTGGGACATTTCTAGCTAAAAGGATGACCTTGAGACCATACTTTTAAGTGAAATAAATCATGTTTAAATGCTACATTGTTTCTCTGGTGTGAGAAACCAAAAGTGGAAATAAGGACCAAAATGTATAACAGACATTGGGAAATGGGAAGAAAATGTTCAAATGAGAAGGCAAACTGGGAGGGGGAAGAGGACAAGGGAAAAAAAAGAGAATAGAAGGAAAAAATGGAAAAAGCTTTCGTAAATAAAGAAGGGAAGAGGTGTTAAAGGTAGGAGGGAATGGGGAAAAACAGAAGCAAGATATATATGTACAGGCACAAATTTCCTAGGATGAATGTTATCATGTATATCTAAAGTGTACCAGTAAGGGTTTTACTTCCCAAAATAGTAATTATTTTTATCCATATCTTCATGGCCTATCTATCACAGTGCCTAGCACCATAAATCATGCTCAATACAGATTCTTTGGAGCTGGGCATGGTGGTGCACACCTGTAATCCCAGCACTCAGGAGGCTGAGGCAGGAGGATCACTGTGAGTTCGAGACCAGCCTGGGCTACATAGTGAGTTCCAGGTCAGTCTCAACTACGCAGTTGTCTCAAAAAAACAAAACCCAAATACAGATTCTTTGGAAGAAAACATAATAAACAAAAGACAACAAGATACAATGTAGAATTGCAAAGTACATATTTTGATAGGTAGCTTTCTTCTTTAATCGTTCTTTCCTTTAATTCATTGTACTGGCAAATTTGTAGTTGTGTGTCATTTTGGCCTCTTACTACCATCAGGAAAAAAAAAGTTTTCCCTAGATTTGCAGGAGGCAGATAGTGGTGGTCATTGTTAAACCAAGGGGGGTAAAATGTGATATTAACATAAACCCATCCAAACTTTTGTAGCAATGGGCTCCTCTGACTCAGAGTACACAAAATCTTTAAAATCGGCTTCAGAAATAAGAAGAACTGCTCTCAATTCTTTTCTACATACTCCCTCTAGTGGCAAGAACTCCAAGAAAACAAAGGAAGAAAACTAAATTCATGGGGTCCAGAGCTGTCTGCTTCATAATGGTTCATTCACCTACTTGAAAAATACACTGGGATTATTTCACATCACCTCTTCTGAGAAAAAAGACACAAATATCAGTAGTCCAAGATACATGCTTTTTCTTGAAGCCACCTGAGCTACAGTCCCAATGCTGGTGGACTCTGGCCATCTTATGCAATTGCAACTGGGTTCCTGGGCCTCTAGGTATCAGAAAGAAAAAAAAAAAATGAGTCCTTGAGAGAATTTGGGCATTTGCAATGCCTAGAGAAACTGAGTCATCACTAGAGATGAAACTGGTAAGTATGTTTGCCTTCAGGGGAAATTAATCCAGCATTGCTTTCCTCTCACTTACTAGTGGTAGTTGTTTTCTCATTGCTAAGACAAAATATTCAACAAAGTTAAAGGAGGAAAGGTTTATTGAAGGTCACAGTTTGTAGATGTTTCAGTCCAAAGTTGGCTGGCTCCAAGGTAGAGTGGCATGGCAGAGGGACACGGCAGAGGAGAAACAGTTCATGGCAAGCAGAAGGCACCAAAACAGTGAAACAACAGCAGCATCAGCAGCCCTCTTTCTGTCGCTTATATTCTATCCAGGCTACCCCTACCTAAGGTAGGTAGCACTCACACCCAGAGCGGGCCTTCTCACTTTTCACACTCAGAACTATGCCAAACCAACGGACTAATTTAGTAATCACATACCCTTGATCGCAGCGTGACACTCTTAATCGCATCAGCACACATTCTAGACACAAATCCCACTGAAAAGCTCCACCTCTGACGACATGAGGCTTTGGGGGACATCTAGACACAAGCCATAGGACTAGTTTATCTTAAACTAATGGAAAGAAAGTAGGAAAATAAGTAATGCCTTCCTATATATGGTTGTAAAGAATAAGGTATGTTTAAACTTGGGGTTTATACAGATAAAAAAATAACAAAAGTAGTCCTTCACGATGCAAAATCAAGGATTCACTATCCTTGCTACAATGCTTTCAGAGAGGCTGTGGTTCTCCGATTTTAGTATATGTGCTGCTGAACAGAACACAGAGTGGCTGTGTTTCTCATGGCCAGGCCACTTCAACACTGGGAGAAAAAGTGATTAATTTGCCTGTACTAGCAAACAGTTATTTTCTGAAAAGGAACTGACTTTTATCCATTTTGGCTCGAAAACATTCAAAGTCTCCTATGAGTCTACAGCATAAAATTCCTGAGCCTTTTTTATTCAGTGTGTTCTTTTTTTTCACCCCCAATTCCACCCAATCTCCATATAACTCCTTTTCCCTAGTCTACCAGGTTTTCTCACCAAATTAGGCCAACTGTTTTTAACATTCACCCACTCACTCAACACATATTTACCAAAGGGTTGTTATGGGTCGGGTATTATATCAAATGCTATGGACAGAGCAACAGGTGTTATAATTTCGATCTAGAATGTTCCCCAAAAGCCTCTTGTGTTCAGAGATGAGGGTTTTGGAGGGTGACTGGATAAAGACAGCACTATACTCATCAGTGGTTAATCCACAGAATTCAAAACTGAAGTTCTGTCAGGAGGTGGTGTTGGTGGGAAGATGGCGCCACTGGGGAGGGGTCCAGAAGGGATATCTCTCCCCCTGTCTTCTCCCTTCTCTCCTTTTCCAGACTCTTCCACCATGTCCTTCCTTCCTTAGCACAAGCCAACCATGGAATGAAACTATGTGTCAAAACAGACCTCTTGGGCCAGGGATTTGGCTCAGTGGTTCCACCACCTGCCTCCCAAGCACAAGGACTCAAGTTCGATTCCTGGAACCCAATAAATAAATAAATAAACAAACCTCTTGTCCTTTAAATTGTGGGTGTTGAGTATTTTGTCCAAGTGACAAGAAAGTAACTATGACAGATTTGTCTCTACCATCACGGTGGATACAGATAAACTCAGGGACATGGGAAAGTGGGATTGCTACAGCTGTCCATAACAATGGCACCAAATTTTCATGTTGTATGTGTGATGGGGGAAGTATCCAAAGAATATGAAGGAATAGGCAAAGTAATAAGAAAAAAGTGCTCTAAATTGAAAAAGTACCAAATGCCAAGACCATGCATATGAAAGAACAAGGAGATTAGAAAAGTCTGCTTGCTTACTCCAAACCTCTTCTGGACCTCTTACCCTGCAATCTCTACCTAACAGAAACCTTTAAAAATATATTCAAACTGGGTGTAGCGGCACACGCCTGTAATCCCAGCACTCGGAAGATTAAGGCAGGAGGATCCTGTGAGTTCGAGACCAGCCTGGGCTACACAGTAAGTTTCAGATCAATCTCAACTACACAGTGAGACCCTGTCTCAAAAAAACAAAACAAAACAAATAAAACATATATGCAAATCCTATCATTTCTTGATAATTTTTTTTTTTGAGACAGGGTCTCATTATGTAGTTGAGATTGACCTGGAACTCACTATGTAGCCCAGGCTTGTGAACTCACAGCAATCCTCCTGCCTCAGCCTCCCAAGTGCTGGGATTATAGGTGTGCGCCACCACACCCAGCTTCTTGATAATTATTAATAAAATGTCTCAACATCAAATAAACTAAAGGATTTTTTAACATTTATATAACACTAATATGTTAGTGCCTTGTATGGAACCTATTAGCATTTTTATTCTACTTTCCGAGTTATATTACAAGTATTTGGTGAGCAGAAATCCTTGCAATCCTTACATAGCCTAGCAGAAATCTTTGCACATAGTAGGAACTCAAATTGTTGGACCAAATCAATTTTCTTTACATTTCTCACATCTCTCCTTAATCCTATCTGGCACTCAGATATTTCTGTGAATAAAATTGAAAAACTAAGATCTTACCCTTGCCAACTATAACGTTACCCTGTCATAACTGCATGGATGCTAATAAAAGATATGAAAACCCTTGGCGAGAAACAAATGATGCAATTGCTGGTGGCAAAAGCAGCAGGAGCAGCAACACAGCTGCATCAGTTCGCTCTGGCCCTGAGTATCCTGGGTGTGGTACATCTGTGCCCAGGTGGATGCCTGAGCACGCAATGGCTTGCATTACAGACTGGAACCTGAGCAAGGTTCTAATAGGCAATAAGAATGAAGCCTTCTACTCCAGAGGAGAATGCTCTATTTCCAGCTTAATCTGTGCTCATACTGCCTTTAAATGGACTACAAAACAAGAGGCAGAGAAAGGGTCTACTTGCAAGAAATATAGAAACATGAAAGACCTGTGAAGAATTATCTCCCGACATTAAGTAAAATCATCAGGCATTATTACTGGTAACTGGGTGTTTATGTGTCCTAGGTCCTGTGCTAAGTATTTCACCTGCACTAACTTGTTTATTCCTCTCAACAAACTTATGAGAAAAAATTTAAAATTTTATGAGAATATTTTTAGAAATTAAGACCCTAATTGTACAAGTAACAGCAACAATGGAGGATGTGAAACACACAGGAGCACTAGGGAGGCCTCGGGGAAGAGACACATCTGTTAGCTCAATACAATCTGGAGTCTCACTCCATCTGCTCTCCCTGCTCCTCTCACTATACTTCTCTGGCACATTTAGTCGAATATAGTTCTCCCCAGCTCCTGAGCTCACTTGCTATATAGTTTTAGCCAGCATTATTAGATGACTAAGAATTCTTGAATCTAGGTCTGGGGATTTAGCTCAGTGGTGCCGCCACCTCCCTCAAAATCACAAGGTCCCAAATTCAATCCCCCGTACAAAAAAAAAAAGAAATCCTTGAATCTAATTGTAGTTCCACAAAAGGCAAGATAATTGGCTCAACTTTGGTCAGGTGAATAATCAACACTGTATGTATGTTGGAAAGACAATTTTCTAGCATTATAAATAATAATTATCAGGTATTAATATATAAGCAGACCAATATTTTTCATAACAATTTATTTAAAGTAGTATGTTTGTACTTACTGGTCTGAATCTTCCACTAGCCTGTGACTCCTCTAGGGCAGAAATTATAACATTTAACAAAATTATAATCACTCTCTCACACACACACCATCCCCAATTTACAATGGTTCAACTTAGACAATTTTTCACCTTTATGATGCTGCAAAAGTACCCAGACAATCCTTCACTTTCAATATTCAAAAGCAAATGTGAGATACTATTTTATTACAAAGTAGGCTTTGTGTTAGATGACTTTCTCTAACTGCAGGCTAATGTGAGTGTTCTGAGCATGTTTAAAGTAGCCTAGGCTTAGCTATGATGCTCCCTAGGTTTTGTATGCTCCTGGACTTATGATGGGGTTAATCCTGATTACTTCATCATAAATTGAAAAGAATCATAAGTCAAAAGTGCATTTAATACATGTAACCTACTGAACATTATAGCTTAGTCTTACCTAACTTAAATATTTTTAGAACAATTACATTAGCCTAAAGTTAGGTAAAATTATCTAACACAAAGCTTAATTATCTATTTGGCTTAATTTTTTATTAGCATATGTTACAAATACAGATTAGTAAGGTTCATGTTGGGGAAACTGTTTCATGGTTATAACATATCTTGATCATTTTCAGTGTCATTACTGCCCTCCTTCCCCAACTCCAAAACTTTACCTTCTAGTTTCGTCATCTTGTCTTTCATTAATTTATTGATGTGCCTACTTTTTAGATTTTTCACATAAGAGAAGGCATCTATATTTAACTTTCTGAAAAAAATTAACTTTCTAAGTCTGGCTTGTTTCACTTAACATGACAGCCTGCAGTTCTACCCATTTTTTGGCAAATAACATGGTTTCATTTTTCTTTAAGACAATGCTTATTTTGTAAAGAAAGTTGCGTATCTTATGTAATTTATTGCATGTTATACTGAAACTGAAAAGTAGAATGGATGTATAAGTACTGACCATTAACTACACAGCTAAAAGCACATTGAACCAAAATTAATTGCTGGATGGTGGGAATGCTACAGCCACAGGGCCATCCATTTCTGAGAGCTTCAGTTCCCTCAGGCTACCAGCACTGCAAAAAGATTATCCTACAACATACTGTTAAACAAGGAAAAGATAAAATTAAAGTACATTTCTACTGAATTTCTCACACCATACATAATAAAGTCACAAAAGAGCCGGGAATTTAGCGCTTAAGTAACTCTCACAAACTTCTGAATACGTGTATGTAGGAAATCTAAAGAAGTGACTAAAACCTATTGATTGTGTACACTTTATAATTTATATTAGACTCCCTTTACTCTTGAAAAAAAAGGAACTGAATCAACTAAACTACTAGTCCTCCAGGGCAGCAGAGAGCGAAGCGGCAGCAAATAAAGAAGCAGACAAACGCCGCTGGCGGGAATCTGCATTTCCGCCCTCCCCAGAATGCTCAGCGGCTAAAATTCAGTTCCCAGGTTGCTGTGCGACGAGACGGCTCCCTGTCCCCACTGAACTCACCGCAAATGGATGCCGGCTTTCCCCTGGGAACCTGGAGACTGTACCTCATGTCAGGAAGCGTTCTCCAGGACCCCGCTTCCCTGGGGAGGTAAAAGCGTGCACTGATTGGGAAGGGGCGATGGAAGAAGTGCAGCAGCTCTGAACTATGCTTGTGAACTGCATGTCTGTGAAGAGGCAACTTGGCCTTCGCTGCGTGGGGTCTTGGGCACTCCGGAGACTACATTTCCCAGCATCCCCGCCGTGGCGGAACTACCTTGCCCGAAAGCCTGAGCGAAGTTCCTCCCGCCTTCGGCTTCCTGTCCCTCGGAAAGCTGAGAAAGAACATGAGGTGTCGCTGGGCTTGGCGCCTCTTGCGCTCTGATGGCTGTGGGGGCCGCTGGGTTTCAGCTCCGCGCGGGCGTTTCTCACCGGCCCTGCGGAGAGGTGAGGAGAAGCATCGTGCCACTGGTGCCTGAGTACTGTTTAGGGAGACAGTTCCGGTGGGTCGCGACCCGGAGGCGAAGGCGCCACGCCCACCTCCCCAGACCGCACCGCGCTGGCTCCTGGCAGCCGGCCTTCCTGGCTAACCCTGGGGACTGGGCGGGAGAAAGGGGCCCGGAGAGAGAACTGCCTTCCTTTTAGGAGAGCAAGCCTCCAAAGGCCTGCACTTAGCACCTGGCTTTTTCCTGAGCCTTTTTTACCCGTCATGTGAGGCCAGTAATCTCATAGGTCTGTCAGAACCAAATATTCGTAATTTCTATGAGAGTCGTGATTTTTTTCTGTGGCCTGTTCATATTGAGAGTGTTACTTAGATGCTGGTCAGCAGCTGAGGCACAGTATTTGGTAGACTGCATCACACATTTCAGATCAGGTCAGCTTTATTCTGGCTGTAATCCTCAGTCCTTTCCAATCACATAGTAACCTGCGGGTATTCAATACCCAGACATAACGGCTTGCATCCACACTATTCGTACAGTTTTGCCCATTGTTTCATTTCATTCACATCAGTAACAGCTACAGTCAAGACAACACTTGTTGATACTCCATTTATAAGATTGCTCTTCAACAGGCAGGATCATCTACACAGTCTTGGTTACATATTTGGGTGTTTAGCACACATATACATTGTAATGGACTGTACAAAAGCGGGTAGCATTTTATTTTGAACACTCGGAAATCATCCAAATCTCGATTTAGCGTTGCAAACTTTTGGAGATGTACTTTATTTAAATATTCTAATGAAAGGATAAAATGGCTAAGGGTGGTGGTGGCTAAGGCCTGTTGTCTCAGTACTCCCAAAAGGATGAAGGAGGAAGTCTGTCAACTGCATACATAATGAGACCCAGTTTCCAAAGAAAAAGATAAGACGAACAGTTTTGAGAAATGAACTTTGAAGTATATATCATATTTCATATTGGAAAATTACCATAAATATTAAATATTTTAAAATAATTGAGTTATCTCCCTTCATTCTACTTAATCTTGGGAAAAACTTAAATCTCCCCTTAAAATTTAGTGACCCTCTTCACTGAACAAGGACTGAATATTGTGTGATAGTAGTTTAAACTTGCCTAATATCAGTAACCAAGGAATTTGACCTCTGACCCATGGAAAGATCTTACCTAGTTCCAATTCCCTTTTGAAAAAGAAATGAGTGAAGGCGAAGAACAGCAGTGTGATTTTTCGTTCCTAAATTGTATTTCCAGTAGCACGATATTCCTAGTTTATTACTAGCATCAGAAACAATAAAAGTGTTCTTAGAAATATCAGTTCTCAAGCCTTATCCTAGAAGTGCTGAGTTAGTCTCCAGGGGTCAAACCGAGGTATCTCTGTGTTAGTTTATTATTTAATTTACAAATCAGTAATTCTTAACTTACAAATTTAGCAACTAGCACAACACGTCAGATTAATATGTAAAAGAATATATGTTGTAATTCCTCTAACTCAAATTCCTGTTAGAAAAATAACCAGCCATGTTACTGAAGTGTTTCAGCTCTAAAATTAGTAAATTAATATAAAACAAGTTAAATTTAATGAGACTGTATTTTATAAGTTTTTCAAAGTAAAACTGGTCTTTTCCAGCAGAGCTGCATGGTACATAATAGGGCAGAGTTTGAATGTGATACATAGTTACAGATTTTTAAGCTGGTTAAGTCTAAACTTTGAGTTTCTTACTCTAAAGACAGGAGGACACAGACACAATAGGTATGAAAGAATCTAAGTAACAATGAAAGGAAAGGTTTAGGGCTTTACACAGATGTTTACGTTCTGGGAACTTTTAAGACCTGTTCCACCTTGAGATGAAAACACTGATTTGGGCCATCTCATCTCTTTCTTCTCATATGCCTGCAAATACTAAAGTTCTAGTAAGTCAGACTGGTCATGGATGGTCAGGATAGTAGTAAGTATGACACCCAGAGAGGGCTAGCTGAACACACCCACACACACACATCCTGCCAGAAAGAATATCAACACCCCACAGGATTTTGATGAAGTATCACATGAATACTTGAGGACATATGAGGAAAAAATGTTCAATATAGCCTAACGTATTCTCAGTTCTTATCCCCATCATACATAGAAAGTAAGGTGGGAATAGCAAAGAGATACTATGCTTTTGGTGAATTTTGATCATTCTGTTGTGATATTTGGATAACTTTAAGATACAGCTTTATAAATAGCCATTCTTGCCAGGTATAGTGGTACACATGTGTAATCCCAGCACTCAGGAGGCTGAGGCAGTTGGATTGTACGAGTTTGAGGCCAGCCTGAACTATGCAACAAGACTCTGTCTCAAAAAATAAAAAGCTACTTTTAATCCATTATTCTCAAAGAGGGTCAGCTGTTTCTCCTTTATATGCCCATAAGGATATGCCTTGATAGTACATCATTAAAAGCCACATGTAGTGGTACACATCTATAATCTCTGCTGTTCTAGCAGAGGCAAGAGAATCATTTGATATCAGGAGTCCAGCCTGGGCAACAGTGAGATCTCAAACAAAACAAAACCTTTTTTTTTATTATAGTATGCATAATGCCAAACACAGACCCTTTCACTTAATAGTTGAAGTATCTGGAATTGCATTTAAGCATTAGGGATTCAATGATGTAGAAGAACAGATGTCACTACTCTTAATGACAGAGGTTTAGCTCAAGAATCAAATAGTAGGGGCCAGGGATTTAGCTCAGTGGTTCTGTCACCTGCCTCACAAGCACAAGGACCTGAGTTCAATCCCCAGTACCAAAAAAAGAATCAAATAATAAATATTTTTGGCTTTGTAAGACTACTTACTCTGCCTTTGTAACATAAAGGTCATAGATAATCCATAAATAAATGTACTATGTTCCAATAAAACTAGGTGTTTTTGTAGTTATTTTTTAACTAAATCTATTTAGAAAAAGGTGGTAGCCTGAAGGCAATAGTTGAATGACCACTAGTCTATTGGGGAAGTTAATTAAGAGGCATATAAATGTGTAAATCATAAAGGATGTTGCAAAAGAATATTACACAGTATTGTAAAGAGGAACTTGACCTAAAAGTGAGTCTGGGCAAGCTGGCCTGAATTATGAAGGACAAATATGAGCAGACAAAAAGAACTTTCTGAATAGGGACTTGGCAAAGGTCCCTAGAAAGGAAAGTATAATGTTTGTGCAATTAAAATTAGCCCTTAAAAACAGGGCCAGCCTGGCATGGTGGCACATGCCTCTACTCCCAGCACTTGGGAGGCTGAAGCAGGAGGACTGCTGGGAGTTTGAGGCCAGCCTGGCTACATAGTTTGTTCAAGGCCAGCCTGAACTACATAATGAGACCCTGTCTCAAAACCAAAACAAACAGAAGGCCAGAGACCATAATGGGACATGAGATGAGAGGAGCTCCACCATGCGAAGATTTATTGGCAATATTGAGGTATTTGGTTTCCATTTCAAATTTAGTAGAAAGCTAATCTTTTTTATTTTATGTTTGGTACCAGGCATCAAACTCGGGTCCTTGAGGCAGGCAGCAGAACCACTGAGCTAAATTCCCCAGGCATAGCCTAGAAAGCTAATCTTTGTGAACTATTCAGTGTTTATTGACTGAGATTAAGGGAACTGTACATACATATGAGAATGCAAGATCTGAGACAAACCTCTTCACGCAGCCTCAGTTTTCCTCATACAGTGTTCATTTTAAGGACTCAGAGGTGTGAAAACAGTAAAATGTTTGTTATCTTCTATTACTGACTTTTCTCTAAATACCAAATATAAGAATAAACTTTAATCAGGAATAGAAAACTAAAGGTACCCAATCATTACTCCTTGTTATTGGAACTCCTGGTGAAATCTACCTTTTTCCTCTCATTTTCCTTTCTTTCCTACTTCAGGTCTGACACTGACATACAAAGGCAAATCTTTTAACCCTTTCAGCTGACACAACCCAAAAAGAATGTTGACATTGTGCTAATATGTGCATTAAAAGTAGTTATTCCACCTTTATAACTGCTAATTTTCCATCTTAATACATTTTTAGCTCATCCTTTGAGTTTAGCGTTAATGTTCAGATTATTTTTTAACAGCTGTTTTCTGCCATCTAGTCTGTAAAATCAGTGAGAATATCAAGTATGTCTGGGTTTTCTTGTCATTTTATCCCGTGTCCAGCTCATGACCTGGCATTCCTTATTGTGTTAGCTAAAAAGATATCTAGGAAGGAATCACCTATGCCCTACAAAGTACTAACAAAATACTGCCTGAAGTTACAGCTATTTTAAGTGTGTAAATGTTTTAAATGGCATAAGACGAATGAGAGACAACATAGCACGATAGAAAGCAAGCTTTGGAATAAAAAGAAACTGAGTCTGCATTCTAAATCTGTCATTGGCTCTGTGACCTGAGACAAACTCTTTACCTTACCTAGGTATCGGTTTTTTTTTATCAAAAGTGAGCTAACACCATCTTGCCTTCATTAGCATATAAACTATTTAGTGCCTTGTATTGGACTAGTAATTGTACTAATTAGAAGTTATTTAATATGTTACAATAGGAAAGAACTTGTAAGCTGGGGATTTAGCTTAGTGGCACCTGCACCATGCCTGCCTCAAAAGCACAAGGTCCTGAGTTTGATTCCCAGTACCAAAAACAAGCAGTAACAAAACAAGCCAAAAAAACAGGAAGCCAAAAAAAAAAAAAAAAAAAAAAACTTGTATATGGGGAGGGTTCTCCCCTAAAGCAAATATGTTTTAATAAAGTTCATCATGAGCTGGGCATGGTGGTGCACGCCTGTAATCCCAGCACTCAGGAGGCTGAGGCAGGAGGATCCCTGTGAGTTCAAGACCAGCCTGGGCTACATAGTGAGTCCAGGTCAGTCTCAACTACATAATGAGACCCTGTCTCAAAAAAATTTCAAAAAAGTAAAAAAAAAAAGTTCATCAGACCAAGACCTGTCATGTAAAGGTACAAGATCCCAATAATGAATATAACTGTACTGTATACCTACAATGTACCAATTAACTCAATTAAAAAATAAATAAAAATAAAGTTCATCAGCAGTATACAGAAAAGGACTATACTGTGTCCAGGTTAGAAAGTAGAAATTCATTGAAACAAGAGTTCATAAATTAGAAATATTTCCTAGGGCTTTTGGACTAATAACTGGTAAATAGGATTTAAAATTAAATTCATTGATTTAGTAGTAAAAATTGCAATTGAATGTTGTACCAAAGAGCTCTTAATAGGTGCTGAAGATACAGTAATGAAAAACACAGTCAAACTGCTACAGAGCTTATATCCTAGTTTAGAGAGACAAACAGTAAACAGGACAACTAGAGTAGAGCTGAGAACTGTGTAGGAAATAAACTACGTGGACATGAAAGAGTGGGAGCATGGAAAACTACTATGGGTAGAAATACAGGAGTAAAACTTTTTCATAGCTCTGAGTTAAGTAGTTTTTGTTCTCCAGTAAATTGAGAGTTGAGACAGTGAGATCCAAAGCATTTAATATGTCATACTGTAAATTTAGACCAACTTTTTTTTTTTTTTTAAGATAGGGTCTCACTGTGAAATTCTGATTTGCCTTGAACTCACCGTGTAGCCCAGGCTGGCCTTGAATGCACAGTAGTCCTCTGCCTCAGCCTCCTGAGCGCTGGGATTACAGGCATGCACCACCACACCTGGCAGACCAACTTTTAAATATATTAGTTGAATAGATTAATGGATTTCACTGTGGCATTTCCGTACATGGATACGTGGTGCTTAGAAGGCTTCTCTCCCCCTCCCTACACTTTCACCCTTCCCTCCTCATGGTTCCCTTCCCTAGGAGTCGCACCAGTTGGACTCTTAATATTTCTGAATACTGAAAAAAAAAGGAAATATTTGTGTTTGCTTTATACAGAATAATATCTGAGACTTTTTAGGGCTCAGGAGTGAACTTGTGTGAGATTATAGAACGAAGAAGAGCTGAAACTATGTATAAATGGATGGGAGAAATGCTTTAGAAGCTAAAGTGTGATACCTCTATCAGTTATTACAAGAAAAAAACAGCATTTTCTTTTCCTTTCAGATTTCTTGACCACCACAAGCAAGGAAGGATACGATAGGAGGCCAGTGGACATAACTCCTTTAGAACAAAGGAAATTAACTTTTGATACCCACGCATTGGTTCGGGATTTAGAAACTCATGGTGAGAAAAATGAGTACTACTTCTTGAAAGAAAATTAATTGCATTCATAATAATTACCCAGTCAAGACAATATTGTTATTATGAACAATTGAGTAATTATTTAAATGGAAGTGCCATCCATACAATAAAATATTTCACACTCATTAAAAATAGTTTGCTTACAAAAAATAAAAAATAGGGCTGGGGATTTAGCTCAGTGATTCTGCTGCCTGCCTCACAAGCTCAAGGTTCAAAGTTCAATCCTCAGTACCCAAAAAAAAAAATTTTGTTTGCATAAAGAATATGGGAAGTAAGCCGGGCATTGTGGCGCACACCTGTAATCCCAGCACTCAGGAGGCTGAGGCAGGAGGATTGATGCCAGTTCGAGACCAGTCTGGACTACTAAGTGAGTTCCAGAGCAGTCTGGACTACATAGTGAGACCCTGTCTCAAAAAAGAATATGGGAAGTAGCCAGGGATATAGCTCAGTGGCACTGCCAACTGCCTCACAAGCACAATGTCCTGAGTTCAGTCCCTGGTACAAAAAAGAAAAAAAAAATATGGAAAGTGTTCAAAATGCTTTTAATCAAAAGTCATTGTTTAAAATTATATGTGCAGAATGATTCTAATTAAGTAAAAAAAATTTCTAACAATAAACTCTGAAAGTAAGTACAAATGTTCAAGAATTAAAAAACTCAGAGAATAAACATAAGTTATCAGATATCCAGTGATAATTTTTTTTTTTTTTTTTTTTTGTAC
>NW_022900928.1:35974013-35986689 GCF_012274545.1 Fukomys damarensis | reverse complement strand
TCCCCGGCCCCTCCAGTGACAATTTATGATATGACAAGAATGGGAAAGTTCATTAATAAAACTATGGTAGGGCTGGTGATTTAGCTCAATGGTTCTGCTGCCTGCCTCGCAAATGCAATGTCCTGAGTTTGATCCCTGGTACCAAAAAAAAAAAAAACAAAAAAAAATAATACTATGGTAATTAGAGACATATATATGAATCTAGCATGTGATAAGGCATTACAAATTAGGAAAACTACTTAATAAATAAGATGTGATAAATGTCTAGCTATTGGAAAAAACATCTCTTATTGAAACTCCAGATAAAAAGCTAAATGGTAGAGTTCTTAGGAATCAATGAGAAAAAATTCAGTAGTTTTTATAGAAAAATAGGCAAAGAGCCAAGCATGATAGTGCATGCCTATCTATAATCCCAGCACTCTTGAAAGCTGAAGCAGGAGGATGGCAGGTTTGAGCCCAACCTAGGCAACTTAGGAACTCAGTGACATCTTGTTTGAAATGAAATAAATAAAATAGTCCCTGGAATGTAGCTCTTAGCATGAAGAGCCTGGGTTCAAACCCCAGTTAAGAAAAAAAAGAAATCACTAGTAATATCCAGTGTTGCTGGAGATATATGAGGAATTAAAATTACATAGTAATTTTAGCATTATCAGTCAATTTTTAATGTTACTGTCTTTTTTAAACAGTATAACAATATAAATGTCTGGGAAAGTGGAAAGTTATTTCAGCTATCTATTTTGATAAGGATGTTATATATTTTTAATGTTATATATTTTTTAATGTTATATATTTTTAAAATATGAATGCTTATTTGTGGCCTACAGGATTTGACAAAGCACAAGCGGAAACAATTGTATCAGCATTAACCACTTTATCTAATGTCAGCCTGGATACTATCTATAAGGAGATGGTCACTCAGGCACAACAGGTAATACGTTCAGGTTTATGACTTCTGTCAGTATCATTAGGTGTTCTTTTTCAAGGAATGGAGGGGGAATGAAAAGAAGAGAAGCAAGGGAAAACAAGAAAGGAAAGATCTTTAGTAAAGTCAGTATCTATAGAAATTTAAGAATTAAATAGTCTTAGTAAGATTATGGTTATATAGAGCCAGCGATTTGGCTCAGTGGTTCTGCCACCTGTCTCGAAAGTGCAAGGTCCTAAATTCAATCCCCAGTACAAAAAAAAAAAAAAATATGGTTATACAAAGAACAGAATTTTATTAGTGGAATGACTTTTCCTTCCTGAAAACCCCACCACATTTAAAGAGCTAACCTTTTTCTATATGATACATTTTATTGCTGTCTTTTTTGTGTTGTGGTTCACAGAAAGGACTAATATGGTTGGGAAATAGCTCAGAAACTGATTGACTAGATATACAAATCCTTAAAGTCAATTAATACTGTTTACTTAGAAGATGTAAAAGGCACAGTGCTTGGTAATTTTCATATATTGTTTAATCTAACAACTCTGAAAAGTAGGTAGAATTCTAGTTTGCCACTAAAGATAGGCTGAGAGAGGTTGAGTAATTTGCAAGAGTTTTCACATTGTGGTGATACAGAAAAAAAGCAGTAATTTTACATAAAGGATAGAATAAGCTAGCTAAACTTCACTGGAATAAAAATTCATGTCCATTGTGTAATAACTGTTTAAGAATCTATTTCTTTTCTGTGCTTACTTTATTATTTTAATTTTTCAAATTTAGGTTTCCTCAGATAAATATTTGAAAGCACAAAAGAAAAATTAGATTCCACTGCCTGCCTCGCAAGTGCAAGGACCTGAGTTCCATCTCCAGTACCAAAAAAAAATGTATAAAAGGGGCCAGGGATTTAGCTCAGTGATTCTGCCACCCACCTCGCAAGCCCAAGGACCTGAATTCAATCCCTGGTACAAAAAAAGATTTTTTTATATAAAATTAGAATCTGTGGTGTAAAATGTCATCTATAAGTATCGAAAGCTTTTAAAGATATTTTAAGATAATCTCTAATTAGATAATTTAAACATCCTCTATATTTAACTTACCTTTAAATTTGTATATGCATTATTTTAGCTTAATATATTCAGTTATAGCAGATGAATAAATCCACTAAAGAAAAGGCCAGGCATTTAATTAATTCTCCCAAAGCTCTGATCTAGCCTAAAAGATTTCATGGAACTACTGTTGTTTTCAGTAATTTACTCTTAAAAGTTTTAAACTTGCCTGCAATACAGGCAGAAATTAAAACTATGATTTGACGAATCTTCATGCTACTGTGACCATTTAATCTTATATACAAAATGTAGGATGTTACTATTAAACTTTTGGCTTATTACTGGTATGTGAGGTTAAATTCCCATTCTAGGGCCACTTAGCTCAGTGGTTCCACTGCCTGCCTCGCAAGTGCAAGGTCCCAAGTTAAATCCCTGGTACCAAAAAAAAAAATTCCCATTCCATCCTTGAGCCTAACTAATCCCATTACCAATTCCACTTCCAGGACAGACTAAAACAAAAAGATGTCTTGAAGGATGGAGCTAAGACTCAAAACAAGCAGAAAAATAAGCTGCCTACTTGATTGCTTCAGAAAGTGCCAAACTAAACTCTGCTTAATCTCCGATGTCTCCATAAAAGCTACAACAATCATTAGAAATTTTGTAAAAATTTAAAAAATATTCTAACAATCAGACTTACAGTAAGTTTGACTGCCTAAAGCTTTTGAAGATAGGCACCTGTGCTGTATTATAGGCATTTTGACTCATAAACTATCTTTAAAAAATGAAGAAAAAAAAAATAATAAGGCTCTTAAATCAGGCCTAGTGGAACAAGCCTGTAATGACAGCACTCTGTGAGGCCAAGGCAGAAAGATCACAAATTTGAGTTTAGCCTAGAGAATTTAGTGAGACCTTGTGTCAAAATTAAAAAAAAAAAAAAAAAAAAAAAAAAAAAAAAAAAAGGTAAATAGGCTGGGAATGTAGCTCAGTGAGAAGGCCTGGGTTCAAGGTTCAATATCTAGAACAGCCATAGGAAAAAAGCTATTAGAGCCATAGTATAATCTTTTACTCTCAGGTTCAAAGCCCGACTCCATAAGAAATCTGTAATTACATTTGCTACTCTTTCTTCTGTAGTCTCAGGAACACATATATTTTTTTTTTTCTTTTTTCATAGAATTCCTTTATATAGTACCTGGGGCAACCAGACTGATGGTCCTTAGAGGTCACATTTATAGGACTTCTCAGCTAATTCTCATATACCAAGCAGAACTGGATAAAAGAAAGTGAACCCTTCCTCAATAATATATGAGGGTTAGGGAAAGCATAAAAATCAGGGATATCCCCAACAGTGAGTCCCAGAGTGTGAGTGAAGGATAAAGAGTACCATAACTGTGCATTGAACTTAGTGATGTGCAGTTTTCTGGGCCTCATCATGAGAAGCAACTGAGCATTTGAACAATGATTATGACTAGTATGAAAAAAAATCAGGGATGTCTGCTATCCACAGTTAAAACACTTATGATAGGATTAGTGTTTAATTTAAAACTTCCTCTGCATCAGCATTTGGTAATCAGACTCTTCTGCTTCAGTTATTATCTTCCCTAATCCATTAGTAATAACAGCTAACAGTTACCGGCTTCTAATCATGTGCAGAAAAACTATTTTAAAGCCGAGCATGGTGGCACACACCTGTAATCCCAGCACTCGGGAGGCTGAGGCAGGAGGATCACTGTGAGTTCGAGACCAGCCTGGGCTACATAGTGAGTTCCAGGTCAGTCTCAACTACATAATCAGACGCTGTCTCAAAAAAAAAAACAAAAAAAACTTTTAAGCATTACATGTGCATTATCTCATTTAATCTTCAAAACAACTCTGCAATGTATAGGTACTGTTACTGATTACACTTTACAAACAAGGAGACCAAAGAATTTAAATAACTTGCCCAGAGTCTCACAGAAGGTGGCAGAGTTTAGATCCAGGTCTAGGCAGCCTAAGTCCACAATTCATACTTTTAACATCTATAAGAATGTCTCACCTCAGAGTTGCTTTTGGAAGTGTGTGCATTCCAGACCTTTTGAAGACTGAAAAATTGTTATACCCTCTATTATTTATCATTTGTTAAGAAACTCTTAGGGTTTAAATAAGCATTTTATTGGAATTCTTTCCATAAAAGATGTAGACATTTATTTCTCTTACAGGGAAATACTTTTTCTTAATTGAATCTCATTTTTTATTTTAATATTTCAGCTATATAGGGCTGGGGATTTAGCTCAGTGGTTCTACCGCTTGCCTCACAAGCACCAGGTCCCAAGTTCGATCCCCAGTACCAAAAAAAAAAAAAAAAAAAAATTGGGGGGCTGGGGATTTAGCTCAGGGGTTCCGCCACCTGCCTCGCAAGCACAAGGACCCGAGTTCGATCCCTGGTACCAAAAACAAAAAAAAAATTTTTTTTTTCAGATAATGTTTCTTTTTTTTTTTTTTTAACTTCAGGCAACATTATATTTTATAATATTTTCACATTATTTTAAATTTTATGAAAAAATCCATAAATAAAAGGGTGACATATAAATCACATTGATTTTTATTTTCTAGGAAATAACAGTCCAACAGCTAATGGCTCATTTGGATTCTATCAGGAAAGATATGGTCATCCTAGAAAAAAGTGAATTTGCAAATCTGAGAGCAGAGAATGAGGTGATATGTTTTAATTTATTACTAATAACTGGTCTTGTAAGTATGCTACGTGGTGAATAAGTTAGTAAGACCAAGTAACTTCATGTGGTTATTAAACAGTTAATAGTTAATAAGTACTTAGATTAAAAATGTTTAACCATGTCTAATCAGTTCTTATATAATGAAAAATAAGAATTATATTTTATATGTAAAAATCATACAAAAGGGAAAATCTTTTGAGTTCTATATAGTATATGAAATTTCTGGGCTGGGGATTTAGCTCAGTGGTACTGCCACCAGCCTCACAATCACAAGGTCCCCAGTTGGATACCCCATACCAAAAAATAATGTTTTTTCTATTGTAAGCTAGGCATGGTAGTATATACCTCTAAGCTCAGCAGTCTGGGAGGCTAAGGCAGGAGGATTTAAAGTTCATGCAACTTAGGTACTTGGCAAGATCCAGTCTCAAAATAAAAAAGTTTAAGGATATAACTCAGTGCACAAACCTTGGGTTCAATCCCCAGCCCTACAAAAAGGAAAAAAAAATTCCATAGCTAATCATACAATGTTTGTGAAGGTAAGAGTAATGGGTTTTCCATTGTATTTGACCCTTTCCCAATTATCTTTGTCACTTAAGAGAAAAATAGGTTTCTGTAAACTGGAAATTCAAGATAATATTATTTCTTAGTTTAAATATTTTTAAATTCAGAAAATTAAATCTTCTTTAAAGAATAATAAAACATAAGTGCTTTGTCTAATGTTTTTTTCCTAAGAATTCTTTCTTTTTTCTTCTTTGAGACAGGGTTTCACTATGTAATTCATCCTGGCCTTGAACTTACGATGTAGCCCAGGCTGGCCTCAAATTCATGGCAATTATGCCTCAGCCTCCTGAATGCAGGGATTAGAGGCAAGCACCACCATGCCTGGCTATTTTCTGAATTTGATAGCCTATTCTTTTAAATACCTCTTTATTAGATTCTGTATCAGTAATCTTTAAAGGTCCAAACTGTGCTAATCTAGGATTTCAATTTTTTTAAAGTAAATCATAATATATACTTTTGATTAAATGTTAATTGCAATTTAGAAATGGGAAGAAAGGAGCTAAAGGTGTAGGGAAGGTGGGATGGGTAGGGGAAGAGTAAAAAGGGAAAAGAAAAAAATGTGAGAGAATGAAAAGATGAAAATAAAGTGTTTGTAGATGGGGAGGAGAGGAGGGGGTGAAGGGAGGGCTGGGGTAAGGGGAAAAAATGAGAATCAAGACTTGTCATGTAGAGGTACAAGATTCCAACAATGAATGTTAACTGTACTGTATCCCTAAAATGTACCAATAAACTCAATTAAAGCTGAAAAAAAATGTTAATTGCATGTGATCTCTCTTATACCTAGAAAATGAAAATTGAATTAGATCAAGTTAAACAACAACTGACAGTAAGTGAAATTTTTCTACTTACTAATTTCAAAACATTTCACATCTACAATCACTTAATTTTTTTTTTTAAAGCATGAAACCAGCCGAATCAGAGCAGATAATAAACTGGACATCAACCTAGAAAGGAGCAGAGTAACAGATATGGTAATGCACTTCTTAAATGTGCCTTACTCCGTGTGTGTGTGTGTGTGTGTGTGTGTGTGTGTGTGTGTGTTGGTACCGGAAATCAAACTCAGGTCCTTGTGCTTACAAGACAGGTGGTAGAACCACTGAGCTAAATCCCCAGCCCTGCTTAATCCTTTTTTATCTTTTTTAATCTTTGTTTTTTTTTTACTTCCTGTTGCTTCATATTCCTTAGTTTACAGATCAAGAAAAGCAACTTATGGAAGCAACCACAGAGTTTACCAGAAAGGTAAGATAGCATGTAGAAATTTCTCTTCCATACGGTCTTATATAACTACTTTTATGTGTATCAGTTTATAAGTTTGAACTTTAAAAAGTCCTGCAGAATCCATGGTTTTCTTATGGCTGTTACAGTTAACCACAGTTCTGGGGAGGCTGCCCCCATGTAGATGGTTGTATATTAGCTGTACTCCTTGGAATACAGTCAAGCTTTCTACATGGGATACTTTTTTTTTTTTTTTTTTGAGACAGGGTCTCACTGTGTAGTTCAGGTTGGTCCTGAATTTCTATGGAGTCCAGGCAGGCTTCACACTCTTAGCGATCCTCCTGCCTCAGCCTTTCAAGTTCTGAGACTACAGGCGTGCACCACCATGCCCAGCTCACATGGCATACTTTTTAAAACTTTTTACATAGACAATATCTATTTTCAAAAGACAAAGAATCACTACTAGTATTTAAATGATTATCTAGATTTAAATAATTGCCTTAAATTTTAAAATCACAGTGTTTATTAAATATTTATTATAGTCTAGATGCTATTTAGCAGCTTACTTGTATCTGTGAATTCATTTAATTTTCACATCAATCTTTATAAAGTAGATACTATTCATCTCTATGGCGTGATGAAACACCAACATTCTGAGTCAACCTAGGCTTTTTCTTAAGTTAAAAGCCATTTGGCTTTTTAATAGAAAAGACATCACTCTTGCTTAGTATTTAACAAAAGATCATGTTTGCCATTTTAAGGGTCCTGTTCTCTCCTTGGCCAGAGAAAGGAGATAAGCAAGGGAATCAGCAGAGTTTTCTCACACCTCTCTTCTTAGATCCAACCCCTGCACATTCATTGTCACCCATCAGGTACACTTGCCAGCTCCTTTTATATTGGTTCCAGTTCATATTATAAACCTGGTTGATTTTTTTTCTTTTGCAGAATATATTTAAAGTTTACCCATAACATTCTAAGGAATTTACAAACTAAAGTGATAGTTCTGGAATTATAAAAAAAAAAAATGTTTCTTCTAAATTTTTCATCTTATTACACATAGGTCTCAAGTATCTTATGAGGTTTAGTGAATATACCTATTATGTGATTATCCTAAGAAATCACCTCCAGTGGGCATGGTGGCACACGCCTGTTATCCCAGCACTTGGCGGACTGAGGCAGGAGGATCACTGAGAATTCAATCCCAGACTCTGCTACATAGTGAGTTTAAGACCATTCTGAACTGCATACTGAGACCATGTTTCAAAAAACCAAAAACAAAAAAAAAAAAAAGAAGTTACCTCCAAATGGGACAGTTGGAAGAATATAATGTAATCTGTCAATTTTGCAATGTTTTTTTAATACTAACACCATTATATTTTTACTGTTTTTCTCCACTTTTGAAGCTTTTGAAGTCTGCAGTTAGCACTTAAGTGAGGGTTTCTAATATAAATGTTTTTGACTATAATATATAAGAATAAAATTCAGTTCTCATATTTATTTTTATTTACAGGATACCCAAATCAAAAGTGTTATTTCAGAGACCAGCAATAAAATTGATACTGAAATTGCTTCCTTAAAAACACTGATGGAGTCTAACAAACTTGAGACAATCCGTTATCTTGCAGGTAAGACGATAGCAGAGAAAGGAACTGCTTCCATTTAATTTTCAGATTTATATTTCTACCTTTCATGCAAGTACAGGGGGTTAAAAAAAAAAGGAACTATATCAAGGTTCCTTTATTTTGTCCCTATAGTACTTGAAAAAAGCTCCAGTTTCAAGATACAAGTTTACCAGTCAAGGATGTGAGGGCGATCTGGCTGTCACCCCATTGATCGCCAGGGTTGATTCGGCTTATCTAGCTGGTTAGGCAGGTGTCCCCTTCCTCCCTCACCACTCCATGTACATCCCTCCCGCGCTCGTCAAAGAGGACGACCACCCCCGATAGAGGAGGACCGTTTCCTTGGTCAAGGGTATATGAATAGCTGCGCTCCCCTGCTAGAACCTCCAAACAAGTTGTCAAGTGTACCAGTCAGCTCTGCAATTAGGAAAAAGTACATGGACATCAGAAAAATGTATAAACCCTTGTACAGAATAATACAAGGATAAACTAAGTATTCTACAGTGAAAAAAATAAATTTATTGCTGGTGATTAAACTCAGAGCCTCATACAAGCTAGGCAAGTACGCTACCTCTGAGAAACATCCCTGGCCCTTGTTTTTTTGTTTTCTTTTGGTTTTTGTTGTTTGTTTGTTTGTTTTTTGAGATAGGGTCTCACTATGTAGTTGAAACTGACCTGGAACTCACTATTTAGCCCAGGCTGGTCTCTGAACTCATAGTGAACCTCCTGCCTCAGCCTCCTGGGATTACAGGCAAGTGCCACCATGCCCAGTGCCCTTGTTTTTATTTTTATTTTGAGACATAGTCTGAAGTAAACTATAAAGCTAGTTAAACTTGTGCTCTTCCTGCCTCGGCCTCCTTAGTAGCATGCACTGTCATACCCAGCAAAAACATTTATTTTTACTGCTTATGCATCTCTCTGTGGCTCTGAATGAGATTAAAGAGAAAGGTCACTAAAGTAAACCAGCATAGGGAAGTGGGACATAATCCCTTACCTTGAATCAACTGACCAAGCATAGAGACTACCCCAGAATTAGACATCGTATATTGAGCTCCCCTGTTACCATTTGACTTAAAAATTATACGCACCCTCCAAAAAATGTTACCCAGGGCTCATGCAGACTAACAAGTAACTTGTTTTTGCTCTATCATTATCTATCCGTAATAAATGGTTTAACCCTAAAAAAAATTATACGCATCCATTGAGTTAAGCAGAGTGCAACAGTCAGGTGGCAGTTATCTTCTTTCTTTTCATAAAAGTAGTACATTGTAATTACATTTTATGTAACTCAGAAACAGTGAAAGTAAAAGCCTTCCAAATCCCTTCTCCATGATATTTACTAAAATTCAATCTTTTCTCCTATGTGGCAATGTTATATATGATTTTTTAAAAATAATTAATTATAATATTATGGTCCACTCCGTAACTTTTTTAAATGTAACTAAATGTTTGAAATCATCCAACACTGATACTTATATAGACATATTTTTATTAGAAAGAATAGTATTCCATTTTATAAAAATGCCTGATTTAACTCTATTAACAAGCATTCTACTCCCAATTTTTCATTACTAAGCGCAGTACTGTTTGAGAAGATACATAGACATATATACATCATTATACCCTGAAGCTATTATCTTTTTTTCTTTTTTTTTTTTTTTTTTTTTGGTACCAGGGATCGAGCTCAGGTCCTTGCGCTTGTGAGGCAGGCGGCAGACCCACTGAGCTAAATCCCCAGCCCATGAAGCTATTATTTCTATATAAAAACTTCCTCTGCACATTTAAAATCTGAGGTCAAAAGATGCATATTTTAAATTTGTGCATCAATGAACTACCATCCAAAATAAAATTGTTAATCCAGGCCACCAGTGGTTGTCTGGGCAGCCACCACTGGTATTGCGGTAGCAAAAGAGGTAAAAAATGAGCCCCTGCCTTCAGCTGATGCATATCATCTTCCTTTCTGCAAAGAGAATGCTCAGTTTTTATCTTCTGGGGGGGAGTTTGTTTCGTTTGAGACAGGGTCTCACTATGTCATTCATACTGCCCTGGAACTCACTGTGTAGCCCAGGCTGCTCTCGAACTCACTCACCATGATTCTCCTGCCTCGGCCTCCCAAGTGCTGGGATTACAGGCATGCACCACCATGCTTGGCTCAGTTTTTATCTTTTAAGTACTGGGTCTCTGTTTTAAGACTGAAGAGAGAGTTATATAAGACTAAAACAAGTTTTGAAAACTTCTGCCCTAACAATGTCTCTGGAACTAGCGACCTTCAGTTCAATTCTAATGGCAAGGGAAATTTCAGAACAGCCCAGTTTTAAGTGTTTATTACCTCTTTTAAGATCAATTCCAAAACAACACAGGTTAGGGAGGGCTTCAAATTCCACTCAGCTTCCTTCAGAATATTTACCTAAACAATCAGTATTTTGGTTAACAACAAAATCTTTTTTTTTTTTACCCTCAATTGGAAGATAGTGATGATCTCTAGAAAGCTTTCATCAAAAGGGTATCCCAGGTACAACCTAGTAGATTTAGTGGCAATACCAAAAGAAATTAGCAAGTTAGTCACTGTTTAGAAAAATATTTTTCTAAGTCATTCTCCTTTCCTTTTTTACTGAAGATTTAGAAACAACAGCACCAATGTGTTTTTCTCTTTCGGTATCCTTCTCAAAATATTTCTTAGTACCGCTTTTACTGGTAAGCCTTTTAGGAAGCCAGAATTTCACACATTAAACAGTTGGGAAGACAATGTTATGAGTGAATGGATTTATTGGCTCTAGAATCCCTGAGATGTTGCCAGTAAGATAATGACCCCATTTATCTTAGATTCACATATTAAATTCTATCATGAATGGGTAGGGACTGGGGGTATCCTAGTTCACCTATCAAAGCCTCAGCATTAAAGACCTTGTATTTCACTTGGGGAAAAAAATTATCAAATTGTAAGTCTTAATAGGTTTGATTATTTGGTGTCTCAGCATGTGTCAGTCACTATTTTAGTTTTAGGTATTGTATAATCAGCTTGAACTAGCTTACGCATAAGAAATACAGGACCAGGGATTTAGCTCAACGGTACCTCACTTCCTCACTTGCCAAGCACAAGGTCCCAAGTTCAATCCCTGGTACCAAGAAAAAAAACTACAGAAACAGAACTCTGTATTTTGTCTCTGAATGTTTGCCTCCTTTTCTCATACCAACTTCCTCCATGAGTCAGAAACATCACTACCACCTAGACTCATATTATTCCACTTTTACCACTTAAGACAGATTACCTTCTTTCTTTAGTTCCAGTTTGGAAAATCCCAGGGAAGTAATCTCAATGGCCTGTCTTGGATCAAACACCACCAAGAAGGCAACAATTATAAGATAATGGCAGTTTCTCTTCAATCTTTTTATGCCTAATATTCCATTTTTTTTCAAATGGCACTCAACAATGGAACGTAATAAATATTTTCCTTTCAAATTCTTGTTCTTTTAATTTTTCTGGGTAACATATGATTTCATGCAAAAATTTTAAAACTTTGTCCTTTTTTATAAGTGGGTTAATCTGTTACTGTGGAAGATTCTTTTGTGGGCAGATAAGTAGTAATGTAGGGTGTCTCCCAGACAGGCCACAGAAGATAAACAACAGTTATAAAAGCAATTTGGGATTGCCCCATAGTTACCTTAATGACAACAAGAATAAATAAAAGGTGAAATAACAGCACCAAGAAATGAAGAGAAACTAAGTATAGAAACAACTGTTCTGTGTAACCTTATAAAGGAATAAAATACTTCCCTCCTCATAATGACCAGGTACTCATTTAGTACTCTAAAACTCTTAAGTTAACAAAGGACATAATAGTTCAAAAAGTGACAGATGACATTGAGTCCTTCAGGTGTCACAGGATAACAGCTTTGGTGTCAGGTACACTTACGTCTTGAATCTTCGCTCCACCACTTGCTACTGATACAACTTTGGGCTTGTTGCCCCATCATACAGTGGGGGTTACCACCACCAATCCCATAGGGATTTAATTACAGATAAGCCAGGTGTGCTGGTGCACACCTGTGATCCCACCATTTCAGAGGCTGAAACAGGAGAATTGCCACAAATTTGAGGATATCCTGGAATGAATACATAGTGAGAAACTCTCAAAAAAATTATTTTTTTATTTTTAAAAGTACAATTAAATAAGGTAATGTATGTAATTGCACAGCATACTAACATGCTATCTGATGCATGGTAAATACTAGCAGATCTAGTGGCACAATATATAATTGTCCAGGTGCAGTAAGACAGTGTTATTTCTCAAAATGTCCAGCTTCTCTTATGTGTCTCAGAAAGGAACCTAATCCTATTTCTTAAAATTGAGGAAATTATATTATCATTAAATGAGTTTCATTAAGTAGTAAAATCAAATGGGATAGCATATAGTTATACATTATAATTCAGATAGCTTTACTTTGCATGGCTAATTTCTCATTTAGTCATAAAAGTTTGTTCCTCAGCACAGATTTTCCATTTTAGAACGTGGGGGTTTAGCTCAGTGGTGCTGCCGCCTGCCTCACAAGCACAAAGTCCCTAGTTCAATCCCCAGTACAAAAAAAAAAAAAAAAAAAAAA
>NW_022900928.1:35959257-35973776 GCF_012274545.1 Fukomys damarensis | reverse complement strand
GCTTTCATAGCTGTTTAAACAGATTGGAGACAAGAGTCCCTAAAAGCCTCACTCACATCTTTTTGTTTTTTGTTTGTTTGTTTGTTTTGTGGTACTGGGGATAGAACTTGGGCCCTTGCGCTTGTGAGGCAAGCAGTGGAACTTCTGAGCCAAATGCCTGGCCCTCAAATCTAACTTTTTAAAGCTGAGAGAACAGATAGAATGATATTTTCAAACTAAAATGAGGTAACGTAAAGACCAGGTGATGTGTTAGCCAAAACCCTTGTGCTTTTGCTGCCTTTTATTCTACCTCTTAGGTTTTTAAAAAGTTTTCATTGAATTTCCATTTTTTAAATAATTCTTAAGAGGTTGGGCCTTGCTATCTTGCTACATAATATTTAATATAAGAATGATTGTTTTTTCATTTATCATGAGCTATAAAGTAAAAGCAAGGTGTGGTGTACACCTGTAATCCCACCTATTTGGGAAGCAGAATTTCTGGGTTTTGTTTCATTTTTGTTTTTGTAGGTCAGGCTAGCCTTGAACTCACTGTGTAGTGAAGACTGAGCTCAGATTAGCAGTGATCCTCCTGCCTCAGCCTCCTGAGTGCTGGGATTACAGGCATGCACCACCACACCTGGTTTTCCAAAATAATTTTTTTTTAATAAATAAATAAATAAGTAAAAATAAAAAACAAAATAATTTTTCCCCCAGTACTGGGGATCTAACTAAAGACCTTGCACTGCAAGACAGTTTCAGTGCCACTGAACAAAATCCCAGAAAGAAAGAAAGGAAGGAAGGAAGGAAGGAAGGAAGGAAGGAAGGAAGGAAGAAAGAAAGAAAACTTAAGTTTACTTAGTCTTTAATAATGCTAATGTTGATAATGATTTTGTAGTACTTTTATATATTCTGACATCTACATTTTAAAATTATTTTCATTCTTACTGTGTCTTAAAATACAGAGTGATTTTAAGGAGAATTGACATTAATTATGCCCTTAATATCTTTCATCTTTAGTTTAATTTTCTAGGAAACTAAAAACAGTATAAAATCTGTCTTTTGTTTGTAGCTCTGCATTTTAATGTAAGATAATATTATTTCATCATTCTCAGCAAAAGGATTACAAATGTGTGACATGTAATGTTTCCTTTTTCACAGCCTCAGTGTTTACTTGCTTGGCAATAGCTTTGGGATTTTATCGATTCTGGAAGTACTACTAATGCTGCCACCAGTGCTAATGACTTCTTAGAACATTACCCAAAATGCATTTTCTTTTAACGCTTTCTGTCAGTTGCTGAAGAAACGTATTGCAAGATTATCAAAGTATATAAGGACTAGAAAAGTATTTCAGGTATTTCAACTTGATTTGTGTCTTTATGTTGAAAAGCTGTCACCCAAAACCTGATTTATTTGAGATGAAAGAGCATGCTTTTGATAGTTCATAGAAAAGGAACCAGAATTTTCTTATGTTTCAACAACTTTATAAATAAAATTTTGTTGATATCTGCTGCAAATGTGAAAATTATTCCATCCTTTACACTTACAAGTTTAACTTCCTGATAACTACTGCACAGTTAAATGTAAATCAAAAGTAAAAGATGAGGACAACAGTGATGATGGTTTTGGGGACAGGAGCGGTGCCCGAAGCAGTGGCAGAGCCCACGCCCTGGGAAAGTCGGCCGTCCGGGAGAGACAAGCCCAGGCTTGGGGCATGTACCTGGGGTCCCAAGAGGACGGGGCAGCAGTGATGGAGAGCCCACCAAACGAGGTGCCACCTGAGCCACCGCTGATGTCACATTCCTGCTAGACAAGGGTATCATGTCCAGAGAGGTGAAGCCTTCCCCTGGAGACCTGCGGGCTTTGTCGATAGCATTCTCCAACTCTGGCCTTCTGCACTCAGTCAGGGTTCTCCTAACGCTGCCGTGTCCCAGCCTGGTTTCTATGCCATCTTCAAATTTTACTCAGCAAGTGATAACACTCAAAGAGCCCAAAAGGCCTGCAAGGGGAAGCCACTTTCCCAGTGAAGGACTGATGTCATCCCTTATGAGAAAGGCTTTGTCAAATGCATCCCACAAACTGTCCATTGTGGTGTGGGAGTTATGTGTTGTGAGTCTCCTTGGAGCTGCTGCCTGAGTAGAAAAGCTCTCAGTGGTGGAGAATGGACTGGACACCCCCTGGCTGCCATCCAGAAAGCAAGAGCTAGATCTTTAAAGATTGTATCTACCTGCCTCTGCAGGACAACCTCTTCTTCCCCAGAAGGCTGCAGATCTTTCTGTGGTGGGCTTTCTCTTCAAAGTGGTTACCTCAAGGAACAAAGAGCTGTTCCCTGAGGTCATTAGACTATATATCCATAAACCAAAATGGCTGCCTTCATTTTAAAAAATGCCCTCGAGCTGCGTGTAGGGGCACGTGCCTATAATCCCAGCATTCAGAAGACTGAGGCAGGAGGATGGCTGAGAGTTGGAGGCCAGCCTTCACTACATAGTGAGATCTTGTCTCAAAAAACAACAAAATTTAAAAAGCCTTCTTAGCAAATACAACTATTATTTCCTAATACCCTGCGGATAAAGCTACAATCACCATCTATGAATCTGGAGGGAAATCCGGGTCTCCTATATGGTGAGAGAAGGTTCAGCCTCTTTCCTGGATTCTGAAGCGGATCATTGTTTTACTTCCCCTGACTCCTGCCCCTTCTGTTCGCTGGGCTTCTGTGCTCTTATTGATGAAAGTCTCACTTTTTCAGTGAGTCATATCCCATTCACTCTGTTTGTGTGTTTTTGTTTTTTTGAGACAAGGTCTCGCTATGTAGTTGAGACTGACCTGGAACTCACTTAGTAGCCCAGTCTGGTCTCGAACTCACAGAGATCCTCCTGCCTCAGCCTCCCGAGTGCTGGGATTACAGGCGTGTGCCACCATGCCTGGCTCCCATTCACTCTGGAACGCCTTGACTTCTTGCTGCTCATGAGAAGTTTCATCAGGAGGTCTGTTCTGCAGATGAGCTTGGCACAGGCCAGTTGTACATGGGTCTCAGAGCAGATTTTCAGGCAGGTGTGATGCCACTGAGCTACATCTCCTTAGCAGTCCATTTTTTTTCCCCTTGTCCCCACCCTCCCTTCACCCTTCCCCCTCCCCCCTTTCAAACGCTTTAATTCCATTTTTACATTTTCTCATTTTTTTTTTCCTTTTCCCTTATTCCCCCTTCCCTATCCTTCTCACTGTCCCTACACCTTTTGTCTTCCTATTTCACATTGCTAAATGTCCCATTAGGATCTTGAGTACTATTTTAATTTTTCACACCAGAGATACTACTTGGTATTTGCATATGTGTGCCTAATAGCAGTCCATTTTTAAAGTTCAGATAACACAAGAGAGCCGTCTCTTCACTGTTGGGGATGAGGAGGTACGACCTGCTACTTTAGCTGAGCTTCAGACTGATCACCTGGCGATGACAGCGATGGAGAAGTGAAGGGCTTTCTGTAGAGGGAGCATATAGTTCAGACAGGATTCTCCCGAACGTGAAGGTCTCTTGAAGATGTAAAGAATCCTCGGGAAAGAGAATTGCATTGCTGAGATCAGAGGTCTCTTTGCAAGCTTGAGTCTGCTGCTTGCATTTCCCTTTGTGAGGCTTAACAGTTCCAGTTGGCCTAAGGTGTTCCGTGGAGCACAAACGAGTAAGTTTATAAGACAGTGCTTGCTTTTTTGGAATGTAATATACACTTAGTTACCTTTGTGCTCTTTTCTTTTTTTTTTGGTACCAGGGATCGAACTTGGGTCCTTGCATTAGCAAGGCAGGTGGCGGAACCACTGAGCTAAGTCCCTGTCCCATCCTGCATGCTTTAACTCTTAGCATCTACAGGTTCCAAAATCCACATCCTCACTGGGGCTTTGGCAAGTGTGTGAGGCAGGAAGCCTGCCCGACGAGTGCCCTTTCAGGGAGGAAGAGATGGCTGCCTTCTGTTCCTCTGTGTAGGAGTTTTTGGCCAAATTCTTGGGCCTTAGCACCCCTGAAGCGACTCTAAGCTCCCCTGTTCAGGGTCTCCTGAGACTTTTTTGCTCAGCGGCATTTTCCATGAGCCACTAGGCGCTCTGCTCCTTCCTGATCCTGTTTCTGCCTTGTCGTGAGGAGCTTTTCCAGATGCCCTTCAGGCCCTTGAGGACCTTGTCCACTGTCCACAACTGCATTTTCCACACTGATCTTCTTTCTATCAGGCAGTTTTCCTGTGCTTGAGTGCTTTTCAATTTCTTTGGAAAGACTGGCATTGAAACGTGGGACTAAAAGGCTGGACTGCATAAACCAGGCAGTTAATTTTTTCCTGAATTTCTGTATCTAACAAATGTTGCAGAAAATTTGAATTTATTTTTGGAAGTCAAAAATAAATTGTTTTGTGCAGGTTAGGGGAGGGATTCTTACACAGCACTGTTTTGCAAATAATCCAGTGGAGCATCTCCATCTTGCACATTTGAAAAAAGCAGAAGAAATGATAAAAAATGTTCATTCTATGTCTTCTAAATTCACCTCTGAGAAATACAGAAATATATAACTTAGAGCACTAAACAGCATGTCACTTTTTCCATTGAAGTCTAGCATTCTTCCCCTCTGCAGGAAAAGATTATTATAACAAATTTAGATTTTGAAAGTGGCTTACTATGTAAGTTGCAGAGTATCTTTTATTTTGTAAAAAACTAAAACAATAAATTTTAAAATAATGCACACTGCACTGCAAGTACATAACACTTAGTATGAACTCTGTAGAGCTGCTCTGATTACTGCATGTATTTTAAAATTTTTTAATAAAATTATATAGCCCAGGTTGGCCTTGAACTCAGGGTGGTCTTCCTGCGTCAGCCTCCCTAGTGCTGGGATTATAGGCTTGTGCTTTCCCTGCTCCTTAAACCATCTTAAATTAACCCATCTTAAATTTATAGCATAAAATGAGGCTTTTCTTGATTCATTAAAATTCAGCCAATACATACTCTCAAGGAAATCATAAGGACATTCAAATTTTTATTTTGTTGTTACATAATGTCAGCAATATGTGTGTAACTACAAAGAAATGACAAAATATCATTTTATCCTAGTTCTTTCAATTCTAATCCAGATTTTAAAAAAGCAAAACCAGGGCTGGGGATTTAGCTTAATGGTGCCATGCCTGCCTTGCAAGTGCAAGGCCCTAAGTTCCATCCCCAGCAGGTTAAAAAAAAAAAAAGGCAAAGCCAGAAAGTACTAAACATTTAAGATTTCATAATGTCTTGGCAGTAGCTTTACGAATTTGATAATTAGTTAAAATAACCCTACTTTTTAAAAAAAATTTTTTTAAAGCTCCAAATATCCGCTGTGACTGATGCAGCTAGTTATAAAGTTGAGGTGAAATGAGGCTGAAGTAACCACTTCTCACTCTGCTTTAGAACCAGCCTGTCTTCAGAGAATGTCCACTCTTCTCCCGTAGGACCGGCCTCCGTGTCTGCCGAATGAGGCCTGCCCCAGTACAGACACTAGAGACAGGGTAAATCTGTCCGATTCCTGAGTTTGCTTCTGGAGTTTGGAGCTGTGATTTATTAGACCACCTCAAAAACCAACAAATAAAGATACACACTCTCGGTTCACAGGTAGCTACTAAAGATTAATAAATCCATTTCATTTTCCTCATAGGATTTAGCAAATGAAGTACTTGCACCCAGTTGCAGAAGTATGGTACACACCATACCCTATCCCCATTACCCCATCTGATCCTGTATTCTTTCCATTGGGACTTACTTCACTGTGATGGTAGTTTTGGAATACAAATCACTTTCTTTTAGAAAATAGAAATACCTAAAATGAAGGATGAGTAGACTGTTCTATGTGCCTCAAAACTATACCCAACTATAAAACATATTGAATATATCTTCTCCCTACACTAAAATAGCAGTTCTCAGAAGACCTTTAGGTACATCTGAGGTACTTGTTAAAAGCCTGTGAAATAGTCCATCACAAAAATATCACGTCACTCCTATCTGTCTTAGCTGGTCTTAATCCAGACTTTTTAATATTTTAAATATTTGATAATGGGCATGTTAAGAATGTTTTATTTATACTGAGTTTCTGAAATACTACATCTTTTGGGCATTTTTTGAATAATTAGGTGCCTCCAATTGGTAGCTATCTTTACCTTGTTGATGGCTATAGAATAGGTCCTGATGTTGGCTAAAGAATAGATCCTAATGCGCTCATTTATATTACTTTGGTCAGCCAAGAGTATGTAAGAACTAGGCATGAGTCAATAAAAACTCTTCACTATATTTAAGTTTACAATGTTTAATGTGTCAAAATTTTAAGAATTCAAAGGCTGGGGATTTATCTCAGTGGTGCCGCTGCCTGCCTCGCAAGCACAAGGTCGTGAGTTTGATCCCCAGTACCAAAAAAAAAAAAAAAAAATTTAGAGATGTACAGATTTAAATTCATTTTTCAAGAAACTAGACAAAGTGGTACACACCTATAAGCCCAATGCTCTGTGAGGCTTAAGGAGGAGGATTGTAAATTTTAACCCAGCCTGGGCAACTTAGCCCTATCTCAAAATAAAAAATCAGAAGGGGCTAAGGCAGAGCAAAGGCCCTGGATTCAACCCTCACTACCACAAAAAACTTTGTTTTAATTTTAAAGTTAATATAAAGGACAACCATGAAGCAGTATAGGCTCTACTCATCCTCAAAGTAACTACTGATTGTCACTGTGGAAATAATGGCTTGCTTCCATTAAATAATGTATCAACCACCATTCATAGCTATTCTCTTGGGTAGTAGTATTACCCACAATTTACAGCTGAAGAAACAAGCTTAGTGAAATTATTACTCAAGCTGAAGAGATAAGGTTAGTGAAGTTACTCAAGGTCAGCCAACAAATAAGTTAAATAGGCCCCAGTTTTTTGCTTTGTTTTTGGAGACAAGATCTCACTCTGTAATTCAGGCTGGCCTTGAACTCATTATGTAGCCCACGCTGGCCTACAACTCGTGACAGTCCTCCTGCTTCAGCTTCCTGAGTGCTTGGATTACAGGTGTGTCCCACCATGCCCAATGACCCCAGTCTTTTAACTCCAAATCTTGTGCTCTTACTCAGTAAACTGGTGGTCTGTAACTTGAATACTATTTCTCAAAGGATAAACAATCTACTGAGTCATAAGAACAGAATAATGTGTGTCTCACTTTAAATGCCTTTTTCACTTTTATTTTTGTGTTTGATTCATCTAATATGATAACAATATATGTGGTTTTAAAATAAATTTGAGGATTGCATTACAATTTTAATTTAGCCATTATAACAAGACCCAGAATAATAGTGACTTAAATAAGAGACAAGGTTTACTTGTCTCTCATAACCTAGTGTAAGCATTCTAAGAACTAATATTGTAGCTCCAGGGTGTCAAGATTCTGACTTCTCCTTATTCTACTGCTTTCCTGTCTCTGGTGTTGCCCTCATTGACAAGGTCCAGTGACTCACCACATCCACATTTCAGATGAAGAAAGGGGCAGGTGGTGGGCAAACCCTTTCCCTTTAGAGGGCATGACCCTAAGGTGTAACACTATTTCTGTTCACATCCTATTGGTCACAACTTAGTTTCTTAGCTGCAAGGGAAGCTGGGAAGTTAAGTCTTTATCATGAGCAACCACAAGTCCAGGTAAATCCCGTAACTATATAAGAAAAAGCAGATGTTGAAGGATAACCAGGGAACCTCTGCCACAGGGTGCATGCTTTTTTTACAACATACTTCTAGTATTTCCTACCTCACTGGTACAGAAACAGAGACAACAGGGAGAGAGAGAGATGTGGGGCTGGAGAAAAGCAGAATAAGTATAAAAAAAATGAGTCCAGAGTTGGAATAATTTAGGTCTTAAATTAAGGGAAAGGTTGTGTGCAGTCCTAGAAGGTACATTTGGAATTCTAGCAGTGGTTACAAGGATGAAGACAACTTTCATTGCCAACTCCACATCATTGTGCGATACTAGGCACCCTGTCCAATCTTTGTCTATAAAATATGCCTACCTCATAACGGTTGCTGAGAATTAAGAAATAGTAAAGATGTGACACAGTGCTCACACGAAGTACCCAATAAATATTAGTATAGTTCTAAAGACTTTTGGAAACTCCAGAGACACTAATAGTGAACATAAAGGGTTATGTAAAGGATAGCAAAGCCATTTTGTTTGTTTGTTTGTTTATGCAGGGTCTCCCTTTGTAGTTTAGGCTGGACCTGAACTCACTATGTAGCCCAGGCTGGCCTTGACCTCACTGTGATCCTCCTGCCTCAGACTCCAACGTTGCTAAGCCATTTTTTTTAACACTTGCTTATAAACCTTTGACTAGCCTTAAATGGTCTCAGTAATCAAATGCACTCTCATCAGGTCAAAGTAGTTCTGATGAAACTAGATTTAAAATACCCTTTAGAATCCATGAGAAGTGTAAGTGAGGGTCCAGAGAGCGGGCAGTCTGGTGTACAGTGCGAAGGCTGCCGCCAGTGAAGCCCAAAGCTAGCAATCAGATTTTCACCAGTCAGGGTCTAGACAACTACCCCAAGAGAGTCACAAATCTTTGCTAGCTCAGGATTTGAAGGGAGACAAGGTAAACAAAAAACACAGGAACTAATGTAAATGAGAACTGAGTTATAAAATGTAAGCTGTTTTTGACCTGCAAAGAACAACTAATATTTCAGTGGAAAAAAAATAATAAAACCATGTGTTTCTTATTCTGCCCAGTCTGCCTTTTATCTATATTTCTTTCTTATAAAGACAGAAGAAAAGTTAAATTCTGAAGCTGGCCATTTAAACAGGCATTCTTCCCAAGCACTTTTTTTTTTTTTTTTTGGTACTGGAGATTGAACTAGGGACCTTGCACTTTCAAGGCAGGCAGCAGCACCATTGAGCTAAATCCCTATCCCAGCAAGCACATTTTTTAAAATGAGATTTTCATTTTATGTAAAATGGCAGAGTGAGATATTTGGTTGCTATTGTAAAGGTGTTCTTTTCTAAAACTTACTGGTCTTCATATTTTCACAAGTCTAGAAGTTTTTTAAAGTTAAGTCATCTGAGAAATAAAAAGCAAAAAATTTAAAGCTTATGCACATTATTAGAGGTACTCTAGAAAGTAAAAAAAATGATATAATTCTATTATGGAATCAGCAGAATTTTTACTACATTTTACTTAACATATAGAACTACATTTCTGGATTAGACTGTGCCATCTATATTTTATAGTCTATGTGAATACTTGCAAAATAATTAATCACATTCCTCTTCACTTGCCTATAAAGGCATATAAAAAGTATACTGGGAGTCATAACTGAGTGTATAAGTAAAAATCCCTTTGATTCAACAGTTCCACCTTCAGAATTGGAACAGTTGTATGCCAGAGTAATTCTGAGAATTTTTATAGATTAATATACAATTTCTTCTTCTTTTTTTGTTTTTTCTTTTTTGTACTGGGGATCGAACTCAGGACCTTGCACTTGTGAGGCAGGTGTATACATTTAATTTTTAGGGTCAGAGATTTAGCCTCGCAGAGCAAGGTCCCAAGTTCAATTCCTGGTACCAAAACAACAACAACAAAATACATTTAATTTTTTAAATGAGGGCCAGAGATTTGGCTCAGTGGTTCCGCTGCCTGTCTCACAGGTGCAAGGTCCCAAGTTCAATCCCCGGTACCAAAAAAAATAAAATAAAAATTTTTTAATGAAAGGAAAATCAAACAAATTTATTTAAAGTTATTTCACTTGTTAGTACCTTCTTATGAACACCCCCCCAGAAGGCATCTTTTTCTTCATTTGCCTCTTCTCTTTGCTGGACTCACCTGAGTCATCTTCCTATGAACAAAGAAAAAGAAAAAAGAAAACTTTCATGCTAAACACACATTTTCATATTTCTGCACTGTCTGTTCAAAAGAAAACAACCATGCCAAATATTTTCAGCTTTGTTAAATTTATCTTAGGATTTTGTATAAATCCCCAAATCTGAAGTGGCAAAGGCTTTATAATGTGCTGAATCCTAAGACAGGAGGCACCTTGAGAAATCATTCAGTCCTATCTCTACCTAACACATTCCCCAAACACCTTAATATTTCTGCTTCTATTTTACACTAATATTTCACAACATACTGCTAACTGAAATGCAAAAGTATATCTAAAGTGGTTATTAAAAGACCAGTGTTTAGTAGCTGGGCCTGGTGGTGCACACCTGTAATCCCAAAACTCGGGAGGCTGAGACAAGAGGATCATTGCGCATTGTGTGTTCGAGACCAGCTTGGGCTACATAGTGAGTTCCAGGTCAGTCTCAACTACATAGTGAGACCCTGTCTCAAAAGACCAAAAAAGAAAAGAAAAAAAAGACCAGTGTTTAGTTTTTGCAAAGTAAAAGGAAACCAGGAAGTTTTTGTGGCAGATCAAATGAAGTGACACAGGTCTAGAACACAATTCATCCATCATCACCTAAGAAAAACCCCTCTGGAATTCCAAATTCATAATGCCTGTTATAAAAAGAGCCAAGACTACAAAGTCAAAAGGCTAGCAACTGAATACGATTCCAATAGTCCAGCTGTGTGAATTCAGGCAAGTTAGTGACTTAACACCTCAGAGCCTCAGTTGCTTCATATGGGAAATGGCAGTAGATCAAATGGCGTACAATAAGGTAACATGAGAAAGCACTTTGTAGAGATAGAGTGTTACACAAAAGTTTATATTACTCCAAGAGCTGAGTAAAGGGATGTTATGTAACCTCTATGCTGGCTCCTTTCTACTCTTAAAACTGCTCTTTGGAGGAGCTAGAGCTTTTTTAAATGGATTCCATTCAAATAATTTTATTTATTCTTTAGAATATAAAAATATTCATACCCTCTAGCTGTCTTAGAATTTTTATTGCTTTCTCTGCTAGTAAAAAAATGTTTTCTTCTTGGGGCCAAGGGTGTAGCTCAATGGTACACCCCTTGCCTACCATGCATGAGGTCCTGAGTTTTCCAACTCAATATTTCCCTTATGTGGTACAATATGACAGTAATATTTGCTGCACTGTTACAAACCAAGCTATTATTCTAACCAAAATAAATACATCAGGTGTGAGGAATGGGCAGGGAGAGAGAAAGTTACAGGTATAAGCACAGATATATTCCTTAACCCTGGCATTGGCTCAAGAAAGTATAAATTGTCTCCACCTTACAATTGAAACTCAAGGAGGTTAAATGATTTGCCTGACTCAAAACAGTTATAGCCAGGAAAAAAAAAAAAAAAAAGTTATAGCCTGGATTCAAACAGAAATAGCTCTAATCCAAAGCTTATACTCTTGGCTACTCTTACATACTACTTTTTGAGAAAAATAATTGAATTAAGGATACCAACCATAGCCACCAAGTTAGGGACCTGAATTTTCTTTATTGTTTCTCTGAGGTCATCCACTTCTGCTCGATACTCATCTAGTTGACATTCTAATTTTTCTCTACGAAGTCGTTCATATTCTAGCTGGCCTTGGAGCTCTTTGATGATCCTGTCAAAAAAATTTTTGCAATCAATCTCCAATGTCAGCTTTTGGTAGTAGTGGAAAGTACTGTATCCATGTGATGTATTTAAGGCAAATAAAATGAAGAAACCACTTATTAACAACTATATCTGAAGGGTCTACTGTGAACCAGCACTGATGTATGTACTAAGGACAGTTAGTGAACAAAAGGCCAAAACAGGGGCCGGGGATTTAGCTCAGTGATTCCACCAGTTGCTTCACAAGGGCAAGGTCCCGAGTTCAATCCCCAGTACAAAATATAACCTCTTTACTTTAGGAATGAAGGAAGGCCAACAGTGAAGAAATACATAAGTAAAATATAACACGTTAGGGCTGGGGATTTAGCTCAGTGGCACTGCACCTGCCTTACAAGTTTAAGGACCTGAATTCAATCCCCAGTACAAAAAAATATGTATAGAGAGAACATGTTGTTATATTTTGTAAGTACTTATTTTTATAAGTAAAATATAACATGGTATGTTGGAAGGTGGCAAATCCTAAAGGGGGAAAATAAAGCAAGGAAGAGTAATATAAAATGTTTCAGATGAGATTAACACTTCCTACACAGGAGCTAGGGAAGGCTTTACTGAGAAGGGGGATGTAGCTCAGTGTGAAGGCCTTAGTCTCAAGCTCCAGTATCACACACAAAAAAAATCTAGACCAAAGGTGCTATGATGTGACTTCAGCCAGAGATTTTATGCACCTGTAGCTGGGCAGTGAGAGGCACAGAATTCCAAAAGCATGCTGGGTGGGGGTTAGGTGCTAAGGAGGGCAGTCTAAGGGTATACAGCAGTGGTTCTGGTACAGACACAAGTGGGGTTAAGATCTGGGAGAGGAAGAGGAACGTCAACTGTGGAAGCCTAGAAGTTCAACAGATACGAAGGGAAAAATCATCCCCATGACAGAATAATACAACTCTGTTTTGTTGTATTATGGGTTTGATCTAACGGATAATAAAAAAAAAAAAAAAAGAATATCCTCAAGTCATTATGTATCTACTTTTTCTTTACATATATCTAGGATTACGAGTTCGTACCCAAACAGTAAATGTCTTAAGATGTACTTTAACACAAAGTGGAGACCAACTGTTAGAGAAGAGTTAAAGCTCACTCACGGTGGAATTTAAATGATTGATTCAGTCCTAGCTATGTGAAAGTATATTCTGGTGTAAAGATTAATTTTTTAAAAATCCATTCAAAATCATGAGGGCTGGGGATTTGGCTCAGTGGTTCCACCCCTGCCTCACAAGCACAAGGTCCCAAGTTTGATCCCTGGTACAAAAAAAAAAAAAAATCCATTCAAAATCACACTAAGGGCTGGGGATTTAGCTCAGCGGCACCGCACCTGCCTTGCAAGCACAAGGTCCTGAGTTCGATCCCCAGTTTAAAAAAAAAAAAAAAATCACATTAAGAGCTAGGAATACAGCTCAATGGTAGAGTGCTTGCCTATAATGCACAAGGCCTTGAGTTTGATCCCCAGTGCCACATACATACACAGACTTAAATCAAATACCATTTCACACTTATACACTACTCTGTGACCTAGAATGAAAGTTCCATTAAGGACTGTTCAAATAATAATGATCTTAAACAGGTTGGAGTCACAAACTTACCCTCAAATTCTGGCTATACCTCTACTCTTACTTAGCCTCTGTATTAAGTCTTGGTTTCTAAATCCAGAGAGGGAGATAATGGGCTCATGGGGTTGTGAAAATTACATGACATCATGTTGCTTATCTAGTGCCCAGTATATAGTACTGTTTAGAATGGAATATAGAAATTAGCAGTAGCGGGCCAGGGATATAGCTCAGTGGTTCTGATGCCTGCCTTGCAAGCACAAGGGCCCGAGTTCAATCCCTGGCACCCCCCCAAAAAATAAATAAATAAATAAAATAAAAAGAAATCAGCAGTAAAAAAAGAAAAGAAAGAAAGAAATCAGCAGAAAGCAGAAATCAGTGGTAGTAATCTGTTTTAGAAGAGAAGCAAGGAAAGTGAATTTTTATAGGCAATAATTGCTCCACTATGAAGCTACAGACCTTTCAGCTAGGATCTTAGGGCAAGGCCAATACTAAAAGTATTCTACATCTCAAACCACTTTAAATAATATGAGGCAGTAGATAGCTGACTAGATGATATGATTTGCAAGAAGGCCACTGATTTTTTTTTTCAGCGTCTGCCACGACTTCCTAGTGTCTAAAATTCCAGTAAGAGACAGAATGTTAGGTTTTGTCTTCTGTTTAAATACACAAGTTATCCATCCATGGAAGCATTCGTTACATGTTAATATTTAGATGTTACTCTGAATACATGTAGTAGATATCTTTGTGAGGCTAGTTTCAGAAAGAGGTGAAGGAAAGGGAAACAGGTTCTAAGGGTATGAAGGAAAGAGACACAAGCAAAGGAAAGGGCACAGAAAGCAGAGGAGGAGGAAGGGAATCCATGTGCCATTCTCTTTGTTGTTGTTGTTGTTGTTTGTTTGGTTTTGTTACCAGGGATCGAACTCAGGACCTTGTGTTTGCAAAGCAGGCAGGTGGCACCACTGAGCTAAATCCCCAGCTTACATGCTATTCTTTTTACAGATCTATATCCGAGTAAGCTAGAAGTCATCTTTCCTGATACTCTGCTTCCTGTTCACTCTAGAAAGCAGACAGAAGGTATAGAGGCATTGGTGGCCATTAATTAATCAAAGAGGTACCCAATATGCAAGGAGCCAACTGAGGGCATGGGACGTGAACGCCGAGGACAAGTACACAACTGCTCATAGCTTCCAGACAGAGCATCCTCCCATGGGTGCTACAGGCGGTGAACCAGGAGTGGCTCTCAGATTCCTCAAGCAGAAGTTCAGTCTGATGGGGACGTTAAAACATTGTCACTTGTGCAGGCTAAAAGCTCAAAGTAGCTGTGGTCTCAAGAAAAAGTCTTACAGGGCCTGAGATTTCACTCAGTGATGCTGCCACTGCCTGCCTGGCAAGTGCAAGGTCCAGAGTTCGATCCCCAGTACCAAAAAAAAAAAAAAAAAAAAAAAAAAAA
>NW_022900928.1:35944240-35959171 GCF_012274545.1 Fukomys damarensis | reverse complement strand
AAAAAAAAAAAAAAAAAAAAAAAAAAAAGACTTACTTCCTTAAAAAGTATCAGTTTTACAAGATGAAGAGAATCTGAAGATTGGTTGCACCACTGTGTGAATGGATTTAACACTACTGAACTATACATTTAATATGGTTAAAAGATAAAATTATGTTATGTGTATTTTACCACAATTTTAAAAAAAAAGAATCTTAGCTCCTCCATCTAGGGGCTTAGATGGAACCTGATATGCTTGGGGTGAAATGAAAGAACAAGTTGCTCATCAAAAAATTTTCACACAGCATTTAGAGAAATGACTACATACAAATCATTAAAGTGTTATGGACATTACTTTTCAGACTCAAGTTGTGCTTTCTTCTGTCTTAGATCCTCTTCTGTGATCCCACCCAAATGTTTGTAGTTGCTCTCAGCAATTTCCAGGAGGTGTCTCAATTCTACAATCTTCTTATAAGCTCTCACTGCAAGACAGGTGAATTAGCACCTAATTTAGACAAATAACGTGTTCTCAGGGTGCTGGTCCTCTTGATCATTTTCTTCTCCTAGTGCCACTGTCTCTGCTTTTGGTAGAGAGCTGGAGAGTGGCACATACTGTGCACAGAAGGATAAATATTAGACTATTTGGATGATCAGGCAATGATACACCGAACTGGAGGATTTTTCCTCACCTACTGGGGCAAGTATCAGCTTGTTATAACTTTTACTGCTATGTATCAGGATGAGTGCAATATTATAGGGCCATTATGATCTACTGTATCTCATAAAATTTGAAAAAAATGAAATATGCTTAACTAATTTAAAATACACCAGCCAGGTATAGTGGTGCATGCCTGTAATCCCAGAAATTAAAAGAAAAGAAAAGAAAAGAACTAGTCCAGCCCTAAATTTTGTGATTAGTCACTTGTAACATCTATGCAAAAAAAACTATGAGAGAGGATACTGAGAGGAAGAAGTGTGTTGAAAGCTTTTCTGAGCCATCCTCCAACAGTCAAAATAGTTTTCCATCCGTTATGTTTCTCAACCTGAGCTGATTTTACCACTTAAGGGACATCTGGCAAGGTCTAAAGTATCTAGAGATATTTTTGCTTTTCACATCTTGGGAGTGGGGAGGGAAAAGGCAACAGGAATCTACTCAGCAGAGGCTCAGGATGCTACTAAACGTCTTATAGTGTACAGGGCTCTTCCCCACAAGCAATAATAATTTTCTGGAGCAAAATGTCAAGAGTACAAAAGTTGAGAAATTCTGCTTTATAGGACCACATTAGCAAATTACAGCCTCTTCTTCCTAACACACAGCACTCTGTTTTATCCATCCAGATATTAGAGCTACAAGTTCCAAAGTACACATGCCAGAATCAACTGAGGTGTGTTTTAAAAAAAAATGTGCATGCTTGAACCTTATCTCAGAAGTACAAGTTCAGGCATCTCTAGTTAATAAAATCTTCTCAGACATTCCTGAGGAACAAACAGGTCCTGAAACCACTATAACTAATAAAAGCCACAGGAAAAAAAAAAAAAGACAGAAAAACCTGTGGCTATTTAGCTTACATAATATTCCTCAATATTTGAAAGGCTGTTTTCAAAGACCTGTTCACCGAGGTTCTCAGATATAAAAGCTAGAATTAACTGGGATTAGCCTCAGGAATACAGATTTTTACTCAATACAGGAGAGACTGTAACAAAACAAATAACTATCACGTATTTATAAAATGCCTGATGTGCAAGACTACATTAAATACTTTGCACATTTAAATCCTCATAGAGACTTTCAAAGAGAAGACGACCTACCTTGTAGGTCCTAAATGGAGGCTAGATGACATGTGACAATGTCTTTGTTACTTTTCTTGCTGCTGAGACAAAATACCTAATGCCCAAAGTTAAGGGAGGAAAAGTTTATTTCGCTCACATTTGTAGAGGTTTCAGGGTCTAAGTCAGGGTGGGTTGGCAGAGGGGTATCTCACAGGAAAACCAAAGAGCAAAAGCAACAAGGGACCTTACCAGCTTCTCTCTGTACCTTTTATATTTTATCTAGGCCACCAGGATCAGAGCGGTGCTAAACTAATCAGTGTATTGATTGAGTAATCACTACCTGTAATCCCAACATCGCACACTCTACATTCAGCTGTCTGAAAAAGTCTCACCTATGACCGCATGAAGCTTTGGGGGATATTTAGACCCAAATCCTAAGAGACAGCAATCTGGAGCAAGCAGTCACATCTCAAATACTTAGTTACAGGACTCTGTGATGCCATAGCCCTAAACTTAATTCACTAAAAAGTGCCCTGAACTAAAGCTCATTGCCAGGAATATCCAGTATGACAAGAAATCCAACCAGTCCCTTGTAGGTGCCTCCCCCAAAAAAAATAGTGCCCCAAGAAGGTACCGTCTAGTCCTTTGATTTTTTTCCTGCAATAAAATTAAATAGGGATGATAATACAGCACATGACTTGATATCTACTTGCCCTCCCTTCACTAACTGCAAGCACCCCAGCTGAGCACGAGTGATCCCCAGAGTACACAAAAGATGGTAAGATCTCATTTGTATGGCACACACACCACAGAAAGAAGTGCTAGTGTGTTGTTGGTCTCTTCTGCAACACCCTTTTGAAATGTCTTGGTTTTCTGACAGTGATCTCTTCACAACTATCTTCTCAAATAATCTCAGAATACACAAATCCTACAAGATCATCAGCTCATTTTCTGTAATTCTAAATCCTGCACTCTCAAAGAATCTCCAAGAAATCTAAGCAATTAAATAAAAAATTCACTGGACTTCATAAAAATGTAAAACTTTGCACCATCAAGGACCATTAAAACAACCCACAGCAATGAGGAAAACACCTGTAAATCATAGATCTCAAAAGTACTTCCATATCCAGATGTATTTTCACAACTCAATTCTAATTTAAGACCTCTGGCAAACTTAAATTATATCAGAAACTTCACCTAGACAAGTAAATGAGTATGTTCTCTTTCCACCTAATTGATAATCCACCTGAATATGTTACACCCTTCCCCACCATCCAGTCCTTTCTCTACCCAGAATATAGTTTGTGTTTCTAAATACAAATCAAAACAACATTCTTCAATTCAAGCACCAACAAAGGCTTTCTATTCAAAATAAAATCTAGGGCCAGGGATTTAGCTCAGTGGTTATGCTTGCAAGCGCAAGGTCCCGAGTTCAATCTCTGGTACGAGAAAAAAAAATAATAATAATAATAATAAAGTAAAATCTAAAGTACTTATGAGCACCTGTATGATCTGACTGGGCCCTTGCTTAGCTCTCTAACCTTACCCATCACCTCTTCCTCAGTGTTTCTTCTCCAGCCATTCTGATCATGCTCAGTCCAATTCATGGCTGTTACATGCACTGCTCCCTCTGCTTGGAATGTTCTTCCAGGATCTTTATACGGCCCACCCGCATCATTCCGGTCTCCTCAAATGTCACTTTGCTCAGAGAGGCCTAACAGTTATCTAGAGTATCACCTTACTTCATTTTCTTTATACATCTATTTCTTTCCACTTATTCAGTACTTTCCTCTCTTACCAGCACCACCAGAATGTAAGTCCCGGGCCGGGGATTTAGCTCAGTGGTGCTGCTGCCTGTCTCACAAGTACAAGGTCCTAAGTTCGATCCCCGGTACCAAAAAAACAAATAAAAATAGATTTGGGACAGTGTAAGTCCCATTGTGTTGTTCACTGTCTCTCCAGTAGCTACAACAGTGTTTGGCACATATTCACCAATAAATGATTATCCCTAAAAAGTATTTGTCAATGAACTATGGAAACCTCTGAGTTGTTTCCTTGTTTTCTATGATACACTTAGATATTTTTTCTTTTCTATAACATCCCCCTCTTGAGGGAGCCAATGTTTTATACTTCTTTATATGTGCAATAACCCTAAGAGAAAAATGTATCTCCTACTTCCCCAAAACTATCAGATAATTTTTCAGGCAGTAATTGTCTTTAGAATAATTTCCAAGCTTGTGGTAAAAATTACGTATGGTGTTTCCAAAAGAACAAATGATAACAGAGGCAACATACTTACTTCTGGCATCTGTTTTATCCAACTCACTCAAACATAAGTCTTCCTTGGCATCAGTGCTTCCCTCAACACCATGCCTCAGAAAAAACTTTTTATCATTTTCATCGATATCATTCTCATCATCAAGATCATATTTCTGTATCCCTTCTAATAGTTTTACTGCTGCCAAATGGGCAAATCTGTAAAAAAGAATAAAAAATTAGTGGCATCCACAATCTCCTTCAAATTTAACCTGCAGTTTGTACTTAGGCAAATCCACTCTGTATGCTTTTCCATGAAACCCATCTACCAGGCAAGAAGCAAATATGTACCTGCCGGTCAGTGACAACTTGGCATATATGAGACTATGTGGGAAACTTAAATAGTTACTGGACACCTCAGAACAGTAAGCATTTAAAAACTTTACTGGCAAAAAAAAGGTGGGGGGATTTAGCTCAATGGTTCCGCCGTCTGCCTTGCAAGAGCAAGGATCCAAGTTTGATCCCCAGTACCAAAAAAAAAAAAAAAAAAAAAAAAAAAAACACTGGGACAGGAGATCCAGTATCAAAAGAACACTAGGAGGGCTGGGGAGGTAGCTCAGTGGTGCCATGCCTATCTGGCAAGCACAAGGTCCTGAGTTCAATCCCCGTACCAAAACAGAATGTTTGGTGTTGTCCCCAAGCAGAGCTACTCAATAGAATAGAGAGCCCAGGACCACCCTATCTGATTCCTTGTATTTAATGCCCTTGTTACCCCAATTTAAATGGCAGAATTATTTCTGGTTCCAGTTACTCAAAGGCCTAACTACAGTACTATTCCCTTTAACCTTCACCCTTCCTCAACCCAAAGCATTTGTAAAAAAAGATTCACAAAACCAGTTTTCATTAGAAAAAATGCAAATTAAAACTATAACGATGTACCATGACATATCTACTCAAATTATGAAATTCAAAAAAAAACTAACAATACCAAATGCTGGTGAGAATGACAATAACAGAAATCCTCATCTATCGCTGATGGGAATGCAAACTGGCATGGCCATACTGGAAGGCAGAACTTCACAGGTCCTCACAAAAATACACAACGAGCCTATGTCCAGTGAGCTTACTCCTTGATATTTACCCAAGGAACTGAAAACTTAGTTTTCAGTCTATGGTCCATAAGCTTCCTCTAAATTGTTCAATACACTAAACACACTGTACGAGTTTCTAGTCTAGCAGCAATAGGGTAAACTATATAGTCTAAGTGTGTGATAAGCTAATTCATCTGTATTTGTACAAGTATGTTCTATGATAGTTGCACTACAGTGAAATTACTGCAGATAGGTAAGTTAATTAGATTATCATGGAGGCAGTTAGACAGGACCAGCCCACAAGGAGCCAACATGGAAGAGTCGAAAAGCCAACTTCGAGGACAATCAAAAAAGCCAGGCGTGGTGGTGCATGCCTGTAATCCCAGCACTTGGGAGGCTGAAGCAGGAGGATCGCTGTGAGTTCAAGACCAGCCTGGGCTACACAGTGAGTTCCAGGTCAGTCTCAGCTACATAGTGAGACCCTGTCTCAAAAATCAAAACAAACAAACAAAAAAATACATTCACTAAAGGCCAGCATTGTAAAAGGAGAGAAACTACCACGCCCACTGCTTCCTCTAAGGCACTGACTGATATTCTAAATAGTTATCAATCAGCCAGGGGATTTAGCTCAGTTGTTCCGCCACCTGCCTTGTAAGCAGAAAGACCTGAGTTCCATCCCTGGTACCAAAAACAATAATAATAGCAAATAAATAGGTATCAATCACCAAATAGGTATCAATCACCTGGATGGGGAAGAAAGATCTTCCAAGAAAGATCCCTGACCACCCCTTACCACCGAAAATCCTTGCTCACCGGCAGGGATTTAGCTCAGTGGTTCCACCACCTGCCTCACAAGCACAAGGTCCCAATTTTGATCCCCCAGACCAAAAAAAAAAAAAAAAATATCCTGTGTACTTGCTCTGTGACGTTTTTCCCCCACTGGATCCCCATTTAATTAATATTACCCAAGCAACTACACTTATCATAATCTTATTGGTTGCTCATAGTTTTGTTCACCTTGTGATTTCTCATTGGATGATTACCTAAGCCACTGTACTTGTTTTTTCTGTTTGTTTGTTTTTAAGAACAGGAAATTTTTATTGAAAGAAAGATAGCTTCTGTCTAAGAGAGACAGAAGGGGAACCAGAAAATGGGTTGCCCGTTCACCTAGCTTCTCAAAGGTGTTTTATGAGACAAAGCCACAAGGTGAAGTGGGTTCAAGGTGGGACAAGACCATAGTCAAGTAGTGAGATTACAAGTACAGATGCTTAGGTAATATTGATGCAATGAGAAATCACAAGGTGGACAAAAGTATGAACAACTAACAGCAAGAGGTTCATATTAACTGACACGGGTCTCACTTTAACTTGATCATAAACACACAGCAGAAAAGAAAACCAAATGAGGTATAAAAATAATGCCATAAAAATAAATAAATAAATAAATACAAATGATGCCATAGTAATAAAGCTAGATATAAAAGGGGCTCCAATTGCTAACCCCTCCTGGCAGTTTCCAGCTATACCAATAGTTGACCACGGTTATGGATCATTAGGAAAAACTATGGTAGAACCTATAAGAGCTCAACTAGAGTTTTAAATTTCTTAGATAAATTTGTCCTTCAAATTGTCTCTATCTTACAGCTAAGACTGGACAGACTTATGACAAAATATCAGACTTATAGATAAGCTCCATCAATAAAAGAAGGTAAGAGCTAACAGGTTGTAATCACTATTTCAGTTTATACGTATGACTCTTTCACCTACCTACCTTTCCACAGATTATGCATAGCCTAATTTCTTTGAAATTTTGTTTATTCTTGCCTAGAGGCTGCCAAACTCCAAGTGGTCACACAAGTGGAAACAAAGACAAATGTGCTAGGCTGCTTTTACCAGGATCTACCACGTCGACCTAGTAAACAGATCATAACTGCTAAAATACAATAAGAAGTCCCTGGACCTTCTCCTTATTCTCTTTGTGGGAAGCTACTACTAGTTCCTCCTGGTGGAAATGCTTGTTGGCCATATTCATAGAAATCCTGCAGACCTTATTATTTGGCCCAAGTATTCTTTTGTTTTTGTTTTTAGGGTTTTTTTGTTTTGTTTTGTTTTTTTGTTTTTTGGTACCAGGGATCAAACTCAGGTTCTTGCTCGTTCAAGGGCAGGCGGCGACAGCACAGAGCTAAATCCCAAGCCCTGGCCCATGTATTCTTAACTGTTTCTTTAGCTTTGTCTCCTCCGGACTCAAAGACATTTGCCTACCCAAGATGACAGTGCCTGGCTCCTGTCGAGTACCTTTGGATAGACCCTCTGTAGAGTAACTCTGCTAAGCAACTGTACTTGCGATCTCACTAGCTGACTATAGGTTTGTTGCACCTTAAACCCGTGACTTTGTCCCATAAAAAAAATCTCTGAAAAGTGGGGTGAGCGGGCAACCCACTTTCCAGTCCCCCTTCTGTCTCTCTTAGACAGAAGCTTTCTTTCTCTCCATAATTTTTTCTAATCTTAACTAAAATTCATTGTTCGATTTTAGAGAACATGAACTCGCGTTTCGAACTTAGCAGGTTTTGGAGTTACATCTCTTCCCCCTGTATCAAAATCACCTGTCAACATGTCTCAGAACTTATCACCACACTACGTGACACTCAACTGTACATACAACTCTAGAAAATGCAAACTCATCTATGGAGACAAAAAGCAGATCGGCATTTGGTTGGGGAAAGGGCACTAGGGAAGGAGAGAGATTATAAAGACTTTCAGAAGTGATGAGTATGTTCGCTATCTTTCATTATAGTACTGATTTCATAGGTTTCTACATATAAAAACTTAACCACTTGCATTGTACAGATATGTGCATTTTATTATATAGCAATTATACTTTGATAAAGCTGTTTTAAAAAATAAAATAGTGAGTTGATTCCAGGCATGTAAAACCATACAACGCATCAAAGAAATTCCACAGACAAAATCTTAAACAACATGAGCTCAGAAACACACGAGCTCAAATCTTGCAATGTGAGGGAATGACTGGACCCAAGCATCAGGGACAGCTTCAAGAGCTACTGTTACCCATACTTATGCTTTAGATTCAAGTGGCTCTGAATCATAAACATACAAGAGTTATGCTTCAAGTGTCAGCATAAATATTACTTCAAAAAATATTTTTCTTCCCCAAACACTTTCTAAATTCTGTCCCTCTGCAGCTTCCTTCTTAACTTTTACTATCATTTCTGTTACTGTTTTCCTGCCTTCTCCCTCTTCTCCCTGCACACAGTCTACATATAGGAAGGCTTGGCTACATTTTCATCCTCCATTCTTACTGCAGCTTATACATACCATGTAATAGGATACAGTGATTATAATGACCAAGAACTTTTGTTTATGTATTGTTTCTCCACAATACAATGAGTTCACCATAGCAGGAGCTATCCTGAATGCTAACAACAATACCTGGACCTGGGCAACATAGATAAGAAGTTGAATGAAAAGACAAACAAATGAGCAAATAGGATTAAATATTCTTTGAGGATCTGGCCTGGTGGTGCTACATTCAATTCAGATGTAAATCCCAAAGTATGCATATTTCAAAACCCTGCCCTGATTTCTTTTTCTGTTATCAATGTTGATAATTCATTTTTATTAGTGTTTCTCAACAAGGTGCTACAGGCATTTAGACCGAACAATTCATTGTTTACCACTGGTTTGTTTTGTTTTGTTTTGTTTTTTGGATTGAACTCAGGACCTTGCACTTGTGAGGCAAGCAGTGGAACCACTGAGGTATTTGGGTTTTTGAGGCAGGGTCTCACTTTGTAGCTCAGGCTGTGCTTGAACTCTCCAGGCATCCCTGGCTAGTCTCGAAGTCATGATCCTCCTGCCTTAGCCTCCCAAGTGCTGGGTTTACAGGAGTGTGTCACAACATGCCCAGTTTTTACCACTGTTCTGATGACTACAGAACTTTCCTCATGCCCCAGTCCCAACTCTCTTAAATGTCAGACAGTCACTGCCACTTCTGTCTCCTTTCTAAGTGCTCCTACCCCAAGGAAAGGGGAAAAACTTTACCTTCCAGTTGAGAATCACCCCTTTGGAGAGAGGAGCTGATATGTCAAATGTCAGTTCAGCTTGAAAATTGTGATTGCATTAACTTTAATTGAGTCCTCTGAAATTGCATTAAATTATCAGAAATTTCTGAGCACAAGATAATATATGCAAAACTTTAAAAATAAAACAAAAAAAAAAGGGAGCAAAGCAGATAGGGCTCTGTACCTCTTAGCCACATCACTGGGTCTCTCTCCTGCTTTGTTGAGTATATTATTGTCTGCTCCCATTTTAATTAACCACTGCAAACACTCTAGGTGGCCTTGTCCCGCAGCTGTTAAGAAAAGGGGGAAGGGGGCAGGAAATATATGAAAAAACAAAGTTGCTATTAATAACTATTTTCTAAAATTTTGGTGTTTTTTTTAAGTTTTCTTGCTATGGAGTTCAGACTGGCCAAGGACTCACTACGCATAACCCAGGCTGTCCTCCAACTTGCAGGGATCCTCCTGCCTCAGCCTCCTGAGTGGTGGGATTACAGGTGTGCGCTACCATGTCCAGCTTTAAAATTCTGGATAGTACTTTATAGAGTACCATCTTAACTATTGTTCCTTAACTGCTATCGTTCCTACTAACAAAAGTAGGTTGGGCAAATGTTATTTTCTTATTTCACTTACTTATTCATCAGACAAATACTTAATGAAATATTTACTGTTCTTATACAGGAGACATTTAATATCACACAGCAAGAAAATAATGGATTTGAAACTAAAATTCAGTTTTTTTCTAATCTTTATCCAAGCACTTATATCTTGCTATACAGCTCCTACCCAATCTGTGTCATACCACAGTGTGAGTACATCTCAACCAGAGACCCACAGCAACATCAAAACTCTTGCTTTAGCATATACTGTGTGTGTGTGTACGTATGACTGTATGTAATGTATGTGTATGTACATGCTCCTGTAACTCTTGACTCATGTAGTGGCAGGGGGCCCCAGAGGCAGGATAAAGGCTTCACTGAGCTTTATGAAAATTTAATAGGCAGCTTTGACCTCTGCAGCCAGACTCCAAAAGCAAAACAAAGCCAGCTAGGGCCAGGATTTAGCTCAGTGGTGCCGCAGCCTGCCACATAAAAGTAAGGTCCTGATTTCAATCCCAGGTACCAAAAAAAAAAAGGCAAAGGCAACTGAAACTCCAACAAAAAGAAAAGACAACAAAAAATAAATACAAAGGCAGCCAGACTTGAGCAATTAGAAAGACACCTTAAGGTGAAGACCTGGAAATTCCCAGATAGATAGTGAGATGAACACAAGAATCACAAACTTTCCCTTTCCTTAATCCTTAAACCTAAACTCCCATCCTTAAAGCCCATACTGGAATCTTACCCTCCACCAAAGACAGGAAAAAGTTGCGTGGTCAGGAGAAATCCAAGTTTAGGATGAAAGACAAGCCAGGGAGCGATCAGATTCCTTGAGCCTACGTGAGACGAGGATCTCCATAAAAGGGAGCTGCTGACAAGAGATCCACGAACAGTTCACTTTCGAATTCTCCCAGCAGTCTGTCATCTCGCTCTTCCCCCTTTCCCATCTCCAAATAAATTGTCTTCTTTTATGTTAAACTGCTTCTTCAACTCTTTACCAAGGCTGGTACCATGTGGCAGAGCAGTGGCTTGCTGTCTACACCAGGTTGTTACAGCATTGTGCAGCGTGGCCAAGTGTACAACCCTCCCCAGACATCACACTTACAACTCAAAGTTTATAGGCCTCTTCAGGAGGATCGCTGTGAGTTCGAGACCAGCCTGGGCTACACAGTGAGTTCCAGGTCAGGCTCAACTACATAGTGAGACCCTGTCTCAAAAAAACAAAGAAAAACAAAAAACAAAAAACAAAAAGTTTATAGGCCTCTTAAACCACGCTTAATGACATAAACTACACTTCTGTATAAATCTTGTCGACACACATACCCTCTATAGGGATTTTTACCTACATAACTCTGCTTAAAGCCCATCATTCAGCTATGTGCTCATTTAACATCCACTGATCCTGGGTCATCTCAAGACTCAGTGAGGCTTTGGAAAACAAGCCTAAGAGATCTGAACTTAAGTCTACTACACAATGAAACTTGAGAACAGACTGTGATGATCTTCATACTCCCCAGAATTTAGCAAGCGGCTAGCACAGATAGACCCCTAACAAATGCCTACATGGTTAATAAGTAAATGAATGCATGAAAAAAGTAAATGTAATCTCACCTTGTTTTTTTTTGTTGTTTTTTGTTGTTGGTTTTTTTTTTGAGACAGGGTCTCACTATGTAGACTGCCCTTGAACTCAATGTGTAGTCCAGGCTGGTCTCGAACTCTCAGAGATCTTCCTACCTCAGCCTCCGGAGGGCTGGGATTACAGGCATGCGCCACCACACCTGGATTTTTTTTTTTTAATGAGTTTTCTTTGTAAATAAGAACACACTTCTGCTTCATAAAATTGCGATAATAGGGTCAGGGATTTGGCTCAGTGGTTCTGCCACCTGCTTCGCAAGTGCAAGGACCCATGTTTGATCTCCGAGAGAGACTTTTGTTGGGGATTTAGCTCAGTGGTTCTGCTTCCTGCCTTACAGGTGCAAGGTCCCAAGTTCGATCCCAGGTACCAAAAATCAAACAAACAAACAAATAAATAAAATTTTGCCATTAATCCTGTCATATAAAAACCCCTGGTTATTTCACTGCATAAGTATGTAGCTCCTTGACAGTAATGCCTGGGTCTCATTCTGTCTCCAAAGTGCATCAAAGAATAGGAACTTGAGCCAGGGATTTAGCCCTGTGGTTCCACTGCCTGCCTCACAACCGCAAGGTCCCAAGTTTGATTCCCAGTACCAAAAAAGAAAAGAATAGGAACTTTTGGTATAAATGTGGCTTAAAAGTGAACACACATCCAATATTGGCAACAAAGTCATAAAGCCATATTCAGTGACGAATAAGTCTATCACTATAACCCAAAGGTCCCTAAGAACTCTTTCTAGTCTGTCTTTCTCTGCTTAACTCAGAACCATCAGCAAATTCTCAACCAACCCAGACTGTCAGCCTGCCTCTCACTTCTCACTCCCCTCTTTCCCTCCCTTCCCCTTCCTGTCTCCCGCTTTCCCTCTCTCCCCTATCTAGAACTAGCTAACAAGGAATACTACAGGAATTCTCAGACTGCTATAAGTAACCCCACTTCATACAAAAGCAGCAACATATATATATTGGTTTTTCTGTCCTCAAATATGATCAAAGTTACCTTTATGATCATGGATAATACTGTGCTTTATGGGCCAGGGATGTAGCTCAGTGGTTCAGTGGCCTGCCTTGCAAGCGCAAGGACCCAAGTTCAATCCCCGGTACCAAAAAAAAAATACTGTGCTTTATATGACAGAATGAGTTTAGCCAAACATTTACATTTTAATGCACAGAGTAATGTTTTCTAAAAAAGAGGAGGGAAAATAATTTATCTACAAGAAAATACAACAAAAGGATTTAACCAAAGATTCTCATTGTATACTGAGGACAAACTGATTAATTCAATCAATATTTTATTAGAGAATAAGAGGATTATGCAGTGATTTGAAATTTTTAAGAAATGACTTGAAATAATTATGGTTTAAGAGCAAGTAAAAGAAAGGGTAAGTTAGTGGATTTAAATGATTAAAGACTAAGAAGAAGGCTTCACTGAGTAATAGATACTGCAGTTTGCTGAATCAAATTAAAACAAAAGAAAAAAGCAGATAGACTGACAAAATGTGGATGACATGAACTGAACTACAGGAGGTATCAATTTTTACATGCCCGATTTTTGATACAATCTAAACAAGAAAGGGCCGGGGATTTAGCTCAGCAGTTCAGTGGCCTGCCTTGCAAGCCCAAGGACCCAAGTTCAATCAATCCCCAGTACCAAAAAAACAAACAAACAAACAAACAAAAAAAAAAAAACAAACAAGAAAAGGCTAAGGATCACAAAAATGCTGATTTCTCAGCTGCTGCCACTTCCCACACCCGCACCACACCGTGGGGTCCACCTGTGGGCCTAGGAGCCCTTGACAGATTCACAAGAGACTGAGTGAAGGGAAATTCCTGGTTTCTCCTCTCATTCCCCCTCCTACCATCTAACAATGGCTACATTCCTTCTTGAAGATCCCTAAATTCTAACTCCAGTAGGAAAGAAATTAATGAGATATGATGAAAAGTAGCTATTAGAGAAACTTACTTTATTGTTTCCCTAAAGATGTACTATGCTCACACTCAGTGAGCCTATCTTTTGTTATTCTGTCTAAATTATATCCCATATATACATTGGCAATTATAAACATATTGAGACTATGAAATGGGAGCTGTAACGGATTTGTGGGCTGAGCTGCATTTCCCTCATTCACATTCTGAAGTGCTAATCAACCCAGTACCTCCATCTTTTCTTTTTTTCTTTTTTTTTTCTTTTTTTGAGACGGGGTCTCACTATGTAGTTGAGACTGACCTGGAACTCACTATGTAGCCCAGTCTGGTCTTGAACTCACAGCGATCCTCCTGCCTCAGCCTCCCGAGTGCTGGGATTACAGGCGTGCACCACCACGCCTGGCAACCCAGTACCTCCAAATGGGACTGAAAATGGAGACAGGGCCTTTAAAAAAGAGGTAATTAAGGTAGTTGCAGAGATGGGAATAATCAAATCTCAGTGATGTCCTTATAAGAAGGGTCAGGACACATGCTCATGCACAGAAGACACATTATGTGAAGACACAGCGAGAGGGCAGCCATCTGAATACCAAGGAAAGAAGCCTTGGTAGAAGCCAACCACGCTGATTCCTTGAGTCCTAGCCTCTATAATTGTGAGGAAATGAAATTTCCATCATTTCAGCCACCCACTATGTAGCATTCTGTTGTGTTAACCCTAATGAACTAATACATGGCTTTGGTCCAGGGAACCACGTTAAAGAGCAAAGACCACACTTTTTTTAAACATCCATATTAAGTCTGCTCCCACCCACTAATCCCACAGGGGAGAGGCCCCTAACAGAAAGCAGAGATGGATGGAGTACAATCCTCCAGTCCTACAGTAAAGTTTACTAAACTGGAAACTTCTTTATTTGTATGAGAAAACCTTCACATTTCCTCTTTTGAGTCAATGCCCATTATAAAATTATTAGCATACATGGTGCTTAGATTTTATGCTTGATGTACACTATGAATTAAACAAAGTTTAAGAATTAAGATAAAAACAATGGGCCAGGGATTTAGCTCAGCGGTTCAGTGGCCTGCCTTGCAAGCACAAGGACCCAAGTTCGATCCCTGGTATCAAAAAAAAAAAAAAAAGATAAAAACAAATCAGTGACCATGTTTATAGCAGCACAGTTTGTAATAGCTAAATCTTGGAAACAACCTATTTGCCCATCCGTTGGAAACTGGATAAAGAAGTTGTGGTTTTTCTATAAAATGGAATATTACTCAGCCATAAAGAGCGAGAGAATAGATTCCTTCATAGGAAAATGGATACATATTGAAGATATACTCCTAAGTGAAATAAATAAGTCCCACATGTGTAAATACCAAATAGTTTCCCTGGTGTGAATATTCTGCAACAATGCATAAGATTCTAATAAGATTACTGACATTTAGAAATGGGAGGAAAGGAGCTAAAGGTGTAGGGAAGGTGTGATACGTAGGGGAAGAACAAAAAGGGAAAAGAAAAAAATGTGAGAGAATGAAAAGATGAAAATAAAGTGTTTGTAGATGGGGAGGGGAGGAGGGGGTGAAGGGAGGGCAGAGGTAAGGGGAAAAAA
>NW_022900928.1:35923711-35944202 GCF_012274545.1 Fukomys damarensis | reverse complement strand
AAAAAAAAAAAAAAAAAAAAAAAAAACACAAATCAGTGAGAAAACAATGCGTGATTTGGGGACTGTCATAAGTTATTTATGAAATAAAGTCCAGTTCAAACACATGACTATATTAACAAGTCTATAATCTTTTCCTGATAGTTTTATGAGAATCACATGCCATCAGATGATGAAAAAATTCAACATTATCATACATGAAGCACAATGGAAATTTTAGCCAAAAGGGTTAAATATTTGATTTTGGGTTTTTTTGGTTTGTTTTTTAAAGGAAGACTGAAAATCATAATTCCTAGAATCTACTGAGTTAACAATTTGACAGAATCTAATTAAAACACAAAGGAAAGGGCCGGGGATTTAGCTCAGTGGCACTGTGCCTGCCTCACTAGTGCAAGGTCCTGAGTGTTCAATCCCTGGTACCAGAAAAAAAGAAAAAGAAACAAGGAAAACAACTATTATAGAATTGTACATGGACAGAAAGAGAAAAAGAGACAGATCTTAAAAATATGTTCAAATATAATAATATTCATTGATAATTTTTGTGAAATTAAAAACATTTTCTTAGTCTGAAGAAAATCCTGCTATAAATTTTACAAGAGATAATTTCCATGTTAATATTAATAGGTCATTCCTTTAAATGTTATTCTAAGAAACTTCCCAGCAGTGCATTTCATGTCTTCACTAACATAAATTCTGTTGGAATTACCCATAAGTACAACAATGTGCAAATGTCTGGCATCATAAAAAGCATATGATACTTGAGTTGAAAATAAGGCATTCTGTTCATTCCTGGAAGCAAATATCACTTTGATTCCCAAACCAGGGAAAGACACAACCAAAAAATAGAACTACAGGCCAATCTCCTTAATGAATATAGATGCAAAAATCCTTAATAAGATACTAGCAAACAGAATACAGAGGATTATCAAAAAGATCATACATCCTGACCAAGTCGGATTAATTTCAGGGATACAAGGGTGGTTCAATATACATAAGTGAATAAACATAATACACTATGTTAACAGAGTCAAGGACAAAAACCACATGATCCTCTCAATAGATGCAGAAAAAGCATTTGACAAAATTCCACACCCACTCATCATAAAAACGCTGCAAAAAATTGGAATAGATGGTCTATATCTCAACTTAATGAAGCCTATCTATGAAAAACCAACAGCCAACATCATATTAAATGGCCAAAAACTGAAAACCTTCACGTTAAAATCAGGAACAAGACAAGGATGCCCACTATCACCACTCCTCTTCGATATAATTCTGGAAACATTAGCCACAGCAATTAGACAAGAGAAAGAAATTAAAGCAATAAAGATAGAAAAGGAAGAAGTTAAAACTGTCATTATTTGCTGACAATATGATACTCTACATTAAAGACCAAAAAAATCCACCAAAAGACTCCTAGACTTAATTGACACTTTCAGCAGAGTAGCAGGATACAAGGTCAACACCCAAAAATCAATAGCCTTCTTATACACAAATAACAGATTCACTGAGAGAGAAATTAGGGAAACAACTCCTTTCATAATAGCATCTAAAAAAATGAAGTATCTAGGAATCAACCTAACAAACGAAGCAAAAGACCTCTACACTGAAAACTACAGCACTCTGAAAAAAGAGATCGAGGAGGATATAAGAAAATGGAAAGATGTCCCCTGCTCCTGGGTAGGAAGAATCAACATAGTAAAAATGGCCATACTGCCAAAACTGCTATACAGATTCAATGCAATGCCAATCGAAATTCCAACACTATATTTCACATAACTAGAAAGAAGAATCCAAAAATTCATTTGGAACCATAAGAGACCTAGAATAGCAAAAGCCATCCTAGGTAACAGACACATGGCAGCAGGTATAACTTTACTACAAAGCAACTGTGATAAAAACAGCATGGTACTGGCAAAGAAACAGACCTGAGGATCAGTGGAACAGACTGGAAGACACAAAAACAACTCCAGATGTACTCAGCTACCTCATCTTTGACACAAAGGAGCTGACAGTCCCCACTGGAGGAAAGATAGCCTCTTTAATGAATGGTGTTGGAAAATCTCAACCTGCAAAAGATTAAAACTAGACCCTTATCTGTCACCACACACTAAATTAAAATCCAAGTGCATTAAAGATCAAAATATAAAAAAAGAAACACTAAACTTGCTGGAAGACATTGGCATAGGAAAAGACTTTATGAACAAATCCTCAGTAGCACAGGAACTAGCAGAAAGAATCAACAAGTGGGATCTCATCTTATTAAAAAGTTTCTGTACTGCAGAAGAAACCATCAACAGAACTAAGAGACAACCTACAATGTGGGAAAAAAAATTGTACCAGCTGCTCCTCAGACAAAGGACTATTATCTAGAATATATAAAGAACTCAAAACAATCAGCCCCCCCGCAAATATAAAGGCCCAATTCAAAACTGGGCATCTGAAATGAACAGACATTTCTCAGACAAAGAAGTAAAAGCAGCAAGTAAATATATGAAAAAATGTTCCACATCACTGGTCATTCGAGAGATGCAGATGAAAACAACACTGAGATTCCACCTCACCCCACAAAGAATGGCTGCTATCAAAAAAAATCACACAATAACAAATGTTGGCGGGGTTGTGGGGAGAAAGGAACCCTTCGCCATTGTTGGTGGGAGTGCAGACTGGTGCAACCACTGTGGAAATCAATATGGAGATACCTCAAAGAGCTGGGACTAGAGGTTCCATTTGACCCAGCCATCCCTCTGCTGGGTATCTTTCCAAAAGAATTAAAAGAATCATATCACAGAGATATATGCACACCTATGTTTATAGCAGCACAATTTGTAATAGCTAAAACTTGGAAACAGCCCATTTGCTCATCAGATGGAAACTGGATAAAGATGTGGTTTTTCTATAAAATGGAATACTACCTAGCCATAAAGAATGAGAAATTAGAGATAGTCATAGGAAAATAGATATATTTTGAGGATATACTCCTAAGTGAAGTAAATGTCACACGTGTAAATACTGAATAGTTTCTCTAGTATGAAAAACTATAATAGTACTCAAGATCCTAATGGGATAATTAACAATGTGAAATAGGAAGAAAAGGGCTAAAGGTGTAGGGTAAGTGGGAAGGGTAGGGGAAGGGGAATAAGGGAAAAGAAAAAAATGTGAGAAAATGAAAAAATGGAATTAAAGTGTTTGTAAATGGGGAGGGGAGGAGGGGGTGAAGGGAGGGCAGGGACAAGAGGAAAAAATGAGAACCAAGACCTGTCATGTAAAGGTACAAGATTCCAATGATGAATGTAACTGTACTGTATAACTAGAATGTACCAATAAACTTAATTTTTAAAAAAAGAAGAAAATAAGGCATTCTGCATACCATGTAGCATAGAATGATATCCACTAGGGCATCAGAAAAAAAGTTTCATGTTCTCATGTGTTTCCTGTGTTTGTTTTTTTTTGGGCGGGGAGTACTAGGGATTGAACTCAGGACCTTGCACTTGCGAGGCGGGCAGCAGCACCACTAAGCTAAATGCCTGGCACATGTGTGTCTGTACTTTTAAAGATGAGTAACTCAGCAGCAATTTTATCAGAACTGAAAATGCATTTGGAACATACCTGTAATCTCAGCACTCAGGAGGCTGAGGCAGGAGGATGGCTGTGAGTTCAAGGCTAGCTTGGGGTACATAGTGAATTCAAGGTCAGCCTGAACTACATGAGACCTTGACTCAAAAAACATAAAAATAAATAAATAAATAAATAAATAAATAAATAAATAAATAAATAAATAAATAAATAAATGCATACATACGTACATACATAAAACTAAAAATGAAATGCTGGGCATGATGGTGCATGCCTGCAATCCCAGCACTTAAGAGGCTGAGGTAGGATTGTCATGAGTTTGACGCCAGCCTGGACTACATAGGGAGACACTGTCTCAAAAAAAAACCTGAAAATGAAGCAGGAATATAATAGCTCACCTTTATGCATTGGAGTTGATCCATTATCATCACGCTCATTAAAATTGATTATGCCATCTTCTAATAATTTCTTAAGCATTTCCAAATCACCCTTAAAGGCAGCCACGTGACCTGGAAATGCTAAAGCTATGAATAAGAAAATTCAGCATTTCAGTAAATACATGAGTTTATTCTTTGGTCTTCCTTAAGATTTCATATTACATTTTAATAAATTATATTCTTATAAAGTTGCTCTTTTAAAAGTGATCAAAGTGAAAGAGAAAATATCTGTATCAGATAAAAATAATTAAATTACTAGATTCAAGAATGTACAGAAATTCAAGCCAGGCGTGATGGTGCACACCTGTAATCCCACATGAGGGAGGCTGAGACAGCAGGATTGCTGTGAGTTAAGAGGTCAGCCTGGGCTATAAGTTCAAGGACAGCCTGAACTACATAGTGAGACCTTGTCTCAAAATAAAACAAAACAAAATTACAGAAATTAAAATTTATTTCCCCATTAAGTTTATTGGTACATTTAAAGCAAACAATACAGTTACATTTGTCATTGGGATTGTGTACCTTTACATGATATTATCGATTCTTATTTTTCCCCTGTTTTCCTGCCCACCCTTCACCCTCTTCACCCTTTCCTATTTACAAAGACTTTGTTTCATTTTTTCCTTTTTTCACATTTTTCCTTTTCCCTCATTTCCTTTCCCCTACCGTCCCACTTCCCCTTTAGCCATTTTCTTCCTAGTTCACACTATCAATTATACCATTTGAACCTTATTTACACTGTTAGTTTTTCACAACAGAAAAACTATTTGGTATTTACTCAAGCGTATCCTATTTATTTCACTTAAGAGTATGCCCTCAGTATGCATCCATTTTGCTATGAATGACTCCAGTTTCTCATTCTTTATGGCTGAATAGTACTCCATTTTATAGAAAAAAAAAAACGCATCTTCTTTATCTAGTCTGCAGTTGATGGGCATTTGGGCTGTTTCCAAGTTTTAGCTATTACAAACTGTGCCACTATAAACATGGGCGAGCATATATCACTGTGGTATGTTTCTTTTAATTCTTTTGAAATTAAAATTATTTAGAAAAATTACACAGTGCATTTTTTATCTTTTTTGTGGGTTTTTTTTGTTTTGTTTTTTGTTTTTGTTTTTTTTGGTACAGGGGATTAAACTTGGGTCCTTGTGCTTGCAAAGCAGGCCACCAAACCACTGAGCTAAATCCCCAGCCCACTTTTTTGTGTTTTATTATTAGTTTTATTTGTTATTTTTTAAAGAATACAATTTTGCGGGGTGGGGGGAACAGTACCAGGAATCGAACTCAGGTCCTTGTGCTTGCAAGGCAGGCTGCAGAACCACTGAGCTAAGTACCTGGCCCTAGAATGCAATTTTCTAAAAGGGAGAAAAATGCAGGTAGGTAACTAGGCAACTTTAACACCATATATTCTTTTACATATAATGGAATGATAAATCCCAAATAATATTCTACTAGTGAGAAGAAAAATAAAAGTAATGATATTAGGGAGAGATGCAGGAGACTGCAATGCTAATAGTTTATTCTTAAGTTTGTAATATAAACAATGCTCTATGTGTTAATACTATACACTAAAAATATTTAAACACTTTTGTGTAAAATATTTCATAATACAGAATCTAGATGAATACGTGGCCAATGAACATATAACACGTGCCTTAAAAATTTTTTGTTTTCCTATCCCATTGATTCTACTTATATTATCACCACCATCATCATCATCACATTATATGCATAGCTTCATTTCAGCTTAGTGACTTACTTTCCTGATCTTCTGGGTTATTTCCTTCACATGCAGCTCCTTGGATAAACTGTAAAATATTTTGCTTAAAGAACCTCTGGGCCAGGTCCAACACGTTTTCTCCATTGTCGTTAAAGGCTTTTAAAGCTTGTACGCCATTGCTCATTCTACTGAGTAGGAGTTTAAAACAGTGAAGGTGGCCTTCCATGGCTGCTAAGTGAACTACAGGTAAGATAAAAAAAAAAAAAAAAGATCTCAATGTTAAAATTGAAAGTAAAATAACTTGAAAATGAACACATTAGCTCCAATCCTCACAGGGAGATAACCATCCTGCCCCACATGACAGACTTTTCCTGCGCAAGGAGAATGGACCATGTTCCCAGCTTGCATCTCCTCGCACTGCCAGCCTTCTGTCCCTCCAAAGCAGGAGCCTACTTCTTGACTGACTACACTTCCTACCACTTTATGGAGACTGGATGATGGTCACCTAAAAGCAGGACTCAGAAAGTTATCTTACAAAGTTAAATCCCAGTTAAGCAGCTTATAATTATACAGAAAAATAGTTATTATGTAAATAAATAAAAATGTAACATTTGAGAAAAAAGTGGAACAAATCAAAAAGTCACTATGTAAATATGAGTATTATTTTTATCACGATACAGTACATTGTCACTTTTCTATACTAGCTAACTGCAGGCTGAGCAAAGGCACTAAACACATCATTTCTACCCTAAATCCTTGAAAATAAAAGATACTTTCAAAACCAAAAACAGGTAAAGTTTTGTTGCTGCTGTTTTACAGTATCGGGATCAAACTCGGGATCTTGCACTTATGAAGCAGGCACTGTACCACGAAGCTAAATCCCCAGCTCAATAACTAAAGTTTGACATGAACAGACAAGAATTTTTTTTCTTAGACAAGAAATTCTAAAGAATCTCTGAAAGTATACTGGATTGGGATAACTGCAACCGAACCCTTCTTTTTTAAAAATGCAGGGTGTGGTGGTGCACACCTGTAATCCCAGCATTGGAAAGGCTGAGGCAGGAGGATTACTGCTGAGTTCAAGGCCATCCTTGGCTACATGGTGAGTTCAAGCTCAGCCTAACCCACAAGGAAAGGCCCTGTCTCAAAAATACAAAACAAGAAGGAATGATTGTGAGGCAATGCTTACAAAACCGAAGAAGTCTTTATATCTCATTTTGGGAGGCTCAGTTTATATACTATACAAATTTGACTAAAGAGAAGTGAGGCAGTTCTCAAGTGGCCATGCAACTCAGGAGAAAGAAGTCCCAAAATTCAAATATTGGTCAATGTTTCTGTTTATTTTTTATTTAGTATATTAATTTTTTAATTGCATTCATTGGTACATTTTAGGTATACAGTACAGTTACATTCGTTATTGGGATCTTGTACCTCTACATGACAGGTCCTGGTTCTCATTTTTTCCCCTTGTCCCTGCCCTCCCTTCACCATGTCAATGTTTCTGCTGACAGCCACAACTTAAAGGAGGAAATGACCGAACTGATGCTCCACTGGTTGCCAGGGTGGAACATCATGGTGGGAGGCATCTGCTCAGTTCAAGGCAGCCAGGAAGCACCGCACAGGGGAAAAGCAGCAGCAGAGAAACCTCTTCACAGGCAACCACAAGGACCCACCCACCCCATCTGGGCCCGGCTTCTAGACAGCACACTCAGCTAGGAACATCAGCGGAATAATCACGAATGAGTATATCGTCCCAGGATCAAATCACCTCCCAGTAATCGGGGATGGAACTTGGGACCTTGTGCTTACAAGGCAGGAGGCAGAACCACTGAGCTACATCCCCGGCCCAGGAATCTTTAATCCAGTAAAACTGGCAAGTAAGATTAGCTGGGATTTAGCTCAGTGGCACCGTGCCTGCCTGGCAAGCACAAGGTCCTAAATTCAATTGCTGGTACAAAAATGTAAAAATGATAAGCTGGCATGGCCCAGGAATTGAACTGTGGCTCACACCATGCCATCCTAGGTCAGGTGCTCCTCCTACAAAACATCTCCCTGTGAAAATTCAGGCTTTTCTGACTGCTAATTCATCACACATATGCTTGCATGTCCTACAGACGTAACAGCTTGAAAACTAAAGACCTCATCTTCTTTGCGTATGTTTTCCTTATGTAATCTTCTGCATCTTAGTCAATGGAAAACCTTTTCTGTTTTTCAGTCCAAAACCATGGAGCCATCCTTAATTCCCCTTTCCGTCACTCCCACCACTAGCATCAGCAAACCCCACTGGCTCCTTAAAAGATACAGGTAGAATTCAATGAGTTCTCACTCTTTGCTGCCTTTCATAATATGCCACACTAATTCAACCCAAATATCAGCCTAAATTATTACAGTAGACTGCTACCTGCTCTATTTCTTGCCTTGCCATCCTCACAACCTCACTGCAGTCAGTTATAAACATAATAGTATTAACCTAAGTCAGAACACATCACTCCTGTGCTCAGACCCTCAACAGGTTCCTGTGACCCCTCAGACCTGAGCTATTACCCCTCACTTCCCTTCCAACCATGCTGACTTGTTGCTGTTCAAACACAACACACACACCTTGCCACAACTGCATCCTCACTGTTACCCCTTCCTGAAATACTCTTCACCCAGGATATCCACAGGCTTGCTTCCTCCACTTCTTCAGATCTTTACCTAACTCCTACCACCTCAGCGAAGGCTATCCTCGCCCTGCCATGTGAAATTTCTACCCCTCTAATATCTTCTACTGTTTTCTGCTACATTATATGTACCCAATCCCAGATCCCCATTTAATATTACATGCACATATTTGGCTCATTCATTTCGAATGAATCTCTCCCCTCACCACCACATGAAAACAAGAACTTCTGATACTTTTCACGATGCCCCAAGCATTTCCAAGTGGATTGCCACATAGGAGTACTCAATAAATATGTCAAATTAATATTTTTGAGGGAGGTTTGGCTACACACAGTCTAGTCCTGAGGCCACATTCTGTGTCTGTGCGTGTGTGTGTGTGTGTGTGTGTGTGTGTGTGTGTGTGTGTGTGGTTTTTTGAGACGTGAACTCACTGTGTAGCCCAGGCTGGCCTCAAACTTGCAGGGATCCTCCTACCTCAGCCTCCCAAGTGCTGGGATTACAGGCATGAGCCACCATACCCAGTGTGAGGTCACATTCTTTTTTTTTTTTTTTGGTTTTTTTTTGGTTTTTTGAGACAGGGTCTTACTCTGTAGTTATGACTGACCTGGAACTCACTATGTAGCCCAGGCTGGTCTCGAACTCACAGCGATCCTCCTGCCTCTGCCTCCGGAGTGCTGGGATTACAGCCATGGGCCACCACGCCCAGCTACATTCTTAACCTATACATTGTACTATTATAAAATACACTCTCTATTTGCTAATTGTCCCGTTAGGATCTTGAGTACTATTTTAGTTTTTCACACTAGAGAAACTATTCAGTATTTGCATATGTGTGACTTATTTATTTCACTTAGGAGTATATCCTCAAAATGTACCCATTTACCTATGAATGAATCTACTTTCTCATTCTTTATGGCTGAGTAGTATTTCATTTTATATACTGTCTACCTAGAATGTACCAATAAATTAAATTTTTAAAAAAATACACTCTCCATGGTTGTATAATAATCATATGTATTTAAAGAAATAAAAAGATTTTTTTAAGCAGACAACAAAAGACAAAAATGATCAGGTGTATGAATGAAACTGGCTCTTATGATGTGCTACACACAGAAAAAGTGTGAAATAGCCTTTTTCAGATTGTAGATCTAAACATGAAATTAAAACAGTAAAATTTCTAGAAGATAAAATAAAGGAATGTCTTCACAGTCAGAATAGGGGAAGTTTTTCGGAGTAAGATATACAGAGCACTAGCTACAAGAGGAAGACATTATTAAAATGAACTACATAAAAGTTAAACTTCTATTTATCAAAAGGTATTGATTGATTGCTTGATTGATTGTGGTACTGAAGATCGAACCCAGGGCCTTTGCACTGGGCTATATCCCCAGCCCCTATTTTTATTTTGGGATAGGATTTCACTAAGTCACCAAATTACCTAGGACAGGTTTGAACTTTTCATGCTCTTGCTTCACTCTCTCAGAATACAAGGATTACAGAAGTCCACCAACACATTCAGCTATCCAGATACATCTTAAAAGAATAAAAGTTTGCCAGGTGTGGTGGCACATGTCTGTAATCCCAGCACTCGGGAGGCTGAAGCAGGAGGATCACTGTGAGTTTGAGACCAGCCTGGGCTACACAGTGAGTTCCAGGGCAGTCTGAACTACATAGTGGGACTCTGTCTCAAAAAAAATAAAAAGTTGAGCCGGTGGCCAGGCGTGGTGGCTCATGCCTGTAATCCCAGCACTCGGGAGGCTGAGGCAGGAGGATCGCTGTGAGTTCGAGACCAGCCTGGGCTACATAGTGAGTTCCAGGTCAGTCTCAACTACATAATGAGACCTTGTCTAAAAAAAAAAAAAAAAAATGTTGAGCCAGGCGCAGGGGCACACATTTATAATTCCAGCACTCAGCAGGCTGAGGCAGGAGAATCACCATGAGTTCAAGGCCAGCCTGAACTGCATAGCAAGACCCTGTCTCGAAAGGAAGAAAGAAAAAAAAAAAATACAAGCAAGAAAAAGGAAAAATACTTGCATGAAAAGTTATTTGCAACACATATAGATGACAAAGGGCTTATAACTAGAATATATGAAAGATTCCTACAATTCAATAAGAAAAAGACAGAAAACCCAAAGGAAAATAACCAAATGGCCATAAAGCATGATATTCAAGTATCTTTAGTCATCAAAGTAAATGTAAAGTACAATGAGCTATCACCTTACAGTCATCAGAATGACTAAAACTAAAAAATAATAATAAATAAGAAAGGCGAGCAAGTGAAACTCTTAAACACACTGGGTGTGTACGCTGGTAAAACCAGTTTGGAAAAGCAAAATAAGAATGATGCAAAAAATATTTGAGTATTATTTTATAAATTTCAAAAGAAAAAAAAATTTTTTTTTTTGGTACTGGGGATCGAACTCAGGCCCTATGCTTTTGTGGCAGGCAGCAGAACCACTGAGCCAAATCCCTGGCCCCTGATACTTTATTCTTAATCTGAATGATGATTACAGAAAAGTGTTCATTTATGAAAATTCATTCAGCTTTGCACTTGAGTTGGACACTTTTGTATATGCATGTTTTACTTCAATTTAAATTGTTTTTATAAATTGAACAAAGTAAAAAGTAAAAAAAGAAAAGCATGGGGACAAAATGAAATCACTTCCACATACACACAAAAAATGATTCATACCAAGTCTTTACTAAAGGAACATGAAAATATGTACTTCAGAAATACGCACAACCATGAAGATACAGAAGATGCGGCCAGGGAGGGAGAGAGGAGCCAAGTTCCACAGGCACAGCATTAAACTGAGCTGAGAAACCAAGGCTGCACTGGAAGCCAGGGCTTAAGGGGCGAAGGGATTTGTGTTTTGTTTTGTTTTTTGTTTTTTTGTACCACTGAGCTAAATCCCGGGCCCAGGGTGAAGGGATTTGATTAGACCCGTTCATATTATTCTTCACGCGAGTGCTTCTGAAGATTTAAGAAGTCATTCCCAAAAGAAGTCACTTAGGGCCAGGGATTTAGCTCAGTGTTGCCGCCGCCTGCCTCGCAAACGCAAGGACCAAGGACCGGAGTTCAATCCCTGGTACCGAGAAAACACGCATCATTTTCACTCCCATCTCATAGGTCCATCCCTCTCGGAATTTCTACAGCACTTCTTTGAGGGTTCAGAGCCCAGGTTTCAAATGGCCAGCTCACTGTAGGTTACATAACTGCAGCCGCAAATTATGGAAATATACTAGTGTCCGCTTTTATAATATTTTTTTAAAAGTTTAAACTTATTTGTGGAGAAGGGCATAAAGTTAAAAAATAAAGATCCAAGACAGCAAATGGAAGAAAAGTTGGTGAGTAGAGCCAGTGTATGTTTAATTTTGCCATTTTCTCTTTTGCTGTTACAGTTCTAGAGGGAAAAAGTACAGTCGTGAGGGTAATAACATCAACATGACAGAAGACAAAAATGTTCATGTGAATAGACTTACTATTTTATGTATTTTAATATTGCATGGTTTCTCTTGTGTGAGAAACCAAAAGTGGAAATTAGGACTAAAATGTGTAATAGATATTGGGAAATAGGAAGAAATGTTCAAATGGGAGGGAACAAAGGAGGAGGGAGGAGAAAGGATGGGACAAGGGAACAAAGTGAAACTAGAAGGAAAAAATGGAAACAAAGCTTTCGAACACAGAGAGGGAGGAGAGAGGGCTGCAGGGAAGGTGGGGGATGGGAAAAAAGAGGCGGGATGAATTGTGTACAGGTGCCAATTCCCTGAGTGTTACCATTATGTATGCCTAAAATGTACCAGTGAAGGTTTTCTTTTAAAATATTATTAAATTTAATAAAGCATATTTACCATTTTAGTTTTGCAATAAAAAATTAGAACGAGGACAATTTCAATTTATTAAATATGATCAAACAGGGCTGGGGATTTAGCTCAGTGGCACCATGCCTGCCTCACAGGTGTGAGGTCCTGAGTTTGATCCCTAGTGCCACAAAAAAAAAAAAAAAGTGTGTGTGTGTGTGTGTGTGTATACACACACACACACACACACACACACACACACACATAAAACAAATATGGTCAAACAGTTAAAATACATTAAGGAAAAAAATAAAATACTTGCTTCTGTAGAATACCTGGAAGATTTCCATTGTAGTCCACATCTTCAATACCACATCCCCATTTGATGAGAAGCTGTAAACAGCCAAGCCGTCCGTGAAAGGCTGCATAATGTACAGGTTTCCATTCTCTCTTGTCAGTCACACTGGGATCCTAGAGGTAAAAGTCACAAGGGTTGTTTCCTCCAATTTTGTAGGAAAAACTCTAAGTCTAGCAGTTTCATGCTACAAATGAAAATTAGAGACTGTTTTCAAAATTAAATAGCAAACACTAAATATAATAGAAAAATTCACTTCTACTACTGATTTGAACATGAGATAGTAAGATATTAGGGAAATTTTACAAAATATTCTCTATTTTTTTTTGAGACAGGGTCTTGATATATAGTTCAAACTGGCCTTGAATTCATTATGTAGCCCAGGCTGCCCTCACACTCACAGCAATCTTCCTGGCTAGGCCTACTGAGAGCTAGGATTACAGGTATGTGCCACCACACCAAGCTAAAATATTCTTTTCAAAAAAAATATAATTAGTCATAGTCATAAAATAGTTTTTAATGCCAGGGATTCAGCTCAGTGATTCCACCACCTGCCTCACAAGCACAAGGTCCCAAGTTCAATCCCCGGTACCAAAAATTTTTAAAGTAAAAACAAAGTAAAATAACAGTTTTTAAAAAAAATTTTTTTTTGAGACAGGGTCTCACTAAGTACACTAAGCAGTTCAGTCTAGCCTTGAACTCACTATGTAGCTCAGGCTGGACTGAAACTCCCAATTCAGCCTCCTGAGTGCTTCGATTATAGGTATGTGCCACCACAGCCAGTGATAAAGAAGAAATTTAGTCATTTTACAAGTTGCATCTTCCTGCACACCTGTAATCTCAGCACTTAGGAAGCTGAATGAAGCAGGAAGATTACTGTAAGTAAACTTGAGACCAGCCTGAGCTACAAAGTAGTGAGTTCAAGGCCATCCCAAGCTACACAGCAAGAACCTGTCTCAAAAAGAAAAGAATCTTGACCAATAAAATGACAGAGAAAGATTTAAATGATCAAATCATATCATCGAAACATGACAAAATATTTAATATGCTTTTCAGTTTTTTGTCTAACTATAGAAACAAATCAAAATGTACTGTTATAAGAAGTTATTTTTTTACAACTGCTGGGTAATATTAAAAATAAATTTCAAGAAATGAAATTTGTGTAGAAATAACTTCATAAAGTATGCAAAATAAGAGTTCCAAAAGAAACACATATGTAGACAAACAATTATATAAAGGTTTAAAATTACCTGGTTAAAATGGGTTTAAAAGACTAGTAATCTTCCCACTTAAACTATGAACTGGCGTGCATGCACACGCACACACATGCGCACCCAAATCCTCAAATGCTTTGTACTACTAAACCGTGTGGGAGGGTGAGATTTATCTGAACTATTTCTCCCATGTTTACAAGCCAAAAGGAACAATTGCTTTCCCAAAATCATACGAGATTTTCAAAGTCAAGGAGGGAATCATCAGAGTACCAACCACACAATTACACACTGTCTACATCTACATAATTACACGCTATCACATATTAACAAGAATCCCTCACCACTCCACTTCGGAGCATTGTTTGTAAAGTGAAAGAATGACCATGAGTTGCTGCAAGGTGTAAAGGAGTACATCCACGATCATCTTGAGTTGCCAGATTTGCTCTGTTGATTATAAGAGCCTAAAAAAAGAGAAATGGGAATGGGTTTATATGAGTACAAATGTTAAATTATGAATTTAGAAAGGCAAGCAATGCATTATTAACCTGTAGCTAAATTATTATTTATGTCCTTAAATATGTGCTATATGAGACATTCTTAGCTAACCCTTATTTTGAGACAGAGTCTCAGACGGGCCTTGAACTCATTATGTAGCACAAGCTGGCCTCCAACTCACAGTGATCTTCCTCCCTCTGCCTCCAGCAAGCTGCGATTACAGGTATGTACCACCATGCCCAGCAAAGAGTTGAATTATTATTAAAGTATTCTCAGCTAAAAAAAAGCTGCTAAGGAGGTCGTATCTCCTCCACATTTATTTGTTTGTTTGTTTGTTTGTTTGTTTGTTTGTTTTTGTTTGTTTGTTTGTTTGTTTTTTGGTGCTGGGGATCGAACTCAGGACCTTGCACTTGCAAGGCAGGTGGCAGCACCACTGAGATAAATTCCTGGCAAGGAGGTTGCATCTGAATTGGCAACAGCCCAGTTTCTATGTATGTATTATATCATATGTACATCACACCCTCTATATAATATACAGAATAACTGATTTAAAAGAATTATTTGTTCCAGCCAAATTTCCAGAACTTTGAGAATATCAACAAATATATTTTAAAGTTTATATAGAGACAAAAGACCTGGAAGAGCCAAAACAATATGATGAAAATAACAAAGCTGGAAGACCGATACTATTCAACTTTAAGACTCACTTAATAGGTCACAGTAATCAAAACAGTATGATACTAACCAAAGTATACAGATGTATCAATGAAAATGAATGGAGTCCAGGAACAGGCTCATATGTAGTGAACTAACCTTTGTCAAAAGAGCAAAGGTAATACAATGAAGAAAAATGATTATTTTAACAAATGTTAGCCGGGCCTGGTGACGCATGCCTGTAATCCCAGCACTCAGGAGGCTGAGGCAGGAGGATCGCTGGGAGTTCGAGATCAGCCTGGGTTACATAGTGAGTTCCAGGTCAGAATGAACTACATAGTGAGACCCTGTCTCAAAAAAAAAAACCAAAAACAAATGTTACTGTAATTATTGGACATTCAGATATAAAATCTACACACAGATCTGACACCCTTTAAAAAATTAACTCCACACGGGTCCCCTGCATAAATGCAAAATGTCAAAGCTAAGGAAGGTAGCTGAACTAAAAGAACAGCCAATATCTTGGTCCTTGCCCTCCAAGGTCAGCCAGGACCCAGGGCATGATGGGACCTCTCTAAAAGGATCCCACAACTCTGGTGACTCACCCAACCTCTCAAGCAAGGAGACTGCTGGGCCTCAGAAAATGGGAGTCAACCAGTGTACACTGTACCAAAAGAAGGGTCACAGCAGAGCACGGTGCCATACGCCTATAATCCCAGTACTTGGGAAGCTAAGGCAGGAGCACCATCAGTTTGAGGCCATCCTAGGCTACATAGTGAGTTCAAGACTGATTTGAACTGCACAGCAAGACCCTGTGTCAAAAAACAAAGCAAGAAATTTTCAATTTTATTGATTTATTTATTTTAAGAGTAGGAAAAATTTATTTGGACAAAGAAGCTTCTGCCTTAGAGAGACAGAAGAGGGACCTGAAAGTGGGTTGCTCAATTTTTAAATTTTAAATATAAAAAAAAGGAGGGTCACAAAAGAGAGAATGTCCCCACGCTTCCAGGGGAAGCCATGTGGTCAAGCAAAGACCATGATCCATCCTGGCAGATGACACAAATGGTAGAGGAAAAACCTGGAGGAGAGAAGAGGCTCTGCACCCAATCCCACCAGTAACTCCTAAGGAGCCTTAGCTGACCTTGACAGATATATAGACAGATTCATTTTCTTTTCCCATTTTTTATTAGTACATGTTTTCAGTACATAACTCTCCATGATCACATTCTACATGGGGAATGAATACATGAATATAACAAATTTCATTTCCTTTTTTTTTTTTTTTTTTTTTGCAAAACTAGGAATTGAACACAGGACCTTGAACCTACCAGGCAGGTGCAGCACTACTAAGCTACATCCTGGCCCCTGTCACTTCTTTTTCTTCCTTTCTCCCCCACACCCCCCCCATCTCTTGGTCCCCTTCCCATTTAAAGATCTATCTCTCTATTTCTATTATCCATCTTTCATTTAGCTTTTTGTGTATATGAGGAATCAAACTCAGGTCCTTGCACTTGCCAGGAGGGTGCAGGGCCACTGAGCTAAATTCCTGACCCATCATTTTGCTCTTTTGTTTTTTGGATTTTTGAGACAGGGTCTCACTATGTAGTTGAGTCTGACCTGGAACTCACTATGTAGCCCTGGCTGGTCTCAAACTCACAGCAATCCTCCTGCCTCAGCATCCTGAGTGCTGGGATTATAGGCGTGCGCCACCACGCCCTGCTCTCATGTTACTCTTTATGTTTTGGGTTTCTCATATAAGAGAAAGCATGCTATATTTAACTTGTGTGGCTGATTTATTTCACTTAACATTTATCCTATGTCTCACTCTCAGTTGGTCTTAAACACCTACTAGAAAAGTGTAAGTAAAAAGAAAAATAGATATATATAGAGAGAATAATAGAAATATTAACCAAAAAGTTAAGCTAGACATAAAGAGGGCTCCAAACACTGCATTAGTCCCTGCTGACAGTCTCCAGCTGCACTTGTAACTTATAGTTATAAAAAGTTTTGATTTGCAACCCTACTAGCTCTTCCAAAAATGTGTCCTTCATCCTCTCTTAATATATTTCCACTATGTTCTTCTATTGCACTTTCGAGTACCCCTCAGATAAAGGTGTATCTTGTTGAATAGGTATTTCTATAAAATAAGAATGGTAATATAAAGATTCTCATTACTAAGCTTTATCAACTTTGGGATATCAACTGACTTTGTATGTTTATATAATCTAGAGACTATAAAAGATCTTCATGTCAGCCAGGTGTGGTGGTGCACACCTGTAATCACAGCACTCAGGAGGCTGAGGCAGGAGGATCGCTGTGAGTTCAAGACCAACCTGGGCTACATAGTGAGTTCCAGGGCAGTCTACATAGTGAGACCCTGTCTCAAAAAAAAAAATTTTTTTTCCATGTCTACAAAATAGAGGCCAGATACAATTCTAAGCTCTACCGTAAAAGAAAAATGTAATGTCCCAGAGGTCATAAAACCATAGATATCCTACATTTACTCACTTGCCACCATTATAATTAAAATAGGACAAGGGCTGCATCACAAGCATAAGGACCCGAGTTCAATCCCCAGTACCAAAAAATAAATAAAAATAAAATAAAATGGGACATTAAATTTCTTATTAAAACAGGGAGAAATCCATATGCTGTCAAACTCCTTCTGTTATACTTGGGTAAATGCCTCAAAACAGAAGTCAATATTAAGGATAAAAGGCTTATGCCAAATGCTACTGACTTCTACCATTGAAGAAGTCATTCTCTACCACTAAAGAAATGTAATATCTGGCTCCTACTTATTTAACATGGTTATAAAATGAAGCTTAAGCATCAGTGACTTCCTAATGTTCTTATACTCTTTTCCAGACTATCAAAGGAGGATGGTTTAGCCAACAACAAAACCCATCTTCTTTTGTATCCTTTCGATCAGTCGGGATGGAACTTTTGAACCCTCACTAGGCAGAGTCAGTGCCCTTCCTGCTCTTAAGCATTTTTAAAATGGCGGACACTCGGCCCTTCTGCATCCCTCAAGAGTAACCGATCAAGGCCAGGTACGGTGGCACACTGTGAAGGACTAGGCCAAGGAGTGAATACTTAAACTGTAGGGCAAAAGCATGCAGGCTTTGTGAGGAATGAGTGGTTAAACGATAAGAAGTTTCAATTAGTGAAGACTTTTCCGTTCCCTCCTGTCTCTCTCAAGAGCTTTTCCCTCAATAAAGTTTCCTACTCTTAAAAAAAATAGAGATTAGTGAAGCACGTTGTGTCTGGCCATTATCCTTCCTCTTTCCCTGACAAACTGCCCAGCCTGGAAAGGCTACACACCACATGATTTTAACTATAAGACACTCTTGAAAAGGCAAAGTAGCAGGTGTGGTGGCTCATGCCTATCATCCCAGCACTCGGGAGGCTGAGGAGGGAGGACGGCCCAGAAAGAGTTCAAGGCCAGCCTGGACTACATAGTGAGTTCATGGCCTCCCAGCCTGAGCTACATAGCAAGACCCAGTCTCAAAAAATAAAAAATAAAAAATTTAAAAAGAGAAAAGAAAGAAAAGATGGAGACATAAAAACATTAGTGGCTGCCAGGAGTTAGAGAAATAAAAAGATGGTTAGGTTGAGAACAGAAAAATTTCAGGGTAAAAAAACCACTCTGATATATATGTCATAATAAATTTTTCCAAACCCATAAAATATGATAGCGACAGTGAACTCTAACGTAAACTAGATGTTTGACAATTACGATGTGTCACTATAGATTCATCAATTAGTAAATCAATTAATTAATGACAAATTCTTGTACCTCTGCTCATTTTTGCTCAAACTGCTTTAAAAAAATCTATGTTTGAAAAAAAGAATTTTTTCCTTTTGTGCTGAAAACTGAATCCAGGATCTTGTAAATGCTAAGCATGCTCCATATCACTGAACTATACCCTTGCCCCTAATATATTTTAGTTCTTTTCTCCTTTAATTATTTTTTTCTTTTTTAACAGGCCTACAATTACCAATATCACCGCAAATGCTTACTCAGTCATAATTCCTAAAGGGCTTTAGGAAGAATAATCTTTTTGATTTTAGTCTGATCCTCATCAACTAGCCAATAATCATCATAAATGATAATACTGAGTGCTTGCTGTGTTTTAAAAGTCAGGAGGACAGAGCCGGCGATTTAGCTCAGCGGTTCGGTGGCCTGCCTTGCAAGCACAAGGACCGGAGTTCAATCCCCAGTACCAAAAAAAAAAAGTCAGGAGGACAGATGGACCGGGGATGTAGCTCAGTGGTACCTGGCAAGCACAAGGTCCTGAGTTCGACTCCCACTACCAAAAAATATAATAAGTAAATAAACAAATATCAGGAGGAATATAAAACTTAGGAACTCAGCATGTAGACAATCACAACGATACAAAGCAGTCTTTGATAAGGAAATACTACACGCTATAGTACAAAAACAGTACCACAAAACTCTGGAGGAAGAGCTCACTCGGAAGAAGAGGAACATCAAGGAATAGGGAGTGATTTGAACTCATGCTTCGAAAACATCAGGTAAAGCTTCATTCATCCTCGTATCTCCTGAAGTTGTTATTGTTTTTTCTGTTTCATTGCTCAGCTTCTCAAATGAATGCCTCTGTACCTCAACTTCAAATTTATCTGCAAATTGAGAGCTGTCTCTACCCTTGCATAGAAATATAGTCAACTTCTCCTTATAGTGAGTTTAATGGCATTTCGTTACACTTTATATCCATTAATTTTATTCATAAGTGATATTGCTGCCTGTTTTTATGTCTTGTTATGTAGCCTAGGCTGGCCTTGAACTAGCAGTGATGCTCCCACCTCTCCCTGCTAAGTGCTGGGATTACAGGCCTGTGCCACCACGCCCAGCTATGCTGCCTGTCTTCTTAAAATAAACTTCATCCTTCACTTCCATAGCACCGACTGATCCCAGCTCTCCCATCTTCTGGATCTTTCTTCTGTGAGATAATCACAGTTTCTACCCATACCTACTGGTAATATTCTTCATCATTAATCTTTAACACTCTAAGATGAAAAGGCTAACCAGCTTTCTAAGGTCCCATTTCTGAGGGCAGAGCCCCCATGACCTACTAACCTCCCCAGTATGCCCACTCCCTAACAACATCACGTTATGGGTAAAGATTTCAACATTTATTTTGGGAGAACACAAATATTTAGACTGTAGCACCAAGCTGCAAATCAAAACCGTGATGTCTCTCAAAATAACCACAACAGTCAATTACTTAAGAGATTAAGGGACTTTCAATCTCATTTATTTTTTTAAATGTATAGGTGGGCATCAAAATCTGAGTCGTTGGAGGGCCGGGGATTTAGCTCGGTGGTTCCACGGCCTGCCTCGCAAACACAAGGACCCGAGTTCAATCCCCAGTACCAAAAAAAAAAAAAAAATCTGAGTCGTTGGAATCCAGTAAATTCTTATTTAAATCATAAAACTACATCTATTGGGTCATATAATGAGAATTATAGTGGGGCTGGGGATTTAGCTCAGTGGTTCTGCCACCTTCCTCACAAGCATAACGCCCTGAGTTCAATCAATACCAAGTACAAAAAA
>NW_022900928.1:35918296-35923654 GCF_012274545.1 Fukomys damarensis | reverse complement strand
GTCGTCGTCGTGGTTACCTGCATACAAGCATCTTGACCCCTGATTGCAGCTATGTGAGCTGCTGTCCATCCTCTTGTAGTTACTTGTGTGATATCAGCTCCATGCCAGAGCAGCCAATGAAGACACTACATTGAGAAAACAACCACATTAACAAGTGATAAGCATCAGTCTTTAGCAATTCTATAACTTTTAAATTTAAATTTTTAAATTTTTTCTTAAAATGAAACTCCCACTATAGCCTGAAAAGCATCATGAGTGACCAACATTTGGGTAAATGCTGGGTAAACAACAGGGAGAAGTAGGAATTCTTGCAAACTGGAAACTACATTTTTTGTCTACATGGTGCAGATACTACCCAATTACAGGCAGCTATGAGAATATCAAACAAAACACGTCTGTGAGCCAAAAGCATTCGAGGACTGCCAGTCTGCAATCTGTGGAATACATATTTTTGTAACTTAAAACATGGGGTCTCACTATGTTGCCCAGGCTGACCCATAACACCTAGGTTCAAAGGATCCTCCTGTCTCAGCCTCCCAAACAGCTGGGACTACAAGCACATGCCACTGTGCCTGCCTTCTACTATAAATCTGTAAACAGGTCCACAAGCTTTTGTATCAGAGTAAACACCGTTACTTGGATAATACCTTAAAAAAATAAGCCATTTCTTTTTTAAAGAGGGGAGATTTCTGAGAAGATGGTGGAAAGGAAGAGAAGGAAGGAAGTGGGTCCTCAGAACCAAGCAAGGATCAGAAGTGAGAACTGAAATCCACAAAGACAGTGAAGAGAGACACCTTATTGCAGAAGAAGGGGGTGACAAGCAGCACTTCCTCCCTGAGCCCTGACTCACTGCATGCGAAAGGCAGCTTGAGCCTGCAGATGCATGGTGACTACTGATGACCCCAGAGACCTCCACAGAGAAATGGACCAATGGAATGGAGCAATGATGCTGCAAACTGCAGTGGCTGGTGAGTTATTTGTGTTCAGAAGAGGGCAATGGGCCAGTAACCATCTTGGTGGGGAGCCAACTAAGCTCTAAACTCAGAGCAGCTGTGGGCTGGCTCGATCTAGGGACTCCCAGTGTCAGGGTGAGGCACAACTGAGTTCAAGGTGGCAGGAGGTCAAGGAACCAAGATCAAGCCAGGAGGAAGCACACAGAATATTTCAGGCTTAGAGAATCAGGTTCAAGGGCCAGGGATTTAGCTCAGTAGTGCCACCACCACCTGCCTCACAAGTGCAGAGTCCCAAGTTCAATCCCTGGTACCAAAAAAAAAAAAAAAAAAAAAAAAAAAATCAGGTTCCAGTGTCACAGCCAGAAACAGCCTGAAATTCAGTGGAACTAAAGGTACAGACTTGTGGGAGTATCCACTACCTCAATGTAAATCTACAACTGGCATGTTGGGATTAATAAACACTCTGGCTCTGTCTGTTCACTCTGTCTACCAGTGACAGCAGAGACAAACACTGCAAGGGAAGGTTTTTTTACTATTTTTTTTTCTTTTCTTGTTTTGTCATGTTTTGTTGTTCATTGTTCTTGTTTTTATATGACTGTGAACACTGTTTCTAGTTTTTTATGTTTTTCTGTTCTTTTCTAATTTTTATTCCTCCATTTCTCTTTCCCTCTCGTCTTCTTCACCAGTTTCCCGAGGTTAGTGTAATCTTCCTTTGTCCTCCAACCAGGCATTTAATCTCTTCCTCTTCTATTTCTCTATTTTTCCCCTAAGCCCTTTTAAATTTTCTCCCCTGAGGGTAAAAAATGAGGGCATATTTACTATATACAATTTTCTGCTTTGTTTTAGATTTTGTTATATAACCACAAATATAATTCATATGGTTAAAGGTGGGAAAGTAACAGTTACCACAGTTTGTCATTTTCTTTTCTTCCCCAGTACAAGGACCCAAACTCAGGACCCTGAGCTTACCAGGCAGGCAAAGCACCACTGAGCTACAGCCCCACCCCCACTTTGCTATTTTCCACACTCTGTTTGGTGCTATTGCTGCTGAGTGTGCTACTTGAGCCAGGGTGACATCATTGTTCCTATCAGTTGTTCTTCCTGGTATGCCAAGACTAAGGCTGCCTATGGGTCATAAACAATACTACAGGCCAGCACCAAATAAATGGGGGTTAGGCCAAAGAGGTAGCAACCTCTCACCCCCAATGAAGAGGGAGGATCTTGCAAAAGACTCAAAACCCAAAAGCCAGCTATAACTGAAAAACATCTCTGAGAAGTAGTAATTTCCTAAGAGTTCTAAACACTAGCAATAAAAATAAATTAATAACCATTAGCAATAAAGCTACCTGCCATAAGCAATTTATAAGCATCAACCCAGGTATCACTTACGCAAGATGCAACCCCCCCAAACTTCCAGCTCACCAAAGGCAAACCCAGGGGACAGTGAGGTGAAACAATTCAAATCCCACCCACCTGAACTCTCTGAAGTGGTAACAGTTGAAGTAACAAAGCAGATGAATGAGCCTCTAGAAAAAAATCAAATCACAAATAGTTTCTCAGATAGCTATAGAGATGGTGACCATAATGAAAGAAATTGTGAGTGACTTCAGAGCAGACAGAGATTAAAAAACAAATAGAAGTTTACAAAACTGATGAATACAATGAATGCCAAAAATAGGAAAGAAATGGAATCCATGAAACACATTCAAACAGATATCCAAGAGATTAAACATTCCATTTAAAGTATACACAGCAGAACGAGCCAATGTGAGAACAGAATATCAGATATAAAAGATAGTATTGCAGTTAGGTATCATGAAAAAGAAAGATTTCATAAAAATAGTAAGGAACAACAAAAAAATGCAACAGCTGCTAAATGATATAAAGAATAATATATAAGACTGATCAAAGTCAAAAAAAGCAGGAGATAGTGCAAACATTAAAAACATGCTCACAGAAGAAATGGCAGTAAACTTCCCAAACATGGAAAAGGAATTTGATATGCAGATAAGTGAGACATACAAAACTCCAACTAGCCATGATTAAAAAAAAAATCTATACAAAGGCATATAATAGTCAAGATTCCAGAAATTCAACACAAGAGCAGAGTATTAAAAGCTATTAGAAAAAAGAAACAAATCACCTATAAAGCCCATCAGAAGCACAGCTGATGTCTCAATATAAAAGTAAGGTCAAAGAGAGGTTGGAGTAAAGTATTTCAAGCACTAAAACGAAAGTTTCTAACCTAGATTAATGCACATGGCAAAACCCTTTAAAAATTGATGGAGAAATAAGATACTTCATTGACAAAGAACATTTGAAGAAATTCTCAACACCAAGCCATCATTCCAAAATATTTTGAAGAATATTCTGGAAAAGATAAAGAGGACCACAACTCCACAAACCTCAACAGAAAGAATCCCCCAGCCAAAGCAAGTAATTAAACAAAAGGGGAGGGGAGGGAACCAACTACAGGAAAATAAAATGACAAGGACAAGTCAACACACATCAGTTATAACCATCAATGTAAAAGAAACAGATCAAAAGAAATCAGACTGGCAGAATGGATCAAGAAGTAAGACCCAACAACATGCTGCATATAAGAAATACATTTAATTCAAAAAGAAATTAACAGAATGAAAGACAAAGGGTAGAAAACAATATGCCATGCAACAGGAACCCAGAAAAATCATCTCACAATTAAATTATGATAAGGCCTAGTTTTCCTGCCTGCAGGCTAGCTGTGGCATGTCAAGACATAACTCCATTTTTGTCTTTGTTCACAGGTAAAACCTCAATGGTCCTGTGATGCTGTGATGCTCTAGGGCAGAATTATATCAGCTGAAAGCATCCTGGGAGGGACAAATTCCTCATCAACATAAATTCCTCAGTGAATTAGGATCTTCATTTACATAAATTCCTCACTGTCCTAGGATCACTGCTGCCCTCTGAATTACCTGTCACTCCCAATGTACCTAATAAAGGTGCGGCAAGCTTGGGGTCCTTGTCTTTGCTACCCAGAGCAGCACCAATCCGGCCCAAAGCTCAACCTCTCTAAGTCTCATTTCCTATCTTTATTAATTAATTCACCTTGTGCTGTCTTGGCTCACAAGGAGACCAGGACTTACTGTAGGGATTCTGGTAACATCCCCTTTCCTGTCCCATACTGTTTGTTTTTTTGTTTTGTTTTGTGGTACCAGGGATAGAACTTGGGATCTTGCACTTGCAAGGCAGATGGCAGAACCACTGAGCCAAATCCCTGGCCCCCCTTACAGTTTTGCTTGACTTTGTTTTTTGCCACTCTCATGAGTTGGGAGTATATCTCACTATGATTTGCATTTCTCTAATGGCTAGCAATGTTTTTGGTTTTGATTTTTTGTACCAGAGATTGAACTCAGGACCTCACATTTGCAAGGCAGGCTGCAGCATCACTGAGCTAAATCCCCAGCTAATGGCTACCAATGTTGAACATCTTTTCATATGCTTGATTACCATCCATTTTTTCTCTTTGAGAAAGCATCTACTGAAATTTCTTGCCTATTTACAAAAAAAAAAAATTGTTTTCTTACTCTTGAATTTTAAGAGTTCTTTATATAAACTTGTTACAAAATTTTAATCAAGTTGTAAATTTATCTATAATCTGAGTTTACAACAATCCTAGGTCAACCTCCCAAGTGCTAGGATTACAGTTGTGCACCTCCATGTCCAGCTGTTTTCCTAGTCTTAAAATAAATTATCCCAAAGCTTAGTGTCAGCTGAAAGATTCAAGGACTGGAATTAGAATCTTCTGAAGCCTCATTCACTTAGATGTCTGGTATTTGACTGATTATAGACTGGACATGTTAATTCCTTTCTGTGTGGATCTGTTAGTGAGGACTTTCCACATGGACCAGTTTGTGCTTTCTCAAACTATGGGGGCTGAGTTCCAAAGGCAAGCACAGAGGGTAACTTACAGAGGAAAATGTAATGAATACTATCCTAACATTTTTGCTATAGTTTCTTCAGAGTTTTAGAAAAGAAATAAAATACTTCAGATATTCCAAATCTAAAGATAGCTATCATAAAGATTTTGGTACTATTTTCCCAAGATTATACAATATTTTGACTTGACATTATGCTTTATATAAATATCACATGAAGCCTGGTGTGGTGTGGCACATGCCTGTAATCCCAGTACTCTGGGAGCCTGAGGCAGGAGGGTCGCAGTGAGTTCAAAGCCAGCCTGGACTACACAGTGAGTTTGAGGCCATGTGGAAAGTGGGAGGTTGACCCAGGATTGTTGTAAACTCAAGGCCAGCCTTAACTACATAGTGAGACTCTGAGGCCTGGGGATTTAGCTCAGCGGTTTGGTGGCCTGCCTTGCAAGCACAAGGACCCGAGTTCAATCTCCGGTACAAAAAAAAAA
>NW_022900928.1:35908476-35918256 GCF_012274545.1 Fukomys damarensis | reverse complement strand
AACAACAACAAAAACAAAGCCCAAGGTAATACAACATCCAAATATTAGGAAGAACTAAAAAGAAAAAATATTTGCAGCTGCAAACTTGTTAGTTTAGTAATGGACAGCTTCTTACCTCTAAACTTCCAGAATGTGCTGCCCAGTGTAAAGGAGTAAATTTATGGAGAACATCAACTTCATTAATGTTGGCTCCTCTTTCCACTATCTCTGAAAGCTGTTTTATATCTCCAGCTCGTACTGCATCGTGGATGCTACCAAGTTGCACCTTCTTCCTGGAACCTATAGATAAATTAAACTGCTTAATGTATTACAGAACTAGGAAAAAAAGACTGCAGAAATGATTTAAGAGAAAGCTCAAAATCACATCTGATTGTCAAATAATTTGCTAGAAAGACGTTTGCAATTAGCATCTGAACCGGACTTCTAGTTTTAGCTCTGATATATAAAGCCCATGAAGACTTACAAGAAAAAAAAAAACAATGTATTTGAAAAACAACTTTTCTCAGACTTACCAAAGAACTGAGGTCTCTGGGCACACCTTCCATCCCAAATCTGGAGAGACAGGCAAGTACAGACAAATGTTGTCAAGTTCACCTTACCTGGAGCAAGAGCTGCTGGAGCCATAAAATGATAGAAGCACCTGACTGGTAATGGTGCTGAATGGTAATTCTGATTACTTGTCCAGGCTGAGTATGACCAACCTAAAATAGGAAAGTCCTGAGGCCTGCAGTCTTGGAAAGTCTACATATTGACACATTTTTACCTTTAAAAACACCATGAAGGTATAAAAGCTCATGTCTTGGGAAGCAATTTCATAATACACTCAGTGTATTCATTATAATATATATTTTGTTTTGTTTTGTTTTTTGTTTTTGTTTTTTGAGACAGGGTCTCACTATGTAGTTCAGACTGCTCTGGAACTCACTGTGTAGCCTAGGCTGGTCTCGAACTCACAGCGATCCTCCTGCCTCAGCCTCCTGAGAGCTGGAATTACGAATTACATTTGTTTTTTGTTTTTGTTTTTTGAGACAGGGTCTCACTATGTAGTTCAGACTGCTCTGGAACTCACTGTGTAGCCTAGGCTGGTCTCAAACTCACAGCGATCCTCCTGCCTCAGCCTCCTGAGAGCTGGAATTACAGGCGTGCGCCACCACGCCTGACTATAATATATATTTATTGTAGTTTATCAATACTTTTCATTCTAATTCATATGTTTTATAATAAGACAGGAATAGCAGGTAATGTTTTGGTTCGTATACTCCAGTGATTTGTATTTTAAAAGTTTTTGAGAGTAGGAAAATTTATTGAGGAATAGGAATAGCTCCCCAGAGAGACAGAAGGGTTGCTACACACACACATACACACATATTCATTCCCCAAGCTCAACAGGACAGGCTTATTGCAAAACAACCCAAGAGGGACCACTCTGGCACTGCAGATCGGACCAGCCGGTCACCTAGTTTTTTGCAAGGTAACCAGGAGAGGCGGAGTTCATTGAGAGAGGACTGTGGCTTCCAAGCGAGACAGGCTTGAGAGAGCACCAGCGGTAATGGAGGCCGGAGGGCACAGCTGGGGATGAGCAGGGAGTCAGGGTTGCTACCAGTAGCAGGGCTCATCATGTTGTGAGTTCCCAGGTGGAGCTGTGCTAAGGAGCAGCGGGTTTGGAGGGGTCTCAGATCAGGATGGCGGTGGTCGGATTCCTTCAAAAACCATTATAATTCAAGGTCATAAACATCAGAAGTACACTGTCAAGCTTACTGACATGTATTCGTGAAATATTTTAATGTGCCTTGTGAACCTAAAGCAGTAAGCTATGTGAGCATGAACAATTACTGAAGGAGCAAGAAAGGGTGTTCAATTCAAACATTCACTAAACAAAACAAAACATAATAAAACGATGATTGCTGAGCCGGAGATGTAGCTCAGCAACACAGTAGTGGCACTGTGCCTGCCTGGCAAGAGCAAGGTCCTGATCCCCAGTACCAGGGAAAAAATGTTAATTTCTTAAAGCCTAGAATCATGTTATACTAAAATCATTTCTTAAACCAAAAAAGTATATATGATTCAAAAATCCTTCCTGAGTTATGTACCTGGCACTATGTTAATACAACAGAAAATAACATGGATTTATTATTTTCTTTCCACCAACACTTTAGTATCTATTTTGATAAATACAACAGAAAGAATTTCTGGGTATGGTGGCACAGACCTATAATCCCAGCTCTTGGGAGGCTGAAGGTGGAGAATTACTGCAAGATGGAAGTTAGCCTAAACCACACAGTGAGTTCAAGGTCAGCCTGAACTACATAGAAGACCCAGTCTCAAAAAACCGAAGAAAACAACTGACAGCAATGTCCTCAGGGAGTGTACGTAAAATTAAGGAAAAGGAGGGGGCCAGGGCTTGCTCAGTGGTTCCGCTGCATGCCTCTCAAGGGCAAGGACCCAAGTTCAATCCCCGGTACCAAAAAAAAAAAAACTTAAGGAAAAGGAGAAATCAAAGACATCACAAGGAAGGAAACATGAGCAAGACCCCAAAAAAACAATTAAAATATATGTATATCGGAAGGGGAGCAAGGAAGGCACATACACTTCATAAATGTTTAATGACATTAATCCTCTGGGTCAGACCTCTATTCTTTTCCTTTAAACTAGTACACAGCCAGATCTATAGTGTTTTACCAACCATACTGGTCACTTCAGGCCTATATTCCAAACTGCTACTGATTAGTCACTGTTAGTCTACAGAATAAAGTCCAAACCACCATGTCTTACCATAACTTGGGTTCATCTAATTTTATGGCCCTCTCCTTATTGATTTGGTATCTACCATAAGGATAAAAAGATAATACATGATCTCCACCCTTAGGAACTCACAGATCAGTGGAGAAGAAAATACAAATTATAATAATATGGTAAAAACAGTAAAAGAAATAGTCATAAGAACATATGGAAGCATAAATAATTTTTTTTTGAGACAGGGTTTTGCTCTGTAAATTAGGCTGGGTTTGAATTCACTATGTAATCCAGGATGGCCTCAAATTCAGGGCAATCTCCTCCTGCCTTAGCCTACAGGGTATTAAGATTACAGGTGTGTACCACCCCTCCCAGCAGAAGCACAAATAACTTCTAACTCTGCTGGGGCAGAATGGAAGGAAACAGAAAAAGATATACCTGGAGGTAACATTTCTAAAATAAATCCTCAGGTATCAGCAGGCATTGATCAAGTAAGGTGGAAGCAGCGAAAAGCATCCTAAAACAGCATGAACATCAGGATGTGGTCAAAAAAGCCACACAAAAATTCTATTGCTGAAGTGTGAAGTGGAAAGAGGGACTACAGACTATAGTGGAAGTTGTAAAAAATAGAAAAATGACAAGAAGATAAAAACAGACTTCATTGGACAGCAGAGAATCACTGAGGAATTGTTAAACAGAAGAGTTATAAAAATCAGACTTAGAACACTAGGTCTATATGACCTAGCAAAGAGGGAAATTTATGACTGGGGAGCAAAAGTCAAAACAGGGAAGTCAGCAAGAAGACAGAAGAGTCTAAACCAGAAAGTTTGAGAGCTGGAGCTGAGACAAGGCAATGGAACAGAACATTACAGGAAATAAGATGAAATGAACTTGGATGGATATAATGGCTGAAATATGAGTAATGCAATGATTCCAAGCTCTCTGAGTCCCCGAAGTGCTGCGGTGCCACTAATTGACAAACGAAACTCTGCAGAACAGGAAAGACATATGAATACAAATTACACTTTGGATAAGTGGGGTGATCTTGGAGGGCTCATTGAAGATGGCCAAAATGGAGATGTAAACATAAGTCTGCAGCACAGAGGAGAGATGTGGATTTCAAAGCCTCACCCCATACTGGAATCACAGGGACTTTACCGTCTTTTCTAACACTTAGCATACTGATGATCATTTGCCGAAGTGGGCTGAAGTGAGAAGAAGAGTGTGGCAAAACAAGGGCCAACAAAACAGTCCAACTCACACGACTTTGCAGTCTCCCTAGAGGAAGTGGCGGGGCCTGAACTGGCCACCTCAGGCATGGTGAGCAGAGCTGAGTCCAGGCCCTTGCTGCTGCGCCTGTCTTCATTCACATTAACCCATGGGCCACTGCAACGACAGCAGCTGTCTTCGTCGTCGTCCCTAGGACGCGGGCCACGGTTCCCCCTTCTTGCTCTCTCCCAAGAGTCAGAACCTTCTTCTTCACTCTCCCTCTCCCAGAAGCCACAGAGGCGGCGGCTGGCGTCTACAATGACGCTCACTCCGGAGGAGTCGCTGGCCTCGTAGCCACGGTCTTCACTTACTCCGTCCCAAGAACTACTGTGGCAGGGGCTGCCATCGACACTGTCTCCTTCCCAAGAACCACTGAGGCGGCAGCTGCGGTCGTCACCGACCCTGTCCGCGCAGTCACTGGTTGAGGTGCCTTGGACTTCAATGACTCCTTCCCAAGTGCCAGAGGGTCGCAAGACGAGGTCTTCTCTGACTGTTTCCCCGGAGTCGCTAGTTTGTGGGCCACCGACTTCACTTAAATCCACGTCACTGCTACAGAAGCCGCGGTCTCCCCTCACCCTCACCCAAGATCCGCTGTGATGGTGGCCACCATCTCCCCAGACTCTCACGTGAGATTCACGGCAGGGGTGGCCTACGTTTTCACAGACTGGAGTTCTTGAGTCCCTGCGGAAGAAACCGATGTTTTCACTTACTCTTTCTGGGGAAACCCTGCAACGGCGGTCGCCGTGTTCAAGTTTTCCTTCACTGTTCCAACTGCGAAAATATCCGTGGTCTTCCCTAACTCTTTCCCAGGACTCAGCCCCGAGATGACAGTGCTGGCAGTTTATCTTCCACGCGCAGTGGCTAATGTGGCGGCCGCCGTCTTCGTTTACAGTTCCCGACGAGTCGCTGTGGCGGCGGCCGCAGTCGAGGGGTATCCTGTCCTCCAAATTGCTTTCCAGTGCCCCAACCCCAGCCACCCGGAGGGAGTGGCGGCGGAGCCGTCGCCTTGGAAACGAGTAAACTTCCGGCGTCTTTTGGTCATTTCCGGATCCTCGTGTGTTACGTCACATCCTGCTTCCTCCTTTTCCTTTCACCTCTTTCAAGGCTTCTCCCCTAGAGCAGTGGGACTCTGGTATGGCCGGTTTTCTGTGAGATGTTGCACCGTCTCACAAGATTCTATCCAGGTCTGTATCTGGAACAGCCTGTCATCGATCTCGCCCTCTATCGCTCAGGGACCTAGGAGGCCCCAGGACGGCAGTCTGCGTAGGTGACCTGTGAGGCGCGGGCCGGGCGGGGCCTTTTCGTCCTTGACAAACCTGGTATACTTTTTCAGTGCTGTTTGGAAGAAAATCTGTTCTCGCCCTGTCGTTTTACAAATATAGAAAAAGACCTAAAAGAGAAGTTAGCAGCTGCACCCTCTATCATTATTGAGTGGTTACTAGTACCAGGCTCTTTGATAATCATTTGTTAGGGGTTATCCCATTTTACAGGTCGAGACTCAAGATATCAGTAATTTGCTAAGACCAAACGTGAGGTAAGTTGTAAAACGAGATAAAAACACACATCATTGGTCAAAAGACTGTTTCAGGTCTGCTGACTTCAAATCCAATGTTTCTTCACTTTAAACAGTTTGGTCCAAATCTTTCTCCCCAACCTTACTAGAATATGTGTAACATATTCTTCCAATTCAGTATTTATTGCAAATACAATGTGTCACGTTTTGTGCTAGCAGCTGAAAATACAGAAGGTAGTAGGAATTGTGTTCTCCGGGGTCCCCTTAGCCCCCTTTTTTTTTTCCTCCACCCTTTATATCCTGCCACATAAATCTTCCTTCAGAAATAATAAACTAAAGTCCTGGAAACATACTTTTCCATGCCACTCTACCTTTGCATAAGCCATTCCTCCCAGGAGCAACCCACCCCACTCTGCGTGCGTGCTGGGTTTTTTTTAGGCAATTCCCCTGCTACCTCTTTTCTATTGAGTTACAGTAAGTTGCCTTTTTTTTAACCATAGCCTTTTGTAATTTTTTTTTACCGGGTTTTGAACTGGGGACCTTGCACTTGTGAGGCAGGCTGCAGAACCGCTAAGTCCCCAGCCTTGGCCTTTTGTAATGTTAATAACTGCCATTGAATTTATGAGATCAGCCTGGCACTGACGTACCTGAATTAGAATTCCAGCCTAGGTTCTTGGTTTTGCTGCACAAGCTCTTCACAGTCAAATCAGAATTCCACAGCCTTAATTAGGTCACCACATTGTATTGTAGTTACCTATTTAAAAATTGATTCTCACTCTTGACCACACCTCTAAGGATTTGGAACTTCTGGAAGGTAGGTACTCTGATTTATTCATCTTGGCATTGTAACAACTAAAATATTTATTTCAAGGGAAGGACTTATTGGATATTGTGTGAGCAGCTCAGTGAGTAGGTTTATCAGTTAATTATCCAGTGAATGAACTGATAGGCTGAAAATAAAGTTTTTCTCTTTTGGAAAGGAATTTTAATTACTCATTCTAAGTGAATTTTAGAAATGGAGCAACTGAGGCACTAATAATATTTATTGAGTTATAAAATAGGCCAGTCTTGGGGTGGTGATTTAGCTCAGTGGTTCTGCCATCTTGCCTCATAAGCACAAGGACCCAAGTTCTTTCCATGGTACCGAAAAAAAAAAAAAAAAAGACAAAAATAGACCAGTTTCTATGATACATGATTAATGCATACTTTCAAACTTAATCTTTACTGTTTTTATTTTTACAGATGAACAGTACGTATTTGACCAAGATCACATAAGTAGGAGTTGGGGAATTGGAACCTACTATGACCGACTTCAACTTAATGCAGTTTGTAGTCACTTCTATAATAATGGTAAAGGCATTTTTGCTATATAGAATGGGTTAACTTACTGAGGGAATGAAGCAACACATGACACACGTGAGGCATCATGGCAGGAAAGATCAGAGGAAACAAATAAGCAGAAAAGCAAAGAAAATTAAATTTCCCATCTGCAAAATAAATTTAAAAAGAATGCAAAGTAAAAGCAAAAATTTTACTGGGATTTAGCTCAGTGATGCCACACCTGCCTGGCAAGCACAAGGTTCTAAACTGGATTCCCTGTACCAGAAAAAAAAAGCAAAACTCAATGAAATAATAAAATTGATCATAATAATATCTGCTATTTGAAAAGAACAGCATTTAGCAAATCCAAGGAAGTAGAGAAAAAATTGGAAACAGCTGGGTGTGGTGGTGCACACCTGTTATCTGAGCACTTATTAGGCTGAGGCAGGAGGGTCACTGTGATTTGAAGGCCAGACGACTACATAGGGAGACCCTGTCTCACTGCCCCCACAAATTGGAAACAAATGAAACATATTACAGATGAGGAGACTTAGTAAATAAAAAATGAATTATGTAGCCTTTTGCTGATCTTGAAAATTAAACAATTTCTAGAAAAATATCAATTTCAAAACTTGGCTCAAGAGTTACAAAACCTTAATAAACTGATAGTCATGAAAGCATGTCCTCAAAAGTCACCAAGAACAAAACATAAAGGATAGAGAGGCCACAGATTTAGCTGAGTGGCACCATGTCACCATGTCTGCCTCACAAGTGCAAGGTCCTGAGTTCTATCCCTAGTACCACACACACACACAAAAAAATGATAGTGTATCCCAACTCTACCTTTGTCAAAATTTAAAAAATATATTACCTGTGAACCTGCAAGTGTCTGGTTGTAAAGTCTTCAAAATAGTGTGCAGATATATGTAATATAGTCACAACTTACTTTTTTAAAATCTTGACTTCATTAGTAAAGGGTTGCTAAGTAAAATTACATTTACAATACAAAATATACTGGTAGAAATGTGATTCTACAGGTATTAATATGGAAAAATTACAAGATTATAGGCAGTGAAAACTATACAAGATGCTGTATACGTGATTTAATTTTTAATGATTATTTTATAAAAGAATAATGTTTGGAGAGGATCTATACCAAATCGTTAATCGTTGGGGATAGAACAAGAGAGAATGTGAAAGAAGCTGGGGATTTAGCTCAGTGGTGCCACTGCCTACCTCTCAAGTGCAAGGACCCGAGTTTGATCCCTAGTACCCAAAAAAAGGATTGGAAAGACTTTTTTATATTTGTATTGCTTATTGTTTCAGTTTTCTCTGATTCTTACTAAATAAAAACATAGAAGGAAAGAAACATGTACCATCATGGAAAGCAAAAGAAAGTATTTTCAAAGAATAGGGGACTAGGAAAGATGAAAAGAATAAGTAAAACACATTGATTTGGGCAGAGGCATTGATGTACTCAGGAGAACAAGTATAATAAAATGGTCAAGATGCAAAAACAGATTGCACAGGATTTCAAGGTAAGTGACTGACTATAAAAGAATCTCGGTTGAGACAAAGTGCAGAATTCTAGAGTATAGGAAGTGGTTATGAGTAGGAGGTAGTTTCAATTAGTGAAAATGGTTAGTCTTCCCCTAACTTGAGTTTTTCAAAAGTGAGGGGATAATTTTTTGCGACAATCTCATTCTGTTGCCAAGGCTTCCCTCAAACTGCCTCTCAAGTAGCTAGATTTACAGGTATACATACTCCCACCTCTGCCCATGTATTCTCTCTTCCTTCCAAGGCATTCTCACTCTTTGGTGCCCACCTCCAAATCCTGGGGTAGCCCATGGATAGTTTCGTTTCATATTTAACTATTCTTCCTTAGTTGCCAAAAAATTGCTCATTTCCAGAGAGCTGACTACATTTAGGGTTAGGAGTTATAAACCTCTTATGACACTTTTTTTATACTAAGAAAAGCATAACTAGAATGTAGAATTCTCTATTTTAGGGTGAGGTATATTACATGAGATTAGTATATGTTGTCTTTTTCTTCACAAAGCTTTATTTTTAACTGAATTACAGTGAGATTGCTTTGTATTTTCCAGATCATCAAAATTGGAAGTTTTAAATAGAAAAATTACATTAAGGGCCAGGAATTTAGCTCAGTGGTTCCACCGCCTGCCTCTCAAGCACAAGGTCCTGAGTTCAATCCTTGGTACAAAAAAGAGAAAAATTACATTAAGTCCAGGACATAGCAAAGTAAGTATAAATTTAATAAAAGCCCTATATCACTTAATCTCATAAACATCACCTCTTAATTCAAAAGATAATGCTCCATATTTTTCAAGACTTCCTTTAGCCTTCCTTGCTGCACTTTCCGGCAGATTACTAGTTCTAGCTCCCAGTGCTACATACTGACTTTCACTTTTCTGTCTCTTTAGGGGCTACATCTAATGTTGATTTATAGATTGGTTACCATACCTGCTACTAGAGTTGACTCTGGAGCATCTTACTGTGGAGCTTCTTAAAATATTTGAGATTACTTTGAAGGAGGGAGAATCAACTAAATGAGAGCCCCTAGAGAAATCACGGTTCTGATTCGTAGCCGAATTAAGGTTACTAACCCACATCTAACTTCCTATGTCAAAGGGAAAGTAGCAGTTAAACTTAGATACAACTAGAAATACCGATGACCCTCAGAAAAAGTACTGTACTTGCATTCCAAAGCGAATTCTCATATTCTTCATACCGTCTCATTCCATCTGTGAGAACTGAGAACCACTTTTTCAATGTCTCTTTAAGGTCCTTCAATCCTTTGGTTAAATTTGCTAACAGTAATTCATGCTGTTTCTCATCCACAGTATCACTGCACCTGTCCTTGGCACTCATACTGAACTTCTTGGGTCATTAAGGAATATCGCCTAAGCTTCCATATATATATATAT
>NW_022900928.1:35894714-35908405 GCF_012274545.1 Fukomys damarensis | reverse complement strand
TCTTTCTGCATGTCTTTTTTCCCCAGAGACTGTCCTTGTCCACCTTTCTCTCCTTTCTCTTTCTTCTATATATTTGTAGGCATTTAGTAAAAGCTGTGGATGGTCTCCCCAGAAAAATATCCAACAGGAAATTTTACCTATTGAATTCATAGATCCTAACAGTTTTTTAGTGCAGTGTTCATAGGTAAAGATATACTAATTTTATTACTAAGCCTTTCTCCAACATTTGATAATCTTAAAATGTTTCATTTTATTCTTGGAAAAAATTTTTTTGCACTTTTTTTTCAGAGGGTTTTACTGTGTAGCCCAGGCTGGCCTTTAACTCAACAGTGATCTACCTCCGTCTCCCAAGTGCTGGGTTTATAGGTGTGAGCCCCACACCTGGCAGGAAAAAAAAAGCCTCTTAAATGTGGATAAAAAATGTCCACTTTTGCTTAAAATGTTTAGCGGCAGCTCTGGTCATCAGTATAATATTCCTTCACATGACCAAGACAGTTCATAATTATTCAAAATCCCACCTGTACAAAATCACTCTTTAAAAAGATTGTTTCAGACCTTCCCATTTGCTGTTCTTCAAAGTTACCCTTACTATCACTGGTCCACTTCTGGTTATGCTGCGAGATTCAAGTATCACACCTCTGTAGTTAACCCACCACTAGAAAGTTGGCATGCCTTTTATCTTGAGATCTCTTTTATTAAAATAAAGCCAGGTCATGCAGCTTCTGAAGTGGGTCACATTTCATCATGAACTGCAGATACCATGTACCATCTGTTAAGTACCAGGGAAAATATACATAGAAGGCCTGCTGGTGTCTGGCACATGGTGTCCAGTAAACTACGTCTTTAAGTGTTTTATAAGCCTACCTCCAGAAAATGGAGAGATTCATCTTTTCGCTCAGAATCCCTGCGTGTACTATAACAGGTGCCAAAAGGTGCTAAAAGCAGTTGAAAGACAAGTCACATTCCAAAGTCACTCAAGAAATAATGACATACAAATTAGATGTTTCTTCATCATTCTATTTATTACATGTATGAATATTAACATCTCATGGTATCCATCTAATTAAATCAAAACCAACAAAGGAAAAAGGTTAACCATGTTTCAAGTGAACATTCTTACAGATTCTCCTGTAACTTAAAATAGAAGTATGTTCATCTGCATTAAATCGTTTGACAATTTGAAAAATATCTTTTAAAAAAAATCACCTTTAGTACTTAAATATATTTGTTAATTGCTTGATGGCAGCAGTGTCCAAGTTCAAGAATAAAAGTTGCTTCATTAGATACTTTGCAAAAACGGACATCTAGATGGTTCTCTGTAGCTGAAGATACATATCTATATATGTGTATGCAAAAATGTCCTATTTTTTAAAAAATGTTCAAATCTGGCTTTTCTGTTAGAAAAGTCCTACAATGTTCTCTCTCTCACTATCCCCTTTAGAAGGATAAAACTTCACACATTGCTTCTTCAATCCTGGAAAGCTACTAGGAAAAAAAAAATCTCACGTTGAGGTTGCTGTTCAGTTCCATTTTTACCCAATAAAAAGTACAGAAACACTGTCTTTATTTGATGGTGTGCATAAATATTACACTCCATGTATAGCAAAAATATTTTTATTTATAATTTACAGTTTGACAAGTGAGAATCGTACATTTTTATACATACATTTTCATTTCATTAAATTTGCACACATCTACAGAACTTTCACACAACGAGCACCTGAAACTGTGCAGGCAGTAGGAAATGCAAATACTAAAATGTATTTATTATCCAAATTACAGCTGAAGGCCCTGCCTCAGCTAGACAATTTATATAGATATGTCTATATATACATAAAAAAAATTTCTCACCCTCTATATCCAACAGCAGCTTTGTTTAAAAAGAAAAACCTTTCTCATTTTATTTAAACTGACTCAACTGTATCATTTTCTGTTTTAATTTCAGTGGATGTTATGCTTTCCTCTGTACAAGCTGGTGGGTTATCAATTTGTTCTTCCTTAACTTTGGGACTTTCACAGGGTTCCTGCAACTCGTTTTTGACAATGTTCAACATAATGTTCAAAGGATTTTCAACAGGTGTCTTGCTGGGAGATGGTGTACAATCAAATGAAGATGTCTACAAAATGAAAATATAAGTAGTGATGAACATTCAAAGTTTATCACATGAAAGGACATGCAGTTTTCACAACAAAGTCACCTAAAACACATGCTCTCTCAAAAGACATGCCACAAAGGCAGCCAAATAATAAAATACTGTTATTCAACACATACTTGGCAAGTAGATAAGCTAACAGCTGAGTTACTGCAAGTATACAGACCAAAAAAAGATTCGAAATGCTTTTGTATTTACACTCTACACAAATAGTGACCCCTACAAATACAGAAAATTTTCTGACTACCACAATTTTGATTATGTGAGGATTTTTTAAATTCTCCACATAGGAAGCCTCTTTTGGGTGACCTAGAAATATCTCCCCAACTACCTTTCAAACCCAGTTTTATTGGCAATCACTGTGTTCCACACTTGAAACCACTGCGTTGTTTTTTTAAAATTAAGCTACAGGGTTGGTATTTAGCTCAGTGTTTCTTCTGCCTGCCTCGCAAGCATGAGGACCCAAGTTTAATCCCTGGTACCATAAAAAATAAAAACGAAGCTACAAATATAACAATTAGAATTTTTTCTTTTGTAGTATGGGGGATTGAACCCAAAAAGTGCTGAACTACACTGTCCCTTTCTATTTTGAAAGGGTCTCACTAAGTTTCCTGGGCTGGGGCTGGGGATTTAGCTCAGTGGTGCCTCCCAAGTATAAGGTCCCTGAGTTCAATCCCCAGTACCCATCCCCAAAAAAAGTTTGCTAGGCTGGCCTCAAATCTGATTATCCACCTAACCCCCCTGATTATCTGGGATTATAAGTGTGTACCACCACACCAAGCTAAATTTAAAGTTTTAAGGCCACAGGACTCTCAGATTTTATATGTGATTTTAAAAATATACCTGCGTTAGATGGCTAAATGGAGTAAAAGAGAAAAAAAAACAAAAGTCAATATTTCCCATAGTTCTAGAAACCTATTCCTATCAGGATACTTCAGTTTTCCAAAGTCCTCTACACCTACTGGTCTAAAAAAATCATATTCAAGTAAACAGAAGCAAGAAACAATAAAAATACTTATAAGTTTAAATTGCACATCACAAAAGATGGCAGACTGCTTATGTAAGAGTACTTAGTAAATCTAAGTGCTCCATCGAAACACAAAACAACTCTCTCTCTCTCTGTGTGGGGAGTAATCAGGGATTAAAATTGGGACCTTGCAAGGCAGGCAGTGGAACCACCAAGCTAAATCCCCGGCCCTACAAACAGCTCAATATATTAACAGTAAAATACTGCTGATGTTAAAAAACTGAAAATATAAGAAATACAATAATAGAAGAACTTACATTTTGATAATCTTCGTAACATGATGGATGATAAATCTAAAGCAAAAAGGAAAGAAGTAAATTATCTTTTCCTACATAACTTCTAATGGACAATTCTGAAATGATTTTTCCTTTTAACTTTATGCCAGAAGGTAACGGTCTTTACAAAGGTGATAGAAACTGGCCACAAAAAGAGGTAAAATCAATATAAGGAGTATAACAACTGACTACTTGTTAAATTTGCTTTGTACATGTAACATATTTTCAAGATAGTAAGTTTTGATGATTAAATCATAAAAAAATTCAAAATCAAAGTATAGTAAGGCAAAGCACAGATTCTGAAGGCCAAGTCTGAATTTAGCTTTAACTATGCTAACTGCTACGTAAGTATAGAGCCAGATGACAGCTAAGATCCCTCAAAACTCATTCTGTGACTAAAGTCCAATCCCTTTTTTACGGACCACAAAAAAAGTGATGAATATTCTTTCAGAGTAAGCCACCCCAACAAAAAATATTAACCGTAACACTTCCACAAAAAGTAAAAAAATAAAAATTACCTTTCCATCCACTCTAATAGCATTTTTTAAGTGCCATTCCTCCTCTTCTTCATCCCAGTACTGTTCAAATTGTTCTTGGCAGATTTCACAACTCTAAGAACCACATAAAAATTATACATAACACATTTGATCCCAGTAAAATAAAAGTAAACTCCTGAGTAAGAAACTTTAGAATGTACCACTTTAAACAATATCCAATATATGATACAGATACAAAGTAAGATTTTTAGGACTCTGACAAACATCAGACAAAAACAGTTAACATTTCACCAATGTTGCTCGCTGATATTTAAAAGAAATACAAGGTAATGATTATTTACATAAGGACACTCCCAAAGTCAGAAAATTTAAACATTGTTCTCTTACCTCAACTGCTCCAGCTGGTCCAGCAGGTACACTTTGGAACTCTTTTTCTTTAGCAGCCTCCTGAGTTTTGAGCACAACTTCTTCATGTACCTTTTCAAAAAACTGGCTCTTTGCACGTTCTTCCAGGTCAGCTATCTCCTCAAATTCTATCCAGTCCTTGAAATGAGTTGATTTATAAAAAATACTTTCATTTATTCTGAACTCACTGTTTTCTTCAATAGACTACAGTTCTATGTACGCTCTAATATTTAAAATTATTATTTCTCTTTTAGCCCTATAAGCTATGTAGAAAATGATAAACAAGATCTTCATGTTAATTTTCCATTGAAGTTACAACTTTAAGTAAATTTTATGTACTATTTTTTATGAAAAGATTTCAGTAAATGAACTTGCAATTTTAAAACCAGAACAAGTTTGTGTACTATTTATTGTCTCAAAAAACAACTAGATACTCTTCAAAATTCCTTTATTTAAAAAAACTACAGGGCCGGGGATTTAGCTCAGTGGTTCTGCCGCCTGCCTTGCAAGTGCAAGGACCCAAGTTTGATGCCCAATACCAAAAATTAATTAATTAAATAAATTTTAAAAAAGCTACATTCTAGGGGTCAAATTCTATTTATGAAAATTCATGTTAATTCATACATGTTTATTCTTTAAATTAATACTTTTTTTTTTTTTTTTTTTTTTTTTTGAGACAGGGTCTCACTATGTAGTGAGACTGACCTGGAACTCACTATGTAGCTCAGGCTGGTCTCGAACTCACAGCGATCCTCCTGCCTCAGCCTCTCTCAGCCTCCCGAGTGCTGGGATTACAGGTGTGCACCACCACACCCGGGCCAAACTAATACCTTTAGAAAGATTTAACTGAAGGCAAAAAGAAAGTTCAAAAGCATATGGATTACTTACTGTTAAACTGTAGTACCAACGTCTATGAGTGACTTTACCAAACTAATACCTTTAGAAAGATTTAACTGAAGGCAAAAATAAAGTTCAAAAGCATATGGATTACTTACTGTTAAACTGTAGTACCAACGTCTATGAGTGACTTTTCTGCTAACATCTTTCTCAGTTCTATTTTGTCGATAATGCCAGTCCAAGTGATCTGCATATACATCTGTCTGTGACGTTGTAAACCTCATTCCACAAGAGTAACACTGAATACCAGTGTACAGACGGTTTATAACACTGTCATAACGTCTATTTTGAAAAAGAAATCTCCTTTAGTTTTTATAATATAGCTCAATGGCTTTAAAAAAATAAATTACAAATACTTCAATTTTCCATATTTAAATAAGGGGCAAATCAAAAAGAACTGGCTGAAGCAGTTTATACCAAAAGACTGGTATTACCTACTAGTGTGTCAGTGACCCTCTTAACATCATGGAATCTACCTGGATAGGCCTGTTCCCTATTTATTTTCTTTTCACTAAAAATGGAAGGATCCTACATTAGCCAAAGCAATAATAACTGGCCTATTCTTAGCTTGGAGTTGATATCAAGGTAAACATGGTAGAACAGTTCACCTCTCTAGATCTTGGAGAGTCTAAATAATTGTTCCACTCTTGTTCAAAGCCCAGTAATAAAGATACTTACTAATATGGGTTACAAAAAAGAAAAATCAAAAGACCTATAATAAACAGATGAGCAATGTTGTTTTTCAAATTCTAGGCTCCCTATTTGAGAAGAAATATACAGACCAATGAAGTCCATGAGGTAAATTTCAAAAAAAAAAAGTAGTTTTAAAATGTTTGAAAAAATTCAGTTGTTTCTAGGGGACAATGCTGAATAAAGAACAGGTGCAAGGAAAGGGAATGCCATCCTTATTTTATAAGCCTTTAAATATGTGAAAAATATTACTAAGGAAAAAATATTCATTTTAAAAACAGTAAAACTTACTTAGCTATTTAATTTTCCATAAAATACAAAGATGTTATGAATATACTGGAAGATAGCTTTAAATGTTATGAAGAAGTAATACAGGCAACACAAATTTATTTGACAATAATGTACAAAATATTGATAGTGGTTATCCATAAGAAGGATAGGTAATTATATTTTCTTGATTTACAACTATTCCGTGTTATCCACAAGGAATTGGTTCCAAAAATTTCATAAATACCAAAATCTGCTGATGGTTAAGTCCCACAAAATGGCACAGTATCTGCTTATAACCTACATGTCCTCCTGCACATTTAAAATCATCTCTAAATTATTTGATACCTAATACAATGTATATGCTTTGCGGATAGTCGTAATGGTGTATTATTTAGGGAATAATGACAAGAAAAAGTCTATACATACTGAGTACACACCTTTGAAAAAAAATATTTTCAATCTATTTGTTTGAACCCAGGGATGTGGAAACTGGTTATCAGGGGACTGTTTGTATTTTTTAAGTTTCCACAATGATCACGGTGCTACTTACAAAAACTGATTTTCCTAAAAATTTTTAAATGCTGGGCCACAAAACATTTTTCTGAACTTCAGAGATATAAGAAAATACAGGAGGGGCCGGGGATTAGCTCAGTAGTTCTGGTGCCTCCCTTGCAAACATAAGGACCTGAATTCGATCCTGGTACTAAAGAAAAAAGAAAAGGAAAAAAAAACAGGGAAAAAAAGGAGAGAAAATGAAGATATGGAAAACATGAATAACTACTAACATTCAATATTTAAATTACGTTTCCTGTCCCAAACATATAAAAATAGAAATGCTGGCCAGGCGTGGTGGCGCACGCCTGTAATCCTAGCATTTGGGAGGCTGAGGCAGGAGGATCACTCTGAGTTCGAGACCAGCCCGGGCTACGTAGTGAGTTCCAGGTCAGTCTCAACTACATAGTGAGACCCTGTCTAAAAACTATAAATAAACAAAGAAATAATAAAATAAAAATAGAAACATTGGTGTGGCCTTGTGACCTAAGTACTTGTGTAGCAGAAATATTTTAAGAGGGGATTTTAAAAATTAGCTTTCTAAAGATATTTACCATTGTCTTCCTAAATTTTAGAACAGTAAAAGGAATAAAATCAAGTAACATTATTACAAGTCGTTCTCTCTTTTAAAGAAAATTAGAATGAATACATACTGTTTCAATTCTTCAATTGTAAAATTAGTAAGATCTGGAACATCTTGATCTTCATTTTGATCTTCCTCCTCTTCAGGGGGAGGCTGAGCAGCAACTTCATTTACTTCTTCAATTAAGAGACAAAATTGCTCAATACCATTCTTCACGTACTCTTTATATAGGAACACTAACGTGTTATATAAGGTGGAAACCCACCTAGTTTATTAAGTGCTTTTGATGTCTTTAGTGGCTACGGAAACTAATGTAATTTCTTTTAATTTTATCTCCTCAATATTCAAATTGTCTAAAAGTTAAAATTAATGCAGAACAACGTGTAAAAAATCTATACACAAAATTCGCAAAAACGTTAACCAAAACAAATGTCCTCTGTGGGATATTAGTTCAATTTTAGAAAATTTTAAAATATATCATAACCATGCAAGATGCTGCATGCTTGTAATCCCAGCACTCTCAGAGGCTGAGGCAGGAGAACTGCAAGTTGAAGCCCAGCCTGGGTAACTTAGCAAGGCCCTAATTCAAAATAAAAAATACACAGGACTGGGAAGTATCTCAATTCAAAAGCCCTATGTTCAATTTCTAGTACCCCTAGAGAGACACACACATACACACAGTTATTATAATCAATTGTAGTTGATTTTCAAATAACTAAAAGGTATACCTAAAAATTCAGTTACTTATAAGAACTTTTTAATATCACACAATGCAACTCTTTTAATAACTCTTAAGGACATGAAGTATTTAAAAACCATACTTACGTGCTGTGGCAGAATCAGGCTGGGATAATTTGAGAATTCCTGTTTTTAGCAGTTTGGAAAACAATTCATTTACATCCACCTGACTCAGATGATTATCAGGATATGCCTTAGGAAGAGCACCTTTAAAAAAATATTATTATAAAGAGTAGGACTGCAATGTGCATATTATACTAAGCATTTTTCAATTTTCTTCAAGATATTCTACCAACAATAAATATGATGTTCCCTTCTATGCAATGCAGTACCACACTTAGATTCAGTTTTCCACCTTTCTAATACTCTTGTCACCCAACCACACTGGAGAAAGTAGTTTTGTACAGGTAAAGTGGTATACCACCTCTTAGCACAAATGTCTAGGGAAAAAAGAGCCAAAGTAGAAGTGCTCCTGACTCCACTGGCTCCCTGCCCTGGCTATACAAAGTAACTCAGGCAAGAAGATGAGACTTGCCGCTGAGTGTACCTGCCACTATGGCCTCTACTGAATTACTGGCTCTTGCAAAGCAGCACAGGCTAATGATAAAAAGCATCAAGCTTACTAAAGCTCAAGTATAAAAACAGAAGATGGGGTATAATTCAGTGATAGAATATTTGCTTGCCATCCTCCATCCTCGATGCCCTGGGATGCAAACCCAGTAACACACAGAAAAATATTTTAATGTATTTGTCAATAGTATGAACATGCCTACACCTCCAGAAAAAGTTCTGAATGACTAAATATTCCTTTTAATAACTGAACTTCAATTCGCATCTACAATAATTATAGTCCCTATCCTTAACCATTATATACTCCGTACACATAGTATCTTATTATATAAAGTAGGCTAATTAAAGTCCTTTCAAGTGAATGAATAATCAGCCTCAATAGTTAATCAATTATAATACCATTTCACACACTAATATAACATTCCATTCCATTAGATTAGCTACTTATATGTCTAAGAGGAATAATTAACTATTCAAAGTCTACAGTCAGCCAAGTTTATTGATTTATACCTTGAACTAGGGCTGGGGGTCTAGCTCAGTTGTACAACAATTGCCTAGCATACATTAGGTTCTGGTTCCAATCCCCAGCACTTCAAAAAACAACACACAAAAAAGGGTAAACTACAGAACCACAGCTGGAAAGTGTACTTTCAAATTAGGGAAATGATCTCTGTGCCTCAGTTTTCCCTACCTGTAAAACAGTAAAAATAGTTTCTGTCTAAGGTTGTTATAAGGACTAAATAAATTAGTATTTTTAAGGTACTGAAGTATTTGGCACTATCTACAGTTTGGTGCAGGCTTTTTGTCTGTTTGTTTGCAGTACTGGAGACTGAATCAAGGATCTTTGCACTGAGCTACATTCCCAGAATTTTTTTTTTTCCTTTTTTTTGAGATAGGATCTCAACTATGATCCAACTTGCTATCCTCCTGCCTCAGCATGGGGCATGAGGGATTACAGGCATGCACTACTATGGCCGGCTTATATACAGTACATAAACAAATCAATCAATAGATCTGTTACACTAAAAAGTTCTTTAAAGGATGAACCTTAATGCCCAAGTAAATAATCAATTCATGCTTTAATGTAAATGAACAGGGTATGTCTACTGGGAAAATGATGGCTTCAGTTCAAATTAGAATAAAAACCTTGAGAGAAGCTAAGATAGCCCACTGAACAATGTTCGCAAAGTTTATAAAATTAAGTAGAACTTGGAAAAAGGAAGACAAGCCTAACTTCCAATACTTCCAACCCAGGAGAATAAAATGTAATTCCTCTGTGACACTTCTATACCCTGTATTACCCAATATTGTAAAAGAAAGATGAAAACCTGCAGTGAGGTATCAGTGGCCTGAGATAATGTGCAAACACTGCAAGTTTTCATCTTATATTCAACGTGAAAAACTAGTTTCTAAAGGAAAATACATCAATATAGCATTTCTAAATTACAAAATCCTTTTACAAAGTATACTATCTCATTTGATTCTCTTTAAAAAAAAAACAAAAAACTTCTGAGCCGGGCGTGGTGGTACACACCTATAATCCTAACATTCAGAAGGCTGAGGCAGGAGGATCGCTGTGAGTTCAAGACCAGCCTGAGCTATATAGTGAGTTCCAGGTCAGTCTCAACTACATAGTGAGACCCTGTCTCAAAAAAAAAAAAAAAAAAAAAAAACTTCTGGGCAAATACTGATACTACCATCTCCTGTTCACAAAGGTAAGGGCACCTGCTTATATCCTGCCCACCTAATAATAAAGCAGTAGAGCAGTGATTCTAATGCTGATCTTCTAACTTTAGATCCCAAATCCTTTCCTTCCCTTTTTATATATCCTAATTGTCCATCTAGAAATTTAAAAAGCTTTCATACTGAATGAATTTTGAGCTGACACAATTAATTAATGAATTCACAAATACATAAAATCAGCTAGGACTTCCATAATTACTTTGGAAGTTTTGAAGAACTCCCTAAATGTGTAAACTGAATAAGTTGCTGCAACACTAAAAGTATGCTAGTAAAAATGTTTAATGATTTAGAAATGAAAACAAACATCACTAATATTTGGTTAGGCTACTTCTCAGTACTGTAACTTTGCTATTATGTTATAAATCACCATAATTTATATGCTTCCCATATATTAAAACTACAATTAAAAAAAAAAAAGCTGTTTATCCCACGGGGGGGGCTAAAAGTTTTTAAAGTACATTATCAGTTATGACTCACCTCATAATAACCAACATATTTATCAGGGGACTAAGAAATCACAAGGCTTTTTTCCTTAATTTTAGTGACTATAAAACATGAATGCATTAATTTTAGAAGGTAGTAATCCCAGCATTCACTTAAAAATTTTTACAAATACAAACACAGAGATCAACTGCAAGTTTATCAAATAACTGAGACTTCTCAACCAATCTCCCAGCTTCCACCCAGATGATTTCCTTACCTCTTTTTTATGATCTACAAATCCAAGCTAACCTTCTCTAACTGTAAACAGGGTCAGTGCAAATACTTAGCAAAAATGTAAAACTCAGGCATCAAAAATATTTTAGCCAGATTAAATTTCTCTAATTTGAATATGCCCTCTCAAAAATTATCATTTTGAGCTAACAAGGTTGGCTATTTAACAAAACAATAACTATTTTTTGCATAAAATAAAGTTCAGAAAATACATACCTGAAGGATTCTGAACAAATGCTCCAGGATTTTGTGGATGAACTGGTAAAAATTGTTGTCCTTGACCAAATGCTACTGGCTGCGCAACACCAGTCAGAACCTTTAAGATAAATCTTAATTTTAAGAATATCATTCCTTTCTATATTCTAAATAAAATTTTAATATTATAATCACATAAAAATATTCAGATACCTTAAGGCCTAGTTTCTATGATAAAATTCAAAAGGTAACGTGATTAGGTCACTTAACTTCTAGATCAACCATCAATCAGCAATGCCTTCATTTATTTCAGAGTTATAAGGAATTAAGCATGGGTTGATGGGCCAGATTTAACCCAGTGGTTCCACCACCTGCCTCGCAAGCACAAGGTCCCAAGTTCAATCCCCAGTACCAAAAAAAAAAAGGGTTGAAACTTTCTTGACAAGTTTAAGATATGCAAAAACAGTAGTTACCAATTAGCTGTGTGACCTAGTTCACTTTGGGAATATACTCACTTATTTTACAAATAGAAGAAATGGCACTCAGCAATACAACTTGTATACAACTACAAGGGCTAGTTACAAAGCTGAATCCCTAGCCTCTTTCCACAATCATAAGCCTGCTTTAATTAGTAATCTGAACTAAGGTAGGTGATCATCCTGCTTGGCCATCATTTTTGGGTAAGGTTATGGCTGTACAAAGTAGACCATGTAAAAGACAACAAAGCGAAGGTTCAATTAAAAAGTAAGGCCCAGCCAGGTATGTAGCTCAGTGGTGCCTCCACCTGTCTCACAAGGTCCCGAGTTTGATCCCCAGTACCAAAAAGAAAACTGGTAAAAAGGGCCAGTGATGTGGCTCAGTGGTACAGCACTTGCTTAGCATGTACAAGGCTCTGGGTTCAATTCTAAACACTACAAAAAAATAAAACAAAAAAAGCTGGTGTAGTGGTCCACACCTATAATATCACCACTTAAGAGGCTAAGGCAGGAGAATGACCAGGAGTTCAAAGCAGCCTGGCCTACATAGTGAGTTCAAAGCCACCATAAACTACACAGTGAGACATTGTCTCAAAAAAAAAAAAAAATTAATTAAAAATAAGACGTATTGAAACAAATCATGAAACAAGTACTGGCATACAAATATGGTGTTTATGGTCTGCAGAAAAGCAGTACTTTTTACATGTTGCTGCTATGTAAATTAATACTATTTATAAGCTTAGTTCAGTATCCACGTGAATTTTTAGTGGTATGAATGCATAATACAAACATATCAGCTCTGTACAATGTAGGAACAATATTAAGTATGTCAAGTCCCATTTTAGAGTGCCTCCCAATAACTATCATTTCTTTTAAGACACACAATAGAGTAAATCTAACAGGCAAATTTTTGTTTTTTTCCCTCAAATTACTATTGGATATGAAGAGAAGACTACTTTCCATAAATATTGGTTTAAGAAACTCAGGTCCTTGCACTTGGGAGGCAGGCGGCAGAACCACTGAGCAAAATCCCAGCCCACTTTTAAGATTTTTATTCTTATTTTATATTTTATTCTTTGCAATATTGCTATTATAAAATCAATTTGTCCTGGTAAAATACTAGAACCAGAAAAAAAAGTAAATTTAGTTCGGGAGAATTTTAGCAGGCAAACAAAAGCAGTCATTCAAATATCAACTGAATTACAAATTATAACCACATGGCTTTAAGTTTATTTTAATATGCATTTTTAAATGTATGGAGAAGAAGCATGGATGATGCAAATGGATGATTGACTGTATGTTCAGGTATCAGAATGTATCTGGAAGTCAAGTAACAAGTTTGCTGGGGTGACATTAGTATCAAGCAATTGTATTTGACTAGAGTGACTGGAAAGATGGTCAAAGTAGGAAGATAAATAAGGCAAAAAGAGAATCACAGATTTTAACAGCATGGATTTCATTTTCTTCTTTAACTTAAGGAAGATCCTAAGAAAGGTCTACTTTATGCATATTAGGGATCAGCATTTGTCCAGTGTAGCAGAGGATTATGAAACACCAACTGTATACTTTACTAGCTTTAAAATAAAGAAATGGAAGCCTAGTTAGTATGTGCATGCACAAGTACAGTGGTGAGGAAGAGATGGCAGAAAGGAGAAAGACTAACTGAGTTATTTACCCTCAGATCTTTAAAGAACTAAAATCAGTTTAGGATTTAATTTGCCAATTTTGTCTCCCAAATAGTCTCAGCTGCTCCTGGAAATTTTTTTTTTTTTTTTGTTACTGGGGATCAAATTCAGGACTTTGCACTTGCAAGGCAGGTTTGGGGGCCACTGAGCTAAGTTCCCAGGGCTAGATTTTTAAAGTACAGTAAGAACTTCCTTCAGTAACTATATTTCCTTTAGAAATA
>NW_022900928.1:35869584-35894658 GCF_012274545.1 Fukomys damarensis | reverse complement strand
ATCTTCCCAATCTATAAACTATTTTCTGCAAACCCACTTCAGACCCTAGAAACATAGAAAATATTTATCTGAGTCAGAGGATTTAGCTCAGTGACTTCACCACCTGCCTCGCAAGCACAAGGTCCCTAGTTTGATCCCCAGTACCCCCTAAAAAAGAAAATACTTATCTGCACAGCATATAATTTAGAATAACTACAACAAACTTACCTGCTGAGATGCCTGAATATTTCCTACTGACATTGGAGCAGGTAAATTGCCAAAGTTTCCAAATTGAGAACTCTGAAGATTCTTTTCATCAAAATAGTGTCCAGAAGCTCTGTTAAGGGGATTTGAGAAATTCTGGTTTCCAGGGCCATGTGGTCCATTAAAATTTGGTCCTTGAGGTGAGTCAAATATCTGTTCATGTCTTTGGAACTGCAGTCCTTGGGATGGGGTATTAAAAGCATTGCCAGGTGGATCATTATATGGACCAGTCTGATTGAAAGGCACTGATTCAAGCCTCTGTGAGGGATGATTGTCAAATCGTGTGCCTGGTAGACCAAAAGGAATATCAAACCTTGATGCTTGCTGGTGTTGTGGACCATCAAATCTTTGAGGTATACCATCAAATCTTGATTGAACTTGCTGTCCAGGTGGTCCATCAAACCTCTGAGGACCTGGCTGACCAGTTCTTTCAAATCTAGGACCTGGCTGGCCATGTAACCCATCAAATCTTGGCAAGAGTGATGGCTGACCTGGCTGCCCATCAAACCTTAAAGCATGACAACCTTCAAATCTTGAACCACCTTGACCCAGAGGCCCTTCAATTCTCAGTCCACCTCCTGGTACAGAAGGCCCTTCAAACCTCATTCCACCTCCTTGTTGTACTAAAGGTCCATCAAACCTCATCCCAACTCCTGGCTGACCATGTGGACCATCGAACCTCATGTTCCCACCAAGTTGATTATGTTGTCCTTCAAACCTCAGACCACCTACTGTCTGACCATGGGGGCCCTCAAACCTCATCCCAACACCTTGCTGAAGCAAAGGCCCCTCATATCTGATCCCACCTCCTGGCTGACCATGAGGTCCATCGTACCTATTTGCACCCCCTGAAGGACCATGACCCCCTTCAAGTCTAAGACCACCTACAGGTTGACCTCGGGGATTATCAAATCTATGACCGCCCACAGGCTGACCATGAGGTCCCTCAAGCCTTAGACTACCAACAGGTTGACCACGATGTCCTTCAAACCTGAGACCACCCATAGGCTGACCCCCTGGTCCTTCAAATCGTAAACCACCTACAGATCCCTCAAACCTCATACCAGGGGAACCTTCAAACCGAAAACCACCTCCTCCTTGACCAATTGGTCCCTCAAACCGCAGAGGCGTCCCTACTGGTCCTGGAGGACCTTCAAATCTCAAAGGACAACCACCTCCTAGCTGACCTTGTGGTCCTTCAAGTCTCAAAGGGCCTCCTCCCCCCATCTGGCCAGGTGACCCATCAAACCGAAGAGAACCTGGTGTCGGAGGTCCATCAATTCTAGGGCTTAATTTATTAGGTCCTTCAAAAATCATCTTGGTTGGGCCATCTCTTGACACTGATGGTCTAGTAGGTCCATCAAATAATGGTCTGTCTTCAGCTAAAGCAGTAAGTCGTTGATTTGTATCAAGACCAGCAAATCTTGATGCTGGGCTATCTACAAATGGTTTAACTGAATCTTCATATCTAGGTCGCTTAAGTGGAAAACGATCATTGAATGGAGACCTCTGCTCTTCTCGCACACCTTTTAAAAAGAAAAAATATTTTCACTAAATTTGAGTTTATATCAAATTATCTTAAAGACTTTATATTTAGCTGTTTACCACAGGTAAAAAACTATCTCACTATATTAGAAGGGAGGGAAGAGACAGACAATACTATGCAGTAAAAGGATGCCCTCTAGATTCAGACACATCTGGGTTAAAAAAACAATCCCCATCCTATCAACTTATTGTTTGAGAGCAAGTTATTTAACCTCTGGTTTTGGTTACTATCTGTAAAATGGGGATAATATATATATTTAATTGAGTGGGCTATAAGAATTAAATAAAATTACATATTAAAAAAAAAAAACTAGTGAAATTCTTAATAACTGTCCTAATGTTAGCTCCCTTCTCTTTCCAGAGGGAAAAGTAAAACATAACAAAACAAACATGAAGAAAAAAAAAGTGTGAACAGTAGTAAAATCCATCCCCACTTAGCTTGTTCACCTTCCCTTCACTTCTGTGTGATTCAATAGGCATAATCTGATTTAACTTTTTCTACCTTTAGCAGAGACTTGCTCGTCATGTCTTCTCCGGCCCTCATGGGGTGAAAGATTCTCAGCATAAGTACGACTCCCAGATATAGGAGAAAGACGTCTTGCTCTTTCACTAAATTGTTCTTTTCTGTCAAACTGTGCTCCACTATTCCTACTTGCATGTTTACTTTTGGATGGCTCACATTCTATTCCAGACAACAAGGCATCAGTCAAAGGGTAGTCAAAAATATCAGGATCTAAAAGATCAAGTCTTGGAAATGAATGCTGAACCTGTGTCCTTTTCAGTTTTGCTTTATGTTCATAGTAGGTTAATTCAGCATCAGATAAGAGAGGTTTCTTTTTTAATCCACCTTTATTTTCTTCTGTAGGGCTATCCCGTACATTGCATCTATGTTTACCTTCTTGATACTGAAATAGCTGTCGAATTTGATGCACAACAACAAGGAACTCATCCTGTGTAATTTCACCAGATGCTAAACGTTCACTCGTCTGCACGGGGGTGATAAAAGGAAATTAAATATTTTAAATATTAAAAGTACTTACAAAAAAAAATACTGACTACAAGGGATTAACTGCAATAACTACCTTTTGAAGTAATTCTCTTTTGCTTGCAAGTGTTAACTCTTTAGGAATCTGAAGATTGGCATCTACACTTAATCGATGCTGCTGCTTTGGGGCACGAGGTGACAAGATTCCTTTAGTGCTTGACCAGCTCTCCCTATGCCTTAGATGAGGAGATTTAGTATGTTCATCCCCCTGTTGTAAGCTGAAACCACAAACACAGTACGTTATTTTTTTTTTCACAGTATGTTATTTTCAAAGTGTCTTTTTTTAAATTCTGAGGCCCACATTTAAAAGTCCTTTTCAAGCCAGGGGTGGTGATGCACGTCTGTAATCCCAGAACTGGGGAGGCTGAGGCAGGAGGATTGCTGTGAGTTCGAGACCAGCCTGGGCTACATAGTGAATTCCAGGTCAGTCTCAACTACATAGTGAGACACTGTCTCAAAAAAACAAAAATAAAAATCCTTTTCAAAAGATATGGTTAAAACAGATGTAGGAGCGGGGGATTTAGCTCAGTGCTTCTGGTGCCTGTCTCACAAGTGCAAGGACCTGAGTTCAATCCCCAGTACCAAAGCAAACAGAAAAACAGATGTAAATATCCATGAAATGTAAACACACACAAAAAAGGAAATCAGGTATGAATTCTGATTCTTCATGACCTGGACTACAGCCTTAGATTAATAAACCTTTCTAAACCTCGGTCTCCTTGTATGTAAAATAGGAATAATGTTATTTAACTCACAGGATTCTAAGAATTAGAAAAAGTTAGTAATTATAACACCGAATCAACATTTTCTAATTTTTAAATTGACACCATCTTTAAAATGTATACATTATACTTGTACAAAAATTTTAACATCTTACCTTTTATTTTCTTCCCAACCAGATTTCCACCTTTTAGCAGACTTAGAACTTTGCCAATTTTCTATATTCTCCTTAGGTTCAGTACCCGATTTTGTAGAATGTTGATTTACAATCTCTTGTGGTCGCTCCTCTTCCACCTTTTTCATTCGTCTTGGATCTCGAACGTCCTGTTTAGTACTTCTCTTAGCATTTCTTTCTTCCCTGGAAGTTGGTGTAAACTCTTCCATATGTGACTGCTTAACTCCTGACTGACGAATCTTTCCAGCTTTGGGTATCAAAGTTGGAGACATACTTCTTTGCCTTCGTTTAGGTGACCGCCTATCTCTTCTCTTTGGGGAATGTATAATTGGTGACCGAGACTTGGGTGATCTCGACCTTGAACGTTTTCTAGTGCTCGATCTCCCAGGTTTTGCCCCCTGTTTCTCTGATTCTTCTATTATTGTATCCTGTTTTTGTACAACACCATTTATGATTTTATTTCTACTTCCAATCAGTCTGTGTTCAGATGACTTCATGTGCTCATCTTTATCCTTTTTTTCTGCAGCTTTTCTCTTTTCTTTTACATCATCATCTTTGCCATCAGTTTTATCCTGAAGATGTTTTTTTAATCTTGGATCTCTTTTGTTCATATCAGACAACCTCACACTTTCAGACTCTTGACTTTTCAAGTCTTTTGTGTGGGACAATTTGTTTTTCAAGGGTGATGGTGATTTAGACTTAGATTTAGATTTAGAATCTAACTGGTCAAGTTCTTTCTTGATTACTTTTTCACCTGACTTACTTTTTTCTTGCTTGGATGAGTTTAGTTTTTCAGAGGGTACAGCTTTACCTGTTTTAATATCAGACTGATTCAATGTGTTCATTAGGAATTCTTTTCTGTGACTCTGATCTTTTCCATGAGAAGAATGTTGGCTCATCCTGTTAAGACGGGGATCCCGGTTAGTTCCTTTCATATCCTGAATTTGTAAGGATGGACCTGGACGGTTTTTCTCAGGTTGCACAGGAACTTGATGGGGAGTTTTAACTGCCATAGCAGGAATTTGTGAAACATGTAATTTGGATGGTGCAGATCCAGGACCCAAGTTGGATGTCTCAGGCTGAACACCTAGAGAAACTGCCTGAAAAAAAAATGTTAATGTTAATACTACAAAACATACAAATAATTATAATCTCTTGACATTATACAGAATAAAGAATACAATACTATAATCTCGTCACTCAATACTGTATTTATACTGAACATTTCCAGTACACAAGTATAACGTAAAGAAAGTTCTTAAAAGGTTCCTTATTAGTCCTTTGCTTTTTTCTTTCATATTATTTCTAGATAGAACTGGGGGGTGGCTTCTTTCTTCCTTACTATGTATTCAAGATTCTAGGCTGGGTGTGGTGGTGCTCGCCTGTAACCCCAGCACTCGGGAGGCTGAGGCAGGAGGATTGCTGTGAGTTCAAGACCAGCCTGGGCTACATAGTGAGTTCCAGGTCAGTCTCAACTACATAGTGAGACCCTGTCTCAAACCGCCCCCCCCCTCAAAAAAACCAAAAGATTCTAAGCTAGTCTGTACCAAGGAAACTGCTAAATCACTATACTCTGACAGCACTGCATAAGAGCCAGTCATTTCAGTTAAATTCTGTCATAAAATTGTTTCTCCCAAAAGAACAATGTTAATGAAATTTAAAAATAGTTTTCTCCTTCCTCCTGACTCTCAAATAACCCCACATAGCAAGTAAATGTAATTTAGCAAAATATTATTCATGCATAAAAACACATATGCCTCCAGGTCACCTTAATTTTTTCATGGCTTTCCTTTGGCAGACTTCTAGGGACACCTCGTTTGTTCTTTACACTCCTAAAACATTAAGGACTAATCAAAAGCATTCAATCCAACAGAACCATCATGTTGGGACAGAAATAAAGTCCACATTAATATAACAGTTAAACATGGGGCCAGGGATTTAACCTAGTGGTGCCACTCCCTGTCTCACAAATGTAAAGTCCCAAGTTCAACCCACCAGCACCAAAAAATAGTAATTAATAAATATGTATGTATGTATATGAAATGGTTAAACAAAACTAAGGTGCTACTTCATAAGATAGCTAATGAGGGCCAGAAATTTAGCTCAGTGGTTCCACCGCCTGCCTCAAGAGCACAAAGACCCAAGTTCAAACCCTGGTATCCCACCCCAAAAAAAAGGATAGCTATCTAATGAGAAATATTTGGAAGAAATATGGTACCATATATAATGAAATGAGTTTTACAATAAGGATTTAAAAATTTGGCCTAATAAAATACATTATAGTTCGCAGCCTAACTGAAGAGTTAGCAATAAAACAGCATGTTAATACAATTCAAACACAAAATACTTCTTAGTCAAAGACATTTAAAATACTCAAATTACCAAATCTCCACTACTTACCAGTTGTGCCTTAGCTTGCTCTAGCTCCAACTCCAGCTTCTTCTGCTGCAGTTCTAACAACTGTTTTTGTTTTGCCAGTAACTGCTGCCTTATTAGTTGTTCTTGGGTAAGATTTTTTTGTATATCAGGAACAATTGGAGGAGTGGAAATGCTGGGGGAACTGACCACTGTGCCAGGTGTTGAAGACTCCTCGGGCTACAAGAAAATATACTTTTGTTAAGAAAAATGTATCATGCTTAAAAGAAAGCTAAAAGCTAATTAAAAATTATCATCCATAGTCATAAATAGCAAATCATGTTTAAAAAAGCAAAATAACTTTTCAAAAATTTAAACCCCCCCAAAATTGTAAAAATAAAATTATAAGATGAATATATTCTTAAATTAAAATTTTAAATATATATATATTTTTATTACTGCTTTTTCAAATTAAAAACATGGTATTCTATTTTTGCCTTCTGAATGTCACAGCCTAGAACTTGGGACCTTGCATTTGTGAGACAGGCAGTGGGCACCACCAGGCTAAAAGAAATTTCAGAGCAGTTAAAATTTGATAGTTAAAAATATTAGTATCTATATAGCATTCATATTAAAACTTACCGATTTATTTAAAAATTTGGGATTCACATGGATGCTAGATGTATTCACATTGGGGGGCAGAGGTTTAATAGGCCAAGCAGGATCTAATGAATTGACTCTGACATCCAGGGCATAAAGTTTCTTCAAAGGGAATATTTCATCCCATGTAGAACGTAATTTAAATAAACTTTTTCTAGTATTTTCATCCACCTAGAACAACAGAACAATTCTATGGCTTGTTAAGTTACTATACAATGTTTTATGTAAGTATAAAGCTACATAAATCTATCCTACTTCATACATTAAAACTGTACTGGCAACTTGTAAATATATACAACAGCAATAATTTATTAAAGGTGTTTTACAAATTTATAAATTTATCCTTAAAATTTTTCAAAAAAATTATTACCTACCATCAAACAACAATTAAGCAAGTCTTTGAATTTTTAAAAGTAAAAAATGTTTCCATGTTTTAGGGCTTAGTATATGCCTACTGTTATTCATTCTTGACAAAGATATGAACTACAGAACGGCTTACCTGATAGCCTAATTTTTAATCTTACATAGTTCTACAAAGTTAAAATTAAGACAAAAATGCAATATAATATGGTTAGTAACCATGAAAAACTACTTGTGGTATGGAATGCACTGTAATAACTCAAATTCACAAAATCTTTACTAATAACCTTTAGTTACACAACTTCTCTGCTCACATTTGTGATGGGTGTCAATGTTTTTAAAAACTAGCCGAGAAACTACTACTTAGGCAATTAGATTTTTTACCTTTAGGACAATAAAATTTTACTGTATTTGTCTTTTGACAATATATTAACTATAATGTCATTTTTATCAACTGTAGTTAATACCCACTTAGAAAAGAGTCAGTAGAAATAATACCAAGCATCCAAATAATCTAAACATACTGAAACAAACCAGGTTAAACTTCCCCAAATTCCTTAATGCAAAGATGGCCTCTCCTTAAGACTATACTCAGGTAAGCAGTAGCAAAGATCTACAAATATACTAATACTACTTTTTAATGCTGTCTGAAAGATTTTGCAAATTTTTTCTGTAAATACTATTCTTCTCTAACTTCAAGCAGAAACTACACTGTCTGATAAGTAAAATCTAATAGTTTTTTAAAAAAATTACCAATCCTACAAATCTGTCAACTATGATTACATCCAGAGACAAGTCCATCTGCTATAGTTTTTTAAAAAAAATTACCAATCCTACAAATCTGTCAACTATGATTACATCCAGAGACAAGTCCATCTGCTAAAATATAAGAACTACCATTTGTTAAGAAACAAGCCTTTAAACATAGGCATTCTAAATTGTTAAGTGCCCTTTTGCTCAGAGTGAAGGAAATTGAGTCTAACAGAGAATTATCTCTACAAATTCCTTAAATTTCAACATACTACCTACCCAACTACCATTATGGGAGGAATTTCAATCTCTAGCTTTGGAAACTAACAAGCCTTTCTTCTAAGCATGGGGGGGGTATTATTTCCAAAATAACTTAAAGCAATTAACAGGTCCAACACTCATGTACCTACAACACTGGCCTAAAACTTAAAACAACAAAAGAAAGCTTTCCAGGGGAATAAAATGAAAGGTTTCAGTAATCACAGACTAACACACCCTAGAGAATTATGCTTTTCTTCCTTCACACCTGGACAGTTTTGAATTTTTGTCCATACTCTAGAACAAACAGATCTACAAATGACCAATGCTCAAAATTTTGTCAAAAAGCACAATTCTAAAAGTGAATAAAGCAGATTATATCCTTGAATGGATAACGTAAAATACTAGGATGTTTTAAAGATCAAACACAAAACACTTTGCCACTGTCATTGCAACGCTGCTTGACAATAAATGTCCAATAAAATAAAGTATTTCACCACCCAAGAAAACCCAACACAAAGCAAGTATTTATTTAATCAGGATTTTTTTTTTAAATCAATTATGTCTAAATGCATATATACCTTTTCAAACACACAGATAAATGTTGCAACTAGATTTTTAGTAAAGGCAGTAAGATACTCTCTTCCAACGTTTTTCACAATAGAATCCATGAGGTACATAACCGGAAGCTTCTCTGAGGAAGGAGCCTGAGGTAATAAAAAGAAACTTGAAAAGTTTAGTATAATGAATTACTACCACAGAATTACTTTCAAAAGTGAATTTTTAAACTTACAATACAGACCTCTATTTTTGTTGGTACTAAAACCTTCTGAATTATCATAAAACATACATTTATGAAACTAAGTGTTCACTCCTAATGGTCTTTAGTTGGGCACAATAAATTTAGGATCACCAGGAAGAAGAGCCATAATCACTAGTAATTCAGTTAACACTCAATGTAATTTCAGGTACATATGGTTAAAAAGAAAAAACCGCTTTAAGTGACAATAAAAACAAAGGGAAAACTACTGTAATCCAAGTGTCAGCTTCTAGATCCACATTAACTTATAATCATGTGCCTAGACTCAATGAAGTAAAAACCTCTGGCAGAAATTCTAATTCCAAAGGCGTATTTCTTACGTTTAAAAAAATCAATTAAGTTTTACCTGTAAAATTATTAGTTCTCTATAGTCCAAATGAACAAAAATTAAATACACTTCATGGATGAAATCAATGTTAAGACACTTAAACTTGCACATGATCAGGCAGGAAGGTGCAAGTTTGTTACTGATACAAGAAAAACTGGATGGAGCAGTCGCTGAGTCATGTAAACCCGGTTGAACTTGACTTTGGAAACATGGATTTGTCCTGAAGATTTTCTTCACAGCATGGACTCTCCGCCGAAATAATTATCCTCTGATATGCACAAACCAGAGGTCTACATTTGTGCAGAGCCAGTGTGGTGAGGCTGATAAAGGCAGCCCTTTCCAATGTAATGTTGCCCCAGTTCAACTGCAGTGCCTACCCACCACTGGCTTTTAGAAGACACAGAAGCTTCCAGAAAGCATCAGCAGGTTCACAGACTTGTTGAGGAGCATTAACACATACCACATAATCTGTTAAACTCTGACTCCACAGGAGCATCCATGATTAAAAAAACAAAAATAAGACTCAGGTTTTTCCCCATCTACCCACCCCATGTGTATGATGAGTCTTAACCCTGAACACCACTTACCCACCAGCTACCTGTAGCTAGGGTAGACTCACATTTCTCGAGTACACAATGCCATTATACTTCACAAAAGCAATTGCCCAGACAAGTGTGTGGAAATGCTCTTGCTTCTGATAACACCTTTACAACCAAAGTTGGCTAAGAAAACCTTTGAATAACTATATGAAAAATTTCTTTTAAGGTGCTAAAGGGTTCACAAGGCCACTGCATATGGGTAAACTATTAAGTGCCTATATGTCACATGCTTTATTGCTGTGTCTTTACCTTACCATGTCTTGTTTTATACCATTTAAGTCCATTATTGTACTTATGAAGATAAAATAGGCTCTCTTTCAACACCATACTCTGTGCAGTAAGCTAATTTTTGTATTGTACAAGTGAAGTCCTTAAATGTAATATTCTTTTTCACTACTGCTACTATGGGTAAGAGTCCAGTTAGGTGTGAATCCTTAAGTTTAGTAACGCTGAACTGCTCAATAAGGACACAAACATTCACCTCCAGAAACACAAAACTAAACCAGTTTGCTACGAAATGAAGGAAAGCCCTCCCCTCACCCTCAGCCCCCACCCAAAGTTCCCCCAAAGTGACTTTTACATCTTTTCCTCAGTCTTGCTTTACAAAAACAACCAGGAAACATGTGCCCAAAAAATTTCCAGTCTTTCACCAGCAAATAGTCCATCTATTTTCACCACTCTGTGTAGCGAATACACTAATACAAGTTTTATGTGGTCACTATATTCAGCATTGTTTTCAGCTCTCGAAGATCTTCTGGATCCATTAAAAAACAGCAAGGAAACTGTTCTGTGAGTGACAAACTTAGCTAAATATTTGGTGCTGTGGAATATTAATACCCAAGATATGAGATAATTAGATTTTAAAGATTAATGTTATTCTCTTAAAAATGCAAGTGCTGTTTTTTTTTTTAAAGCATTTACTGTCAAGCCATCAATAAGGCCAAAAACTAAGTTTTCACGTCCAACATGTTTGTGGGGGGTCAATAAAAAGGATGTTGAATATGAGGAACACTTCCTTCCTCAATCTCTTACTTTAGAAAAAAGAACAATAGCTGTTTCACACAGACATTCACAGTCAAAGGTGAAGACTTGTTAACTGTCAAAAGAACGCGATAAACTTCTTGAGCCGTCAAAGAAAAAACCTTGCTTTTTTTTTTCCTCTTTCAAGTATGAAAGGACCACCTGAAACCGTGTATCTTGTGAACACATTACCCAAAAAGAGTGGATGGAACCTAAAGAAGAATGAACCCAAGTCACTTAAAGACTTTTGTTTAAAACACACAACCACGTAGATAAAAATAAAGCTTGGAAACAAATTCTACACCTTACAAAGGTAAATAAAAAAGACAAATACATATTTTATATGTTTTATTCACAAATTTTATAATACCAGTCACACATTTCAAAACCATTTATTAGAGTCAGACCACTCAGTTTTTACACTAGACAGAAACCGTCTCTAAACAATATATTGGTGGTTGTTGTTAAAGTGGCCTTTTAAAAGGGGTTCACTCTGCTAAAAGGAGGCTCATCCTGATAATTGCAATCACTAACAACTAGAAAAAACTAAACCACAAGTACAAGCTTGAAAAAGTAACTTTAAACGTAATACTGGGAAGCCATTGAAACTCATTGTTACTAAGTTTAACAGCAACTTTACTTAAATGACAGTATCACTCCCACGAGGAATCAACAGAAGAGGAAGACTACAGGGAAATGTAAGGTGGCAGAGGACCACTTCTGTTAAGGGATAAAGGAAAGCGCGCCTTCACTATCAGGGAAGGGAGAGAAAAGGAAAAAAGGAAGAGGAGGGACTGAACTTTTCAGAGAAACTACAAGTACTTGTTACCCACTGGGCCAGTTCTCCACCTACAGGTTGGATAAGATCTCTCAACCCCCCCAACCCCACCCTCAGCCAAATTTCCCGTATTTTGGGGGCAAATAAGACCCTCCGATAGGAGAAAGAAAGTTTAGTCTAGCAGCCCCCACCCCAAAATGGGGCTGACGGGTGTGAGCAGCTGCCTGGCTGGCAGGGAATGGATTCTCCTCTCTTCCCTTTCGCATCATGTGCTTTCCAGGCGCCATGTTGGGCTCCTAACAGGCCGCTGCTCCACTCCGGGCCAAGTCCCTATACCCACCCACCAACAGCTCGCTCCCAGGTCCCCCTTCACCTCCTTCCAACCCACAGTGCACAATTCCCCAAAAGGGTTCTGAGAGAAGATGGGCAAGCCACTCCCCACATTCCCAGGGGCTTCGAACGGTTTAACTCTTACTTCCCCAAACCACAAACTGCCTTTAAGTCTCCCCCACCCGAAAGGGCTCTATTCAAAGCATGTGATTGTCGGGACGGACATACAATGCGGTGGCCTAAATAGGGAGCTGGTAAGCGGAAATGGGGCTCCACCCTCCGGTCTCCCCACTCCCTCCCCCGGAGAGGCCCACGCTCGAAGCCTGGGCCCAAGACCGAGCCGGAGTTGGGAGGGGGGGTTGGAGAAGGGACACTGTCCCCCTTTGGATGGAAGCGAGACCTGGGATGAGGCTGACACTAAAATCAGGGAGTATTAGAAGAATAGGAGGCTGCGGGGTGTATAAAAACCTTGGCGGTTTGGGCCTCGATGAGAGAGACGATCTCCTTGGCGAAGGGCAGGTTCTCCTCGGCTAGAATGGTCAGCATATTGATGTGCGGTTTGCTATTGAAGGTCAGGTCTTCCAGCGATGACTGATAATCCCGACAGGCGTCCTCCCGGGCCCCCGCAGCACCGGCCTCGGCCGGCGTCTGCTCTGACATTGCGCCGCGGCCCCCCTCCGAGGTCCGCCGCAGCTGAAGCTGAAGCCGCTCTCGACACCCCGCCTCCCTTCAGACTCCGCTTCCTCTCCCTGGGTCTCCCGCGGCTCCGGCTTCACCACATGCTGACCGCGGAGGGGGGTTGGGGGACGACACAGGGGGAACCTCGGGTATGTAACGCCGCCGTCTCGAGTGATCTCCGTCCACTTCCAGCCGCCACTGAAGCTTCTTTCTCCAGACACAAAATGGCGGCGGCAGCGAAGACTCCAGCTCCGAAAATGTCTGTGTTCCCAACCGCTGCGTCGTGCGAAATGAACTAGGGGAGGGGAAATGTGTTGTAACGGGGCGGGGCCGTTGACAAAACCAGATGTGATTGGCTTATTCTGCTACGTCACGAGCCCCGCCCGCGGCCCTTCCGCAGGACGTCCTGGTACCGCCTTCTTCTCCAGCCCCTACCCGGGCTTTTGCAACCCCGACGGCACTGAGGCGCGGCGTAAAAGACGACGCTTCTCATTGGTGGGTTCATAAGGGGATTGTTCGGTCACTTGTTACCATAACAACCCACTCAGGAAAGCCAATAGGGCTGGGGAAGGCCGTGCTCGGACCAACCCAACCAGTTTAAGAAGCAATCTCAACCGTTTCCTTGTCGCCCCTCCCTATGCAGTCCCCCAGCCGCTGGATTCCTCTGTCCGTCATCGTCCCTCTTCACGGCCTCGACTGTAGGGTGGAAACTGGAGGCGGGAGGGCGCGGGGTGGGGAGGTGGCAAAGGCTTCGAGTCTCCGCACCCTCCCGCCCCCTCGCCCTCGACTCAGGTGCTCCGGAGGGAGCCTGGGCGGGCCCGGCGGCGGGGCGAGCTGTCCCCTCCGGGAACTGAGACGCCGGAGGGAGGTGCCTGGTCTACCCGGAACCGAGGGGCTAGTCGCAAGAGAGTCGCCTCTGGCGCTCCGCTTCCCGCACTTAAAAACACGGCTCGCTGGAGTTGAATCCCCAAGAAAAAGCCTTAATTTAGAGATTGTGTGTGGAAGGCTCTCCCCTAAGGGATTGGAGATAAACGTTTGAGAAGCCCACTCAGAGCTCTGTAGGGTATCTTACAAACAGCCACACCCAGCCCCCAGAGCTCCCGAGTCTTCGCACTATTGGAAACACAGGAAAAAATACACAGAGTAGATATCTTTTTCTTCGGGGAATGTTTTCTCAGGTTTCTAAAATCTATTCGAAGACTGGAGATTATGTTTCCAAAACAACAAAGCATTCAAATAGTTCTATTTGAAGCTGCGGCATAACATAAACTAAGTGTACAATTTTTCACCGGCTAGATTATATTATCCTAAATAAAGGTTTAAAACATTACTAATTACATAAATTCGCTTCATTACCCTTGTAGGTAATAGACACTATAGAAGTACTTTGTTCCCCTCAAGAGAAGTGCTCTTAATAAGTTTTTCTTTGTCCTCTTCGTAAGAGAACGTCTCTTTGTTTTTAGCAGCCTTATTGAAGTATAACTGATGTATAAGTTGCATATAGTTAAAATGTGCAGCTAGGTTAAGTTTTGACTTCCATATTCATTTGTTCTTAGTATAATAGGACATATAAATGAAAAGTGAAACCTGAGGAGGATTGGCTACTCTCATTTGAAGCTAACATTGTTGAATAGTAGACATTCATGATCTCAATAATCGCATCCCAGTGTTAGTGGTAATATTGAGACATAATAAATACAGTTAAGTAAGGTTTAAAGTTCTTATTTTCTAGAGGAAAATGCCAGAGAACTAGTTCTATGATAGTTGCCTTGTAATTCTAAAACCAAATTTGATCACTAAACTTTGTTTCATTTTCTTGTACCTTTTTAATCACAAAGTGAACTTCTAAAAATTAAAACGTCTTCAAAGCTCTGATTTGACTTCTGTTGTGTCCCTCCAAGGCTGTGCACAGCGTTAACAATATTTCCTTACCTAAAATTCAATAATCCTGTTATCCACAAAGGACTTGAAAAACCTGAGTGACAAAAGTAATTAAATTGTGCCACACATGGCAACAATACGATTTTTTTTTCTTTAAAATAATCAGGACAACAAAAATTAGATTTTTTAAAAGGTTATTTTTAAATCTACAAAGGAACGCACACAACTTCTACCATGAGTTTTGAATGCCAGTTCTTTGATCACAATGTCCAATTGATTTGCCTTCCATCATTAAACCCCAGTTATCGACTCATCTCTGCTGCTACCCAGAGTGGTGAACATAATAGCCCCTCTGCCAGGCCTTCAGAAAGTTTACAAACCAATCATGATCTCATGGAATAATAAGAAAAATTACTGCATCCGACCAGAAAACAATGGAGGGCCCAGAGGTACTTTCAATAATTGAAGGTACTGATGGTTGCTTCCAAAAAATATAAAAATTTCCCTTTGTTTTTAAGCAAAATAGACTTTTCCCTTGTTTCACAGCGCATTTGCAAAAGGAAGTAATTCTTCCTTAAAAAAATAGAAAAGCCAATTCTGGGCAATCTAATTATTGATGAGAAAAATAAAGAATATATAGTAAATGAAAACAAAGACTGAAAGGTAGATATTAAACATAGAAAATAGGAAATAAGAAAAAGCAAATCCTTTAAAAACAAATAGTTACCTAGCACTGCCAACAGAACTTCTCTTCTAATATGTGAATCCTGCATGTATAAATAATGTATGGAAATAATACATATTTTATATACATATACATGCTTTCTGAAAACATGTACAAGCACTCTACCCACTTAAACGTTGTTAATTGCTTGCATATTTTATAATCACAACAGTAATGTATGCTTACTCTAAAGAATTGAAATACAGGGCTGGAGATTTAGCTCAGTGGTTTGGCTGCTTGCCTCACAAGCGCAAAGTTCTGAGTTTGACCCCTGGTGTCCCAAAAGAAGAAGAATACAAGCTGAGTGTGGTGGGGCATATCTGCTATTGCCAGCACTCTATGAGGAAGCAGCAGGAGGACCTGGAGTTCAAGCCCAATCTGGGCAACTTAGTGAGATACTGTTTCAAAATAAAAAATAAAAAGTAGCTCAGGGCAAAGGCCTAGGTTCAATTCCCAGTACAGAAAAAAAAAAAAAAAAAATCAAGTACAAGTATATAAATAAAAATGAAAATTCCCTCTTTACCCTTGGCCACATTGTAACCACTGGTCACAGTTTAATGTGTATTATTCACTTCCTTTTTCCATGAACATACATACAATGGCTATAGCTTTTTATTTTTTATTATTTCAAAAATAGAATATGTATAAATACAATATATATTTCATAATTCACTTTTTAAACTCAAGGTATCATGGATATCCTTTCATGCTTATGATAATCTGGGTTTTTTTTAAATAATCCATTTTCAACCGTTCTAATACCATATGGTTAAAATCATCTGCTTTTAAATATTATGACTTAGAAAGATAGCCATGAAAACTGTTACACTATTCTAGTGTTGGTTCTAAACAAAACTCTAAAATTGGCATGTAACAAACATCGATAAGTATTTGTTTCCAGTCCTACGGCACACACCTGTAATCCTAGCATTTGGTAGCCAGCCTAATAAGGCAGGAAGATTACCTTGAATCCAGGCCAGTCTGGGCTACGTAGTGAGTTCAAGGCCAGCCTGAACTCCGTAGTGAAACCCTGTCTCAAGAATAATATCAGTAAGTATTTGTTGGCTGATCTAGATCTTCTAATTTAAATTTCATTTTACTAGTCCATTGCATTGCTTGTATCCCACCATATCAAATAGTCCACCACAATATTAGTCAAGAACCTAACATAGAGGGTAGACTTGACGTTATAGAGTTTAGAGACAAAGATTATCAGAGTGGGAACTTAATTGACAGTTCAAACGGCATGGTCACTGTGTTCACAAACCCATTCATAGTTTTATGGTTTAGAAATTACATTTTTGCCAGCAATTTTTTCATGTGTTTTCAGGAAAATATTTTTTAATGGACATTTCTTAATTTTATGTTTTGCTCCCCATGTATTTATCTTAAACATTTGGCATTCTTTCCTAAATATAGATAGAAAAAAACAAAAAGAATCTGCAATAAATGAAAACTAACAGAAACCCTCCAAAATATGGTTTCATATTGTATAATAATACACATCATTCTCTGCATGCTCTTTGTATCTCTTTTTTAGAAATAGAGACTAGAAAACCCAAACTAAAAGAACTTCCAAAATAGGATTTCATAATAAATTATATAAAATGTGTGTGTGTGTGTATATGCTATTCTATATTATTGCCTGAAGTGTGTGTGTGTGTGTGTGTGTGTGTGTGTGTGTGTGTAGAGGAGAAAAGAGAGACTTTCCTCGAAACTAGCTTGTTCTGTTCATCTGGGCATTCAACTGACGCATGCGCACAAGGAGCTCATGGTCTGCTAGGTGAGATAAGCAATTAAACCAACAATTGCTCCACAGTGTGACAAGAGTCACCACAGCAGTATAGAGTAGGAACATGAAAGAGGCGCCTACATCAGACTGGGGGTGGTCAAGGACACCTTCCTGGAAGAGTTGACCGTTGGTTCAAAAGTAAATAGGAATAACTAGATAAAAAAAGAAAAGAGAATTCCAGACAAAAAGACAGAGGTAAAACTAGGTTTTGAAGAGCCCAGAGTACATTCAATTTGGAAGACGTTTAAGAAAAAAACAAAAAACAAAAGAAAAAACCACAAAATTACAAATACAAAGTTATGTAGCTTATACAAGTGAAGTTTCATTAGTTTCTCTGTGTATCTGTTTCTTGTTTGTTTGTTTGTTTTGTTTGTTTTTTTGAGACAGGGTCTCACTATGTAGTTGAGACTGACCTGGAACTCATTATGTAGCCCAGGCTGGTCTCGAACTCTCAGCTCCAGCCTTAGCCTCCAGCGTGCTGGGATTACAAGCATGCACCACTGCACCCAGTGTCTGTGTATCTGGTTGTGGTGTTTGTTGGTTTGTTTTTTGTACTGGCATGGAATTTGTAACCTTGTGCTTGTGAAGCAGGCAGCAGAACAACTGAACTAAATCCCCAGCCCTGTGCATCTGTTTTTCAAAGAGATCTATTCAAAGAAAGAATTTAAAACAGATCAAAAGATGGTGTAGGAGAATGGGTGAGATAAATCAATTCACTAGTGACCTGTTTAGAGTTTTATAATGCAGGGAATAGGAATCTGCAGAAAGATTTTTGAGGAACAGTAGCCACGTTTATGTGTCCAAAAGATAATTTTGACAATGTCAGCTTTGGTAAAATAAGTAAATCCTATTTCTTGAAAATTTAGTGTTTTCTGTTTTGTGTGCTTAAGTAAAAACTAATGACTGTTCATCAAAAATACCAGTACAGTCAAAATTTCGGGGATTAAAAAAAGTGAATCTGGGGACTGGGAATGTAGCTCATTGGTAGGGAACTTGCTAAGTACCTGAAAAATCCTGGGTTAGATCCCCGGCATAGGCTGGATATATATCATGTGTTACTTTATTGTTTTCTTGGGTTTGTTTTCCAAGGTTGCTGGGTTTATTTTTCATGGTATAGTGGTCTGAGTCATGTTATTTTTATTGTTGTTGTTGTTCTTTTTTCTTGACTTCAGGACCCCCTTGTCACTTTGAGAACTACAAGTACTTGAAGTACTATGTACCTTTTTTTAAAGGAATGAGGAAGTTCTTTGTGTGCTGCTGTGGAACAGTCTCAAAAGATTTATTGTCAAGTGAGGGAAAAAAAGCAAGTTGCAAAATGCTGTACACGGTATTCTGGCATTGCATTAGTTTTTTAAAAAACCATAGGAGAGGGGCCGGGGATTTAGCTCAGTGGTTCCACCATCTGCTTTGCAAGCTCAAGGTCCCGAGTTCAATCTCAGGTACCAAAAATTTTTTTAAAAATTTAAATCATAGAAAAGCTAGGGATGTAGTTCAGTAGCACCATGCCTGCCTGGAAAGCAAGGTCATGAGTTCAATCCCTGTATTAAAAAAAAAAAAAAAATCATAGAAGAAAGTTACTTGTACATGCATTTGTATTCTTTTGTATGTACATATAATATCACTGGAAGAATATACAAAAAAAACCTGGTAACATTAATCTCTGAAAAAAATTTTTAAAAAAACAAAAAAGCACTAATCTCTGGACCAAGCAACCCAGAGACAGTGTAAGAAGAAATCATCTTTTTCACTCACTTCCCTTTATTATCTTCTGAACTTTCTATCCTGTGGAAGCACTAGCTAATCAAAAATTAAAAATAAGCGGGGGGGATTTAGCTCAGTGTTTCCACTGCCTGCCTCCCAAGTGCAAGGACCCGAGTTCAATCCATTAAGAAAAAAAAAAAAAAAAATTAAAAATAAGTGAAATAGGAAGAAAAGGGCTAAAGGTGTAGGGAAAGTGGGAAGGGTAGGGGAAAGGTAATAAGGGAAAAGAAAAAATGAGAAAATGAAAATAAAGTGTTTGTAAGTGGGGAAGGTAGGAGGGGGGGTGAAGGGAAGGCAGGGATAAGGGGAAAAAATGAGAACCAAGACCTGTCAAACTGTCAAAGGTACAAGATCCCAATGATGAATGAAACTGTACTGTATCCCTAAAATGTACCAATAAACTCAATTTTTAAAAAATTAAAAATAAGCAAGACCTGTCTTGTAAAGGTATAAGATCCCAATAATGAATGTAACTGTACTGTATACCTAAAATGTAACAATAAACTCAATGAGGAAAGAAAAAGAAAACTGAATTTGAAATACAAAAAAAATTAAAAATAAATCTGTTGTTTTTTTTTTAATAAATTTTAGGGCTGGGGATTTAGCTCAGTGGTTCTGCCACCTTCACAAGCATAAGGTCCCAAGGTCCCAAGTTTAATCCCAGTATAAAAAAAAAAAAAGAAATTTCATGTAATATCTTTTCTCATGCTAACATATGCTCAATTGAATCTTTCCTCTTCTGGGATAGAATCATTATTTTTAGAAGATTTATAGCCGGGCATGGTGGTACACGCCTATAATCCCAGCACTTGGGAGGCTGAGACAGGAGGATCACTGTGAGTTTGAGACCATCCTGGGCTACATAGTGAGTTCCAGGTCAGTCTCAACTACACAGTGAGACCCTGTCTCAAAAAAAAAAAAAAAGATTTATTTATTTACTGGTTGGTTTTTCAGACAGAGTCCTGCTATGTAGTTCAGGCCAGCCTCGAACTCAGCCTGCGTCAGCCTACCAAGTGCTGGGATTATGGGCGTGCACCACCAAATCTGGCTAGAAATTCCCCCACCCCTGACACCCCATACCAGAGGTTGAACTCAACCTTGCACTTTCAAGGTAGGAGTGGTGCCACTGAGCTAAATCCCTGGCCCCTAGAAGCGCTTTTAAAAGGAAAAAATATAAAACAATTGAAGATCTTTTATTTCAAATGCACTTTTTAAAACTACCTTAGAATTAAATATATCAAATCCAAAAATCCTAGTCATTGCAGTTATTTTTAAATCTGATTATTAGAATGATCATAATAACTGTGGAGATAGGCAAAGAGAAAATCTAAAAATAATGTTCAGCTCACTTAGGCAGAAACATGAAGGTGAGTTACAAAATCTCGTAGAGCCAAATAAGCATAAATATTTTTAAAGGCTTAATACTATCTGTAGACTTGAAAGAGTTTTTTATGTTTATCAATTAACTTTAAATTGTCAGCAACTGAAATCAATGAGAGTCATTTATTCTCTGGGGGACCTGCGGTTGGCTGTGGCTCTGCTGGGCTTGGCTGGAATCCCTGGGGTTTGACTCCAGGCAATTGATTAGGTTCAAGCACAACTTGTGCATTTCCTCATTGTCCTTGGACCAGTGGCTGCCTGGGACATGCTCTTCTCATGGAGGGCCACTGGAGTCTATGACAGGCAGCAGAGATATAAGATGCCCCTTGGGGTCTTGGCCTGCAACTGGCACATTTGTCCTTTGGGCCCGCATCTCACTGAGCAAAAACAAGCTAACAAACATGTCATTAGTTGGGAGGAGAGATGTCCTCTGCCTCCTCTAGTGCAGGCTGTATAATAGGGACTTAGATACAGCATTCTAGTGCAGAAAGGTCATCGTTAACAATTCAATCTATCTCATTGTTTAAAAAGAGCTAGGAGTCGGGGATTTAGCTCAGCGGTTCTGCCTCGAAAGCTCAAGGACCCGAATTCAATCCCTGATACAAAAAAAAACCCCAAAAAACAGCTACATGTGATTCTCTAACACAATAATGACTGAATACCTGAATACATGCTGCCCAAGTTACAAAATGACTCATAAGCAAACTCATCTGGTATCTTCGGTTTTCTTAGATTAGTACTGACAGGCACAATGAAGTAGTAGGCAGAATCTGTTTAGATCTGCCTACTTTGAGTCCCGCTTGGAGGAAAAGGGAACAAGATAGAGACCTCAGCAGGGAGAGCTGCTGCCTAGCCAAGCTCTAGGTTGGCTTCTCAACCTTGCAGCCTGCTCGAGTGCGACAGGTCAAGGTACTTTTACCAGCACATAATGAGGTTTCATGGAAGATCCAGCCTTGGTTTTTCGCAGCGCATGTGGCAGAACATAATGTTGAAGAAGACTAGGCCTGGATGCAAGCACAGCATCTTGTAGTGCATAGGTCTCAACATGCTGCTAGAAGTGTTCTCTCTTACATACAGAATCTGTCTTTTCTTGAAGCCAAAGATGAAATAAAACTAATTAAAGATGCAAAACATCTAGGAGAGCTCAACTGCTGATTGAATCAGGTGATTGGCTCTTTATGCTTGAGCTGACAGAAAAAAGGATGTGGAGAAGGTGGGTGAATGAAGTCTAGTCTCTGGGGTTGTTGAAACAAGGTCTAGCACACATCAATTACAAATTAAGAGACTTGAAAAAAAGGTGGGGGGGCGGGGATTTAGCTCAGTGGTTCCGCTGCCTGCCTTGCAAGCGCAAGGACCCGAGTTCGATGTCCGGTACCAAAAAATAAGCAAATGAAGAGACATGAAGGTTGGGGATTTAGCTCAGTGGTGCCTCAGCCTGCCTCACAAGCACAAGGTCCTGAGTTCAATCCCCAGTATCAAATCAACAACAACAAAAAAATCTAAAGTTAAAAAATGTAACTCAAACTGGGAACAGTGGTGCACGCCTGTAATCCCAGCACACTCAGGAGGCTGAGGCAGGAGGATTGATGTGAGTTTGAGACCAGTCTGGTCTACATAGTTCCAGGCCAGTCTCAACTACACAGTGAGACCCTGTCTCAAAAACAAAAACAAAAACAAAAACAGGCCAGGCGTGGTGGCACACACTTGGAAATCCCAGCATTCCACAGGCTGAGGCAGGAGGATTGCTACTGTTCAAGACCAGCCTGGGCTACACAGTGAGTTCCAGAGCAGTCTGAACAACATAGTGTGAACCTGTCTCAAAAAACCAAAGACCAAAAAACGAAAACAAAAATCGGGAAGATCACAAGTTTGAGGACTGCCTGGGCAATTTAGAAAGTTGTTTCTGTTAGGGAATTGATCATGTTAAAGTATGCTGTGACGCCGCCTCACAGGCTGCATTCTCCTGGTACATCTTGGCTCCTAAAATGACCTCATGCCCTTATCTCTGGTTTCCCTCCCCTCCAAGGCCACAGTGGTCCAGGAAGTTGAAACCTGTGTCTGCAGGACTGGGCCCATAAAAGCAATCTGGCCTATGATAGGTTAAAAGTAGCTCACTCCCCATAAATAAGCAATAGCCCACCCCAAAACTGATAAAAGGACCTTCCTTTCTTTGTTCTCTCTCTCCTTCTGCTTCTTCCTCCTCTCTCTCTCTCTATCTCTCTCTCTACCTTCCTGCCTCCTGCTCGCCTCCCTACAATAAAGATCTCCTGCCGAACCTCTCGGTGCGTGAGTGGCCTAATTGGGAAGAGGCACCCAAAAGGGCACGCGAACCCCCTTTCAGTTTCAAAGCAATTTTTTTTTTTTTCTTGAGACAGGGTCTTATTCTGTAGTTCAGGCTGCTCTTGAACTAACTAGGCTGACCTCAAACTTGTAGCAATCCTCTTGCCTCTGCCTCCTGAGTGTCAGGATTATAGATGAGTGCCACATGCCCTACTCAAAACAATTTTTTGTGGGGAGTAATGAGGATCGAACTCAGGGCTTTGCAATTGTCAGGCATGAGGCAGCACCACTGAGCTAAATCTCCAGCCCTCTGAGATGGTTTGGAGTACTTGGTAGAGATCTGAGAAACAACTGGGTCTTGTCACGTTAAATTCCAGCTCTTACGTGAATCATTCCCTCAGAGGAACTGCTTCACTTTCTTCATATTGATGCATGTTTTATCTTTTGCCAAAAATGTATTGAATGCACCCTCTGTAGGACTCATGACCTTCTATGCACCTTCACATTTAGAACATTTCTAAGGAATTTCCATAACAACAAAACAAATGCATGCACATATTTGAAGCAGTTTTGAATTTTTAAAAAACTCCTTCCTACAATATGAGAGGAGTCAGGATTTTCATATGGTTCTATTTATTCATTCATTTCATTTTATTTTATTGACCGGGGGTACCAGGGATTGAACTTGGGACCTTGAGCTTGCAAGGCAGATGGTAGCACTACTGAGCTAAATCCCCAGCCCTATTCATTCATTTTAAACCAAAGATAAATACAAGTTTCCCATGGATTTAATTGTATCATCTTTGAAATGCTTTTACTGTCCCTGTTACAAACTAAAGGCCTCAACAAACAAAGACCCTAAGAAATAGCTATGTTTGAACTGGAACTGTTGACATCGTAACTCAGATAACCTACTTTCTGCTTTTTGTAATATACTCAAAGAAGACTAGTTGCAGTTGAGATAAGAAGTTTTATTTATTTTTTTATTTATTTGTACCAGGGATCGAATTTGGGACCTTGCACTTTTGAGGCAGGCGGCAGCACCACTGAGCTAAAGTCCCAGCCTAAAAAGTATTATTTAAATAAATTGGATAGTACATAAGTTTTAGAGAATCTTATAATTCCCAATTACAACTGTGTACCTGAACACCTAGCGTGGTGACATGTACCTCTAGTCCCAGCTCCCAGTCCCTCAGGAGCTTGAGTCAGGAAGATCTTGAGCCCGGGAGTTTGGGGCCTTCCTGGAAAAGTAGTGAGACTCTGTATCTTAAGAAAACAAAGTGAAATTGAATACTGCTCCGTAATCAAATTTAAACTTACAAAATAATCTTTAGAACTTGGAAAAATTTTGTTTATGAGGTCAAGAATTTAAAGTACTTGAAGCAGGGCATTGTGGGGCATGCCTATAATTCCAGCACTATGGGAACATGAGGCCGAAGGATAACAAGTTCAAGCCTAGCCCGGGGAATTTAGCAACTTAGCAAGACTCTGTTTCAAAATTTTAAAAAGGTGAATGGCGGGGCTAGGAATGTAGCTATGCAAAGGCCCTAGATTCGATCTCCAGTACTGCAAAATATGATGGAATGAATGAATAAAATAATGTTCTTCAAAGAAAATAGAATGTATCTGTGATGGTTATATCTAGATGTCCCCCAAAAGCCTAATGGGCTCATAGCAAGGCTTTTGGGGGTGGCTGGATCATAGACGTCATAATGGATTATTGGGTGTGTGGTAGGAGGGTCAGTTCACTGTTTGCGTTAGCATAGTGGTGAGTGGTGGAATTACTGAAAAGGGAATCCCCACCTCCGGCGTGGGTGGCACCAACCGAGCGGCTTGTAACTTGGATGGAACATAAGGGAAAAAAGAAAGGCAGGCTCTCTGCCTCCTGTCTCCCGCCTCCCCGGCCATGCACTGTTTCTCCTCTATCGTGCCACACTACAGCGAAGCCAGTCCATTATAGACTGAAACCTCTATAAATTAAGCTAAAACAAACCTTTTCTCCTTTAACTTGTGGCATTGGGTATTTTGTCCCAGAAATGAGAAAGTAAGACAATGTAGAATTTATAAATGAGCTTAAGGTTCAAAGAAATTCAGCTAAAACCAAGTTGGAAATAGGTTTGACTGATGAAGATTTACGTGGAATTGGTTCAATATTAATAAAACAATTTTTAATATTTTCTAGGTATTTACATACCATCATTCATCATTATTTTAACTCATAATGAAAACTAAGTTTCAGCCGGGGATTTAGCTCAGTGGTTCCGCTGCCTGCTTTGCAAGTGCAAAGTCCAGAGTTTGATCCCTGGCACTAAAAAAATAAAAAAAGAAAGAAAAGAAAACTAAGTTTCAACTGTCATTTTAATATATTGAATATTAATTTTTAAAAACAGCTTTCTAAATTTTAAATGCTACACAGCAATTAAAAATACATTATCAGCAAGGTCCTTTGTTATATTAGGTAATAGAAGTAAAAGGTATCTGTGATTCTTTGAAATGAATATGTCAATCTTCTGTTTAAATACAATAACCAGCCTGTTATGATCCTGGGTTGCATTTTTTTTTTTTTTTTTTTTTTTTTTTCTGGGGTTTTAA
>NW_022900928.1:35858541-35869529 GCF_012274545.1 Fukomys damarensis | reverse complement strand
GGATTGAACTCAGGACCTTGCGCCTGCCAGGCAGGTGCGGAAACCACTGAGCTAAATCCCCAGCCCCTGGGTTGCATTCTTGACAGCTTACTGTTCTCTTGAAGTCACTACAGAACTTGAAGTGAAGCAGCAGAGTACAGGTTTTTCCTTTCTCTGCAGCCACAGCTATCCCTCAGAACAACTACACCAACACTTAAACCCTCCGTGGCCTCTCAATTTTCTCACGGTGAAATCTCAAGTCCTACAAGGTACTACTTTGACCTCTGCCTACCCTTTAAGCTTCAGGTAGCCAGTCTTCCTTTGTTCACTATATTCTAGCCACATAAACCTTTTGTGGGGGGTGCTGGAGATGGAACTCGGGAGCTTGCAAGACAGGTGGCAGCACCACTGAGCTAAATCCCCGGTCCAAGCCATATAAACCTTTCAGCCCCACCCAAGCTCCAAGCTGTTTCTTTCCTTGGGGTTTCAGCTAAGCCATTCCCTCTGCTTGGACAGCATTCCCTGCCATTCTCTCTTTCCCAAAGAGAGGTTACTAACCCCTAGTTTTAATTTTAAAAAAAGCTTAACAGAAATCATCATATTTCTCTGTTTTAAAACAGACCAAGCAAAGGCAACCTTAACCTATCCCCTTTGAGATATATTTAAGTTGTTTACAGCCTTTTACTATTATAAACAATGACTCTAATAATACCTCTGTACATTATAATATACAAAAACAGAAGCCTTCAGTGCCACACCAATATTCCCTCGGCATTCGGTGTGTCCTTAAACACAGTAATTAATCTCTTCACTTCAAGCACCTGTGACTCTGCCTTAGGTTCAAAGAGAGCTGAGTCCACACATGAGCAAGGCATTAACAACCCTTTTCTCCAACAGCCCACTGCCCAAAGATGGGCAGGAATCGGAGAGTGACTACCCCATCTTCCTTGGGTAAGACTTCCCTGAGGCAAATGTTATACTGATGCCCTGTGTAGGTCTGAGCCCCAGTTCCCAGTCTTTGTGTGTTAATTAATTTCCCACTCTGCACGGCCTTCCTTCTTTTCCTTGTCTCATTTTACTCCTGTGATTCTTGGGCCTTGGTCCACATAAACCATTTATACTCAACTCTTCCTCTCAAGAAAGAACCCAAACTAAAACTCGGTATTTGCTATATAGAGAGCCATTCAATAAAATTATTAAAGTAGAATTGCCAGTTCAGGGGATAAACATTTTTAAAAAATTTTTTTTGGTACCGGGGATTGAACTTGGGTCCTTGTGCTTGCAAGGCAGGCCACTGAAACGCTGAGCTAAATCCCCGGCCACATTTAAAATTTTGACCAATAATTTCAAATGGCTTTCCAAGAGTTTGTATAAAGAATGCCTATTTAGCAGGGACCATTTAAAATTTTTAATTTGGAGGCTGGGGATTTAGCTCAGTGGTTCTGTTGCCTGCTTCACAAGTACAAGGTACCAAAGAGTTTGATCCCTGGTACCAAAAATTTTTTTTAAAAATATTTTTAACTTACTATATTTCATAGACAATTTGAGATATTTCTAGTGGTGAGCAACTGTTAGCCAAATTATTTACTAGTCATTTGGTAACTTGCTAAGACAGCAAGGACTATGGAATCAGGTAAACTCAGAATCTCACATCTCACTTTTAAATTCATATGTTAATTGTACTTATTAGCTATGTAACCTTGGCAAGTAATAAACATCTCAGTATCTTTTTTTTTTTTAATGCCACCTGCTATGGAGAGGTACCAATAAACTTCTCGGTAGTCCTTTTAGAAAAGGAGGAAGAAGAAAAAGTTTTTGTTTTAAAACCAGCCATACCACTTAAATTATCTAATTAAAGCAGAGCAATATGTGAGGAAGATGATCTTTAATTTAGGAAAAAGAATTGCGATTCAGAGAGGGAAATAGTCTTGCCAAATTCTATCGTTAATAAATGACATCACTAAAATCAAACCCAGTGTTTCCTGCTTGTTATGGGCTGTATTCAGATGTTCCCCCAAAGCTCTTGTATACTCACAGCTGGGGCTTTTGGTAGGTGGTTGAATCATGAGTATGTGATGCTGGATTAAGGTGTGTGCTCCTGAGATTAAAGGTGTGTGATAACTAAATTGGTTTAGCATAGTTCTGGGTGTGCAAAATGGAAGTCCCACCCTAGATGAGGGTGGTACCAATTAATAGGCTTGTAGTCTGGATAGGCTGTAAAGGCACGGAAAGAAGGCAGGCTGACTGCGTGGTTCTCTGTAGCGCCATGATATACTTGATCATTATATTCAGTTAGTTTTCTTGCCTTCCTTCCCTCCAAGAACAAGAGTTCCAGGAAGTTGGGAAACATGTTTGCATATCATTAACTTTCGTGTCTCCATAATCTAACTCAATTCTTACAACAAAGTAGTGGGAGTTTGAGAAATGTTCAACTAGGCTGAGATGGCTCTTGAAAACTGCGTGGAAGCCTGATTTAAGATTAACAAGAGAAGAGCGTTTCAGGTGCGGGCAATGGTGGAGGCAAAGGTGAAGTAAGACTGAGTGTGCGAGCGGGGCGGAGGCAGTCTCAGCGGAGCAGAGGAAGTCTGCAGAACTGAAAGCCAGGGCTGTTGCCGTGTGAGGGGGCACCTGTGAGCTGGGACGGAAGACTACCCAGTCACTAAAGGTAACCTGATGATATAGACCTCTTAGAAGACATGCTGTCAGGTAGTCACAACAATCCTGAGCATCAAAGCCGAAGCCGCAGCAGCACTGGAGAAGCTAGCGTGTTCCTGAGCGAAGGAGTCCTAGTGCAGCCATCCCCTCCTCAGTGCTGCTAGACCGCATTCCAGAGCTGACTGAACGATCCCATCACTCCACTGGATCCTAAATGTATCTCTAGGTGAGGCCAAGAAAACATTTCGAGCGCTCGGAGTAACCAATTAGAAAGCACTTCTTTCCTTTTTTTTTTTCTTCCCATTCACTCCCACCTTCCCCACTAAATCATGACTCCTCATTGGCTGACGTGCTGCATTCTCTCAGCCTGCTGGAGTAACTCCAGGCCACATTCAAGGACTATTGAATAACGAAACGTTACATACATTGCGCTTGCGAGGCAGGCAGAGGAACCACTGAGCTAAATCCCCGGCACACACACACACACACACACACACACCCCAATTTTTTAAATGCTGCGGATGTACCTTTGTGCAAAGGTCCCAGGTTCAGTCCTAGTATTGGGAGGAAAATAATAAAATAATAATAATAATAATAACAATTTTGAGAGGCCTAGAGGGAGGAGTTTTCCACATGCTGGAGCCGTTGAACTCGGGTCCTTGAACTTGCAAGGCAGGCAGCGGCACAGCTGAGCTAAATCCCCGGACCTCGCCCAAGTTTTAAACACAAAAAGACCTCAGTATTTGGCTGCAATTTAGTGTGGAATTTTCAGAAGTTAAGGAAATGCTTTGTGACAAATACCAACTTTAAATAAAGAGTGCTGGCTTTGGCAGGGCACATACTAAAAACTTTAAATAAAGCATATGAATCCCTTTAGTGAGCTAATTCAGGAGATGGAAGACTAATTCCAGATAAGGGATTTTGAACTTTGAAAGCTGCCCCTGGGGGCACAGAGAACCTTTCAAAATTAAGAACAGATTTAAACCACAGCATGATGTTCTCTTCCTCCAGAGAACACAGAATTTTTGGGGGATTATTGTCTTTGAAAAGACAGTTTCTACTTGGCAATTTAAAATTTCTTCTTGCATGATAACCCAAGCAGTTCAGTTTACAAAGAGAATTTGCCCACTTGATCCTTACAACAGTTCCGTGTGGCCATTATACCCCCCATTTATAGATAGGGTTAGATGTGTAGAGAGACTTAGGCCACTGGGTAGGAAGTTCCAGGACTGGAACTAGAATTCAGGTTGTCCGTTCCCTAGTGCAGTATAGCAGTTTTTCCTTCACTAAATGTGTAACCCAAAAATGTCTTTATGGTTCTCACTAGCAGATTCAAATTATAGCCTCAGACCTATCATCTTGCTAATAACAGCAAACATACAGTGAGCCTGACCGTGAGCCAGGTGCTAAACTACATACTGAAAAATACAGAGATAAGTAAGTTATAGACTTTACCCTGCTGGTCCCAGAATTGCGTGTAGTGTGGTAAGAGCTAAACATTCAACTAAGAGCTAGATATAGAGTCGAACAAAGATCATTTTAAATTGGGCATGGTTTCATGTGATTGCAGATAGTCCTAGCTTCTTGGGAGGCTGAGGCAAGAGGATGGCTTGAATCCAGGGGTTAAGGGCAGCTTTTGCAACATAGAGAGACTTTGGGAAGGGAGGGAGGAAGAAAAGAAGGGAAGGAGGGAAGGAAGAAGAAAAAACAGAAAGAACAAAAGGAAAGGAAAAAAAAAGAAAGAAAAATCAATTCTACCTATAGTGACTAGGGTATAGGCTCCAGGAGAAGGTAATGATTAAAAATTTAGATGTATAAGGCTGGGGATGTAGCTCAGTGGCATTGTGCCTGCCTGGCAAGCTCAAAGTCCTGAATTTGATCCCCGGTACAAAAAAAAAAAAAAAAAAAAAAGAGTAGCTTATGCAAACATATGAAGTTTTCCATGAGTGCTGGGGGGGGGGAGCTTCCTGGTGTAGCTCTTTCAATCAGCAGTGCCCACTCCTGCAGTTTAAGGCCAGATACTATTCATTTGCTTTTTCATTTATTTAGCAAATTTGTGGGGGGGGGGTCGGGTATTGAACTCAGGACCTTACACTTTCAAGGCAGGCAGTAGAACCACTGAACTAAATCCCTAGCCCTAGTGAATATTTATTGAACCTCTGCTACATGGGGACGTCTATTCTAGGGACTGGGGTTGCATAATAAAATAAGTGAAGTCCTTGCCCTTAGAAAGCCTTGCGGGAGGAAACAGGCAATACTAAAAAATGCATAAGGGGTGATAAGGGTAAACAGGTATCTACCACTGCATAGAAAAATCAGTTCCAGAAATAGATTTTGTTTTGTTTTTTGAGACAGGGTCTCACTATGTAGTTCAGACTGCCCTGGAACTTGCTATGTAGCCCAGGCTGGTCGGGAACTCACAGAGATCCTCCTGCCTCAACCTCCGGAGTTCTGGGATTATAGGCGTGCGCCCCCACACCTGGCTAGAAATAGACACTATTTAAAATTAGTTTAGGGCTGGGGATTCAGCTCAGTGGTTTTCCCACATGCCTTGCAAGCACAAGGGCCAGAGTTCAATCCCCAGTACGGGGGAAAAAAAAGATTAGTTTGGCTGTACGTAACAGAAAAACCCAATATAGCAAAGACTTACTGTCGTGAGCAGGAGTGTGCACTAACTGGAGGTCGAGACAGTAGTAGTTGCCAACTAGCTTTTTACATATTTTATATATGTCACACATCAAACCAATTAATTCATGCCGGCCAGTTGCCACTCCCTGTACCTACACAAGTCCGAGGAGTGTGACTTTGTTTCTCCTTTCCTGATGATTGCGGTGTTCGATCTGGTTTCCTCCTCCTCCATCCAGGGGTCCCCTCCAGATCCGGTCTGGCAGGTTGCCCTCGAGTTGAATCGGTCACGGAGTGGGACAGTGGGACGAGCTGGTCTTCTGCGCTCTCTCTTTTATACCATTCTAACTGGGGGTCTGTGGCACTGGTTTGGGTCTTATCGTATCACACATATGGGGTACAGGTTACATGTTTACGTTACAGAGGTTCAATAACGTGTTTACTGTTACAAGCTCATCACTGCAAGCATTCACTCACACTCTTTTGGGTAAAAAACATGTTTTTCTACTCCATTATTGGGGTTGCAATATTTTGTTGAGTTACATCATCCTGGTCTGCTGTTTTGTGTGGGAATGGTGTTATGCAGTTTTTAATGTAGTGGATTTTACTCTACATTTATACAATATTTCGTTTATCTTGTAAGAGAAGACAGTTATGGCAAGTTGTTGGAGATAAATCCCTTGAAGTTTTTATTCTGCTATCCTCGGGGTGTGTCTTTGACTCTCACGCTGGAGCTCCAGGAATCATAGCATCATCTACACAGCAAGATAAAGGAAAGGAGAAGAATGGGTTTTTTTTTTTTTTTTTTTTTTAGGGCAGTATAAAAATAATCAGATACAGTTTCTACTTACTTGTGGCCCTGCCTAGTTACAAGGGAAACTTGAAAAGCAGGCTTTAGGGGATTTTTGTTGTTATTATTTGCTGTTAACGGTGTGTAGCACTGAGGCCACTGAAAAGTAAGCATTATGTTTTCAAAGAAGAAAACAATGAAAAAAAGAAAGGGAAGATGAGCTGGATGTGGTGATGCACGCTTGTAATTCCAGCACTCTGGAGGCTGGAGGCACGAAAATCTCCGTGATTTCTAGGCCAGCCTGGGCTAGAGAGTTTGAGACCAGTCTGAATTACATAGCAAGACCCTATCTAAACAAACAAACAAACAAACAAACAAATAAAAAAACAAAACAAAAAACAGCAGGGGAAGATGAATATTCAGAAGTGTAGTAGTCAAGATCCCAAGGGGGAAACAGCTGGGACTCTCAAAATTAGGGAAGGTTTATTTTCGGAGACCGTTGTAAAGGTGTGAGTCACAGTCCCACAATGTACAGGGCCGTAACTGGGGGACAGTGGTGGCTGTGCTGTTAAGAGCTGCTGCCTGCCTCACAAGCACAAGGTCCTGAGCTTGAACCCTGGTACAAAAAAAAAACCCCAAAAACAAAAACTAAGGTCCAGAGGGACAAGGAAAGTGAGGGTTTCGGAATTCAGAACAGAAAAATATGTACATCTGGTTGTCTCAAGAGGGACACAAAATTTGGCTGAGCGACTCAGAACCAAACAGAAGTAGTTGTTTAGTGAACAAGCCAAAGGACTAAATACCCTGACTGTCCTCTGCTCTGGACAATGCTTTCCTTTATTCTAACCTAACTGGAAGACAGAAGGCAGGAAGGCCCCACTGCGAAATGAGAGCTACAAGTGAAGAGTAGATCTGGGGGCACAAACTGCAAACACCTAGTACAAGAGGAGGTTAACAGTCAGTGCAGGGACAGGTCTGGAAAAGCCACCCTCCCTCTCTCCCTCAAGCTTTACATCTAGTCCTTTGCTTTTGCAAATTTTCTTTGTGCTTGTTTCTTCTTTCATGCTCCTCAACCTTCTCCCTGCCCTTTTTGAAACCGTGCTCTTGCAACTCTTCACATTTGGAGTCTATATTCTCAAATGGCAACATTTCTTAAGAACACACCCAGCTTCTTGATCTAGCACTAAACATTGCCTTATTTCAAAACTCTCTTCATGAGCTGGGCCTGGTGGCACATGCCTGTAATCCCATCACTCGGGAGGCTGAGGCAGGAGGATCACTGTGAGTTCAAGACCAACCTGGGCTACATAGTGAGTTCCAGATCAGTCTCAACTACATAGTCAGACCCTGTCTCAAACACACACACACACACACCCCAAAAACTCTCTTCATGGAGTGTGCTCCTACTTCTATCTATTTCTGTCTTGGGAATAGGATAATCCAAACTTCATAGAAATTCACAAAATCTTAAGTATAGAGATTTCATGAATAAGGATGAAAATTTGTTTTAAGGACCATCACTGTACAAATATGCATCATTTCAGAATTTGTATCATCCTTTTTTTTTTTTTTTTTGGTACCGGTGGTTGAACTCAGGTCCCTGCACTTGAGAGGCAGCGGGCAGAACCACTGAGCTAAATCCCCAGCCCCTATCCATTTTTCATTTGCCATTTTTTTTCTTACTTTGCTATTGATTGGAGTGTCCTGCTGGTCTCCTTCTGTGGAATAATTTAATTCCAGGTGTCAGCTAATAATTAAAAAAAAACTTCCTCAAGCTTAACAATCACTAACTCGATGTTCCTGGGTGAAGATACAGATGGTTAATTTAATAAATAAACCTTGGGAACAAGGTAGTCAACCCTTTCATAATATCTGATTATCAGATAACATCAGTGACTATGGAGTAAGCATAAACCCTAAGAAAACAACCTTAGATTCTAAGTAAGGATCAAGCATTTATGAGTTTCTTATTTTGTGGCTTGTTTTTTATGGGCAGCCTGTGTAGTTGGTAGCTCCTATTATCAAATCTGCTGATTTTTTTCTAAAACCAAAATGATTTTTAAAATTTTAATAGATCCTGAGATCATCATTATTCTATTTCTATGGAGAAACTACCATTAAAAGTTCAGTATTTTTTTTTAAAGTTCAATATTTTTGCACTTAGAACAGAATTAGTAGAATTAATTTCAATACAATGCTAACCACTTTGTATGTGACTGACTCAGAAGCCTCATTTTTCCACTGTAAATTAAGGATTAAAGTACTTACTTTGCTGGCGATTGTAAGGATTAATAGAGGCAAAGCATATAAAACTGGATGATAATGCCTAGAATTTAGTAAACACTCAAGAAATGTCTGGGGTTCTTCTTTTCATTTGTTCTTCATGAAAATATTTGATCTAAAAATCTGTAAGTACAACATATTTAATTCTACCAGATCTGAACACATAGACTTCAAGGTCCTGGAAGAAATTATTGGCAAACACTAATTTTAAGTTAAAAGTTCATGTACATTTTCCTTCTCCTTATTACCACAGTACAAGGAAAATTATAGGTACTTAAGAAGTTTCTGTTGGAAGAAAAAAATGAATGAATTCATAATTAATAGAATTTTTTCTTCTTTGAAGTCCCATAGTATTTGTTTCTCTTTCTTTTTAATAGTTTATTTTTAGGATATTTTTAGGTTAGCAGAAAATTAAACTGCTCCCTGCTACACACATACATAGCTTCCCTCGTTAACAACGTCTCCCAGCAGAGGCGCATTTGGCATAGTTGATGAGCCTACACTGACACATTCTGATCACCCAAAGTCCACAGTTTATATAGCGTTCACTCTTGGTGGTCTATATAAAGTGAGATTTATTGCTGGGCGTGGTGGCACATGACTGTAATCCTAGCACTCAGGAGGCTGAGGCAGGAGGATCACTGTGAGTCTGAGACCAGCCTGGGCTACACAGTGAGTTCCATGGCAGTCTCAACTACATATTGAGACCCTGTCTCAAAAAACAAAAAACAAAAAACAACAACAACAAAAAAAGTGAGATTTATTCACCTTTAATGTACCAAAGTAGTTTCACTTTTCTAAAAATTCTTTTTTTTTTTTTTGGTACTGAGGATTGAACTTGGGACCTTGTGGTTGCGAGGCAGGTGGTGGAACCACCAGACCAAATCCCCTGCCCTTCTAAAAATTCTCTATCTATTCATTCTCTCCTCTCCACAAGCTCTGGCAACCACTGGTCTTTACACTGTCTCTATAGCTTTTCCTTTTCCAGAATGTTATAAAGTTGGAATCGTACAACAGGCAGCCTTTGAAGACAATTTCTTTCACTTAGTAATATGCACTTAAGGTTCTTTGTGTCTTATGGCTTAATAGCACATTTCTCTTTTGGGGTATTCCATTGTGTGAATGGGCCACCATTTATTTATCCCTTGTCTACTGATGGACATCTCTGTTGCTTCTAAGTTTTGGCACTTTTGAATAAACCTGCTATAAACACTCAGAAACAGTTTTTGGTGGACATAAATTTTTAACTTCTTTGGATAAATACCAGCCAGTGACTGCTGGGTTGTATGGTAAGAGTACCTTTAGTTTTCTGAAAAATCAACAGGCTATCTTCCAAAATGGCTGTATCATTTCCCATTCCTATCAGCAAAGAATGAAAGTACTGTAATTTTTCATCCTTGTCAGCATTTAATGTTGTCAATGTTCTGGATTTTGGCCATTCTGATAGGTGCCTGGTTGCATCTCGCTGGTGTTATAATTTGCATTTCCGTCATGACATTTAAGTGGAACATCTTTTTTATATACTTTGTGTTTCTTTTTGGATATACTGTACCTTTTTCAGGGGGAGTTTGAACAGGGTCTCACTATATAGTTGAGACTGAGCTGGAACTCAGTATATAGCCCAGGCTGGTCTCAAACTCACAGCAATCCTCCTGCCTCAGCCTCCCGTGTGCTGGGATTACAGGCGTGCACCTCTATGCCCGGCTGAGTTTGGTCTTTTAGACTCTAGGCACAAGTAAGATTATACAGTATTTGTCTTTTTGTGCCTGGCTTACTTCACTTAGCACGATGTCTTCCATGTTTATCCATGTTCTTACAAACAACAGGTTTCCTTCATTTTAAAAGCTGACTAATGTTTCTTTTTTGAGGGGCAGGGGTTGAGTGAAGGTCTCACCACGTAGTTCAGGCTGGTCTTGAACTCACTATGTAGCCCAGGCTGTCCTCAAACACAGCAATTGTCTTGCCTCAGCCTCCCAATTACTGGATTACAGGTGTGCGCTTCTACATCCAGCTGCATTGTATGTTCATACCATATATTTTTTTACCCATTCATCTGTTGATGGACATTTATATCGGTTCCATACATTAGCTATTGAGAATAATGCTACAAGGAATAGGGGTGTGTAGATACCTCTTTGACATACTGATTTCATTTCGTTTGGGGATACACCCAGAAGTAAAGTTGCTAGAGCCTATGATAGCTTTATTATTAATTTTCTGAGGAATCTCCACACTGTTTCCTATAATGTCTATAACAATTTATATTTCTACCAATGATGTAAAGTATTTTCTTTCTTCTACATCCTTCCCAACACTTGTATCTTTTGTTCTTTTGTTAATCCCCATTCTAGCTGGGGATTTAGCTCAGTGTTTCCGCTGCCTGCCTTGCAAGCACAAAGTCCCGAATTCGATCCCCGGTACAAAACAACAACAACAAACAACAAAAAACACAAGAAAGAATAACAGCCATTCTAATAGGTATGAGGAGATAGCACATTGTGACTTTGTGTTTCCCTGATGATTAGTGATGTTGAACATTTCTTCCTGTATACATTAGCCATCTGTGGATCTTTTGAGAATTTCTGTTCAGATTATTTGCCCATTTTTCTTTCTTTCTTTTCTTTCTTTTTTTTTTTTTTTTTTTTTTTTTTTTTTT
>NW_022900928.1:35820762-35858514 GCF_012274545.1 Fukomys damarensis | reverse complement strand
AACTCACTATGTAGCCCAGGCTGGTCTTGAACTGACAGTGATCCTCCTGCCTCAGCCTCCCAAGCACTGGGATTACAGGCGTGTGCCATCATGCCCGGCGCCCATTTTTTTTTAAATTAATTTATTTATTTCTTTACACATAACTGAAAGTGATGTTACAGTACATAAGTTATTTACAACTGTGCAGTAATGTGTTGCAAAATAAATTATCTAGAAGGCAGCAAAGTACATTGTGAAGGTATATAAAACTGTACAGCGTCCGCGGATACACTCTGTATAGGATTATTGGCTCTGTAGTGTTTCAAGTTACGTTCTCAGAAAGAGAAACAAAATGCCCAAGATTAAAGAAAAAAATATACAAACCACATGGATTTGACTCCATTAAAAACACTGTTGGAGAGTCCTGGCTGCATCCCTCTGCGGCCAGACAGGTGGCGGCCAGGCCCTCACCACACCAGGGTCCTCAGGGTCCCCGTCTGCCCCGAGGATGGGACGAGCCCATTTTTTAATTAGGTTGTTTTCTTTCTATTTAGTTGTCTGAGCTTCTTATATATTATAGATATTAATCTTTGATTAGCTTTGTGGGTTACAAATATTTCCAGCAATTTTGTAGGTCTCTCTTCACTCTGTTATTATTATTATTTTTATTTTATTTTTTATGGTATGGGGGATTGAACTCAGGACCTTGTGCTTGCAAGTCAGGCGGCGGCACCCTGAGTTAAATCCCTGGCCCACTCTGTTGATTATTCTCTTTGCTATGTGGAAGTTTTATAGTTTGATATAATCATATTTGTATATTTTTGCTTTGGTTTTGCTTTTGTGGACATAAAAAAAAAAATCATTGACCAAACCAATATCCAGAACCTTTACCTCTGTTTTCCTCTAGTAGTTTTATAATTTCAAGTGTGACATTAAGGTCTTTATTATGAGTTGATTTTGGTATAGAGTGGGAGATAAGGCTCCAATTTCGTTTTTCTGTATATGGGTATCCAATCTCCCAAACGCTGTTGAAGAGTCTGTCCTTTCTTTTATTTTTTTAAGTTTTTTGGTACCAGGGATCGAACTTGGATCGAACTGTGGGACCTTGTGCTTGTCCTTTCTTAATTGTGTATTCTTGACACCTTTGTCAAAGATAAATTCCCACAAATGCATGAATTTATTTCTGGTCTTTCTCTTCTGTTCCTTTTTTCTTTTCCTTTCTTTCTTTCTTTCTTTTTTTTTTTTGAGACAGTCTGGCTCTATAATGCAGGCTGGACTTGAACTGACTATGTAGCCCATGCTAACCTCAAACTTATGGCAGTCCTTCTGCCTCAGCCTCTTGAGTGCTGGTATTACAAGCATGTACCACTGTGCCCAGCTGTTTGTTCTTTCTGTATGTCTGCACTCATCCCTGTACCATCATTTTTGTTTACGGTGTCTCTGTGACATAGTTTGAAATCAGATAGAATGTCTTTGCTTTGTTTTTTTTTTGTTTTTTTTGTTTTTTTTGTAAGGCTGCTTTATCTATTCAGAGTCATTTGTAGTTCTTTTGTTTTGTTTGGTACCAAGGAGTGAACGCCAGTCCTTGTGTTTGAGAGGCAGGCGGTAGAACCACTGAGCTAAATCCTTGGCCCATCATTTGTAGTTCTATATGAGCTTTAGGATTGTTTTTCTCTATTGCAGTGAGAAATGCCATAGGAACTTTGATAGGAATTTCATTGAATCTGTACATTTATTTGGGTAATATGACATTTTATCAATATTACTTTTTCTAATGCATGAACATATAATTTTTTTCCATTTATTTGTATTTTCAATTTATTTCATCTTTTTTTTTCTCCAAAAGCAGCAACAAGCTGGGCGTGGTAGTGCATGCCTGTAATCCCAGCACTCTGGAGGCTGAGGCAGGAGGATCACTGTGAGTGTGAGACCAGCCTGGGCTACATACTGAGTTCCAGGTCAGTCTCAACTACACAGAGACCCTGTCTCAAAAAAAAAAAAAAAAAAAAAAAAAAAAAAAAAAAAAAGCAGCAACAAAGCCCTTTATTGTATGACAGTTATAGTGCTCTTTATCACGTTCTGAAAAATAACAGCTGGGGGACCTTGCATGGCCATACTGCACATGTGTGGTTGATTTATGGTTACCTAAAGAGGCCCATTGTGCACCTGTGCTAACAATTAGTCATATCCTTCAAGAGTCCTCTTTGATCAATTTCTGATGATTTTCAGTATTCAGATATTTTATCTCCTTGATTATATTCACATGTAAGTATTCATTAATGCTACTGTAACTGGAATTGTTTTCTCTTTCCCTCTCTCCCTCTATCTCTCTCTCTTTTTTTTTTTTTTTGTACTGGGGATCAAACTCAGGACCTTGAATTTATGAGCTAAGTAGCATCACCACTGAGCTAAATCCCTGGCCCAAGATTGTTTTCTTTTTTTCATAAAGTGCATAAAAACATTTGTTCAGTAGAAAGAGCAGACAGGCAAACTTCTATTAGACTGTTTTCTTAATTTCTTTTTTGGGGAGTTAGTTTGCTGTAAGAGGACAGAAATACACTTGAGTTTTGTATGGTGACTTTCTTTTCCTTTTTTTTTTTTGAGACAGAATCTTGCTATGTAGTTCAGGCTGGCCTTGACCTCATGGTGATTCTCCTGTCTCAATTTCCCGAGTGCTGGGATTACAAGCTTGTACCACCACACCCAGCTACTGTATGGTAATTTTGTATATTATAACTTCACTGAATTTATTAACTCTAGGTTTTTTAAAACAAATTCTTTATGGATTTCTATATATAAGATCATACTGTGAACAAAAGTAATTTCACTTCTCTTCCTACTAGTATGCCTCTTTATTTCTTTTTCTTATCTAATTGCTTTTATGGTTGTGTGTGTGTTTATGTGTGTGGGAGTCTACAATAGGATATTTATTCCACATTTGCATTTTGGGTTATAAAGAATAAGAATTCTCTCTTTACTTTTTTTTTTTTTTGCAGTACCAGGGATGAAACTCAGGACCTTGCAAGGCAGGTGGCTATGCCACTGAGCTATATTCCTGGCCCTCTCTCTTTACTCTGACTCTCACATAAATGAGTATATTCTGGTGTCGTAGTCTGGCTATCAGTGAGAGTATGGAAATGGGTGCAGGGTGTGGCCTGGGGCCATTTCAGAGCTGGCCCCTGAGTGTGTACTGGCCTCTTCAAGGCGGTGAGTTCAGACCGTGCATGTACGTGTAGTGCTTCAAGGCCTTGCTGAAGTCCTCTCACAGTGAGTCCCTGAGCAGTCCAGGAATTGCTTGAACTCATAGGATCAGGGCTCCATTTGTGGGGGCCTGGTGGCAGCATGGGCATGGGACTGGTGACAGCAAGCTGGGCAGGTTCTTGGCTACCCATAATGTGTCCCACAACCAAGCAATCCCACAGCTACCCAGTGGCTGTGGATGCCCTTGGGACCATGGGGCCTTTCTGGCCCAGGGGAGAGGGAGTGACGCGAGGGCTGAGGGCAGTAATGCATGAGTGGGTGGGCAGAGGGTGTGGTGGGCTGGCTGGCTAGCTGGACAGCCAACCACACTGCAGCAGCTCCCCTGAGGCAGTCGTGGGAACCGGACAAACTGAGGCAGAGATAGCAGTGATGGTAACGGTCTTTTTCATGGTTTCTACTCTTCACTGAGCTTCTGATTTTGTACCTAAATTGTTTTCCTGATGTCATTTACTTGTGTGTGTTCTCTTGTAATTCCATGATCTTCTTGAATTCTGTCAGCAGTTTGTAGATCTCTGTTTCTTTAGGGTTAATTAATGCTTAATTTTGTGCCTTTGGTGGATTTTTTATTTTACTTTATTTATTTAATTTTTGGGTACCAGAGATTGAACTTGGGACCTTGCACTTTTGAGGCAGGTGGCAGCATCACTGGACTGAATCCCTGGCCCTGGATTTCAGGATAAGCATGATTCTGGAAGCTTTGTGGTGGGATTGCCAGGCTTGCTTCTAGAATCCTTTAGTGGGCTGGTCTAGTGTCTGAGTCTACAAAAGTATACCTGGAACTTACATTTTTGGGTGTGCGTCCAAGAGAACCAGAGGAATACTAGGCTTCACCCAGGTATTCCTGGCAACTGGGTCCACAGGGGAGGGCTTAAAGATCAGTTTTTCAGGAATGGACTTTTATCTCATGTCCATGGTGGCCAGCTGAAAGACCAAGTCCAGTGGGGCTGTCCTGGTACTGATATATTCTTTTTTTTTTTTTTGATTTTTTGAGACAGGGTCTCACTATGTAGTTGAGATTGACCTGGAACTCACTATGTAGTCCAGGCTGGTCTCAAACTCCTATGAGTTAGTCTTAAGAAGAAAGGATTTGCTAAGCCCAGGTAAACTCACCCTGAATCCAGTCCCTCTTATCTTTAAAAGCTAAATAGGTAATACCTAGATTAATGAGAGTTCAGAATCTATTTGTTATTATGCTGAGCTTGATCTTCACCTCAGAACTTGATAATTTACTCATAAAACTATATCTTGAGATGGAATAATTTTGGGGTTTCTTTATGTATACAGTGTTCATTCTGCTTAAAAATGTAAGTTCATGGGTGAGGGATTTAGCTCAGTGGTTCTGCAACCTGTTTTACAAGCACAAGGTGTGGAGTTTGATACCCAGTTTTTTTTTTTAAATATATATGCATATATATAAAATGGTTTCATTGTTCACTTCAAGAAAAGTCAGTGTCTAATAATTTCAATAGGAAACATCCACATCAGAGGTATCAATCATATTCCTAGCCAAACCTTTGAATATCCTAATGGGGGGTTCATAGTGTTTTTACTATTCATATTTTTACAATTCTGAAGTATAGTGTTTTTACAATTCATATTTTTTTAGGGGGTACCAATTGAACTTGGGACCTTGCGCTTGCAAGGCAGGCAGCAGAACCATTGAGCTAAATCCCCAGCCCCTACAATTCATATTTTTATAGAAGTCTGAGTCTTGAAATTATTTTGGTATTATTAGTTTTGATGGATAAAATCATAGCCTGGCTAGCACTAAATGTTCTCCACCTCTTATCATGACCTCAAATCAGGGTTACTAATTTGATATCCTGAAGACTTACTCTAAATGTTCTAAATTTGGTATTGCCAGAGTTACTCCTTATTATTGATTAAGAACACAGAGTGCTTTCAAATATTTCTTTTTGTGGGGGGTTTGAGACAGGGTCTCACTTCGTAGTTGAGACTGACCTGGAACTCGCTATGTAGCTCAGGCTGGTTTGGAACTCGCAGTGATTCCCCTGCCTCAGCCTCCTGAGTGCTGGGATTACAGGAGTGTGCCACCATGCCTGGCTGAAAATTTATGACACCCAGTTTTGCCATCAGAATAAATTAGGCCTATAAATGATACTTCCTTATAAGGTACTAGTGAGAACAGAATGAGAAGAGAAATAGTCAAGCTGCTTGACAATTGAATTACCTCTGAAAAAGTCTGTGGAGTCCATAGGAATCTTTAAAAAGATGTCACTTCTCCACATCCTGGAAGTGTTTGTTAATAAGTTACTGGCCTTACAGAAAACCAGCTCTTCCACATAAGAAACAGTTCAGTTCTCCCCTATACTCTTTCACACCAGATAGATCAGACTCTCAGACTCTGTTAAAAAATCAAAGAATAAAGACTTGAGTTTTGAGGGACTATGCAATGGTTATTCTTTGGTCAAAATACTCAGAGAAGATTCCTGAACAGAGTGTGGTGGTACATGCCCATAATTTCAGTGCTCTGAGGCTGAGGCAGGATAACAAAAAATTCAAAAGTAGCCTGGGGAATTTAGCAATTTAACAACATCCTGCCTCAAAATTAGAAATAAGTGCTAGCATTATAACTCAGTGTGGATGTACTGGGTTCATCTCCAGTTTCCCCACACACAAGACCTGAGAATACTTATTGAGTTCATACTATGTGCAAGGCATGAATGCGCACAGCGATATGACACTGGTAATTGATTGCATGGGCTCTTCCTCTTATAACTGTTGGACCCTTAAGCAAGTCAGTTTCCTTATTTTAGAATTGAAATTATAGCAGTCTGTTATAAGGATTAAATGTAGTCTTTATAAAGTTCTGTTGGACTACCTATAAGAGCTATGTGTTTGGTAAGTTTGGTTAGTGTTTATTTCTGTAAATTTTGATTTTCCCCCCTCTAGATTACAGGTAGTTAAGGGATTAATGGACCTTGGAAAAGTAAGGGAGAAATAACATTTCCCTTTATGTTAGGTAATGCCCCTACACCTATTTTTGTGTCCCATCTTTTTACATAGATATGATTGTCATTGTTTTGCAAGCAATGATGCTAAAACCCAGAGCAGATAGGTGCATTGCTTAAGGTTACATAGACTTGAAGACAGAATTCAAATCCAGTTTAATGCCAAATCCTATAATTATATACCTTAATAATTTTGAGGATATGGAGGAGAGGATCCAGTACTTGTTTCATGATTACATTCTGCTGTTTTCTCTTATCAGATGTCTTACAGAGTGTAGCTTATGTTTCTCAAAGAACAAAGGACATATATTCAATATTGTGTGGATCAGAGGTACGAAGTATTCTTGATAGTCTCTCAAAGTAAATAAAAATTATGTCAGAGCAAATAGAATAGGATAATTAATAATTATATTCCTAAGGCCAAGTGTGGTGATGCATGCCTATAATCCCAGCACTATGGGAGGCTGAGACAGAAGGACTGCTATGAGTTTGAGGCCAGCCTGAGCTACATAGTGAGTCTGAGTCCAGTCTGCACTATAGAATGAGACCCTGTCTCAAAGAAAAGTATATTTATGGGCCGGGGTTTAGCTCAGTGGTGCCCCTGCCTACCTCATAAGTGCCAGGTCCCAAGATCAATCCCAGGTAACAACAACAAAAAAGCGTTCTTCTGATAAAAGGAAAGTTCATTGTCATTTTAATTTGTTTCTCTAGTACTACTGAGCTTTTATGGTTTTCCACATTTTTGGCCTGTTCTAGGTTTTATAGGGTTTTTCATGTTCTTGGCAACTTCTATTCTGTGTGTGTGTGTGTGTGTGTGTGTGTGTGTGTGTAACATGCTAATACCTGCTTTTTTTTTTTTTTTTTTTTATTTGTTCCCCCCTTTTGAATAATCTACCAACTGCTGTAGGCTGCAAGTGGTGCTATGGTACTGGCAATGGAACTTCAGACTTTGTGCTTGCCACTGAGCAACATAGGGCCACTGAGCTAAATCCTCTGCATGTTTCTTATTGATTTGTAAATTACATTAAGAAAATTAACTTGGTCTGTTATACATAGCAAACTGCTTTCCTACTTTCTCTTGTACATTTTCACATAAAGAAGCTTTTCATTCTTACATAAGCAAATCTACTGAACTTTTCCTTTATTTTCTGCCCTTTGGCCAGAGCTGTTGAAACTCAAGATTGGCTATTTTCTCTTCTAATTGGCTGGGTTTTGAAGGAGGGTAGGGATTTGGGGATCAAGGCAGATGCAATGATGAGAGTAATGCATCCAGAAGCAGCAAAAAGCCCCAGTGACTAGGAAACAGAAAGTTGGATGGCATCAGTCTAGGAAAGTCAGACAGGGAAAAGAAAACAGGCTTTTGGGCCTTGAAGTTTGGGTCATGAAGCCTGGTATTGCTTTTTGTTTTGTCTCCATTTGGTATTTTTTTTAAACAGGAAATAGAGATTCATGCCAGCTTCTCATGAAATAGAATTCCAGGTGAGAAAAACACCACTATAAAAAGATAAGTTTTCTAGGAGTTGCACAAATCCAGGGAGCCAGAAGAGCTAGGATGCTTCTGCTGCTGCTGCAATCCAGGTCCCAGGTGATGACATACTGAATGGGCAGAAAAGGCTGGAGAAGTAGAATGCAAGAGGCAGTTCCAAGAAAGAGCTCTGTAGGGAGAACAACAAAGATAAGTAACTACAACAAAGACTAACCCAAGACCTTGTAATTTAGTAAGCTAAGAGGCATGGAAAGAAAGAGGTTAAGACGGCTCTGTTATTTAGAGAAGGAGGTAAGGTTTATGTGTTTCAATGTCAGCAGCAGGGAAATTTGGAAGGATGAACTAATTTCAAGAGTATTGCTGCTGGGCGTGGTGGTACACGTCTGTAATCCTAGCACTGGGGAGGCTGAGGCAGGAGGATCGCTGTGAGTTCAAGACCAGACTGGGCTACACAGTGAGTTCCAGAGCAGTCTGAACTACATAGTGAGACTCTGTCTCAAAAAAAAAGGAAAAAAAAAAAAAAAGAGTAGTGCAAAAGGGTAGACCTTAGTTTAGTATTTGGATGCTTTGATTTCTGGGTATCACCAGAATATCCACAAACATCTAGCCCTTGGCAAAGTGGAGAGAAGCTCATCAAGGAGGAAGCTGAGGCCCTTGGTTCTCACCTCATCCACACATGACTGTAAGTCCTGTGCTTAAAGGAAGATGAAGCAGCTATTTCCTCCTGGGTGTTTGGGAACTGACCAATTAATGAGCACAGAGCCTCAGGAGATATAATTTATAATTTTGGTAAATGAAAACTTGCATGTTGGGGTCAGTACTTGGGGTGAGATCCTGTAAATAAGGTTGCCAGATCAAATATAGATACTGAAATTACATTTGGATTTCAGATAAACAATGAAGACATGTTTGGTATAAATATACTCCCAAATGCGTGAGACCTATTTACACCAGAAAATTATCCGTTGTTCATCTGAAATTCACATTTACCTTGTTTTGCTCCCTCACCCCATGAAATCTGGCAACCTTACCTATAGAGATTTCAGAACTCTCCAAGCTTGTACTAGCATTTGGTGATATTGGGAAATGAAAAATGGCGGGAAAGTTCAACTTCTCTCCCTTCCAAAACAGATCCAATTAAGCAAGAGGAAAAGATGATAAATGAAGTACAGACGAATTAATTAATTTGTGTTTTGTTAGCACCTATTTCGCACTGTGGTGGGTCCTTTGAGGGCTTTACTTCAGGAGCTTACAGTGAGTTTGAAATTCCTGTAAGTCAATAATTCTACAAATTATTGTTCTGAATGTGCTATGTGCTGGGTTCAGGCAGTGACACTAATCCTTAGATGAAGAAGAGTCTTGTATCTCAGAAAAACAGAAGACATTAGATTAACCCAGGAAGAACATTTGGAGAACAACATGGAATCTAATTGGGAGCTACAGATGTAGCGCCTAAGCTTATTGGCTGAGCCAGAAAGAAATGCCTCCTCTAGGTCCATAACTTTACTTTAGCTTGAGGAGCAGCCGTAGTTCAAAGAAAGTAGTAATCAGCTGAAGGTTGCACATTAATTAAAGAATGGGGAGTTTGAGCCACGCCTTGAGTCACTTTAAAGCTATTTCTGTGAGACAGCATTGCTGCTGTAGGGAGTTCTTATCAAACGTTAACACACAGATGAAAAGTCTGCTCTCACGAGAGTTATCTTCATAAAAGGTACTGAGCATGAGTGTTCTTTCCCATTCCATTTCTTTTCCAAGCTTCTGAATCCCCACAAAGGGACTTCTTCTATGATAAAGGGGAGGACAGATGAATTTTCATGATCAGGGTGACAGTGAACAGTTCCTTGCTTGACAGACCTGGGAAGGAAAAACTAACCCAGAACTTCCTGTCAGGCTTTTTTTTTAAAAAAAATTTGGTACCAGGGATTGAACTGGGGACCTTGCACTTGCCAGGCAGGTGGTGGAAACACTAAGCTAAATCCCTGGCCCTAGACTTCTTATTTATATCCCCCTGTATCCTACACGCAGCAGGCCAGCATCTGATAAATTTGCCTGTGAGATTCTGAGACCTCTGCAGCCCATCTGATGGGAAATCTGGTTTCTCATCTTATAGCTTTGCATCTCCTTAGGGCATGACTGTTACAGCAGACATAAAATGATTCACTAGTGTTTTTAAGAATATATCATGACTTATAAAGGGCTGTAATCCACATTCTGTTTCTTGCTACCCAGAAAATCTGAGGAATTATTTTCAGACGGGGAATCCAAATGTCGGAGATGACAGGTGATCGGTCCAACTTCACACTGCCAAAATGTATTAGGGTTAGGACTTGAAGCTTAGGTTCTTCTAGTGCTAAATCATAGACTCTCCCCAAGTCACTGCTACTTGTTCTTCAGAACATTCTGTGTAAACATACCAATAAAATTTCAGGGGTCATCCAAGAACACTTGGACATAGGATATTATTGTGAGGGGATGTAGCCTCTAACATTTGCCATTTTTTTTAAATAATAAAAACTATTATCTAGCATGTTGTGGTGTACCATACATGACTGTGCTAAGTAGTTTACAGCAACTACCCATTTAAATTTCATGTGTATGTGTTTGTATATATAAATATATATGTACATAGTTGTGTGTGTCACTTGTTCAACTGCATATATCAGTACTTGACTGGGTTAAAAGTCTAGTATTTCAGCCTAAGATTGCTTATCTTTGTAGCTACTATTTTAGACCTTCAATTTCTCCCTTTTTAGATAATTATTCTTATCTTTGAGATGTACAAATTGACATTCAAACATGCTTTCTTTTATAAATCTTAAAATTTCCTTCGAGCATGTTTATTTTGTCACACACATAAGAAGTGGGGCAGAAAAACCCAAAACTATGATTTGCAAAACAATTCTAACATTTGGATTTAATTTTACTCATTTACCAAGATAAAAAATTTTTTTTGTGGTACTGAGGATCGAACTCAGGATCTTGCGCTTGCCAGGCAGGCGCAGAGTCACTGAGCTAAATCCCCAGCCCCAAGAAAAATTACTTGTAATTTTTTTTTCTATACTGGGGATTAAGCACAAGACCTCACACGTTAGTGAAGCACTGTACCACTAAGTTATAGCCCAGCCCTCTTTTTTCAATTTTCTTTTGATGTAGGGTCTCACTAAGTTGCCCAGACTGACCTGCACTTTGAAATCCTACTTTAGTCTCTTGAGTAGCTGGAAATACAGGAGCACACCACTATGCCCAGCTGCAAATTTACTTTTAGGTTTGTATTTGTTTCTACTGTAGATAAAAAATGTTTAAACTCAGGTCTCCAAAGCTTATCTATTGATTTGTTTCGGTATATTCTCTGCTAAAACAATGCAAGGCCTGATTATCTCCAACAGTGTTACATTTTTTCCAGTGCCTACCTATGATAAAGAATCTACCACGTTCTAAATTAGATGTGAAAGATCGACTTTTCTGAACTTTGGGTAAAATTTACAAGGTTAACATTTCAAGTGAAATTCTAGGTTTGTTTTGTTGTTGTTGTTTTTTCATTATCTCATTGTTCAGAGAAGGGGGCCATGTGTTATTTTCCTGAAACTTTAAGAGGAAGGAAGGAGTAGCAATGAATATAGGAAGGATAGAGCAGGAATGGACACTGCTGATGCTTTTACTGGGAAGATCCAGAACAGAGCCCGTGTGCTCATTCCCTTCACTTATTTGATTAACAAATATTTACTGAGCAACTACACTAGCTACTCCTTTGCTATATGGGGACTCTGACCATAATTTCCTTTTTTTTTTTTTTTTTTTTTGGTACCAGGGATCAAACTCGGGTCCTTGTGCTTGCAAGGCAGGTGGTAGAACTGCTGAGCTGAATCCCCAGCCCTGATCATAATTTCCCAAAACACAGAAGATAGACAAGTTAATAGGTCATTTTAGTTTCTTCTTCCTATACAAAATTACTTTCAGGGTATAGGGGTTAGAACTTCTGATTCACAGGTTGGTTTATTTTATTTTGTTTTTGAGAAAGGGTCTTCCTATATAGTTCCAGCTGTTCTTAAACTGATGGTGATCCTCCTGCCTCAGTCTCCCAAGTGCTGGGATTATAGGCCTGCCCACCACACCACACCCGGCATTGATCTATAGATTGGGACCACTGTTTTGTTTTACTTTTTTGGGTCTTGCTTTGTACTTCAGTCTTCTCTGAATTTATTATGTTGTCCAGGTTGGCCTTGAATTCAAAGTGATCCTCCTGTCTCAGCCTCCTGAGTGGCAGGATTCGTCATGCACACACCATGCCTATTTTGTTTTGTTTTTTACTTCTGTATTTTGAGTTTTTACTATTTGCCTGCCTGATAAAGTGCAAAATATTTGAAAATTGGTCATGTAAGACTGTCTTCTTGTCTATGAAAAAGAGGCAGTACTGTTGGCTATCTCACGGGTTTATATTAAATGAGATAATGACAACAGCTCTACTTTGGTAAGAGCAGACTTTATGCAGGCACTGGTAAGTATGGAACTATTTCACTTAATCCTTGTAAAAACTTTGAGGGAGGTACTTTTATTAGTCTTTACAGATGAGCACACTGAGATACAGACTGTTTAAATAAATTGCCAAGGCCCACAAGCAAAATAAGTGACACAGTTAGGACTCTAATCTGAATTGGTCACAGGTTCATTATAAAGACATCTGATCCATGATGTCTTCATCATGAAACTAGAAAAATATTCTAATGCATGTTAATAGCTGCTTTCTTTGAAATCCATTTTTTGATATAATAAATTGTTTAAAAGTAAAACTTGAGTCGGGCTGGTGGCACAAACCTGCAATCCCAGCACTCAGGAGGCTGAGGCAGGAAGATCACTGTGAATTCAAGACCAGCCTGGGCTACATAGTGAGTTCCAGGTCAGTCTCAACTTCATAGTGAGACCCTGTCTCAAAATAAATAAACAAATAAAAATTAATTAATTAATTAATTAAAACTTGAAAAAAGTTAAAACTTGAATTTTTTTCTAAGAAACATTGAACAGGTTCACTTTTGACCATACAAATAGAAAATCAGGACTATCTCTTGGAGATACAGAACCTAAAGTGAATACATTTTTACTTCATGCTCCTTTTTTTGCTTCCATTCATTTTTGTTTTTCCTTTTCTGTGGTAACCTTTGGAAGAAAGCTTGAAAGAGAAACAAATACACCAAAGGGCAACATTTAATTTGAATTGAAGGTGAGAAGGGTGGAGAGTAGCAGGCCAATTGATATTTATTAAACTTTCTATATGTTGGCCACTGTAAGCACATACACAATTTACTGAGCACTTACCATCTTCCTTAAACTGTGCTGCTGCTGTTATTCTGTCAAATTTTTACCACAGTATTGCAAAATGAGGTCACAGAGCCTCAAAGAAGTTAAGTAATTTGCGCAAGATCACATGACCAATTGTTGACACAACCTAGTTTCAGGACAGTCCGCTTTCAGGCTGTGCTATTTCCATTACATCCTTCAGCTTTGCTCAGGCAATTCTGAGAAAGGAATTCTCTGAGATTCTAGGCTGATAAACCCACAGGTTGAGTCCCAGTTGACTCCACCTCAATCTCCCAAACTAAATGTTGCTTTAAGTCCTATTCTAGAAAATTCTCAAAACTTTAAAAATATGCCTTTGCTAAAGAAAGTCTCTAAATAATACATTTTTCCATAGAAACAAAGCTTTTGTAAATGTGGAAGGGATGATTTATCTGTCTTTCTCACTGATGGAGGTCTGATCACCTCTGTCTTTTAGTGGTTAGAACACAGTAATGCGGTTATGCCCAACTACAACAGAGGCCAGGAAATACAATTTTTCTGTGTAGTAAGGAAGAAAAGGAAAATGTTTTGGTGCACTAGTTAGCCTCTACCCATTAGTATACTGAAGATTAAATTCATGATTGTAAAAAAAAATTAATCCTTGTAAAGAGTTGCACTCTACATATCTGTGTATGTGGTGAAGGTTCAATGTCATCTTGTTACATTCTTCTTAGTTGGTAACTATCTTTTTTTTCTTTTTTTTGGCACCGGGGATTGAACTTGGGACCTTTCGCTTGCAAGGCAGGCAGTGGATTAGTGTGGAAAGTATGATATTAATCATATATCCTTCAGAGATAAGAGGTTGTTGCTTTTTCAAAGATGCATAGCTAGTAAATAGCGGAGATAGGATTAAATTTAAGTTCATCGTCTTAGAAAACTAGAATATATTTCTTTGAAGCACTTGGCAAATATAAGTTTGGCTGTCGTATGCACAGGCCACACATTTTCTGATTTCCTAATAAATCATGCTGCATTCTTTTCAGTTGTCATTTATAAATGAATTAAGGCCAATTATTGCTAAAGATGGAATTGGCTATTCTCATTTTATGGTTGCAAGTCCTATTGCTTAGACCATTGATGTCCAAGATGGAGTATGCTAACTCTACAAGTGTGTAAAAGAAAAACAGAGGTGTAGGAATTTTTGTGATTTCTACTTATATTTATTATTCACTAAAAAATTAAGCTCTACTAATATGGACCAAAATTAGCACCTTCACACTGTCCTTATATCTGATGCTCAGGTCAAGTGAAGTATAAACTGAGATTCTTTTACTTTAAGGATTTAGCGACATATTGCAATTTAAAAAGAGACGTGTGTGTGTGTGTGTGTGTGTGTGTGTGTGTGTGTGTGTGTGTGTTCAAGGCCTGGGGGTTGAATCCAGGACCTTTGCACTGAGCTATATCACTACCCTTAAAAAAACTTAAAAAAAAATTTTTTTTTAATATCTTGAGACAGGGTTTTGTGAACTCACTAAGTTGTCTAGGCTGGGCTCCAATTTGCAGTCCTCTTGCTTAGGCTTTCTACAGTACTGGGACTTATGGAATTTTAGAAAGTAGCTTTCACCAAATGAAATCTGAAAAAGTGAACACATTTTTTAAAAAATTGCTGATAAAGCTTGTAAAGATGATAAAGGAAAGAAAAAAAGAAATGAGGGAAGGGAAGGAAAGGAAGGAAGGAAGGAAGGAAGGAAGAAAGAAAGAAAAGAAAACTTTAAGAGAGGAGAAAGGATGAAAGCAGGCAGAACTGACATGCTCCCTAATGTGAGCCCTTCACCAGTTGAATTATGAGGTTAATCATGATTATTTGAACAAATCTAACAAGTTGACCAAATGTTTTAAAACTCAAAAACTATTAAGAAATCTATTTGAGTCAGGCATGTTGGTGCACACCTGTAATCCCAGCACTGAGGAGGCTGAGGCAGAAAAGGATGGCTGTGAGTCTGAGGCAACCTGGGTTACAGAGTAAGTTCAAGGCCAGCCTGAATGGCAAAGCAAGACCTTGTCTTAAAAAACAATAACAACGACCAAAAAAAAAAAAAAAAAAAAAAACAAAAAAAAAAAAAAAAAAAAAAAAGACAGAAAAGAAAGAAGTATATTTGAAATATTAATTTATGTTGGGTATAGTGATGCATGTCTATAATCTTGGTGTGCATTTTATAATGTATATCTTTTACTAGTGCAGTAATATGTACATATAACTTGCAAAATTACATGTATATATATGGGTATATAGGCTCAAATTAAATACATTTAACAGGGCCAGGGATTTAGCTCAGTGGTTCCACTGCCTGCGTTGCAAGCGCAAGGACCTGAGTTCAATCCCCAGTACCAAAAAATAAATAAAAATACATACATACATACATACATACATACATACATTTAACATAAGATTGTAATTTAGATAAAGTCTTTCTACCTTTTACCATTTGCGAGTTTTAACCTGTGAACACAGCAGTGATTAGCACCTAATAATCAAGCAGTAAGTGTTAGTTGCTACTATTTTGGGGGGGAGGTTGAGACAGGGTCTCACTATGTAGTTGAGACTGACCTGGAACTCACTATGTAGCCCAGGCTGGTCTCGAACTCACAGCAATCCTCCTGTCTCAGCCTCTTGAGTGCTGGGATTACAGGTGTGCACCACCACACCCGGCAATTGCTACTATTAAATTTAGTCACAAAGGAAATTCAGACATATCATTTATATTTTAGAATATGTGAGCACTCATATTTATATATAACTATCACCATTTCACCTCAAATAAACAACATAATCTGGCCTCTCTGGAGATAGTTTGTCTACAACATCTGTGGCAAGTGTAATGCTGAATCTCAAAGACAAGCATACTGACTTGAGGAATCCTAGAAAGGCCTCCCTTCTAATACTTTTCTTCAAGTGTGATGTGAAATCCAGAAAGAACACTTTTAACTTCTCCATCAGCACCCCCCCATTACCACTTTAAGCCCCTCTATCAGTATTGATTCCTCTAAAGGGGACTACTTTTCCTCCACCTCCAGGATTCACTTTTTCTGCTCTGTGCTACCAAGAACCTACCATATACCTCAACATCCATGTTTTGAATGCAGACACAAATTTATGTGTCATCTGCCTGCTTAGAAACATGCACAGGTGAAAAAGGCTTTGGAGTAAGACTGTGCAGACTATATGAGCTTAGGCAAGTTACTAAACCTCTTTTGGCTTATGACTTCATCTATAAAGTGGCAAAACACTTCCTAGGGCTGTTGGGAACAGCAAATGAAACAATATAATTTTTAAAAATATTTAGTTCATTTTAGGAGCTCAACAAAAGTCACTGCTATTTTCTTCATCCCTTCTACCCAACATATTATTTTGAATATATGATAATTAAAATAAGGATAAAGCATTTAAGACCTAAGTTTCTTCTACAAAATATGCATTTTTGCTGAATAATGACTACCATTTCAAGAGTGTTTACTAAGCTGGGTACTAGATATATGCTTTTCATTCATTTTAATTCTCACAACCATATGAAAAAAGTATTGTGAAAATACCAATTTCATGCATCAGAAAACTGAGGACCTAATATCTTATACACAGTTGAATGGTGGGGCTATAATTGTTATACAGGTCTTTGTACTTAACTATTGTACTACAGAACACTTAAAATTTAAATGCCCAGTTTTTAACCCTGCTTAGGTCTGGCCTAAGGTTTTTATTGCCAAACTCAGAACAAGGTATATATATTTGGATTCAGAGAAAATATGGCCTAGGGCCTTCTCAAACACCTCATGGTGACGACCCTGTTTCCTCTCCCATGTAGCTATGTCTTCTGAAAAAGCAACATGTCTTAGCAGTGCCAAGAATCAGATCCTTTGAAGTATACAGCCCATGAAATCAACCTGCCTGGGCTTTGGGCTTTTGGCTTTGGGCTTTCCACCAGCTCTGAGTCAGCTAGCCAGCAAAGGGGCCAGAGGCTCAAATGTAATCAGTTCCTAAACAGGTCCAACCACACCACCTGTACCATCTTCAATCTCTCATATCCTTCCAACCTAATTTCACCACACAAAACCTGTTTGAGAGGGAAGGTATCACGTTTCTCTGAAGTTACACAGGGACTCCCCCCTAACCTCCTGCATCAACTACCTGGCATGGATAGCCACACTTATGTCATAAATGACGATGATGATTAATGACAGAAGTTTTGGCAGCCAAATCAGCCAGGGTTCAAAATCCCAGCTTTGCAATACTGTGCAAATTGTATAAAAAAAAATTTTTTTTTGAGATGAAGTCTATTTCCAGGTGGGGCTTGAACTCCAGGGCTCAAGTGGTCCTGCCATGTCAGCCTCTCCGTTGGCAGGGAATACAAGCATGCTCTGGCACACCTGGTTTGTCTAATTTCTTTAAATTACATTTTTTCTACTAAAAAATTGTAGAAAACAGTATTAACAGAATATAATAGAGTTGCTACAAAGACTGAGAAACATGAATGAAATTTATGTAATGTTCTTGGAATAATGAGTGACTTTGCTTTGAGTAAGAATTCAAATTTTAGCCAAAATTGTAGTTTGGGGCAAGTAGACAAAGGAAATTCTATCACTCTCCACCCAGAAAGTTTATGTGAAAATTAAAAAGCTCTTGCCACTTACTAAGTGCTTAAAATATTCATCCTTTTGATCAATTAACTTCCTCTCTCTTTTGTACTTTAATCATAACAGTGAACAACTTGCATTTCTTCCATCACAACCTAAGTGAGGTACAGTCTTTCTGAAACCACTCTTGGGATTAGGTAAGCATTCAAATAGGTGCTCTTGGGCTGAGGATTTGGCTCAGTGGTTCCACTGCCTGCTGAGTTCAATCCCTAGTACCCAAAAAAAAAAAAAAAAAAAAAAAAAAAATCAATATCTTTCCTGTACAGGAATAACAAACTCACTGAATGAGAAATTAGGGAAACCACACCTTTCACAATAGCACCAAAAAACAAACAAACAAACAAACAAACAAAAAACAACATAGGAATAAATCGAACAAAGTTGGTTAAAGACCTCCACATCGAAAACTACAGTAGTCTGAAAAAGGAGATCGAGGAGGACATCAGAAAATGGAAAGATATTTCATGTTCTTGGGTAGGAAGAACCAACATAGTGAAAATGGCCATACTTCCAAAGTTGTTAATACCAATTTAATGCAAGCCTGATCAAAATTCTAACAGCAGATCCCACACAATTAGAATAAACAATCCTAAAAATCATTTGGAACCAGAAGAGACCGAGACTAGCAAAGGCAATTCTGGGCAACAAAGCCAAGGTGGGGGGCATCGCACTTTCTGACTTGAAATTGTACTACAAAACCACAGTGATTACAACAATATGGTACTGGCAAAAAAACAGACCTGAGGATTAACAGAACAGATTGGAGGATTCAAAAGGAACTCCAGACATACCCATCACTTATTTTGACAAAAGAGCCAGTCACCTTCACTGGAAGAAAGATAGCCTCTTCAATATATGGTGCTGGAAAAACTGGCTTTCCACTTGCCAAAGATTAACACTAGACTAGTATCTTTCACCATGCACTAAACTAAAATTGAAATGTAAGAAAAATCTAAATATTAAAACAGAAACACTTAATCTGCTAGAAGATAATATAGGTAGAACTCAAAGACATTGGTATAGGCAAAGACTTTACAAAATTCAGTCACACAGGAACTATTATTACAAAGAACCAATAACTGGTATCTCATCTTATTAAAAAGCTTTTGCACAGTAAGAGAAGCTACCAACAGAGTGAAAAGACAATGCACCATGTGGGAAAAAATTTTTGCCACTGTTCCTCAAAGGACTTGTATTTTGGATATAAAGAACTAAAAAAAAAAAAATCAGACCCCCCCTAAATTTAAAGACCCACATGTGTAAATACTAAATAGTTTCTCTGGTATGAGAAACTGCAAGAGTAAATGAGGGAGGCTGGGCGTGGAGGCACATGCCTGTAATCCCAGCACTTGGGAGCCTGAGGCAGGAGGATCACTGGGAGTTTGAGACCAGCCTAGCCTACACAGTGAGTTCCAGGTCAGTCTCAACTACATAGTGAAACCCTGTCTCAAAACAAACAAACAAACAAACAAAGAGTAAACGAGGCCCCAAATATATAATAGATAATGTAAAATAAGAAGAAAAGGTCCAAAAGGGAAGAGGATCTAGGGAGGGGGGGTAGGAGAAAGGAAAGAAAGAAAGGAAAAAATATGAGAAGAAAGGGCAAAAATGGAAACAAAGCTTTTTAAAATAGGGAGTGGTGGATGGGTGGAAGGGAGGGAAGAGGAATGGGGTAAAAACAAGAACCAGTATGTTTAAAATGCACCAATAAACTTAATGGAATTTTAAAAAGGATGAGTTTGAGACATTTCTAGCTAAATGGATGTACCTTGAGACCATACTCTTAAGTGAAATAAATCGGACACACATTTACTGCATTCTCTGATGTGAGAAACTGAAAGTGGAAGTGAGAACTAAAACATACAACAGACATTGAGAAATGGGAAGAAAATCTTCAAATGAGAAGGGTAATGAGGAGGGGAGAGAGAAGGGACAAGGAAAAAAATGAAAACAAAGCTTTTGTACATGGGGGGGTGAGAAAAAAAGAAGATGTATATTGGTACAAATTCCCTTGATGAATGTTATAATTATGTATATCGAAAAGGTACCAATAAATGTTTTGCTAAAAAAAAAAAAAAAGGAAGATTAAACAATCAAAAGAAATAGCTGCTCTGGTTAGACTACAGTAGGCCTAGAAGACTCCACAGGAAGGTAAAGGCCAGGTAGTTAGAAAACGATGTAGTGTACCTGGCACTGTTTTCCTTTAACCAGTTCGGCTCAGACAATTTTATCACCACTTTTGGAATTATTTAGAATACTTGTTTTACATGTCATTTTCCTCCAGTATGAGATAAAACAGTTTATTGTGTGTTCTGTTTCAGTTTTTGCTTTTTTGATCATCTTTCTTTACCCAGATAAAATTTCACAGATAAAGACACTTATCTTTTTTTTTTTTTGAGACAGGGTCTCACTGTGTAGTTGAGACTGACCTGGAACCCATGTAGCCAAGGGTGGTCTCAAACTCACAGTGATCCTCTTGCCTCAGCCTCCAGAGTGCTGGGATTACAGGGGGATTACAGGCATGTGCCACCACGCCTGGCTAGGACATTTATCCTTTCACAGAGTACCAAGTGAGTTTCTGAAAGGCAAGTGGTAAAAAAGGAATTAGGAACAATAACATCAGGAAGCCAGAAGAATATTACCTATGTGAGATAAACTTTGAGACAAACTTTAATTTCTTTATCTGTAAAGTCACATAATTTGTACTTGAAAAACAGACATATGCAATGCTGAAAATGTATATAAAGCAATATTTTAGTTGTAGCACGTATTAATAATGTACCTAAAAACAATGTGGATACAATTTCTACTCATAAAAGTATAACTGAATATAGCAATTAATTAGCTGGTTAGCAAGCATGGTGTGGTTCAAAGCCTACCAAAGTTTGATAAAACATGTGGCTCTGTACAGCACACACTGGAAATGAGCGGAAGTGGGCTTCTAGCAATCGGGTCCTTGCGCTTGCAAGGCAGGCCACCAAACCGCTGAGCTAAATCCCTGGCCCTCAGGGCTGAGTTCCTAACCTGCATCATGTGATAGATCCAGAGGAGCTTCCAACATTAAAAAATGATGAGTTTGGAACAAAGACAGATGTGGGGATTGTTAGAATGAGAGGATGTTTGCTGTTTCTGTATGTAGTGTGAAAGGCGACATTGTGCATGGATCCATAGTTTCTATACAGCTCTTAAGAGATCCTTGGACTCAAAATATTAAGAAATACTCTTACAGAGCATGAAAAAAATCACTATTTATTCAACAAACATCCAGCACACACTTTGTAGAAGCACCAGCTGTCTTTGCCCTCATAGTAAGGATGACACAAGAAACAAATATTCTAAATAATTCTGGTGATTTATAGCATGAAATATTTTGTTTTTTGTTATCAAAGTAAGCTTGCTGTTGGAATGTGTTACTCGGTTGGGGGTAGGATGACTGACATGATTTTTTCAGCACTATAAAAATTCTTAAGTAATGAAAGTTCAATGCCAACAGTTCTGGCACACATAAGGTACTGAATGAATAATGGCCGATACAACTAACAACAAAAATAAAACCAGAGAATAAGAGCTTCAGACTCATAGGCAGTGAGAATAGAAGAAACACTGGCAAGTTTTAATAGGTTCCATGAACTTCATAAAATGTGAGAACTATGAGTACCTATAGTCATTTTGTAAGTGAGAAGACTAAAGGGTCAGAGAGCTACATTTACTTAAATCCAATGCAGATCAGACTTGACTTTTCTATGTAGATTCTGAGATCAGACTACATGCAATCTGAAGAGATCATATGCTTACTAGAATTTGGTTCATGTTATCTACAAATGTGTTTCTCCATTTAAAACTGGAGGATAGGGCTGGGGATTTAGCTCAGTGGTTTCGCCACCTGCCTTGTAAGCACAAGGGCCAGAGTTCGATGCCCAGTACCAAACAAACAAACAAACAAAAACCTGGAAGATAAAAAGAAAACACATATTCAAGGGGTTTTGCCTGCAGTTTCAGCATGCTGAAATGGACCATAGAAAATATTTAGCTGAATCTATTTTACAGATGATGAGATTGGGACCCAGAAGGAACAAATAACTTTTCAAGGACAAGCTATTGATAGACTCAATACTAGTAATCGAAGGTCTAAACTTCTAGATTAAGATAGATCAATTTTTATATGAAGACTTTCCTTCTTAAGTACTCATCTTTCTTTAATGCTCTGAGAATTCAGAATGCTTACATTACTCAAAATACACTACCCATTATGTATTCTTCAGTGCACAGTTTCAGTCAGGCTTTAATTTCCTTTCCAAACCCTTGACTCTCATCTGCTAGTCCTACAACAGTTTTAACTACAAAGTTGTTGATGACTAATAATGGTGTTATTAACCCTTTCTGAATATATAAAAGCCTATTAGGAAAGGGACTGTCTTAATGCAAAAAGACACACTTTTTGTATAAGAAATAAATGTACACAGAACAAACATTCCTTTCTGAAAATTAAAGTAATAATTTTTCATTTTTTGGTACCAGAGATCGAACTTGGAACCTTTAGTTTGTGAGGCATGCGATGGCACTACTGAGCTGAAACCTCGGCCCTAAAATAGTAATAATTATTAATTTATTTTTTTGGTAACAGGGATCGAACTCGGGCCCTTGTGCTTGCAGGGCAAGCGGCGAAACCACTGAATTAAATCCCCAGCCCCCCCATAATAATTCTTTTTAAGCACAAAAATTACAAACAGGTGGCACAAGGTAATTATTTCGGGCCATGGAAATGTTCTGTATCTGGGTTGGGTGCTGGTCACATGATTATGCATTTGTCAAATCTTATGTAAGTATACACCCAAAAGGACAAAACTTATTGTGTGGAAATTTAAAAATTAACTTTTCCCACATATTTGAAAACACTTAACTAAAATTTTTTTAAAGGGTGGAAAAAGTAATTCTATAGCCTATTTATGCCCCTTAGTTTTCTTGTACAGGGACAACCACCATGAATGGTGCACTGGCCTTCTAGAAAGTAGCATTCTAATGGTAGAAATTTAACTACTGAGGCAGACTGATTGGGGAGATGGTTTTGGAAACTACTTTTTAGCTCTCTTAAACAAGGAAATTCCCTATTCTTAACATTGGCCCTGGTTAGAATAAATGAAAATGGAAAAATTATGGGAACTGAAGAAAGAGGTGAGAATTAAAACTGACACTAAAGCTGGGCGTGGTGGTGCAGGCCTGTAATCCCAGCCCTTGGGAGTTGAGGCACTAGAATTGCTGTGAGTTGCGCTACATAGTGAGTTCCAAGGCAGTTTGAACTACATGAGACCCTGTCTCAAAAAACAAAAATAAAATAAAAAAACCTGACACTAAAATTTTAACAGTCTAGAGGATATAGAGCCAAAAACTCTAAAACAGATACTGGCTTGAATAATGAAAGGGTGATGTCAAAGGTTTTACTCCAGAACTGTGATGAAAAGTATTGATAGCTTACTCGGAACAAGTGTTTTCCTTCCCACTCATATTGCTGGCATATCATTTGATTTCTATGTAGTTCTTATTCCATGCTTTTATGTATTACTCATGCTAACATAACCATTTCACTTATGTAACTGTGATTGCCAAATGTAAAATTAACAGTTCTGGCATTATATTATTTCAATATTTATATTATCCTACCACAGTTTTGGCTTGCAGATCTATATTTTTACCTCTTCCAAGACTGTCAGACTCATGCACATGCCCGTTTATCATGGTTTCCCCAGAATCTACCTGGTATATTATCTGACACCTAGTGGCACTCATTGAGTATTTGCTGAAGAAACAAAAGCTGTATTTGAAGCATGAAATGTGAAAATAAATATGAAATAGCTCCTGTTTTCAAAGCACCTTAAAACTAAGTGGTCATATACTATTAATATAGTTAGTAGTACAAAAACATAGGTGGGTAAATAACAGAGGAAAGGGCTGGGGATTTAGCTCAGTGTTTCCACTGCCTGCCTCACAAGCACAAGGTCCGAAGTTCAAATCCTGGTACAAAAACAAAAGCAAAACAAAAAACCCAAAACAAATAAAGAAACAAAAACACAAGAGAAAGGAAAAGAATTGTAATTATGGAAGTCACTTATCTTAATGTTCTAGTATGAACCCTATTGCCAGTGTATATAAAAGGAAACCTGAGGCTGGGTGTGGTGGCACTTGCCTGTAATCCCAGCACTAGGGAGGCAGAGGCAGGAGGATCACTATGAATTCGAGATCAGCCTGGGCTACACAGTGAGTTCCAGGTCAGTCTCAACTACATAGTGAGACCCTGTCTCAAAAAACAACAAAAAGGAAACCTGTTTAGTATTTCATATCTCTGTGCCTGATGCTGGTAAATCTAACAGGAAAATATACCAGATGGATGCAGCCTAAATGTGTATATATCTTATATATAAGTATACATTACATATTAAATACATTTTAAATTTTATACTAAATTGAGGCTACAACAGCGTTTGTTAAAACTGTATTTTTTTTTTATTCTGTTATAATCAGGTTTCAAGGAAAATAAAGGTCTCATTCACTAAAAGGTCATTCTGGAGCCATTTTGCAGGCTTCCTTTATAAGATAAACTTTTAAACCAGGCATCTAATCCCAGCACTCGGGAAGCCAAGGCAGGAGGATCACTGTGAGTTCGAGACCAGCCTGGGCTACACAGTGAGTTCCAGGTCAGTCTCAACTACATACTGAGATCCTGTCTCAAAAAAAACAAACAAAAAAAGATAAACTTACAGTAGATGCCATAAAGCTGGATTATCAATGTATTTTATTCTCAAATACATGGCCCTCTCTACCTGTCCCTGTTACAGATGGGTTGTGATGCACTGGGAATCCAACTGAATCTTCTGTCTAGGACCATGAAGGATTCCATTAAGAAATGCTCTGCAGTATTTCCTAATGCAAATTAGTCACAAAATGACCTGATGACAAAGGGTGAAATAAGTCAATTATTAAAGGACTAAACAACGTTTTATAACTTCTTTATCCATTACATAATTATGGTATGCCTATTGTATGTATGCCAAGCATAAGAAAAAGCATATTACCTAGTGGTAACTATTACATCCAGTTGCCAAATAGCAGCTTGCTGGTTTGAGCCAGTTACTGTGCAGCTTTATGATAAAAGTGAGAGAAGGGAGATTTTTTTTTTTTTTTTGACACAGGGTCTCACTATGCAGTTGAGAATGACCTGGAACTCACTATGTAGCCCAGGGTGGTCTCGAACTCACAACAATCCTCCTGCCTCAGCCTCCTGACTGCTGGGATTACAGGCGTGTGCCACCATGCCCAGTTGAGAATTTTTCTTAGACACTGTAATTAGCTGTGGAAGAAGAGGCCATTGTGTATCTTAAAGGTGCTTTCCTAACTTTCACCATTAACCTATCATTAGTACATTCTACCTTTTCTAGGGCAAGTGATTATGCAGTTTAACTATTTTGAAAACAAACTTGGATCCCAGGCCAGCCTCAGTAATTTAAGAGACTGTGTCTCAAAACAAAACAGGGCCCAGAGATATACCTCAGTGGTGCCAGGCCTGCCTGGCAAGCCCAAAATCCTGAGTTTCATCCTTGATACAAAAAACAAGACAAAAGGCTGTAATGGAGCTCATTAGTACTTGCCTAGCATAAAAGCCCCTGGGTTCAAGCCTGTTTTGTAGTCTAATATATTGTCACTGTATTATGCTTTTACACATTGTATGATCTAGATGAGTGATCTGGAAAGAATACCTACAGGTCAATACCTTATCCTAAACCTTTTAGGACCAGGTGTAATCCAGAATTAGGAAGTCTTTGACAGCACTTAGGAGGCTGAGGCAGGAGGATCACTGTTGAGTTCAAGACCAGCCTGGGCTACGTGTTGAGTTCAAGGCCAGCATGGACAAGTGAGACCGTCTCAAAAAGCCAAAAGAAGTCTTTGGAGTTTAGAACAGCAATAATGTCCATACTGTGTATTATGGAATACAGCAGGGTCTGGGCAGCATACCGTGTGAACATTTCTGCTATGGAATGAATAAATGCTCACACTAGAGGATGAGTAAAGCGTACAAATGGCTTCACATCAGTAGAGATCAGGCCAGGTTTTGCTTCCAGGTACCTAATTTCTTTACCTGTAAAATGAATTTCTAGTATTTCACTTAAATGCCTGTTAGAACTGGAATAATTGAAATCACACATTAATTTTGAGATACTGGTCTACTGCTTCCCAGGTTGAGAGCACATTTCTCTTTACCATTAGCAGTGTGTCCAGTGATGTTTTTGCATAAACTAATTTTTTTTCTAAACAAATTACATGAGTGGAGGTGTATTTAAAATTAAAAAACTTTGGCCAAGGATTTAGCTTAGTGGTTCTGCCACCTGCTTCTCAAGCACAAGGTCCTGAGTTCAATCCCTGGTATCAAAACCAAAACAAAAAAACAAACAAAAAAAGCAAAACACAAAACTTTAGTATCTGTAAGTTACCAACACAAACCTCAGCAATCTTGAACTATTTCCCTTAAAAGGCAGTAGAAAAAAAATGTTGATTACACTGCAAATTAGTGCAGCATAGACCACTTTTATCTATATTTAAACTTTTTAAAGTATAATGCATTTTAAATTAAAAAGCTTTAAAGGTATGTTTAATAGTTATAGGACTTTGTTACCTGGTGTTAGTTTCACAATGGTTGTTGCATGTCTGGGGAATGTGCAAAAAAGATATGTTCAGTCTTGATTAGAAGACCATTTTCTTTTGTGTAGAGGACTAAAATACTTAAGGTTAAAAGATATTGCTGGGCATGGTGGTACACGCCTGTAATCCCAGCACTAGGGAGCCTGAGGCAGGATTGTTGTGTTTGAGACCAGCCTGGGTTACATAGTGAGTTCCAGGTCAGTCTCAACTACATAGTGAGACCTGTACCAAAAGTCCAAAACGAAAAAACGAAACAATGAAAATACACTACACATCCAACTACTTTTTTTTTTTTTGTTTTTTGAAACAGGGTCTGACTTGGAACTCACTATACAGCCCAGAATGGTCTCAAACTCTCAGTGATCCTCCTGATTTAGCCTTCCAAGTGCTGGGATTACAGACATGCACCACCACACCCAGCTTGTGCAGTGTATTGTAAAATGTTGAACAAACCTGGGGTAAATTCTCAATTCCTCTGCTTTTTAATGAGTAACACTGGGCAGGTTTGTTCTTTAATTTTAAAATGAAGGAAATTCCTACCCTGACATAATGAAAACGGTAGCTAAATACAATATAGTACTATGGCAAGAATTTGCAGTTGAGGAGAAAATGTCTCATTCACTTTTTGAATATATACTAATAGAAGAGTAATTTTCAATTTCTACATTTGAAGGTTGTAAAGTGAAATGTTTGAGCAGTGCAGGGAAAGAGGTACCCCAGGTTTGAGGTATGTCGCGTGAAGATAGTGTGCTACACATTTTCCCAATTTTTTGATACCTTAAATACAATGAACAAGACAGACAAAAAAAAAATCCTCTCAGAGCTTTCAGAATAGTGGGTGACTTGAGGATGCTAAAATTACTCTATAATTTTGTCTACAATGGATACTACTTGGGTATCGAGAGCCATTCTATATTTCTCGGGAATAAATCATTTCATAATTACATTGTGGTTAGGGCTCATCTGAGACCTAATGTCTTGCTGTGAGCTGGCTATGGTATGCAGAAAGTGTGCCTCCGATCACAGTTGAGGCTTCAACTGTCCCTTGATTCCGTGAGGCTCCTGGGCAAGATTCCATCAGCTGAAGACATCCTTGGTTCCCTGAGGACTGAGGAATAATAATAAAAAGTAGGTTTTTGCCTGGGGGAAAGGACAAACTTTTTATTAACCTATCTCTTCCCACCTATTATGAGTGTTTTGCCCATCCCCATCATTAACACAACAATCCTTATCAGCATAAGGTCACTGCCATCCTGGGTCACCTGGTACTGTGTGCACCGAATAAACAGCGGCTAGCTGGAGTATCTTTGTCTCTGGCCACTCTGGCATGGACTTCCTAAACCCCATGTACATTGTGTGTCTTTGTCTTTCCTTCTTTATCCTTCACCATACCCTCCTCTTGGTAGATGGAGGACTGACTGGCCTCTGACACTTGGGGTAAAAATACCCCTCCCCCCATTCATTTATTGAACAGAGAGGACATTTGATCTCTACTACATTATTTCATTTTTCATGTTGTTCTTTGCTGAATTTAAAATTATTCTTGGCCTGGCATCGTGGTGCGTGCCTACAATCCCAGCTCTGAGGCTGTGGCAGAAGAGCAGTTTTGAGTCTAGCCTGGGCTACATAGCAGTAGTGCCCCTCCTCCCTGCAATTGATCATTTTTCTTTTTTTTTTTTTTTTTTGAGATGGGAATCTTCCTACAGTCAATGCTGGTCTTCACCTTGAAATCCTCCTGCTTCAGCTTCCCAACATGATGGCATTATAGACATGTACTAACATGCCCAGCTAAAATTTGCTATTTTCTAAAAAGTATCTTAGTTTTCACCATGAAAGAAACTACTTCCTTAAACCAACTTAATGGTATAAACATTTTTCTTTAAAGTAGCAAGTTTTTGAGACAGGGTCTCACTACGTAGTTGAGACTGACCTAGAACTCACTACGTAGCCTAGGCTGGTCTCAAACTCATAGCAATCCTCCTGCCTCAACCTCCAGAGGGCTGGGATTAGAAGCATGTGACACCACACCCAGCTAAAGTAGCAAGATTTTACACTTAAAAGGAGGAAAAGGTTGTCTGGAGGCAGTGAGGAAATGGCCCCAAGTATAAACATTTTTATTTTAAATTATATATTGAAAGGCACCACACAAATTTTCAGTGCTGAGATCTCAATTGGGCCTGGGATATTGCACTGAAAAATTTTTCTATCACCAAAAATTTTAACCAGAGTTTTCAATTAGGTATTTATATAAATTGAATTCAGAGGATCCATGAACTTGAATAAGGGGACAATTACACCTGTATTTTCATTAACTTCTAATAAAATTTGAATGTAGGCAACAAATCACAGTAGTGTTAACAGTAATTGTTACTGTCAGTTAAACTCTTGTCCTGGTACTAGGGATCAAACTCAGGACCTTGTATTTGCCAGGCAGATGTGGTACCACTGAGCTAAAGTTTTGGCCCACAATTTAACTCAATATTTTTAGATCACATAATTGTTGGTAATGACTTGAAATATTATTTATGCTCATTTCTTATATTGAAATTATAGTTGAGCACTGCTAGGTCTTGTTAATGAGTTAATAAAGCGTATATATTTACTTTTATGGTACTGGGGATTAAGCCCAGAAACAGGCAAGTACTTTATCACTGAACTAAATCCCTGGACCCTTTTATTATTTTGCAACAGGGACTGAACTCAGGACCTTGCCCTTGTGAGGCAAGCAGCACCACTGAGCTAAATCTCTGGCCCCCTATTTTTATTATTTCGAGATAAGGCTTCACTGAATTACTAGGCTAGCCTTAAACCTGTAATTTTTCTACTTCAGCTCCCTCAGTAAGTAGGATTACAGCATGCACCACACCTAGCAACCACATCCACTTCTGGATAACTTTGGTAACATTTTTGTTAACTAGGTCAATACTAATGGGGTCCTTGGTAATCCAATGCACTGTACTTTGTGTTTAAATTTTTGATTTTTGAGACAGGTCTCCCAGGCTGGCCTTAAACTCTAAGCAATCCTTCTGCCTCAGCTTCTAGAGAGCGGGGAATAAAGGTGTGCAACACCACGTCTGGCTGAATATTTTTAAAAAGAGAAGAGTTTGATGCTAACAAGGTTGAATCTGATTGCTTAGAGGGCCAGTCATCTTCCATACCGCCAATGCCTGTACTTGATATTTACTCAGTGCATAATTTCAGAATCAAATACACTTACAACTGGTTGAAATTGTGCTCCCCAAAATATACTGGATGGTTTAAATAGAGTACTCTAAGTTTGATTAAATTTTAATGTTTCAGAATGAAGCATGAACAGACCACGTAATTTATAATTTCCCCTAGAAAATTTTAAAATATATAGTACCTTTCCATATAAACAATGTTCACTCACATAGCTGGACTATATTCTTCACTGAATGTGTATGTACATGGAAACGTATTTAAAAGTTTTGCATCTGTGTCTTGGAATTGTAACAAGATTAAGAGGTAACAGAGTGCACAGAAAATCAATGGACTTGGAACACAAGGGAAAGGTTACTTATATTTGAAGGTTTGACTCTGACAAGTTATTTACTTTGGTGCTTTCAAGTAAAATTAGGGATTTAGATGAATCACCTGAAGAGCTTATAAAAATGCAGACTCTTAGATCTCCTCAGTTTTTAAGTGACGTATCACCAAAGTCTGCATTTTAACCATGTATCCTGGAAGACTAAAAGCTGGAAGCCTGCTATAAAAGATGATAGAAAACTACTTGGTATTTGGTGTGGTTAAGGAAATTAATTCAAAATCTTCATTTTCCTAAGCTGACACCACTTTCTAACAATCACAGCAGAATTGAGATCTCAGGCCTGACTCTGAAATGGTTCTTCCCATTTGTGTCTTTGCTATTTCTATAGATCTAACATTTTTCAAGTGGGCCAGAGAGCCTGAACTGTGTTTAGGCACCTGCAGGTCAAACCCTGAAAACAGATATATCTATACTACTCAGGTAGTATTTTCCTTATCTCAATCTTTAAACTGTCAGTGATGAAAAAGAGCCCTTCAGTTATCTGTATACACACACACACACACACCAATATACAATATTCACATAGCATATAAAGTATCATTTACTAAGCGAAGTATTTGGTAAACAGTTAAAAATGGGCCAGGGATTTAGCTCAGTGGTTCTGCTGCTTGCCTCAAAAGCACAAAGTCCTGAGTTCGATCTCTGGTACCAAACAACAACAAACTAAGGGGGCACTGTCTTATAACATCTAACAAATAAAAATCAGTTTTATGAGTTTAACTTTTTTTTTGTACCAGGGATCAAACTCAGAACCTCGTATTTTCAAAGTAAGTGCTGTACCACTGAGCTAAATCCCCAGCCCAAAACTGTTTAATTTTTAACACATGCATTTGCAGTGAATCCTTAGGCAAAAAGTTGCTTTTACCTCAAAACATGATCTCATGCAACAGACCCTCATTTCTTACAGCAACCTAGTGAGAAAAGCCTTATTCCACTTAACACATGAAGCAGAGGTATAGGGTTAATTTGCTCCTGGTCAGTAGTGATTGGCCAAAGTGAAATTTCAGTCCAGGCAGACTTGTTCTATAGTCTAAGACCTGGTACCAGTGACAGCAAACTTTTTAGAGCTTTCAGTAACATATGGCTGTGGCAGTGCCACAGGTCTGCCAATACTGCACTATACTGCCTGCCCTTAAGTATTAAGCGTTTTTCTTAAGTCTTAGGAAAATCAACCACGTAGGCTTTTTGTGTCTCAGAATGAAGAATATACCCAAGTCACATAGTACAGTACTGATTCAAACACATATTCCTATTTCTAAAGCACTTAGTGACTAAAGCAACTTCTCACAACCACATGGTGATAATCCTAAGTGAAATCAACCATCTGCAGTTGTATTTTGACCTCAATTAGTATACACTTAAGGCATTTCCCTGTGTTATCACAACAATTACTTTTCAGGTATCTGTAAACTGTTAAATGTACTTTAAATGAACTCAACACAGAACCATGATACTCTAGAAATAAGGATCACCTCAAGCTATAATAGACTTTGGTTTTTTTTCTAGCTAGGTTCTAACGTGTGCAGCTTATCTCAAAGTACTGAGCAGGTATTATAGTGTTTAATAACTAATTACCTGAAGTAATTTAGTACTAAAGAAGGGTTATCAAATAGCTTACAATCTGGGTATGTTTGCCCCATGGCCGCAGTTACCTTTGTTTTCACATTTTTCCCTTCTACCAGTTTTTAAGTGATGAGACTGGTGTACTCAGTTTCACATTGTTTTCATTTGTATTTAGGGTTTTCTCCTAAAGTCTGATGACTTCATATGTGGTGCTTTTTAGGAGTGATTGAATCATGGATTACTCCAACAAGTTTATAGCTAAGTCCGACGTTGGGAGGTAACACCTGGTTGGCGGAGGTAGATCACTGAAAGTATGGCTTGGGATGGTCTTTCCCCTCCCTGGATTGCTGCTTCCTTCCTGCCACACCCAGAGCCACTTCTCTGCTATGCAGACCTGCTCTGGACCTATGGACTGAACTCTCTCTACTGTGACCCAAAATAAGCCTCTCTTCCTTTAAGCAGGGGGTTTTGGGTATTGTGTCTCAGCAATGAGAAAGTAACATACACGTTTTTCAGGAATATGTTAATAGCCTGCACAGCCAGGATTTAGTTTTTTAAATTTGGGGCTCATTCTAAATGGACAAACCTTGCACTGCTCTTGTAGTTCAAAGTGTGTTAATTCACAGCACAGAGCAATTCAATTGGAAGTTACATTGTCTTTTTCTTGGAAATACCTAATGGTGCATAACTCATGAGAATGACATTTGAACATACTAGGTTAGTATGAGGATTTGAACGTACTGAACTAGTTTACATATTCAACCCTAATTTTCTCTGACACATCAAAAAGTATTCTGAATGTTTTAGTTCTTTTATTCTTTCCATTTATTTTGCCAGTTAAATCTCTGAGACAAAAGCAGCTTCTTATGGGATGAGTGACTTCAAGGGAAATTTGTCCAAAACAGAACTAGACTACCTACTTTCTGTAGAGGGTCTGGTAGCTATCAATCATCCCCCCCACCCCCGTTTTGGGGATTGAACTCTTGTGCTTGTGAGGCAGGTGGTGGAAACACTGAGCTATTTCCTAGGCCCAAGGGTAGAATTTTAAGTGTCCTCAGATTCCCTTGGCAAGTGATCACACTGCCAAGGTAGAATGGGATTTTGGCTTTTAAGCAGGTTTTAATTATGTTCATGCTTCTCTCATCTTAAACACTTTCAACCCTGTCCTCTGATACACTCTCTTTTACAGCTAAACTTAGCAAAAGTCAGCTGTATATAGTATCTTTCCTCATTTCTAATAACTGAAATTCAGTGCTTCTTACTACTGTTACTACAGTTTATCTGGGGAGAAAAATATATCAAGTCAAAAATGAAAAACTGCCCATAAACTGTTCCAAGAACAGCAAGAAATGGGGGAAAAAAAGTGAAACAATTTCAAGACACATACATAAACAATGAAAATGGAAGCCACAAGAATGAAACTCAAGAGACATAATACCCAACATTAAAGGTATACAGAGTAAATAAAGTTGAAATGAAGACTTAGGCTTAGACTGTCCAATGTCATCAAGTGTAAAATGAATGTTTAATACATTTTCAACTACTGAGATACTACATCATACAATAGCATTTCAGCAAAATAGTATGTAACCAGTAAAGGCCAATTATACCATATACTATATATGGAACATACCAGTTGCAGTATTGCAATTGTAATGATGGTACTGTATCACCTGGAATATATATTTCTATATCACTTCTAGTCAAACCCAAAATTCTTCAATTGCTTTCAGATTTTCCTAATTTTTTTATTGTGGTGAGGTGCAGATCTGTGAAAACCCACTGAATCTTACATTTTAAGTGGGTAAATTTTATCTCAGTAAAGATGTTAAAATTTTTGTTTCAGTACTGGGGACAGACTTGCACTTGTGAGGTTAACTGCTATCACTGAGCTGTACCCCCAGCCGTTTGAAGATATAACTCAGAGGATTAATTTTATATCAAGTTCATGTAATACCCTCAAAGATTCTTTACAATATTTATAAATGTGTACCTATTTACATAAGTGCTTACAATTTATCAATACTCTATTTTAATTTCCTTAAATGGTTATATTCAGATATTTATGTTGAGGTTATCTGCATATACTTTTGCAAAATGTTTTCCACCATCCCTGTTAAAATGGCAGGTGTAGGGATGGGGATTTAGCTCAGCGGTGCCACTGCCTGCCTTGCAAGCACAAGGACCTAAGTTTGATCCCTGGTATGAGAGAGGGGAAAAAAAAAAAAAAAAAAAAAGAAGCGTGAGGCCCTGAGTTCGATTCTCACTACCAAAAAAGTGGTATGGTTTGAATATGAAATTTCCCCCAAAGATTCATGTGTTGAAGGTTTGGTTCTCAACACTACAATGTTCACAGGTGGGGCTTTGTCGGGGGGTAAATGAATTGGGATCAATGGATTAATCCAATGAGAGGGTCATAATTGAAGACTATTGGGAAGTGAACATTGAAGGTAGGATCGATCTAATGGGAAATAAGTAGGACATAGTAGCATGCTCTAGAAAGGTCTATCTCATCTCTAGCTTTCTTTTCTCTTCCTGGTTGGCATGAGGTGAGCATGCCTTTTCTGCTGTGATGCTAAGCCTTACCACAGGCCCAGAAACAATGGAGCCAACTGATCATGCTCTGAAACCAATAAAAGTATAACCCAAGACAATCTTCTCTTTTGTATCTCAGAATTTTGTCATAGCAGTGACAAGCTTAATACACTAAGAAAAATCACAGGTTAAATAGCCTAATTTTTCTGGTTAATCATGAACTACAGATATTTGGCTATCAAGTTTCTACCTTGGGACACTTCAGTGGCATATTAAATCCACCATCTTCAAGTATGCTAATCCATTACAAGTCTTACAGTTGAGTCAATAACCAAGACTAGAGAATATATTTTGTTTTTTGATGTTCTTAAAGTAAAAACACTTAAAATGTGAAGCACTATACCTTCTCCTGTACAGAATGAATTAAAAATCTTTCCTTGGGCCAGGTTTGTAGTTCAGTAGTACTGTGCCTACCTGGCAAGTGCAAAGTCTTGAGTCCAATCCCTGGTATGGGGGCGGGGGAGAAACTCAATTGCTAAATTCAAATGTCACTTTCATCTCTGCACTCATGGAAATACAGAAAGAGTTTAATTCAGCACAGGTCTTTAAGTAAATTCTGTAAAATGTTTTTATTTTCTCCTGTTAGGTTTATTTATTGTTTCAACTAAGAGATTTGGTTAGACTTTTTAAGTACTGGGGATTAAACTCAGGACCTTGGCTTGCCAGGCAGGAGGCGGTACTACTGAGCTAAATTCCTGGACCTAGATCAAACTTGAGCCCTTGCACTTACGAGGTAGGCAGTAGAACACTGAGCCAAATCCTCGACCCAAGACAAACTTTTAATGTAATTTCTGAGCCTAATTTCCCTTTGGCACTTCATCTCTGGACCTGCTAAGAATACTGTTCTGGAAAAGATACAAAGTCAGATGACAAAATAGAAGTTCTTCAATATTTTACAGTGTAGAATGTAAAAAGGATTACTTTAGAACTTTGTAAAGTATATTAGACAATTCTAATATTTTTCATAATCTTGGTATCTTTCATTTGTAATATACATAAATATATGTATTTTTTTTTTGAGGTAGTGACTATCTATAATAGACAGGGCCTGATTTTCCTAATTGTGGAGCTTTCTTAAACTATATATAACTTAGTAACAGCCGTTCCTCAAATCCTTATTTGGGCTACAAAAGATTGTTGCAGTTGGATGTGGTGGTGCACAAATCTCAGCACTTTGGGAGGCTGATGCAGGAGGATCCAAGTTTGACTCTAGCCTGGGAAACTCAGCAAGACTTTGTCTCTAGAGATGTAGCTCACTGCAAAGGTCCTTTGTACTCTCTAGTACTACCCCACATCTTAATTTGTGTCCTGTATCTTCACTGTATAAAGAAATAAAATTGCATTTCAATGCAAAATTTTCACACAAATATGACTTATGTTGAAAGAATACCTTTGTAGGTAATCCTTCTTTTGTGCCCCAAGTGCTCTGGGAGTATCCTTCAGTAACTTAAAATTCACAATAAACTATTTTCCAATTTTCTGCTAAATGCTTTACACAGACTATTTTATTCCAACAACACTGGAAGGTTACTACTACTGAGGATTAGAATGCTACACTTTTTTTTGCGGGGGTACTGAACTTGGGACCTTGTGCTTGTGAGGCAGGTGGTGGAATCACTGAGCTAAATCCCCGGCCCAGCTACGTACTTTTTGATACAGAACAAGTCACTCAAACCTCAAACTCAAGTAGCAGGATTCAGGCTAATGAGATTATTCTCCAAAACATTAAAATCAATCTATCCATACTATCTCCAAGGGGCCCTGCATCCTCTATAGATGGATTCATTAAGTGTTTTAAACTGGGGCTGCTTTAATAAAATCACCTACTTGTTCTCTTGGGTCTTATTCTTCAGCAGATATGGATAAAAGGATGTTAGAGCACTTTGAATGTATTGACTAAACAAATTTAGTAAGCCAAAGAATTTGAAGTCACTGGGTACAGTGGTGTATGGCTGTAGTCCCAGCACTGGCTGAAGCAGAAGAATCACTCAAGCCCAAGTGTTCCAGGCCAATCTAGGAAACAGTGAGTTCCCTGTCACAAAAACAAAAAAACCCTAAGACAGAAAGCATGTCTCATGTCTATGATTATTTTAAAACTGAGATTCCAATATTGAAAATAAGTATACACTGAAATATATTACACAGTATAAGGAATTAAAATCCTGGGGTACCACGAGGGAAAAAAAATCTAAAGCTTAAATAGAGAAAAACTGGTAGCATTAAGACACTAAACATGTATGAGAGCTAGACCCAGATTTAGCTGTCTCTTGTTGCTGGTGTGCAATGTGACCACTAACAAAAATAGTATCCATTTTCTTATCTGTAAAACAAACTAGGTGCTTTATAAGATCTTTCAGCTCTTAAGGGGTCTGTATGATTTAAAAGATACTCTGCTGTATTTACTCAAACATCAAAAATACAAGATAACATTAATACAGTGGTACCTTGGTTTACAAACTTGATTCTTTCCATGATTCTGGTGGCAGACTGAGTTGGATGAGAATCAAATCAAATTGAATGGTTAGGTTCAATGTTGATCATATTGGGAAATTTGATTTGGTTCTTGTTCAGTTCTCCAGTTTGTGATCAGAGTCATGGAGAGAACTGAGTTCATGAAGTGAGGTGCCATAATAATCTTAAAAAAAAAGATATAAATCAAGAAAAGCAGTTATTAAAGACATTTTCAGAAAAATTTAAAAAGTATGTTGCCTTTTCCTAGGTACTTCTAAAATTTCTGAGTATCATGATTTATCACAGCTATGAGTTCTTACTGGGTGGGTCTCTCTTATTAGGATAAATCCTCACCCTGGAAATACCCAGGTGAGTCAGGATACTGTAGTAGTTGAGGTTCATATCATTGCCACACCTTCAAATGTCCCCACTCCATACATGTGTAAGATCACAAGGGGAATTCCTTATGTATACATTTCCAGGATTCATTTGTGGGTAAAATAAGCAATAAGCCTAAAATTTTTGCCAAGACTTGTTATTACTTGCACTACATGGAACATCACCTGATCTCCCTAGACTCACCTAGTTTTAAAAATCCACAGTACTAGGGGCTGGGGATTTAGCTCAGTGGTTCTACCATCTGCCTCACAAGCACAAGGACCCAAGTTTGATTCCCGGTACCAAAAACAAAAAAAAAAAAACCAAAAACCAAAACAAAACAACAACAAAATAACAAAACTCTGGGGGCTAGGGATGTAGCTTAGTGATACTGTGCCTGCCAGATAAGTGCAAAGTCCTGAGTCTGATCCCTGGTGGTGGTGATGGTGGGAGACACAGGGCAGGGGAGGCATCCACAGTACTTGGTTCTGACTAGACAATTCACTAGGAGGAACAGGCAATAGCTATGTATTTGTAAAATTTTAAAATAAATGATCCTGACACATATCTGTTGGAAAAAAGCCTTAATTTAACTGACCTAAGCCAGGCATTGTGGTTCACGCCTGTAATCCCAGAAGGCTGAGGCAGGAGGATTGTCACAAGTCTGAGGCCAGCCTGGACTATACAGTGAGTTCAAGGCCAGCCTGAGCCACAGAGCAAGACCCCATCTCAAAACAAACACAATTAACCCAATACTCTTTTATGAACTCCCTAAAATTACAATACAATATCACAAAGTTATAATACAAATCAATGCCCCATCTTTTTTTTTTTTTTTTTTTTTTTTTTTT
>NW_022900928.1:35812230-35820740 GCF_012274545.1 Fukomys damarensis | reverse complement strand
AATGTTATTATGTATATCTAAAATGAGTCCCCCATTTTTTTTTTTTTTTTTTTTTTTTGGTACCAGGTATTGAACTCAGGTCTTTGAGCTTGCCAGGTAGGCCACCAAACCGCTGAGCTAAATCCCCAGCCCAATGCCCCATCTTTTAAGAGACCGAAAGAATATAGTTTGCTTTATGTAAGGGATTCCTCCATTTTAAAAATATTCCCCAAATCCAGTGTTTTCTCTGGGGCAAAGGCTATTCTTGCACATGTTCGCACCACCGACTCCTCAAATGTTAACTTGCAAACCACATTTCTAAAGAGGAGTGTGAAATCTTTCCTTAAAAGCATTGAGTTGCATTCTTTTAAAAATATATTAAATATATTTGTTTCATGTATTTATGGTTAGCTGTGGCACACAAGGATAGAAAAACTTCAAACTACTCAAAATACATGACAAATTACAGAAATAATTGTATTATATGTCTCATTTTCCACGTACAGGATGTCTAAGCAATCTGTTACTTTTCCCCTCAACACACTGGTCTTTCACAGTAACTCAAAATGAGGATTAAGATTCTTTAGATTGAAGGTCAGAAAGAAAACAGGCAACATTTTGTTCCTTTTCCAATACTTACCATCACATATTACCAATGCTTAAGAATAAAACAAAACGAGGGCAGGGGATTTAGCTCAGTGGTTCTGCTGCCTGCTTCTTCGCAAGCACAAGGTCCTGAGTTCGATCCCCAGTACAAAAACAAAACAAAAAAACCCACCAGTTATCTTGTGGCTTGTTCCCAGAAACATGAAATTCAAGTTTAGTCTCAGAAAAGCTTTTTATAATAATCATGTGCACACATTTTAGACCGTTTCTACCATGTACTGGTCATTTTAATCAGTCTGTCTACCTTTCTTTGATAGCAAGGCTTGCTAATCAGAAGTTTTATTAGTAACAGAAAGGTGTTTACCTAACAGAAAATACATACCTTCACTGACTCAAACCTATTTTGTTTTCAGAATTAAGTTCAAAATGAATGGGAGAGGAGGAAAAAAAGGAACGCACACATATGAGCATTTTTAACCCTTCTGACATTCTCAAGAGGAAATGAAATTTCCCATCTTTGCACACTGTAGACAGATTCTGTAAAAAAAAAACAACACAGCATTGTTTTAGTAACACAAGTGGAAAAAAATACAGTTCATTTAAAATACTGAGCAAATGACTTAAGTCTTAAAGCAATCACACACTAAAAAGATCCATGCAAATGAAGTTGGCATCGGTGCAATATTTTCGTACACAGTCTAGGTTTACAAAGAGTCAGTGATCAATGATATCCCTTTCATTATCTCCCCGCCGTCGCTTCTGGGTGACAAATCATTTTAAAGCGGTTTACTGTATTATTCTGCCCTTTAAGTGCAGGTCCAAGTCATCGTCCCTTCCTTCCCAGCTCTTCCACCTTCTATCAGCGATTTCTTTGGACCTCTTTGCAAATCATCCCTATATGGAAAACAAAAACCAAACCAAACCAAAACAAACAAACAAAAAAACAGTGAAGGTCTGAAAGTGAGGAGAGAGAACGTGAGCTGCGAATTTAGCCCAGTGGGCAAAAGTGGGCTACGCCGCCTAGGCGCGAATATCGCCGCCCTGGGTCCCTGCCCCTCAAAAGACAGACACCTACGGCTCCGACCGTACTGCTCCTCGGAGCCCAGACGTAAAAGAGCTCCTGAAATCCCTCAATTAGAAAATGGAGCAAGAGGCCCTGTGCAAACCCTCAAGGACCGTGAAGCTATGATTCACATGGTCTCCACACTTCACCTCCTGCCAGACCCACCCAACACTAGCCCTCAAAGAGGCCTTCGCCCCGTTCCCAGGGGATTCCCGAGGCTCTCCGGTCAACCAGTCCTGTACCCTCAGCATCCTTACTGAGCGACTTCTCCACTCCAGTAATCCAAACAGGTCCTGCAGCTCCGTGGAGCCAACCCGGCGCTCCTAACATGGCCGCCAGTTCCCTCTGCTCCTCCTTTTTGGGCGCGTGGGACTTTGGCGCATCTTGGGTATTGTAGTTCCAGCGATAGTCTTGGCGTCCCATGCAGAAGCCAGAAGACTACAATTCCCCAAATGCATCGCATCCGAGCATGGCTATTGGGGCTGCTTGGACAGAGGGATGATGTCATTGCAAAAACCCCACTGCATTCATTGTGCTACGATCTACCCACCCCCTGCTGCCGCTGGGCTTGCTATTGCCGCTCTCTCCAGCTGAGCTCAGAGTAGCAGCAGAACCAGGGCAGGGACTGACTCCAGCCCTTGGATTTAGGACATCGCCGCACCTTCCCTTGCGTGTGTGACTCATTCGCACAGCATTTCTGTTTATGCCTGGGGTGGGGAGAAAAATCCCAAACCAGGTGAGTTGAAGTGATTTATTCAAATGGTTCTCCCAAGTTATTCCTCCTGCTTAGTTTTCAAGGCTTTCTTTTGGAAGATGGGGCCGGGGGTGTGTATGGGGGTGGGGATTGGGGAGGCTCTCCCAGGCTCTGCTAAGGGAAAAGCTCTGTGCAATTTGGGTCACTGCAAAGAACCAACTCCAGCAACCTACCCCCCCACTCCATCACTCGCCAGACGGGTGCCTGCCAATTCTTTAGTCGCAACTCCCCTCAACCTTTTTGAGACTGGGAGAGGGGGCTGGGCTGGGTAGGATGTTGGGAAATGCTCTTTGAAAATCAGAGAAGGGCATAAGTGGGGAACTGCAGTCCTGACACTGGTGGCCGGAGTGGTGAGGTTGAAGTGGGAAGGGGTGATGCGCGGAGAGAAACGGACACGGTGATTTAATGTGGTCGCACTACTTTAAAATACTCTATGTCGCTTGGACAAGCACACAGTATTCATTTTTAGGATGCGCATGCTTCTTCTGAGTAGTTTAAGTTGTGTGGGGCTTTATTTTCTGTGAGTATATGTCGTTTGTCTCGCCTTTTCTGCTGATTTGAGGTGACAGTGTCCTTTAATGGTGCACTCCACGCCAGTCAGAAACATTTCACGTGTGTGGCTGCTGGAAGCAGCATTTTAAAGTGTTTTCCGTTCTCCTGACTTCACGGTTCAGGGTTATTTGGAAGTGGAGCCGACAGATTTGTGCTTGTGTGAGTTTTAAATTACATTGCAATAGGCTTCTTGCCACTGACAGTGGCACCATAATGAGCTGCCGTTTCCTGAGGCACAGTCACCACTCACAAATAACGGTTTGCAGACTGGATCGATTAGGGAAACCTAGCTTCATTTTAACATATTAAGGAAAGGGAAAGTTAGAAATGCTATCAACCTTCATTTGCCATTGCTTAAATCGTACCCATGGAAGAGTAATTCTGACCAGAGGAACCAAGGACCATAATAGTATTGTACTTGTTTTTGTATATTTTAAACAAAATGACACATTTATTAGGCCAAAAAACATTCTTCTGTAATGTTAGCTCTCCTCTTTTTTACAGTTACAGGAATGGTCAGTGAAATAAATATATTAATTTCATATAAACAGCCGGCTGGCTCCAGAGCAGATGGGACTAGTCTTAGCTGAGAGATCTACAACCTTGGAAACAAATAGACCTGGGGTCAACCACGCCCCCTCTTGGAATGTCAAAAGAAGTAGAAATGCTAGAGTATTTGCTTAACTTTAAACTGCTAAATCACCAAAAAAACAAACAAACAAACAAACAAACAAAAAACCGTCATAGTGTTGGGCCAGGGATTCAGCTCAGTGGTTCTGCTGCCTGCTTTGCAAGCACAAGAACCCGAGTTTGATCCCTAATACCAAAAAAAACAAAACAAATAAACTGCTAAATCTTTTCACAGCTGAGTCAGGCATTGGGCAAAAGTCATTACTGGCTGCCATCAGCTGCTGTGCACCAGTTTTGTTCATTTTAAATTCAGACCCTTAGGTCTCCAAAGTTGCAGCTGATGACACTTTGTTAAATGCTGCTTGCTCCTGAATGCAGGGGACAGTCCATTGTATGGCTTTTGTAGTAGAGTGATTTATTGGGATGCCATGAGCAGCTTTTGGATTTGGGACCGACAGTACGCCTTTGCTTCTTCCTACATTTCTCTATTGCTTACTCTGCTCTTCTGTATACCCTGCCCTTTTCTTCCCTTCCTGCCTTTCTCACCCTACTCCACCCCTGTCTCACGAAATTCCCTCTCTGTTCCTCTGCCGTCTCTCCATTTACAGTTCACATTTTCCTTCTGTTTCAGAATTCCCCTTATCATTAGCATATCACATATTAGTCGCCTTCTAAGTTCTGAATACCCTCTCTAGCCCTCTTCCCCCTCATCCAGGAACCCCAGGGTGAATATGTAGACGGTGCGGGTATTTATTTAGAGTTCTCTTTGAGGATGCTTTGGCTTCTCTTTTTCTTGCAGTTTGTGGTTGGCAGGATGAGCAGCAGAGAGCCTGACCCTGGTCTGGGTGTGAGAGTCTGTTACAGACTTTGTCTGCACCCACCCCACCCCCATGCAGACAATGAAAGGTTGCATTTGAGTTCATGCCACTTCCTTTCACTGGCACTGGCACCTGTGAAGAACTTCCAGTGGGTTAATATTTTATTTTCTTTTTTTTTTGGTACTGGGGATTGAACTTGAGCCCGTGCGCTTGCGAGGCAGGTGGTAGAACTACTGAGCCAAATCCCCGGCCCATAGGTTAATATATTCTTAAGTGCTTTACATGAAATGTTCTCATAATTCCCAAGGAATAAGTATCCTTCAAATTGCTTCTGCCTCATTTAATACGTTTTGATTTTTCTTGCCTTAGTTCCAGGGAGTGGCAGGAAGGCTGAAGGATGTTTTCCCACCTCCCTTGCTGTTCCCTGTGGATTGGTGAGGAGCAATCCATGTAGCCAAATTGCCTATATGTGGTTTTTTTAAAGATTAGGAGCGTAATAGCTTTCTTCCTATTGTTTCTTGTCTTTCATGGAGGAAAAAGGAAGTTTGTTTTATACTCTTCTCAAAGGGAGAAGTGTATGGTGGTGACTGTATTTTTTTTTTTTTTTGCATTAGCAGTATTGTTTCTTCATGCGTGGAAAATCTAACTGCTGTCCATTTGAAGACAGCCAATTTGATAGTCAGATAAAGAAGCTGTCAGCCAACACCTCTCTTCCACCTTCTCATTTATAATTTTCTTTTTCTGAAATATTCGCTCACACCCTAAGGTTTTCTAGTGTGTTATGTAGGAGAAATGAGCAGAATGGATGGTTAGATTTGGCTCTGGCTCAGTTCTGCTTGTGGCTTTGAATAACTATGTTTCTTTCTGCCTCAGCTTACATTTTGGCAAAGGGATTTATCCTTGCTCCTTGGTTTACTTCGCTTGATGTTATTATAACCTATGATCTGACCCCAACCTGTCATTTTGACAATGAATATTAATTGAACAGCTACTGTCATTAATCACTGTGGATATGTTGATGAAAGGAAATGCTTCCCTGCCCTCAGCAAGGGAAACAGTCATCAAACAATTTCAAGTGTGATAAATGTTTCTTCCAAAGGGGTATGTGCTATAGGATGGATAGAAGTGCCTAATGTGGCACTCTTTGTCTGGGGCGATCAGGGAAGGTTTCTTGTAGGGAGTAACACTTCAAAAGACTTGAAGAGTGAGTGGAAGAAACTCAGGATGGCAGTGGGAAGTGCTGAAGAATGGAGCAAAGGGGGTCTCGGGCAGTGAACCCCTAACTCACAGAGTAGAAAGGGAAGACTAGTGAGCAAGGAAACAGGACAGAACGAAGAATGAGGCTGGAAATGTGGGAAGAGGCTGGAGACCTGGCAATTTTCAGAGCTACAAGTGAACCCTAGGAATCTAGGTTTGATTGTAGTTAGTTGGATGAATGACATATGTGGAATGATATTGAAAACGTCACCTGGCTGTTAAGTGGAGAAAAAGAGATTGGGAGAAAATTTGTCCATGGTGAATTATGGAGAAAAGTAGCAGTGTATTTTTGTAGTCAACGTGTTAGATGATGGATAGTTCTGGGATCTGAGGTGGTAACGGAAGGCCTGGGGAGAGGGGAAGAGATTGGAGAGCTGCTCAGTTTGGAAATTACAATTGATAAGATATATTGATTAGTTAGATATGGGGCGAGAGAGAAACAAGTATGATTTGAGATTTTTTTTCTTGAGCAATCAGGATGACTTCTATAGAGAAGATACTGAATGAGGTTGTTCAAGCTAGTGTTTGCTTTGCAGGAAGTGAGGGAGATAAATATAGACAAATAATCACACACAGAGAGGTATGTAGGTGATGCTGGAAGAGCATGGACGGCCCCATGGGAGGCATTCATTCTTGAGTGGGGATGCCCACAAAGTGGCAGGCAACCTTTGTCCCTAGATAGGAAGCCGTCCAGAGTGTTTTCCCAGACACCTAATAGAATGCTTCGAACAAATTAGGGACTCTAAATGTCTGTTGACTGAGTGTATTAACCAGACTCTAAAGCATCATTCAAAGTATCAACATAGGACTGGGGATTTAGTTCAGTGGTTTTCCCCCCCTCACAAGCTCAAGGACCTGAGTTCCATCCCTGGTACCCAACAACAACAACAACAAAACAAAAAACAAAACAAAACAAAAGTATCAACACAATGGAAGAAGGCAATTAGTAATAGTGCAAATGTCAAATATCAAATACTCTCCACAGATCCATTCCTGAGAACTACTGACTTTCAGATGTTTTGTAGATGACTTTTAGGGAAATTCAGAAATATTTCAGTTCTGGTTTTTCTTGGGTCTTAACTTCTGTGATTAAATTGTTTTCTGTTTTTTTTTTCCCCTGATACTGGGGACCTCGAACTCAGGATCTTAGGCTTGCAAGGCAGGTGTAGTGCCACTGAGCTAAATCCCAGCTCTAAAGTTGTTTTCTTAAAAATCATTCTAATTGTCTAGAGTTCTTTAAATCATTAGGACTCAGACTTTTACAGATAAATGAAGTCACACAAAGATAAAATTGGTAAGCTGTTGACAATTTTTCTATAGTAAAGAAAATTTTTATAAAATCTCTTGCTTTTGTCACATAAAAATATATTTAACTTTATGGAAAAAATTTTCACCTCTTTTTCTTAGTTTATTGCAGAGTAAGAAAAAAGACACAGATAAAAACATTACAATGTTATAATAATTTAGGGAACCGTTACTGTATTTTCAAGGCTGTGGTAGAAATGTGGTTCCAGATAACATTTCCAAGTATAAAGGAATTTTTTGTGAACCACAGATAATTTATTTTCAGTTTCTTCTTCATAAGAATCCAGCCCTTGAAAACTAGATAGGTTTACTCAAAATTTGTTTAGCATATGGGCTCATAACTGCTTCCTGGAATGTCCTTATGAAGATTATGGACCTATGAGATCATGTTAAGTTGTGTGTGTATGTTTGTGTGCTGGAGTTCACATGGGCATCCATGTGTTTTTTCTTTTTTTTTGGTAGCAGGCATAGAACTTGGGTCTTTGTGCTTGCCAGGCAGGTGGTGGCTAAATCACTGAGCTAAATCCCCGGCTGCATGTGTTTTTCTATCACTACATGTATGTCCTAGGAAAAATTACTTGACTTCTTTGAACCTCTGTTTGTAAAATTATTATGAGAATTAAATGGGAATATATGTCAAGTATCTGGCACTATGCTGAGTCTAGTTATTGCTTATGATAGTTGCTTTTGACATTATATTTATTGATCATTGTTAGATTTCCTGTACCTTAAGATGGCCCTAACTAGTGATGACACATAACAATCATTTTTAACATTTTACTTATAAGGAAGGGGATGTTTGTTAAGTACTCAGTGACAAAATTAGGAAAAACATTACATCATAGTGAGACAACCTGATACGATGAAATGTTTAACTTACATCTAATCATGAGGAAGTAATCAGACAAATCCAGATTGTGGGCCATAGTGCAAAACAGCTGGCCTCTGAAGCTTCAAAATGTCAATGTCATAAAAGACACAAAACAAAATACAACGTATAGGTGACTGATCTACGTTAAGGGAGCCTAAAGAGATAAGGTAATCAAAAACAGTATGTAATCCTGCATTAGATCTTGGACATTAAAAAAAAAAAGCTTATTATAAAGAACATGTTGGGGCAGCTGGGGAAATTTGAATGGGAGCTATACTAACAATGTTAGTTTTTATGGATATGACAATGACTCCATCCTTTTAGCCTGATATATAGAGGTTGGGTTATCCGTTACTGTTTCTGAATGTTGTGTTGGGACTCACAGCAAAACCACAAGACATCAAGACTGCTTCAGAACTTAGTGATTTTCTGGGTCACAAATATTTAATCAGCCTATGGGCTGGGACACTGTAGAGATTGTATATGTCCCTTATATATCCTTTCTAAGCATGATCTCATCATTCTATGAAAGTGCAAATGTCTACAACTGCCAATTTAACCTTGATATTACTGGAAGTAGTTTTTTTTTTTTTTTTCCAGTACCAGAGTTCGAACTCAGGACCTTGTGCTTACAAGGCAGGCGGAGGCAACACTGAGCTAACTAAATCCAAGCCC
>NW_022900928.1:35798447-35811977 GCF_012274545.1 Fukomys damarensis | reverse complement strand
TTTTTGATTCTAGAAAGTATGTAAGATTAATCAAACTTTACTACAGAAAAACGCAATGAACTATGTAGGGAGTCTTCTTTAATTCTACCCCACAAAGGTATTCAACTGTCAGATTTTGATGGGTATATTCAGTAAATTCCCCAATACATATACTAATAATTTTATAATACAAAAATTCTGCTTAGGTGGGGAGGTAGCTCAGTGGCACTACACCTTTTTGGCAAGTGGAAGATCCTGAGTTTGATTCCCGCTACCAAAAAAAAAAAATCTGCTTGTTCTCTTTCACTTAATGTATTTTGGGCATTTCCCCCATGTATTTTTTAGCTTTTTTTTTTTTTTTTTTGGTACTAGGGATCGAACCCGGGACCTTGCGCTTGTGAGGCAGGCAGCGGAACCCCTGACCTAAATCCCCGGTCCCCCACGTATTTGTGTGTTGCTTTAACTTAATCTGTTTTAATGGAAGTTGGAAACTGCTGTAGTGAGTCTTTGTGTATCATTTCATTGTGAACTTGTGGAAATATTTGTGTAGGATACTTTTCTAGCTGTATAAATGCTGAGTCAAAGGGCACAAAGTTTTCCTTTGATTGCTCCCTGATTCAAATTCTTATCAGCAGTGTTTGTGAGTGCTATTTCCAGATGTCTTTGCCGCAGCCCATTAGCCACTTGGGCTGTGCTAAGGGAAGAAAAGTTGTGACGGATAGAGAGAACATGAGCCAACGTGGAATCACAGAGTTTCTGTTGATTTTTGTGAAGCTGTATTAAAGGTTGATATGTAAATAACTTGGAAACTTTTGAAGGAGAGAAATAAAATACATTCTTCTTGTTTGCACACACCATGCTGTTTGAAAAGTAAACGGAAACAATGATGTGGCCAAGAGTTTCCCCAGAAACTTTTGAAGAAAAATTTTATGGTTAACTTCATTAAAATGGGGACGTCATCAAACTTGAGATGTGAATAACTTGTTCTACTCACTTCCTCTGCATCTCAGTCACAGAGCTGCACTGGGAATTTAAGCTCTATTTAAAAAAATTTTTTTTTTCTGAATTTCAGTAAAAGGAGCCCTAGGGTAGATTTTTGGCATTTTTCCATAGAAAACCAGGTACAAGCTCATGAGTGGCTACCAGCAGCTCACTGTGCCCTAACAGAGGTGCCAAGGAAGAAATTGGGAGGATCATGGGATTTTCATTATTTTTACCTCGTTAACCACTGTGGCTGGGTGAAGCAAATAAAAACTTTGAGGTTTTTTGCTATATAGGCAACTTATCTTCTTAAGCCTTAACTTTTAATTTATAAAAGGAGTTATTGTGAAGCTCAAATGAGTTAATATGTATAAAGTAGCACTGGCAAATTAACATGCACATAAATATATTCTGTTGTTACTGATGCTGTCTGAGTGAGCTGTTTATACTCATCTTTTCTTTAATGCCAGTGGCATTTGTTGACAAAAAAAATTTTTTAAAGGAATTATCTCCCCTACTGTCTTATTGTTATTTCTTCAACTAATACTTACGTGCATAGGCTAAATACTGTACAAGGTTCTGGGCAGGGTGTTCTTATACGGAGACAAAAGTGGAGCCCTGTCTAAATTACTTCCTTGTTGCTGAGATACGGTACTCAACACCCAGAACTGTAAAGGAGGAACGATTATTTTGCATCACAATTTGTAAAGGTTTCAATCCCTAGTTGGCTGGTTCCAAGGCAGTGTGGACGGCTGAGGAGAATGAGCTGTTGGTTTAGGCAGGCAGGAAGCAGAGAGACAGACAAAGGGAGAGGGAGGGAGATAGACCCTTCCAGGCTCTATCCCAGTCCTAGTGACCCACGACCTCTGACCAGGTTCCACTTAGCAACGTTGAATTTTCCTATAAACTCATCAATGGATGGATTCACTGATGAGTATCACCTATGAGCACATGAGGCATTGGGAGGACATCTAGATATAAGGCATAACAAGTCCTCCAGGGGCTTTCTTGCTTCCCCATTTTCATTCTAGGAGACTAATTAATATACATTGTTTTCTTGTTGAAGGTCTAACACGAAAGGTGTTTTACAGAAATGGTTTGTTCATACTGTCTCATTATCTGAATTCTAGGTACAGATTTTTAGCTCCTTTTTTTTTTTTTAACCTTCCAATAAGGAAACAGATCTTAGTAAGGTAAAATAACTTGTTTTTTTGAAGTTACCTAGCTGAGAAAAGAAAGAAAAGAGCAATGCAGGTGTAGACCGTAGGTAGGTTTTCAGGAACCAAAACTATTCTGCTTCTCCAGATGCTTCCTGTTTTTGCCTCTCTTCTGGCTGAAAGCATAAGCTTCCCAGAGCAGAACTGTCTGGTGGGGTTTATTTTTACATTACCCTCAGGGGTCCTGGGGTCTTTGGGGGGCTTCGGGGTCTCCTGTAGACCTGCTGAGATAGTTAAAGCTGGAATGGGCATTGTTGTATTATCAACTGAGTGCTAGGTGATGGTTTATATATTTTGATTTTTTCGTGACCTTTTTTTGAGACCAACTCTCACTGTATTGTCCAGGCTGGCCTGAATTCCTAGCCTCAAATGATCCTCCTGCCTCAGCCTTCTGAGTGCTGGGACTAGTTGTTTATTATTATTATTTTCTGCAGTATTAAGGATTTGAACCTAGGACCCTGCTTATGTGAAGTGAGCATGTCACTTCTCAGCTATATTCATAACCTGAAAATATATAAGCCTATAGAGAAATTGCAAAAGTAGTACAGTGAGCACCCCATTTACTTTTTTTTTTTTTTTTTGAAACAGGGTCTCACTGTATAGTTGAGACTGACCTGGAACTCACTGTGTAGCCCAGGATGGTCTCAAACTCACAGGGATCTTCCTGCCTCAGCCTCCCGAGTGCTGGGATTACAGGAGTGTGCACACCTCATTTACTTTTTTTTTTTGGTACTGGGGATCAAACCCAGGTCCTTATGCTTGAGAGGTAGGCGACCAAACCACTGAGCTATATCACCTGGCCCCTTTTAAAAAAATGAATCCACCTTTTTTTTTTTTTTGGTATCGGAATCAAACTTGGATCTTTGAGCTTGCGAGGCAGGCAGCAGAACCACTGAGCTAAATCCCCGGCCCCTGATTTACTTTTAATCTAAATTCATTTGTTCTCTCGCCACACACGTGCACTCGGACGCACACATGCATACACACACATATTAAACCATTAGAAAGTAAGTCGCACAAATCCCTATACTTTAAGTACTTAAACACGTATCCCCTAAGAGCAAAGGTGTTCTTCCATATAACTACACATCATCACACTGGAGCAATATTTTCCCATTTTTCCAGTCATTCCACTTTTTAAATTATGTTTTTTGCTGAAGAAACCAATCAAGGATTCTTATACAAGATAGTTGTGTCCTTTTGTTTTCTTTCATACAGCAGTAGAAGTCTATCTTCTTTTTTCCTTTTACAATATTGACATGTTTGAAGATTTCAGATTTGTTGTTTTATCAGCGGGAATTCGAATAGTTTTGTTTTCTCATTAGCAGACTCCGGTAAAACATTTGTAATGAGAGCTCCATAGACAATGTTGCTTCCCTCCCACGTATCATAGGTGATACTATAGCGTCCCATTGTAGCATCACGGGTGATAGGAGTTGAGCATTTGCCTGAAGTGGTAGAGGCAGATCTCTCGACTAAAGGGCACCTTTCTCCCTTCTATAATAAAATTGCTTATGGGGTGATATTGTGAGATTATTTGAACATCCTATTCCTCAACAACTTTCATGCAATGGTTTTAACATCTGTAGTAAGCCTGATTTACATCAGTTGTATTTATAAAAAGATGATTTTTTAATTCTCTTTCACTTGATATTTATCATGTGATCAATTAGCTTTTGGCCCCTTTTCCCGCTTTTTAAAATTTTTTTTCAGGACCCTAACAAGCCTTTGTTATGGGGAGGATCTGCTGGTATGTCTCTGAACAAAGGAGGAAAAGCAACACAGCAGAACAGGGAGCTTCTCTTATAGGACAGGGGTGGGGCTTATAGGAGCTGGGGTGGGATTGAGGGATGTAGTGGCTAGGGATGGGGGAGCCTGTGACATCACTAGGAGGGGCTTGGGTCATCACTAGTTAGGGTTATCTTAAGGTGAGGGAAATCTAACATTCCAGGCTTTTGTTTTATGGTTATTGAGTGAAGGTCTCTTTTTCTGGAGCTGCTTCAAGCTGACAAAGGGCTAAAATTTGGGGCTAAACCTAGATCTGGTTGGGGCAGCGGTAGATGGCAGCTTCTTCCCTCTGCCGCAGTGGCCCATACCCCACCATGATGAGTTCCGTGACTGGTTGGTAAATGCCCTCATGCATTCCTGTAAGAAATTTTTGAAAACAGTGAAACAGACAGAGCCCTATCATGATTAAAAGACATATACAAGCCAGTGGGCCCAACACAGGAAGTAGCCAAGGCATAATTTGTGGAAGCCAGGAATAGCTTTGGTCTATTCCCCAAGAATTCTGTCATCTCTTTCACTCTTTGGTGCACTGCTGTAATTTTTTAACCTTTGCTTTAACAGTTCCTGACTGGTTATCACAGTAACAGCATTCTTCACCTAGCACCTGGCATGTTCCCCCTTTGGGCCGCTGTCAGCATGTCAAGGGCCCTTCTATTTTGTAACACAACTGCTGCTAGAGAATTTATTTGATCTTGAACTGTATGTAAGGACATGTCAAGGGCTTCTATTTTGTAACACAACTGCTGCTAGAGAATTTTTGATCTTGAACTGTATGTAAGGACTGGCTTATTTTATCCATGTCTTCTGACATCTCTATGGACAGGGCCTGATAGAAGTGTGTGGATATAGAAATGCCCGCTGTCCCCTTTGCCATCCCATTAAGGACCCCCGCTCCCATTAAGAAGGGAACTAGAAGGGGAGCTGCCCTTTTTCTGATTGTGTTCTGTGGGAAAACTTGTTCAGACATCTGGACTTCTGTTGAATTATTATTATTTTTTTTTCTGGTATTGGCAATCGAACTTGGGTCCTTGTGCTTGTGAGGGAGGTGGTGGAACCACTGAGCCAAATCACCGGCCCTGGACTTCTGTATAAATGGTCATGGGGGAGCTAAGGAAGGATATGTAGCAGAAAATGTCGGAGTGATTGAGGCATCAGAATGCCTCTTGATTACATATGAAGTACAGGCCATTGGACAGGCAGATCAGAAGCTCTTCTGAGATAAAGAGGGAGCAAGCAAGGCAAGTGATGTTGTCATTTTGCCCTATGCGTGTCAGGTTAGTGGTTTGTGTAGGGAATGGGAGACCCATAGTGAAGGGTCCCAGAACTGTGGATAAATTGCCAATATTTGAGACAGACAGGTTAAAATCTAGGAGATGGGAATGGGGTGAATGAGCAGGGGTAAATGGACATAAACATCCAACAGTAAGATATTAACAGGAGATAGTGGAGGGTGGTACTAAATAGGTGTTGTAGCCTTTCTGAGACTGGGTTATCTGGTTTACCACTTGGAGATCTATCCCCCTTTATAGGGAGGTGGAGTGGTGGGCTTCAAAAGTCTTTCTATTGCTAGTGCCTGTTCATTGACTGCCTCTTTTGGTTATTCTTTTCTGCTGGGTGTTTAAGACCAAGTTAAAGCGAGACCTGTGTGAATCGATATGAACATTTTGGTATCTGTCAAGGTCAGTAAAGTCTCTTTAGGCATTATTTTGGAACCATGTATAGAGCCTCTCAGCTCCTGTCAGTGTCAGCTGTTAGGATCGGATGGGCTTTGCTTGACCGAGTTGCTTTCAGCGAAATTGTGGGAAATTTTCTTCTCTTGTTGACCCTCTTTTGGTACATGTTTCATTTGTCCTCTGATGTCCAGCAATCTCCCTGCTCAGCAGGTTGGGTGACTTCCCAAAGATGTAAGGTGTTGTAGAAAAGATTCCTTCATACCTAGGATCTTTTTTTTTGTACCAGGGATTGAACTTGGGTCCTTGCGCTTGCGAGGCAGGCCACCGAACCGCTGAGCTAAATCCCCGGCTATACCTTGGATCTGTGATGACCTTGTAGGGCCAGGGCCAAAATATTGGTGGTCTTCTTAGCCCAGTTGGTCTCTGCCCTTTGGTGGTTGAACACCAGAAGAGAAGATCAATGACATCAGTAGTACAGTAGGAGCAGTGAGTTTAACTATCATAACTTTATCTGGATAGCAAGCCCCCTGGAATTTAAAATATAGTTAGAGGACAGTTATTTTTTTATCAATCATGGTTGTTCTAGTAGATTATTTACTGTAGATTTTTTTTTTTTTTTTTTGGTATCGGGGATTGAACTTGGGTCCTTGCGCTTGCAAGGCAGGCCACCGAACCGCTGAGCTGAATCCCCGGCCCTCCTGTAGATTATTAACAGAAAAAATCTTGAATCAGGAGCCACACATAATAATAATATATTTTAGCAAGACAGTCATGATGGCATTATCTTTGCAGCAAACTTAGATATGTATCTTAGTATAAAATAGCCATTGTTATATGTATTAATTCCCCTCTAAAAACAAAAAACCAGAAACTCTTACTTAAGTTATTACCTTTTGATAGGATGCCATCTAAGGAAAGTGTATGGGTCTACAAATGTACCTGTAATCATGAGTAGGTGGAGCAGGAGAGAAGGGCGAATGCCTGGATCAAAAGATTATTGCCATAAACAATATGTTGGAAGACCTGCATAATCAGAAAACATGAATATATTTTGTACACCAGAAAAGTATCAATAATAATTATAATTATAATTATATGAAATCTTATGTCCTATGTGGTAGCCTGGTACCAAATGGATCTTTTTAAATAACTCCTTGTTTTTCCACAGAAAATATTATATTTTGAAGATGACCATTATAAACATATCACAATAACATTTTGAAGATGACCATTATAAACATATCACAATAACATATTTAGAACTCAACCTTTTAATGATAACCAATGCAAACATTTTATAACAACATATTTATTGATGTTTATTGGGGTATATTTTCCCATAAAGCTATGGAAATTATTGGGGCTCCCATTAGTGAACAAAGACCAGAATAAATTTTTCTGAGCAGCTGCTTTGTTCACCAATAGGAGTCTATCCAAACCTAAAAGTTTATATTTAATTATCTTGACAATTTTTTATTTGACCTATAAAACCAGGTGGTAGAAATTAACAATTTATTTGTATCTTTGATGTCATTTTGATAAAAAAACATAATTGGAGAAACACTTTTAAACAATTGGATGGACAGAGGCAAACACAATTTATGAAACTAGAGTGCACTCAAATATATTTGGCCAATTGAATTATAACATCTCTTTTAATTAAGACTAGTCAAAACTTTTACAGGTCAATTAACAGGGATTTCTTGCAATTGGAATCAGAAGGAGTAAAAGGACTTTATAACAGTAGCATAATCTTGTGTTATAGTTATTGTCAGAAGTCTGTAAGCAGAAAGTAGAGAAATCAGGTTAATCCTATAATTACAATTTAAAAATTTGCAATGTAGAAGAACTGTTTCAAATACATTGGTTAAACATCTGGAAACCAAACACCAATCAAACATTATTTTAAGTTGAAGATGAAAGGTATATTTGTCAATTAGCCATTTTATGTGTGTGTGTGTGTGTGTGTGTATATTTTTAAAGATCTTCCTGCCTGGCAGGACATCACAGTTGATTTTATTATGGAGCAAGCAGTCTGTAGCTGGCAGTGGACTATAACCTAGCATTTGGTCTTTGAGCTCCAATCTTAAGCATTACATTTTCATTGAATTGTTTTAAAATCTTATATTTTAGTTTACAATATTTATGTAGAAAGGTGTAGGGCCTGATGGGATTTCTTGGTAATGTAGCCTGCCAAACATGTTGATAGGTAAATAGGCAGGGCAAGGAGAGGATTTTACTTTTTTGTTTTGGCAGAGTCTTGCTTTCCTCTCTTCCGAGGAAGCTGGGGAAGGAAGACCAAGCAGAGAAGAGGTTGTTAACTCACTGTCCTGTTTGGGAGGGGCTGGAAGGGCAGGAATAACACTGGTGTGGGTGCAGAGACACAAGATGGCAGAGACAAGGAAGGGTCACAAGATAGCGGAAGGGAGCGCATGAGGAGATGCAAGAGCTGGCCGGGTTACAGGGTGGGGGAGTTGTGAGTGGTGAGTGATGGAGGGGTCGAGGACGGAGTCTGAGCTAGAAGTACCTGAGAGGGTGAACAGGTTTCACAGAGGGAGGAGTGAGAAAGAAGACTTGGATGTAGGGGATTTCTGACCATTTGCCATTGCATTGACAAAAATTGTGTAAATCACACAGTATGTTAAAATTGAAAGTGACATTTTCGGGCCATTGAGATTTATTATCTAATTTGTACTGAGGTCAAACTTGTTGCAATATAAACTGAGTCATTTTGGCTTAAAGTTAGGTCCCAACAGTCCAAGGGGATGCCAGGAGGCAGCCAAGAGGCGTTGAGGGAGGGGGTTTGAATTGCTGGGTGCCCATGTTAGGGCGGATGAGGAGAAGTTAGCTCCCTAGGAGGAGGGCAAAAGAGAGGAATGTCTTCATCTCTTTTGATGCTCCCTGAGCCAGAACGAGAGGAGACAGGCCAATAGGGTGTTTCCAGGGGCACAGTCCTGGGCCCAGTGGCCCGAGAGGGTCTCTCTGACCAAGCTTGGATTTCCAAGAAGTCTCCAGAGGGAGAGAATGAGAACGAGACAGAGGACCCGAGTAGAGGGAAGCTAACTACCTACAAACCCTGTGCCTGGTGTGGAATCGTCTCAGCAATGGCAAGGGTAGAAAGTCCCGAGGAGGTCCTGCCCGGCAGATGTGGTCCGGGGGAGGAGGCTGAAAGGCCAATGGACCCTGGCCCATTGGGGGATCGTCACTTAATCGACTGATTTCCTCCCGGGTCGTGGCACCAGCTATGTCAGGTAAAAAGAGCTGAAGACCAGGACCAGACCAGGACCGTAACAGGCCTTAATTATGGGGAGGGTCTGCTGGGCTGTCTCTGAACCAAGGAGAGGAAAGCCTCTCTGCTTCACTTTTAAAAAATATCATGTAGCTCATGAATTCTTGACCTCAATGTATTTTAATACATTTTCAATCTTCTGACAATGCCCTCACCCCAACCTTAGTTTTTTTTTGTTTTTGTTTTTGTTTTTTAAGACAGGGTTTCGCTGTGTAATTCTGATTTGCCTGAACTCACTGTGTAGCCCAGGCTGGCCATGAACTCACAGCGATCTTCCTGCCTCAGTCTCTTGAGTGCTGGGAATCTAGGTTTGTGCCACCGCACCCAGCACCTTATGCTTTTTTTGATACTCAAATTGTCCCAAATTTAGCTAGTGGGTGCCTTTTAAGAAAATCTTATTTAATCCTGAAAGCTTCCTGATAAAGTAGGTCAGGTTTTTCATACAAGTGAGGAAATCAAGCCTCAGGACCCAGGAAACTTGTTGCAAAGCCAGTTCCAATTAACTCTAAGGTGGTTTCTGCTACTCCACACTGCCTCCTGGCTGTCCTAAAGCAGAATGCTACTTGCTGAAATCAAGTTAAAAAGAAAGCATGCAATCATTGTTGTCAGTTATTAACCACAAGTGACTGGAGACAACCCTAAATGTGCACCAGTAGGAAAATGGTTAAATAAATGGATATGTCTACTCAAGGGAAAGCTATAAGACTATAAATAAGAACTAGTGTGTTCTCTAAGTTATGATAGAGAAAAATCTCCAAGAACATGTTAAAGGAAAGAAGTATAGAACAGTAGATATTTTGTGAGAAAACTAGGGATAAGAAAATGCAAATGAACTCAAGAGTGGTGGTTGCACACCTGTAATTCTAGCAGTCTGGGAGGCTGAGGCAGGAGGATTGGAAATTTGAGTTTCACATTAAATTTCCGTTTAAGGAATCATCTCATTGTAGTGTTAATTTGCATGAAATCATGATTGTCCCCCAGAAAGCTATGGGTTATAGTCACTTTCCATTTTGGACATATTTGGGCCAGTCCTAGCAGTTGGACAACAGCTTCTTACCTTTTTCTTCCTTTTTCTCTCTCCCACTCACATGTAAGTTTCTGATTTTATCTTAGCCATTTTAATTAGCCATGCAAATTTTTAATTGCTTTGGCAGACAAAAGAAAGTTGAATAAGCTTTTCATTTCAAGTCTTAAGAATTTTGCTTTCTAAGAGTTGACATGGGGAAAAAATATTTCCAGTCTGGAAAATTAAAGTAGTAACATTGAAAGGAACTCATGTCTTAGAAACTGCGAATGAGACAGGGAGCTCAATTACTTTTGAGACAAACTGAAAAAACTACTTCAGTCTGAAATAGTAATAGAGACCCATTTATTTTTCATTTTCCTGTGGAAAATCTCAATACATGAGTGATTTAAATTAAAAATGAATTTAATACAAACACCAAAAAACAAACTAAATCAAAAGCAAAACAATAATTACAAGTACAAAAACCCTTAAATAATCCTAATTAAAAAATATTTAAGAGATCTTGGACATGCTCCTTTGCTGAGGTGATCCTTAGTGTAACAGTTAAGCTTGTCTCTTTGAAGTGACAACATTTTCAACTTCTGTAGCTGCAACTGAATAGCTTCAGATTCCAAATTCAATGATACTAATCTGAATTCATGGTTATTGCAGTAGACTGTCCTTGTGTTTTGACTATTACTTGTCATAAATTGTTGAGTCAGCATTCAGCAAGGGCTGGGGATTTAGCTCAGTGCCACTGCACCTCGAAAGTTCAAGGTCCTGAGTTCGATCCCTGGTACAAAAAAAAAGAAGAAGAAAGCATTCAGCTCGCTTTTGATATTTTTGATATTGTATGAATTTTTTTGAAATCAATCTGTCCTACATTTTATAAGGGGAATCTAGGGTTTCACCAACCCCCTTCACTCACTTTAATTTTACTTTTTGCTTTTATGACTACCAGATGAAATGGCTGCATATACAGTGTCATTTTTATTATGTAAATTTATCATAAATTATAAACATTTTTTATTTCGAGATGTACCAAGCACTGTACTGACTGCTTTATATACACTTACTGATTGCTTTACATAAGTTGTGTCATTTGATGGTGGCAAAAACTACAGAAAGTAATTGAATCCCTGAGAAGTTAAGCAACATACCTATGATCAATTGACTAGTAAGAGGCAAATCAGGAAAAAAAAACAAAAACAAAAACACAAGCCTGTTCTATTGTGCTGTGCACATTTTCTGTATAGATTTTGAAACTTTGTGTAGAAGATGATTAAGTTTTCACTTTATCGCTAGAACTGAGGTCTGTCTTAATTACTTGATAGATGTTAGTTGAGTGCCTATCACATGCCAGGATCCTTGAGAAATGATTGAGACCTAGGCCTTTTCATTAAGGAGTTATACTCAATTAGAAAAGTTAAAAGGGCCGGGGATTTAGCTTAGTGGTTCCTCCACCTGCCTTGCAAGTGCATACCCAAGTTTGATCCCTGGTACCAAAAAAAGAAAAGAAAAGATAAGCATATATACATGTGCCCCCATACCCATAGCATTACTTGCCATAGTCAAAAGATGGAGGCAACTCAAGTGCCCATTGTTGGATATATTGTGTAATATATGCACAGAGTAGAATATTATTCAGCTTTATAAGGAAGGAAATTCTGACACAAGATATAACATGAATGAACCTTGAGGACATGCTAAGTGAAATAGGTCAATCACAAGAGGACAAATACTGTATGATTCTACTTATATGAGGTGTCTTGAGTTGTCAAACTCATAGAATAGAAAGTAGAATGATGGTTACCCGGGCTAAGAGTGGAAGAAATGAGAAATCTTTATTACCACAATTTAAAAAAACCAAAAAGTGATATTTGTTGTCTCACTCCATTTGCACTTCCATGACGAAATACCTGAGATTGGGTAATTTGTAAAGAGTACAAATTTTTCTTATAGCTCTGGGAGCCTGAAGGCCAAGATCAAGGCACTGGCAAGTTTAATGTCGGGTGAGGACTGTGCTCTGCCACCAAGATAGTGCCTTGTTGCTGTGTCCTCAATGCTGGAAGGGTACTTGGTCCCACAGATGCTTTCATAAGACATGGAAGCAGAAGCTTCCTGACCTAATCACCTACAAAAGGTCTTAATACTGTTTGCACTGAAACCTAAATTTTGTGAATTTTGGAGAAGACACAAACATTTGAATCATAGATCTTCTACTGTGTGGTAGAAAGTGGCCAGAGAGACGAGGAAGGAATGACATTGCCATTGGGATTGATTTCTTTTCTTGTTTTTTTATTATGTTGTTGTTTTTTAAGGATTGGTTTCTTAGCCAGGTACATCTGGCTGGCAGTGGAAAGATGGGCAAGATTGGTGTGGTAGTGAGGAAGGTGGGAAGGACAACTCAGATGAAGGAACAGCGAACAGAGTTGTAAGAGGTGAAATTACCGAGCAGCTTTCAGAGCCAATCAGGGGGTAACAAATCACAACTACTGTACACATGTGGTTCTATAATAAGGGTAGCCCAGCCACCTTTCATACAGGCAGGGATTGAAAAGCAGAGTCTAAAGTGTGATGTTGTGGTGTGCGGGACAGGGACTCATTCATGATTCATTTGGTAAACATTTATTTAACACGTAGTGCTGGGTGCTATGCTAGGCACTTTATGTATGTTGGCAGATTTAATACCCCCAGCAACTCCGGAGTTATTAGTAGACTCGTTAACAGATGTGGACAGGATGACTCAGAGATGAAGTAACTTGTCCGAAGTTACAAGATTGGTAGGTGGCAGAAGCAAAGCCTTACCTGGAGCCCATACCTTTGCTAAGCTATACTACCTCCCTTTGCTAGTATGATGTCTGCCTTTGAACTCAGTCAAAAACTCAGTCAAAACCACTTGTTGTCTTCTTGAAGCTTTTGAGGGCAGCTTGGCTGAGTTATCTTAACACCTTCTGAGGCTCAGATTTGTCATCTATAAACCGAAAACCTGTGTTAGACCAGACTATAAAGTTTCTCCCAGATCTAAAGACTTCATTCATTCATTCATCAAACAGTAATTTAATACCTACTACGAAATTGGTGTTCTGCTGCTGGGTACTAGGCATTTGAAATTTGTCAGGATACTGTTCTTGTCTGTAAGGAGATTGTAGACTAGTAAAGGAGACATGAAAAGATACTCATACAATTTAGTCATAGCACTGGTAGTAGTATGTACAGACAACACTGATACATAGAGATTAGGTATCTGGCCTGCTCTTGGGTAAGACAATGTTAAAAGAAGGGTCCCCAAAGACTAGGGAAGTAATGTAGAAGACCACAAGAATGTCATTGTTCCTGTTGTTGTCATTATTTTAAACATACTGCATCTTTATTTGTGTAAATTTTGGTACCAGGGATCAAACTCAGGACCTTGTGCTTTCGAGGCAGGTGGTGGCACCACTGAGGTAAATCATCAGCCCAAGTCCAATTTATTTTGTGGAAAATTTAGTTAATTTGATATTTAATTGCAGCCATGCATAAATACCTATAAGATTTGGATTTTCTTATGTATTGGAGAATTATTATAATTTTTTTTTTTTTTTTTTTTTTTTTTAT
>NW_022900928.1:35738160-35798402 GCF_012274545.1 Fukomys damarensis | reverse complement strand
TTTTTTTTTTTTTTTTTTGTAACAGGTATTGAACTTGCGAGGCAGGCCCTGGAATCACTGAGCTAAATCCCTGGCCCTTGTTGTTGTTTTGAGACAGGGTCTCACTATGTAGTTCAGGCTCGGCATTAACTCACTATGTAGCCCAGGGTAGCTTCAGACATACAGCAATCCTCCTGAGTGCTAGGATTACAGGATTACAGGAGTGTGCCACCATGCCCCAGAAAGTTTATAAATTTAAAGAGAAATCTGGTGGCTGAGTTATTCTTAAGAAAATTTAGGAAAGATGAAGCAGAACAAAGAGACTCAGGGGCCCAGAGCTATTTAAGATGTTCATAACTAAAGTCACAGGTGCTTATGCTTCAAAGGAGCAAATAAAATGGCTAAGACACTGGGGAAGATGCAGTTCTGTCATAATTACTGAGCATTGATGTGAGTTACTAGGAATTTGAATTACTGAGTATTAAAATTCTAATATTAAGAAATTGAAGTGGAGGTTGAGGGAAAGGTTTGGATCTAACATCTATTGAGCAGTTAGTCACTAAGTCAGGCACTGTACTCTGCTCTCTAACATTTATTGAGTGGTAACTAAGTCAGGAACTGCTCTCTGATCTTTACATTCATAATTATGTATTATCTTCCCCACAATTCCCTTAGGTGTCCTTATCATCACTTTATAAATGTAGAAACTGAAGCTTAAAGAGGTTTTGAGTTGTTTAAGATGATAGTATTAAGAGACCGAGCAGCGATTCAAGGCCATTTTTCAAAGTCAGGGTCTCAAATTCAATCCCCGATACCCAAAAAAAAAAAAAAAAAAAAAAAAAAAATCTTCGGAGGGAATGTTGATTGAGGGAGGCCAGCTAGGTTTATGTGTTTGATCTTATCTCTCTCTACCGAAAAGGACAATTTCAGCTCATTATTTCAGATCCTATCTTTGGGGCTCCCCATTCTGAGAGGCCTTGAACTATAGGATTTTGACAGGATCACTTGGAAGTCTGAGTCCTTCTAATCCTCTGCCTCACATTCCTTCCTCTGAAGGTTCCTGTGGGCATGGTGCCTTGGGAGGGAATGTTTTTCCAGCTTGCTTTGCAGACCAAGCATCGGTTCTAGGCCTTTTAGCTCTCTGGAAAGTTCCCACATATGGCTACATGAGACATGGAAAAACCAACCTTCGTATAGGTTCTTAAATTTTGAGAGTGGAGAACTAAGTCTTCTCTACCTAGGTGTTTTCCCTGCCCTGATATTCCACAGTTTGAGCTATGGTGAAATGAATAGGAGATGAGAATTCAGAAGATGAACCTGAAGTCCTGGGCAAGTCATAAGTCCCGGGGCAGTGCCCATTGGCCTGTCTGGGCCTGTTTCCCTAGCTATAGATGAAGGGCTGATGTCAATCACAGTTTTATTCTCTTGTTCTGAGTTACATAATTCAATGTGTAATATAAAAGGGCTGTATAACAAGCCTGTAAAATGTGTTACAGATGTCAGTGCTTATTGAAATATACCAAATTTGGCTCCATGAGGAAACTTTTTGGACTCTGTGTGGGATGCCTACCCTGTCTTTACTAGCTTCAGTTCTTGGCAAATTTAATTACTGCTCAAGGAGGCTTTCATAGCATCATTTTTCCTATTTATTCCTCTAACCTTCCCATTTTCAGTCTTGTAGATGTTACCAGAACCTTTGGTAATTCTTTTTTCTTTTTAAAAATTATTTAATTTTATTGATACATTTTAGGTATACAATATGATGTTCATCGTTTGGAATTTGCACCTTTATGTGATATATCAGGATTCTTTTTTTTGTTTTTCCCCATCCCCCTGTCCTCGCATCTACCTGGAGATTCTTGAACATTCATCTTAGACAGCTCTGGTCAGGCTTGTATATTCATACTCCGAACTGATTACCCTAGAGTAATGATTTAAGCTCTTGGTGCTACATGTGGATCCATTTACCGATAAATTCTGGGACTGAGGAGATGGCTATTTATGATAAGAGAGGTTTATCTTGCTTGCCAGCCTTCAGGATGATGGAGAATTCCTGAGAGTATCTTAGTGGGTAAACCCTAAAGCAGGGATGTTACCACTTCACGCACTGCTTTTGGGAATGAAAGAAAGGAAGATGAGAGAGGAGCTTCTGTGAGTGGTTTGTGAGTTTAAAGCTAAAAGCCCTTGGAAACTGAAAAGGGTCTTCTGTGTATTTTTGTTAGTTTGTTGCAATTATTATGTTGTTCTGAGAAATATTTTAAGTGTTCCCTAGATACTTGGGGATTGTTGTATACTTCCCTTTTGGCAATTTGAAAGGAGCTATTCCTTCTTCCGGATTTTTCATTAGAATTCTTTAAGTTGCAAATGAAAGAAACGTACCTGAGCAAAGATGTAACTTGTGGGAGTTACTTTATGTAACCATGAGCAGAATCAGCTGAGGAGATACTGGAACAGAAAACTGCCAAAACAGCCTCCAAATTTCAGTGGCTTAATACAAATGAAGTTTATTTTCTATTCATACAGCAGTTCAACATGGGTGTTCCTGATTAGGTCACCTTTAGTGTTTTAAGGACCCAGGCTGCTTCTGTATTTCAGCTTCTCTTCCATTCTGAGTTTTCTTCTATAGTTTGGGAAGGAGATTGGAGAATCATATGGGAGATTTCTGTAAGCCAGGTCTTGAAGTGGCCAATTTTACTCTATCTTCATTTCATTAAACCATAAGCAGTGTTTGATCCCACATAACAGTAAAGGATGCTGGGAAATATGACCTGCTTACCTGGGAAGAAAAATAAATAAAACAGTTTGGTGAGAGCACCTAGATAGTTTGAATGACATAAGATTTCAAAGGGTATCCAGTTTGTGTCTATTGCTTCTCTTCTCTCCTGCATGGCAAGGCTCATGGCCACTGATTGATTGTGAACTCTGAATCTCTCTGGTGTTAACCAGTGAAGGGTTAACCTATACTCTACCTGGCTCTAAGCAGAAATGCTCAAAGAGTAACAGTCCTGTTCAGATCATGTGAACACCTCGAGTCAATCACTGGTGACCAACCAAGCTATCATAGAGGTAGCCACTGGGGCCCCCACTTGAGCTGCTCTTGGGGAAGGGGCAGTATTGTATGATAGAGTTGCCTCTCTTGCCACCACTAAAAAGGTCTAACCCTTTTTGTTTCTACTTTTGTGGAAAATTCAAATTCAGTGTGATGTTAGTCATCTTTCCAACCCTCCTTACTGTAGCCACACAAAATGATTGTCTTATGTTGAGTCTATGACACTGTTATTTCTGAAATGGAGTATTATTTTTGTACACTGAGGAAGAAAGAGAAAATCAGGTTCTAAATAAACTGACACAATGCTAAGATCCCATCCATTGTAAAATGAATCAGTTTTAGTTACTTTTCTCGTTACTGAAACAAAATACCCAATGCCCAAAGTTACAGGAGGAAAGGTTTATTGTAGCTCACAGTTTGTAAAGGTTTCAGTCTATAATTAGATGGCTCCAAGGCAGTGTGGCATGGCAGAGGGGCATCTCAGAGGAGAAACAGTTCATGGCAGGCAAAAGCAGCAAGCAGCAAGTGATGTGCAAGGACCGTAGCCCTCTTTCTGTCCCTTGTATTTTCACACCCAGCACTATGCCAAACCAATCAGTGGACTGATCTACAAATCACACGCCCTTGATCTGAGCATTCTACATATAGCCACCTCTGAAAAGCCCACCTATGACTGTGTGAGGCTTTGGGGGGACTTATAGATGTAAACTCTGACAGCACCCAAATTTCTAAGTTGTCAACATATAAAAAAATTATTTTTAGAATTGATGAAAGGGTATTTTTTACTCTACAACAAGCTGTGTATTTACATGGCTCATTTTGTTTTTTTAGCCCAACCATCTATTTAAAAAAATTATTCTTGGGAGGCTAGGCAGAGGAATCACTGTGAGTTCAAGGCCAGCCTAAACTGCATAGCAAGAACCTGTCTCAAAGAGAACAAGGAAAAAAAGAATATGAAGTCTCTTTTGAGTATTAATTGGTAATTTTTCCATAGATACTTGATAATAATAACTAAATAGACCATGGTATTTTCCAAAGCCTATTTAAATCACCTTGTATTGAACTTCACTTTGAGGAGGTACATGTGGACTCCTTTTCTTTGGGAAAACATTATTGAGTAGTCTGAAATGGCTTTTATAGAGACAGAGTGAGGAGATAATGAGATTTATCCTATTGTGGAGGCAGGTTGCATTTTTAAAACATTAATTACCTATCTTTCAAAAGATTCTTTTTTGGACCTTAGTGGCTGCTCTTGATCACATGCCCTAGCAGGCAAAAGGGCTTGGAGCAGCTACAGAGAGAGAGAGAGAGAGAGAGAGCGATAGAGAGAGAGAGAGAGAGAGAGCGCCATGTTTAGGACTCAGGGTATCCTGGGTCCCACTAGTGAGCTAACAGGGACAGAATTTGGAAAAAATGTGGGTGAGGCTGCTTGGATCTGGAATCAGAACAGTCATGGCAAGACCTTCCCCTCAGAGGGTCCCAGAGGTGAGATCCTTATCTCTCAAGCAACGATTCCAGCTAAGGTTGTACCCATTTTTATTGGTTAAAAAACTTACAGAGAAAACAAGACTCAGGGAAGTAAAGAGATTTGTTTGAGGTTCGTAGAGATCAACAGAGCCATTGTCTATCTGTTCCAGCTTTAAAGCTTACCTAATGAGTGAAGGAAAAAAAATCCAGATTTAAACCATTCTTTTGTCTGGTTGTGAAGAAGCTGAAAGTGAGCACTGAACTATTCAGGATTCCTTTTATAGTCCCCCACCCCATAGGTTGCTCCTCGGTTTGGTAGTGGCTGGGGGATGGGTAAGGCCTGTGAATTTACCTTATCATTGGGCCCAGGGGCTTGGTAGAAGAGGTGGACTTTTCTCTTGTTCCCTAAGAGAGCTCCAAGGAGCTTCTTGGGAGGAAAGAAAAGGTGGACTCCCTAAATGATGTTTGTAATTTCTAAGTAGCAACATGGAGTGTGTGGTCGTAGGGTACTACTGTATTTGTAGGAGAAGCTTGGTTGAAAGGTGGGGGAGAAGCACACCCAGCCCTCTTCAGAACTTCTTGTAAACATTGAAAGAGAAAAGAAGTAAGACAAAAAAAGAAAGCCATCTTTTGAAATCAGCAAAAAGGTTTATGCTAGCAGTGATTTATCAGTGTACAGAAGAGGAACATTAAAAGAATAATTGCTAGCTGTTTATATTGGAAAAGTATGTGTAATGTGAGACAAGGCAGGGAGCTTTATTTTCTCTTTTACCTTGCTTTCACTTCCATTAGTGTTAATAGGATCATATATTCTAGACTTCTTTTGGCTTGCTTCCCTGACATAAATGTTTGAATTGCTTGTTTTGGTGTTATATATTCTTAACAACAGGGGAAAAGAGAAATGGAATGTTGTGAGCTAAATTATTTTATATGCTTTATTGTGGACAGGATTTATTCTCTTGGGTCCATCACTATTAAGATTATCTGTTCGGGTGATCTGTGTTTCTGATAGCAACTACTAGATAGCTTTATAATTTGCCCAAGGGGGTTGTTTGGAGGTTGGTTACATGCATTTTTTTATTTGCTAGAACAAGGTGAGTCTTGATTCTGGTTATATGAGCTTCAGGTTTTTATAGGTGTCCCTGTCAATAAAAAGGGCCCATGTTCCTCTAATTTTTGGCGTCCATCCTGGAGGGACTTATTTATGTAACTATTTGATACCCATTGACCCAGTTTATCATCTTGGTAAGGGATTTAGCTCTTAGGGTTGTTCTTCAAAATCCATTTAGCCAATTAAACAAATAGCAGTTGAGCTCCTGTCTTGGGTATTGTTTCAGAATTGGGGATACCCTGTGTAAATAGAAGAATCAAACTGATTAGAGGATACTCAGCAGAATTAGAATGCTGAAATGTTAAGGTTTAAGGGGATCTTAGAGACAGTTAAAGCCAGGGGATAAATCAGCAAGCTTTTTCTATAAGAGGCCAGAAAATAAATAATATTAGGCTTTGGGGTCTGTGGTGCGTATTATTCTTTCTTTGTCTTTATAACCATTTACTCGTGTAATCCACTCATTCATTGCATCTCCCCCACTTATGTTTTGGAAGCCACTTGTCCAATCTAAAGGAATATATTAGGGACCTGACTCCCCTTGCATTTGCTTTTTTTTTTTTTTTTTATTGTTTTGTTTTGTTTTTTGGCTGGGGACTGATACTTTGTAGATAACTCATCTATGCGCGGATAGGTAATGAGGTTAAGAAAACTAAAATGGAAAAAGATTTAGCCAGTCAACAGAGAAAGATGGTTTATTTGGCTTTGAAATTTGTTCGAGCAGTGGTGTTGCAACACATATGAAACCATACAAGGCTGATCATAGAGCCTTTGTAGAGCTTGAAGAGATTTTAGTCTCTATGCTGAAACCTCTCATTTTGACAGATAACGAATATAAGGGCTAAAGCTGTTAAATTACTTACTCTGGGTTATGCAGCTGATTCACAGAATCTCAGTGTTGATTCTTGATTTTAGAAAGAAATAGTGTTCAGATATTAATAAAGATTAATGCTCATGGCCCACATTTATCTAAAGTTTACTAGGGTGTATATAGTAATATTATCTTATTTAATTCTGACAATAATTCAATGTAATAGGTATGTCTGCTACCCCTGTTTTATAGTTGGAGAAACTAAGACTGGAGAGATTTAGTAAAATTTGCCTATATAATCTAGCCAATTAGCAGTAGAGTCAGGATCCAGGCCCAGGTTCCAGTGTTTAACCATGTACTTGCTGAGAGTCTGTATCAGTCAGTTTTATTAGAGAAATTATATATATATATATAGGAATTTACAAGATTGGCTTACAGTGATCACCCACAGAGTTAGCTGTGGAAGAGTGCAGAGGGTCTGTCTGTGTACTGGAGATCCAAAGGATCCAGTTGAAGGTCTGGAGCTCACGGCCATGACTTGTGCGAGTCCATATCAGGCCAATGGACCTGCTATGAAAGGCCAGAGTCTTGCTGGAAGGCTGGGGTCTGCACTGGAAGGCTGAAGGACCGTGCTAGAAGCTTAAACACCTGTGCTGGAAGCCAGGAGGTGTTCAAGGTGAAAGTAAAGACTGGAGCTCCTCCAAAGAAACAGAAACAGATCTATCCTTTTTCATTTCCCCTGTATACCATCCATGTGACCAGCCACTGTAGGGTGGGCCTTCTACACCCTAGGGTTTAGAATTGCTGAGACAATTTAGTTGAGCTTCTCTTGCTGAAGTTGACACAATCAATCACAGAGTCCTTTACATCATCTTGGTCAAATGTTTGGATTGTTCTTCTACATTAGTTTGTGAGCTTCTTGGGGGCTTCCTTTTATCTGTATTTCCACACTCTGAATTTGCTGTGTAAAATTTGCCTTAAAAGTGTTTTCAGAGCCCTGGTGTGGTGGTGCATCCCTGAAATCCCAGCACTTGGGAGGCAGAGGCAGAAGTGTTGACAGGAATTCAAGGCCTACTTGGTCTAGTAGTGAGTTTAAGGCCAACCTGAACTACATAGCGAGACCCTGACTCAAACAAAATGAAACATAACAAAGCAAAGTATTTGTAGAACAGATGAACCAGTATGTCTATCCTTAAGATCCTGGTAACAAGTGAATGGGAACTCAGTGGCTGAGTCAGGCCCATGTGTAAGTTTGCTGATACCTAATCTTATCATGAGACAAAGAGGCTAATATGCAGATACGGGCCTGGAAAAGCTATTTTCTGCAGCTGTCTTTACGGTGCCCTTGAACACTTTTGAGAGTTAATGTACACACTAGAATTCTCTTTGAACATCAAAGGTTCCTTGAAGATGTGACAGCCTGGTTGGTTTCTCTGAATCTGATGCAGTCAGGCAGTTGGAAGGTTCTTTCTGCATGTGTTAATTTCTGGTTTTTGCACAGCCATTTTAAAATTGTGGTTTCAAACTATATTCTGAAGCATCTTGGGATTTGTGGGCCAGGAAATTGAGGAATTCTGTGAGAAAATCAGGCATGCATTTGGCTTCAAGCCAAATAATGCATAATACAAATATCTTTATTGTCTTAATTTTTCAATACTGACAAGTGAGAACAACTAGCTCATTAAGTGTATGTTTTCTTCCCTTTCTTATGTAAATTGAGTGCTTTTCTCACCTGACCGTAGGATTGGCCCAGTGGAATTTTTTTTTGAAGTCAAAAGACATTTTAAATTGATTTGTAGAGATTGTTTAGAAAAAAGTCTCTACTTAGATTACTGTTTTGTTATATGAATTTGTTTGCCATTCATTATTAGTTGAGTTTCTCTATAAAGCATAATAAAGCCAAAGACCTTGGATTTTTGTTCAGAAAGCTGTATCCTTTGAACCTAGGCCCCTGGGTTTGTTCATAAAAGCCAATACACAGCATTAATAATTGCTGCATATTACTTGGGGGGAAATCCAACTTAAATGAAGCAGGCTTTCATTTGGTTGTGAAAAAAGATTTATGTTTTACTGGTAAGACTTTTTATGGATTTTAAGGGAAAAGAGATGTAATACAAGATACATCATTTGTAGGCATTTGAGAAATCCCTTAAAATAGAGAAATATTTGTTTCTCTGTTTTGAATATTTTTCTAACACAAAATAGTTCAAAGACCTCCTGTTTTTTTTTTTTTTTTTGCCAAAGCTTTTTTCTTTTCATCTAACCCTACACATTTTTAAAATTATATCAGGAAGAAAATCTCACTTATTTGCTATTAAGACTTCTCTTTAAACATTTCTGAAATATTAATGAATCTTTCTTGTAACTGTTTCAGGGTGTAGCCCAGGTTTACTGCAGTTTGTGTCTTTTCCCCTCTTCCTTGGGCAGCAATAGTAATTACCCCAGGCAGGAAGAGGCAGTGGTAGGGACCGAAAAGAAAGGATGAGAAAGGTCAGTTCACTTCAGGTCAGTTCACTTTTTGTGTAACCACATAAAGATTCAGTATCACCATGTACTAGAGATAGGCCTGTGTGTTTTTATTTAACTTTTTTTTTTTTGGCTTTTTGAGACAGGGTCTCACTGTGTAGTTGAGACTGACCTGGAACTTACTATGTAGCCCAGGCTGGTTTTGAACTCTCAGCAATCCTCCTGCCTCAGCCTCCCAAGTGCTGGGATTACAGGCGTGCGCCACCACGCCCGGCTTATTTAACTTTTTATTTTGAAAAAAATTCAAACAAACAGATTAGTATAAAAATGTTAATAAACTATTCACTTAGATTTACTACTTATTAACATTTTACAACATTTGCTTTATCTTTAGAGGAGGATCATATTTACATTTGTTGGGGGGGCAGATGCCATAATACTTTATCTCTTTTTATCTTCTACATAACCATAATACCATTATCATGTTCTAGAAATTTAACATCTATTCCATGATATTGTTTAATATACAGTTTATATTTAAATTTGGCCTTCAGTCGCCTAACTTTTACTGTGTAAGAAGTCATACCAAAATGTAGTAGCCTAACTATTCCCCTGCTGGGTATCTTCTGAAAAGAATGAAAAGAGTCATACCACACTGGTATGAAAAACTAAAAGTGTAAATAAGGATCAAAATGTATAATTGATATTGTGAAGTAGGAAGAAAAGGTTTAAAAGAGTAGGGGAAGTAGAAGGGGTAGGGGGAAAGAAAGAAGGGAAAAGAAAAAAATAAGAGAAAAGGAAAAAATGGAAACAAAGTCTTTGTAAGTAGGGGAGGGTGGAGGGGGTGAAGGGAGGGCAGGGGTATGGGGAAAAATAAGAGCCTAGATATATCATATAAAGGTACAAGATCCGAATGATGAATATAACTATTGTATACCTAAAATATACCAATAAACTTAATGAAAAAAAAACTTAGTACCTTAAAACAGCTTCCATTTATTATTAATGCTCATAATACAATGGGTCAGTTGGGCATTTCCAATGGAAGTCGGGACCAGCTAATTGGCTGGGTCCCTCACACATCTATAGACACCTACCACATCCGCTAGGGATGGGGGTTGGTCTAAGTTGGCCTCAGTTTGAATGGCTTATGCCTGCTATTGTGTGTCTCAGAGAGTGGGCCATTTTAAACATATGGCTTCATTATAAACATCCTATGTAGCCCATTACCAGATTATTTTCATGACCAGTTAGCACTGTAAAGATGCATTCTTAACATTGTTTTGGTAAGATGAAATACAGCAGAAAATTAACATGGTTCAGCGATATTAAGCGTATATTTTAGCTACAATTTAAAACTATATAGTAACTATACCATGTTTATAGAGTTCTGATTAACCTTTATTTACCCCAAAATTTGTTTTCAAATAATTTTTTACTATTAATCTGGAAATTTTGACTGTTTAATTTTGACTGTTTTTAATGTTTGCATGAAAGACTAATTTTTAAAAATAATTTGCAGTAAAAATTTCAAATCAGACAATTGGCAGATGAAAATAAAGCAAATTTTTCTAATTGTTTTCTATAATAGTTGGATTCAACATATGTACAGAAAAGTAAAACTTAATGCATCAAGGAGACTCAATAAGAAATTAGTTTTTAAAATCAGTCTTCAATATTTCTGTACATACCAGAATATGATCTAATTATTCATTCAACTGCTTACAGAAAAATAATATTTTGTTATTATCTAAATTGAAAATTCTAAATAAATAACTCTAAATTTGAACTAAAGTACAACTTTTTTTTTTGGTACCGGCTATTGAACTCAGGTCCTTCAGTTTGCGAGGCAGGTGGCAGAATTACTGAACTAAATCCCCAGCCCTAAAGTACAATTATTTGAAGTACCTAAGAAGTTTAAGTAATGTTTGGTTCCTTTTGCTTTTAAAGTTATATAGATTTCAAATACCATGTGTCTGTAATTCAGAATGTCAAATTACAACATGTATTGGCAGTAGATGGCAGGGAGCCAATATATTTTGGTCTGTTAGGAAGGATAATCATGAAAGAAAACATTTTTTTCTTGAGAAGAGAAAATACTATAGAAATACTATCAAGGAAAAGAAAAACCTGGTCCCCCAAATAAAGGGGTCATTAAATGAAGCAAGCAATGTTACTCTTTACTGGCAAAATCATTATCCTTATTAATAATAATGTAATCTAATTCTTATTTATTACAGTCATTATGTATAATGAACATATATAGAAAAATACAGACATTCCATGGTGACTAAGTAATTTTGGAATAAATCCATAGAGTAAGTCACAGCATACATAAATCATTCATACCTAAACTGTTCGTTTTACCTGAACAAATTATCATTTGCACACTGGTAATTTTCAAGTGACGTAATAAAAAAAATCTTGCTGCGGTATTTTATTATTTTGCTGAATTATATCTGAGAATAAGAACCTAGCTGCCTCACCTATTTTAATACTGGTATATTCTGGATCATAGTATACAAATACATGTATAGAAACTTAAAAGATCACAAATTTCCCACAAGGAGATGTTATTTATTATGTATCATTGATGTCTATTTGCAAAACATCTTAAAACTGCAAACATTAGAGGTTTTAAGACTGGGCATGGGAAAAAGTTTATAGTCTACTATAATGCTGCTGGTGCACTTCTGCTGGAGGCCTCTTGGCAACGACAATGAGTTGGAGGAAGGAGTTTATCGATGAATTGCTTGATGTCAGTCATTTCCTGTTGACATTATGCATCCTGCCTTCATAGGTTTTGAAGGTTACATAGGCTAGATTTACCAAAGATTTTAGTTGTTCAACAGTAAGGGAACCAAACATTTGAGGAACTAAAGGGTTGCAATCTCCATGGCGCTGGAGAATAGAAATATCTTTGTTAACACCACTGATAGGACCCTGCGGAAATGAAGCCCAAGGTGGAAGCCAGCAACTAAGTGCAGCGACACCTACCAGTTTCTGCTGTGCATTAGAGCAGTGTATGAAGACAAAGCTCCTGCCTGAGAAGATCCTCCCAAAATAATTCTGTTGGAAGGAACACCACTCTTCACCTCTTGCTCTATTAAAGCTTTTACATTTTCTGCTGCCCCTTTAATCCCAGGTTCATCCTCCTGAGAATCTGGTGAAAGCCCAATGATCTCAAACCAATGATATCAAGCCATGTTCATATTTATTGTTACAGACAATAACTGGCGCATGTGGGCAGATACATTTGATATGTAAACTTCTGATACCTGCAAAGGCTTCTGCCCATCCATGCCCAGTATCTCCCAATCCATGAAGGAAAATAACCGTGGCAGTGGCCCTCTGGGCAGGGGGCACAACAGCTGGCGTCGGAGCAGACATATTATTGACGCACATCCATCGGCTGGGCAGACAGCTCATTGGAAGGGAAGGCAGATCGCCCACTCGCGGCGGCCCAAGGGTGTGTGAGCGGCGAGTCCCAGCCCGCCCCACCTGGCGCCCAAGCCTTTATTTAATATACAGGCTTTTGGGGGACATTTGAGATCCAAACTATAGCACCTGCCTTTGTGCCTAACTCTTCCCTCAGCTTCCACTTAACTGTGTGCTTTTTGTTCCCTGAGCACTTCACTTCTATGGCTATGAAGTGCTTCTCCTATGGCTATGGCTAGGAGCATTTCCTTTGCAGGTTTGACTTCTATGAGGAAAAACAGTAATTCAGACTTCTTTTGGCCTGTGTATGAGAATGGCATTTCTTAGAACCTTTTTTGTTTTTTTTTTTGGTTTTTTGAGACAGGGTCTCACTGTGTAGTTGAGACCGACCTGGAACTCACTATGTAGCCCAGGCTGGTTTCGAACTCACGGCAATCCTCCTACCTCAGCCTCCCTAGTCCTGGGATTACAGGCGTGTGCCACCATGCCCGGCTCTTAGAACCTTTTTTATGTTGGCAGTTTACCTGAAAATCTATTGTGGTTTTAGTGGCAAACTTTCAATTAAAGTGATGGAAATTCTGTGTAACACAAGTTTTTTAATGCTCTTCCTAGTAGGAACTCAATAAAAGTTCATTGGAATCACTCATTCATTCAATTATTCATTTATATGTTCAGCAAATATTTATTAACTGTCTAGTCGGTGAATTGAATTGTTAAATCTAACAGTAGGTTGCTTTTTTCCTTCCCATATTATCTAAATATGGTTTTCTCTTTCTTTTTCTTTTTACATTTATTGAAGTTTGTTTTTTTCCTAATTAGAACAATTACTAGCTATATGTCTTGGGAAGGGAGAAGAACTTGGTATTAATCTGAGGGCCTTTGCACTGAGCTAATCCTCTTTTCTATTCTTTTCTTTCTTTTTTAATTTAAATTTTTAAAAAAAGTTTTTTGAGACAGGGTCTTACTAAGTTGCCTAGTTTAGGCTTGAACTTGGATTCTTCTGCCTCAGCCTCCCAGAGAGCAGAGATTACAGCTGTGTGCCATCATGACAGATTACTAGTTATACAACTTCTTAACCATTACAAATTGATCTTCTAATTTTTTTGCTTTTTTTTTTCGTACTGGGGATCAAACTCAGGACCTTGTTCTTGCAACACAGGTGCAGTGCCCACTCAGCTAAATCCTTAGCCCTGATCTTCTAATTTTAAAAACAGGGATAATAATATTATCTACCTTTCAGATTGTTGTGAGGATTTTAAGAAGAAAAGCCACATGGTACATGTTTGTCATATAGTTATAATTGTACAGTAATAGATGTCAACTGTCAGGAAATATCAGGCACGAGGCTTTGGTCCTCATAACAAACATCCTGAATTAAACATTTTTTTCTCTATATTTCAAAGAAAATGACTAAGACTCAGAGGATTTAAAGAATTTGCCAAAGGACATAGAGCTAACGTTGCAGATATGGTGTATTTAATTCCTAATGTGCCTTTCACCCAAAAAGCCTTTCAACATCTTGTATGAAACTTAGAAGTGAATAAGGAATTACTGCACAGTGACTGAAATTAGCTAATACTGTACTGTTCTTATTTGCTTCTGAGAGGTAAACCATAACCAGGAAATTCTGCCCTTTGGGGAAGTGCTACCAGATTAATTTTATCTTAAAAGTTTGGAATGCTAGGGCTTAGAAGGATTTGAAGCAATATTTTACCCACTCAATTACCTGTCTCTGTAGTCAGCTAGCCAAGGGTTGATCAGGTTTATTCTTTAACAACTCCAAGAACAACAAAGTCCTCATTCTCCCTCACCTATGTCTGGGGCAGCTCATCCCACTTTTCACAGCTTTGACTATGAGACAGCCCTTCCTCCTACTGGGCCAAACTGTTTTTTCACATACTTCCAGCCCAGTTTGGCAGCAGTGGCCACATAAAGTAAGTCAGAGCCCTGATTTCTAAGGTAAATTTTCAGATTTTTGTAGTTTACTCTGTTCTAACCTCGAGCTACCATCTCTTCACCTGGTTAAGCACTTTCAAGCCTTTGAATTCATAGCTTCTCCTGAACTGATACAACTGGATCTACTTTTTTCTTTTTGGGTGATACTGAAGAAAGAGTGTGGCCATCTTCTTTTTTTGTTTGTGTGTTTGTTTGTTTTGAGATAGGGTCTCGATATGTACCCCAGGCTGGTCTCGAACTCATGGCATTCCTCCTGCCTGAGCCTCCCGAGTGCTAGTATTACAGGTGTGCGCCACCACTCCTGGCTGTGGCCATGTTCTGAGTACCTTGCTTTTCATCCCATCTTTCTCTTAATACATGGCATCACCATTCACACAGTTGTTCAAGGTAGGACCTAGGATTTGTTGCCTTCACCACTCATGTACATTGCATCACAGTGCATCAGTAAGTCTTTTCAATCCTATCCTCAAATATAAAATCCTTTTCTACTACTGTCACCCTTCATCTGGTCCAAGCCACCATCATCTCTTCCCTGATTCCTAACACTTGACTGCCTATTGTTCCTCCTCTGCATAGCAACAGAATTATCTGTATAAAGCACAATCAGATCATGTCATTCCCCAGATTAAAACTCTTCTTTGATTTCTCATTGCCCTTAGAACAAAATCCTAACTTTTTTCCTATGGTCCACAAAGGTCCTGCTTCCTCTCAAAACTTCTGCCTTCCCTGTTGTTCACTCAGCCTCACTCCTGGCTCTCCTTTGTGTTCTTGGAACATGCAAGCATTTCCCTGTCACTAGCTCTTGCATTTCTTGCTCCTTCTGCCTACACTTTTCTTTTCCTAGCTCTGTGAATGGTGACCCATTTCATCTTTCAGGTCTCAGCTCAGATGCACTTCTCAGAGAAGCGTGGCCTGCTCACTCAACTGAGGCCTCAAACTCATCATCCTGCAGCTATTTCTCAGATCTGCATGTCGCCTCTCCTCTGAGGAATAAACGAGTAGACTCATGATTGACAGGATAAAAAGGTGCTGAAGTCATACAAAAAACAGATTTGACTTTGACCTTTGCTACTTCCTCTGTAAACTTTAGGCAAATTACTTCTCTGTGCTTCAGTTGCCTCAACTGCCTAATAGTAATCTTGTCCACCTCGCAAAATATTATGAAGGTAAATTCAACTATCAGTTGTGAATGCACTTGCTATATGTGATACCTGGCACACATTTGGTGCCAGTGCACCTCAAAGCCTGGTGTTTAATTCTGAACGTGTATAGAAGAATTCTGTCATATTCCAGCCTGATTAATGGAATTTTCTGTGTGATCTGTGTGTGTGTGTATGTGTGTGTGTGTGTGTGTGTGTGTGTGTGTGTGTAACCATGCCCAGCTCTTATTCTTTAATTTTGAAAATATTTGCTTTGTCTGTGTGTTGTGTGTGTGTGTGTGTGTGTGTGTGTGTGTGTGTGTGTGTGTGTGTGTATGTGTGTGTGTGTGGCTCATTGGCCTAGGTAGAAGATGGCTGTGTACCCCTTGGCTAGCACTTGGGTCTGGCTGGGACCCCAGGGTTTCAGGTCTTGTTCTGGCTGATTCTCAACCTTCACAGACTCCAAAATGTAAATGACCAAATCTGACATTGCGCAGCCCATTTCTTGTTGAGATGAATTGGTATGCTGTGTCTAGACAGGTGTCTGTCTTGGGAAATGACAGTTGTTCTAGGAGCGGGTATGTGGTTTCTTGTTGAGAATACATTATGGGCCTGTGAGCTTTTGGGGTGAGCGCTGCTGTGAGGTTGTGTGGCCTGTGGAGCACAGCCTGCAGAAAGGAGCTGTCTGCCTCTCTGCTCCTGGGAGTCTCTGGATCATAGCCGTGGCCTTCTTTACTATGGTAGGGTTAGCAGAGCCCACTGTGCATGGGGAAATGGAAAAGTAGCTCTCAGTGGTTCTCTGCCTCCACTGAAGGATGCTAGAAGGCCTTGAAAGGTAAGCCTAGAGTGAGGATTCCTGCTAAGAAGGAAAACAGAAATTGTTGCAACTTGCATGCTTCTTGTGAGGTCCTAAATGGTTTCCTTCTCCAGACTGTTAGGGTGGGACAGAGTTTTAAGATGAAAATCTGTAGGATTAGTTAGCCCTAGGTTCAAATTCTGGTGATGCAGTGTCCTTGGCCAGGTTACTTAATGTCTAAGCCTTACTTTGTTCATTGTAAAGTGAGAATGATGATTCCTATCTTATCTGATTGCTGTGATGATTAAATGATATAATGCATGCAAAAATCTTAGCCAGTGTTCAGTAAATGATCATTCTTCCTATTAGGCAAGATAGATGAGGATTTTGACTTTGATATTTTTACTGAGCTTCACCCATACCGAACTTTGAGTCTTGGTTCCCCACTTGCTAATTGTGTGGCATAAACAAATTACCAACCTCCCTGAGTTAGTGTTCTTATCTATCACATGCAGTTCACATTTCCCACCCAATAGTGAAGGCGAAATGATATCAGAGCTTCTGATACATAGAAAGTGCTGAAAATACTCCTCCTTTGTCTCTCAAGTATTTGAAATACGGTCCCTTTAAGCTTGTTAAGATTCCCCACTAGCCTTGTATGCAGCTGTGGGCAGACAGCTTTGGCAGAAGGAAAGGCTCTTTTTTTAAAAATGACTGTTTCATAATCTGTTGGTGCAGATCTGCTGAGGCCACACCCTGTGCTTCTCAAGGTTCCTGGGTCTTGTTGCAGTTAGCATTTACCTTGCTTTTGCCCAAATAACCAGGAAAGTGGCTGCTGTGAAAGGTGTTACCAGATGCAAAATGGATTTTCTTGCCTACGCTTCAGGACAAAGCTGGCTCAGGGATTCTTAACTGCAGAGGGAAGGGCTTCTGGGCCTAGACGACAGTTGAACTTAGCAGCTAGGGGTTTTCTGGTTTTCATTAAAATTCTCTGGCTATGAGGAAAAAAACATTCTCTGGCTGTCGTTTGAGGTTGCTTCATGGGGTATGACTGCAGACCAGAGCTGTTTTTGCTGTTTTCTCAGCTATACTCTGAGGACAAAAGAAAATTCAAAGTGAGGAACAGCCTGGCTGAGGGGATTTACTCAGCAGTATTTACAAGGAGGGGCCCCTGTTTATAACTTCAGAGCTTGAGTTTTGCCAAGTCTTAAGTACAGGTGAGGAGGCAGACATAGCTGCTCTGGGAATGCATACTGTTGCAATTTGCTTTTGAGGACAGACTTGCTCTTGAGGTCACATGGAGGTTCCCAAGTAGTGGCCAGAGGACCCCGAGTTACATTTATGAAATCAGCCAGATATGATCATCCTTGAGAGGTGCTGATACTCTCATATGGCCGAGGGAGGTAGGGGTTAGAAGCACTTCTCTCAGGGCAACAGGCTGAATTAGAATAAAGAAGATTCACTTTTGAATGTTAGCTTCTGATTGCCGAAGGAGAAGTCTCATTGGGATTGACACTTGAGTCAGAAAACCTAGGTTCCAATCACAATTCTGCCATTAACTTACTCCTGACCTTGGGCAAGTTATGTTTCTGGCTCTTGGCTTTGCAGTGTAGTTGTGAGGATTAAATGACATAAATTATGCAGTGCTCTTGGCATAGCATATATTCTCAACAAATGGTAGATATTATTGTAAATTTGAACAGATTTGACCTGTCATCCAGCTAGTTTACCAGCATATCCCAGTTCTGTCATCTAAAATATTTGCTCTACATCCCATGTGTCATTTATGAATTTGAGAGAAATAAGTTCTCTAGGGCAAGCTGGAACATCTCACACTGGAGATACACCTCCAAACGATGTTATTGTTTCCATAGAGAGGCTTCAGACATCAGATATTTTATCCCTAGGTAACTTAGTAAAAAGAAAGTGTTTTTCTATTATTTTTGTTGGGTAGATTATGAAAAAGCCACTTTAATTGAGCTTGGGTATAAATGTTCCCTGATGACACTCCCAAGAGAGTAAGCCTGAGGTGCCTATTGCCTTTAGAGTAGACTCCCCTCCCAGTCTTTTCTGCTTCCACTGTGTTTTTAGACTCTGTGTCCTAACCACAGTGAAAAGCTTACAGAAGAACAATTAATATAAAACATATAACACATACCAAAGAGTGCTTTAAATATATATTCATAGTTTAAGGAAGAAAATTAAAAAGGAAAATTATGTATCCACCATCCAGTTTATTAACATCACTGGTACCCAGAATAGGCTTGCATAACCTTTTCACCAGCAGCAATGATTATCTTGACTTTTGTGTTCTTCATTCCTTACTTTTCTTTGTGGTTTATCCACCCATGTTTGTACTATTAAATATACATTGTTTATTTGTTTAAAAACAGAAGCAAGCAGTGTAAGAAAAGAATAACATTGGCCAGGGATTTAGCTTAGTGGCACTGTGCCTGCCTTGCAAGTGCAAGGTCCCAAGTTTGATTCCCAGCACTGCAGAAAACCAAACGAAAACAAAACAAAACAGGAAAACATTGCTACTATTAGATATAACCTCTGGATCCTAGTCTGGCTTTCACTTCTGGGGGTTTCAGAAGAGTCTAATGAGGAAGTGAATGGGCAAAGTTGTGAATAACTCCTAGGAAATGTAAGTTTTACCACTCCTGGGATATGTGTGGGCAGGACATTTGGTTAGAATGTGGGCATAGAGAGTGGGCTGCTCTGTCTTTCCACCTCTAGTTCTCTCTGGCGTACCTCCAACTCTCAGGAAGTAGAGCAAAGCTCTTCTGCAGGATGAAGTGAATTCTACCACTGACCTAGATAGGCAGCAAGGAGGAGGCAAGCAAGTGCTTTGTCAGCACATGGTCAAGATGAAAAGTCAGGAGAGAATCTGGAGCAGGTGTGCCTGGACACTGTGTTAGTTTTAAAAGAGAGTACACAATACCAGCTATGGAATATATTTCCCTAAAATTGACCCCTGAACCTAATCAAGCCTCTAGTGCTAACTCTGGTTTATTGGAAAAATGAGAAAAAAGGGCAAGTTGAACTACACTATAACGCAGCAAACAGATATATTTAGAACATTGAATGTTCTATTGGGAAACTGACTTGGCTTCTGTGACAAATCAATATCATGAAAAAAATATAGTGGGGGCAGGGATTTAGCTCAGCGGTTCAGTGGCCTGCCTCGCAAGCGCAAGGACCTGAGTTTGATCCTCGGTACCAAAAAAAAAAAAAAAAAAAAAAAAGTGATTTAAGAAATAGAACCAGAGCTAAGTGTAGTGGGACTTGCCTCTAATCTCAGCTATTCAGGAGATGAGGAAGAGGATTACTTGAGCCCAGGAATTCAAGGGTAGCCTCAACAACATAGTGATACTGTATCTTAAAAAAGAAAAAAAAAACACCCTTATAACTGAACATATGAGCTTAACTTTGATCTGGATAGTCTACTTAGTTTGCTAGAATAGCCATAACAAAATGGCATAGACTAGCTGGCTTAAATACTGGAATTTTTCTCACTGTTCTGGAGGCTGGAAATCTAAGATCAGATGCCAGTAAGGTTGGATTCTAGAGGCCATTCTCATTGGAGTAAAGATGGCTGCAGTCCTGTGCCTCCTCACCTGGCTGTCCCCGTCTGCACCCACATCCCTTGTGTCTCTGTCGTCTGGGTTCTAATCTCCTGTTCTTCAGCCACTTAACAGTTTACCCCAAGTGTCACATGGGCAGTGCATTTGTTTATGTACTGACTATCCAAGCTTTGCTAAAGCAGGTGTTATTTTAACCAGTTGATTTTTACTGAATAAATTCAATAACATTTTTTTCAAAATTTTGTTATATTACAAAATTAATGAAAAAATATGCAATTTTTGGTCATCCTGTATTTATATAATTAGACTGTCAAGTGTTTAAGGATACTGATTAGATTAGGGCCACTCCAGGGGCCTTGTTTTAACTTGATTACCTCTCCAAAGGCTGTATCTCCAAATATGAGAACATTATAAGATATTAGGAGTTGGTTAGGGCTGCCACATATGAATTTTAGGGGGAATACAATTCATTCTATAACAATGTGTTATGGTTATATCTGAATGTCCACCCAAAGACTCATGTGCTCATAGATGGAGCCTTTGGGAGGTGATTGGATCATGGGTATATGATATTCATCAATGCATTGCTGCACTAATGACTTTATAGCTAAATGTGATTTGGGAGGTGAAGCCTGGTTGGAGGAGGGGAGGTCACTTGGGGTGTGGCCTGGAAGGGTATATCTCTCTACTTCCTCAATATCTGTCTCTCTTAATTTCTGGACTGCCATGCCATAAGCAAGCCTCCTCTGTCATACCCCTCTGCCATGCCTCAATACCTTGGAGCCAACCACCTGTGTACTGAAACCTCTATAGACTGTGAACCAAAATAAACTTTTCTTTCTATAAACTGTGGAAGTCACCAAGCATGGTGGCACACACCTGTAGTCTTAGCACTCTGGAGGCTGAGGCAGGAGGATCACTATGAATCTGAGGCCAGCTTAACCTACATAGCAAGACCTTGTCTCAGAAAACAACAACAGCAACAACAACAACAACAAAAGACAGAGTATTGAACAGCAGAGAAACAGCCTCTCAGAGATTTGGTGTCTAGATGCTAGAATATGGCAACGTGAGGAAGAGAAGAAGAGAGGTGGGTCCCCAGCTCCCAGCAAGGATCTGAAGTAAGAATTGAAGCCCACAGAGAGAGAGGGAAGACAGAAACCTCAATGCAGAAGGAGGAGATGGCAAGTAGCACTTTCTCCCTAAGCCCCAACTCACTGCTTGAGCCTGCAGATGCACAGTGACTACTGGTGATCCCAGAAGGCTCTACAGAGAAACATACCAGTGGGGGCGGAGCAGTGGACACAGTGAACTGCAATGAGTTATTTGGATTCAGACAGATGTCTTTATCTTCTTTTTTTTTCTCTTCCTCTTAAATTTTCTCTTGAGTGTAAAAATCACCATGAGTGCATATTTACTGTATATAATTTTCTGATTTTTTTTGAGATTTTGTTATATAACCACAAATACAGTTCATATGGTTAAAGCTAGAAAATTAATAGTTACCACAGTTTGTCATTCTGTAGGCTGTGTTTGATGCTCTTGTTGTTGCTGATTGTACTACATTAGTCAAGGTGACATAATTGTTCTAGTCAGTTGTTTTTCCTGGTATGCCAAGACTGAAAATGCCTAAAAGTTATAAACAATATATAGGCCATTGCCAAAGAACCAGAGGCTAGGCTAAATAGGCAGCAGTTTCTCATCCCCAAGAAATTGGAGGGTAGGATTTTACAACAGATTCAAAACCCAAAAGACAGTTACACCTGTTAGACACCTCTTAGAAGTAGTCATTTCCTAAGAGTTTTAAATACTAGCAATAAAGCTACCTGTCATAAGTAGTTTATAAGCATTCAACCCAGGGATATATCTATCTATATCTATATCTATATCTATATCCATCGCTATATCTATATCTATGTCTATCTATATAGTGAGAAGACATTTAAGCAAAATGCAGCCCCAAACTTCTAGCTTGCCAAAGGCAAACCCAGGGGGCAATGCTGTGGAACAATTCAAAACCCACTCACTTGAACTCTCTGAAGTGGCTCCAGTGGAAGTAACAAAGCAGATGAATGAAGCTCTGGGGGAAAAAATTCAAATCACAAGTAGTTTCTCAGATAACTCTAGAGATGGTGATCATAATGAAAGACATGGTTAGTGATAGCAGAGTGGATAACAGATTGAAAAAAAAATAAGAGTTTGCAAAACGGATGAATATGATGAACACTCAATTTAGGAAAGAAGTGGAATCCATGGAACACATTCAAACAGAAATACAGAAGATTAAAAATCCTATTGAAAGTATACATAGCAGAATGAGTCAATGTAAGGGCAGAATATCAGAAATAGAAAACAGGTTTGCAATTAGCAGTCATGAAAGATTTTATGAAAATAGCAAGGGACCACAAAATTCAATCCAACACTGCTTGATGATGTAAAGAAGAATAATATAAGATTTATCAGAGTTAATGAAAAAAGCAGGAGAAAGTGCAAATGACATAAAAAACATGTTCACAGAAGTAATGGCAGCAATGTTCACAGGCATGGAAAATGAATTTGACATACAGATAAATGAGGCATATAGAACTCCAATTAGCCATGATAAAAAAAACTACACAACAGCATGTAATAGTCAAAATTCCAGAAATTCAACACAAGAACAGAATATTAAAGGCTGTTAGAAAAAAGAAACAAGTCACCTGTAAAGGAAAGCCATTATAATCATAGCTAATTTTTCAACATAAATGCTCAAGTCATGAAGAGCTCGGAGTGAAGTATTTCAAGGCCTAAGAGGAAACAACTGTCAACCCAGATTTGTGTATCTCACAAAACTATCTTTTAAAATTAAAAGAAAAATAAGATATTTTTATGACAAAGAAAACCTGAAGAAATTCATGACCACCAAGGCAGCCCTCCAAAATATTGTGATGGATACTCTAGAAAGACATAATGAGGACTACAACTCTATGAACCCCAACAGAAAGAATTTTCCAGGCAACACAAGTAATTAAATGGGGGTTGGGAGGAAACAACAACAAGAAAAATAACATGACAAGGAGACGTCAATCATATCAGTTATAACAGTCAATTTAAATTGTATCCATTTACCAACCAAAAGGAACAGACTGGCAGAGTGGATCAAAGAACAGGATCCAACAATATGCTGAATACAAGAAACACATTTAATTCAAAAATTCATAAACTGAAAGTCAAAGAATAGAAAACAATACTCCATGCAACAGGAACCTGGAAAAAAGTAGGAGTAGCTATTCTATTTGCAGACATAGTGAATTTCAAGCCAAGACTGATTAAGAGAGACAAAGAAAGTTCTTGTAAAGGTAACAATCCAAGAGGAAGAGATAGCAATCAAATATATATACACTAAATACCAGGGTACCTAACTATATAAAACAAATTTAATGGACATGAAAAATTAAATAAGCACTAATATAATTGTAATGGGGGACCTCAGTATCATACTGTCACATATAGATCAACTAGACAAAAATATCAACAAAGAAATATCAGAACTGAATCACAGTTTTGAACAAATGAACTTAGTAGATGTGTACAGAGTGTGCCACCCCACAACTTCAGAATATACATTCTTTTCAGCTGCACATGGGACATTCTCTAAAATAGACCCCATACTAGCTCCTAGAATATGCTTAAGTAAATGAAAATAATCCTGTGGATTTTATCAGGTCATAGTGCAATAAAATTGAAAATCAATGTCAGAAGAAACCACAAAAACTTTGTAATACATGAAAATTAGCACTCAACAAGAAATTTAATTAAGGGGCCAGGGATTTAGCTCAGTGGTTCGGTGGCCTGCCTTGCAAGCGCAAGGACCTGAGTTCGATCCCCAGTACCACCAAAAAAAAAAAAAAAGAAAAAAAAAAGAAATTTAATTAAGAAGACATTAGTTTCTACAATTAAACAGTAATGCTAGTACAATGTATCAGAACTTATGGGGTGCAATAAAATTAAAAAGACATTACTTTCTATAATTAATAATGCTAGTACAACATATCAGAACTTATGGGATACAATGAAGGCTGACTATAAGGGAAATTTATAGCAGCGAATTTCCATATTAGAAAAACTAGGTGAGCTCAAATAACCTAATGTTGAACTTCAAGCTTCTGGAAAAAGAAGAGCAGGTCAAGTCCAAAGCTCATATGAGGAAGGAAATTATAAAGACCAGAGCATAAATTAATGCAATTGAGACTAAAAAACAATACAGTGGACCCTTGACTTATGAACTCAGTTCATTTACGAGGACTGGTTATAACTCAAGTTGGTCGTTTGAAGGCTCAGGCTCCTCTATACAGCCTTCCAAGTCTCTTGTATACAGGCAGATCTCAGTGTCCTTAGAGAGACATGGTCTCAGGCTTTCTCAATTAAACCCATACAGAAAAGGATGTTTTAATGTTCGTTCCAGAACTCTTTAAGAGTTAAATGTATACCTGAGACCATCTGGAAGCACAAGTGGCCAGCATTTGGGTCATAACTCAAGACTTTGGTCATAAGTTAAAACTAAAGTTCTGATTGTAACCCAAGGTGTTCATATGTGAGGCCACTCATAACTTGAGGGTCCACTGTACAAAGAATCAATGAATCAAAAAGTTGGTTCCTTGAAAGAGTAAATAAAATTGACAAACCTATAGCCAACCTTATCAAGAAAAGAAAAAAAAAAACCTCACATTTGTGCAATTAGGAAAGAAAAGGGCAAGATAAAAACAGATCCTGTAGAAATCCAAAAGATCATCAATACCTACTTTGAGAACCTTTGCCCTAATAAGATGGAAAACACAGAAGAAATGGAAAGATTTCTAGATATATATAAATTACCAAAAGCTGAATCAAGAAGATATAAAAATTCTAAATAACTAGTATCAGTCAATGAAATTGAAGATGTAATTAAAATCCTACTAACAAAGCAAATTGCAGGCCCTGTCAAATTCACTGCTAAATTCTACAAGAAATTTAGAGAAGATCTAATGCCTCTACTTCTCAAACTCTTTAATAAAATAAAACAAGAGGGAAGCAATACTGCCAAATTCATTCTTGTAGGCAAGCATTAGCCTGACACCAAAAACAGAAGGATCCAATGAAAGAAGAGAACTATAGGTCAATGTCCCTAATGAACATAGATTCAAAAATCCCCAGTAAGATACTGGCAAACAGAATGCAGCAAATTATCAGGAAGATTTCACACCATGACCAAGTAGGTTCATGCTGGGGATGCAGGGGTAGTTCAACATACACAAATCAATAAATGTAATATACCATATTAACAGAGCCAAGGACAAAAACTATATGATCATCTCCATAGACGCAGAAAAAGCATTAAACAAAAGCATTTAACACCCATTCATGACAAAAACTCTACAGATAATTGAAATAAAGGGTCCTTATATCAATCTGATGAAAGCCATATATAAGAAACCAACATCAGAATAAATGTACAAAAACTGAAAACTTTCACTCTAAAATCAGGAACAAGACAAGGATGTCCACTGTTACCAGTCTTATTCAATATAGTTCTGGAAACATTAGCCAAAGCAATTAGACAAGAGAAATAAAAGGAATAAGCATAGAAAGGGAAGAAGTTGAATTACCATTATTTGCAGATGACATATTTACATATGATAATTTAATTTGCAGATGATAATATACATAGAAAACCCCAAAAAACTCCACCTTAAGACTTCTGGATTTAATAACCAAATTGAGTAATGTAGCTAGCTATAAAGTCAGCACTCAAAAATTAATAGCATTCCTGTTTACAAATAAACTCACTGAGAGCAATTAGAGAAACAACACCTTTCACAATAGCATCCAAAAAATGAAATACCTAGGAATGAATCTAATGAAGGAATTAAAAGCTCTGTATATTGAAAACTACACTCTGAAAAGGGAGATCGAAGAAGATATCAGAAAATGGAAATATATCCCTTGTTCTTAGGTGGGAAGAACTAATATAGTGAAAATAGCCATACCTCCAAAATTGATACATGCATTTAATGAAATCCTGATCAAAATACCAATAGAATATGCCACAGAATTAAAGAAAACAATCCTAAAATTCATTTGGAACCAGAAGACCCAGAATAGCAAAAGTAATTTTGGGCAACAAAGGCAAGGCAGAGAGCATCATATTCCTTGACTTGAAATTATACTACAAAGCTACTTGGTAAAAACAGCATGGTACTGGCAAAAAAACAGAACTAAGGATCAGAGGAATGGAATAGGAGTTGCAGAAACAGCTCCAAACACACTCAGCTGCCTATCTTTGACAAAGGAGCCAAAAACCTTCAATGGGAGAAAGATAGCCTCTATAATAAATGGTGCTGGAAAAACTAGTTTTCCACATGCCAAAGATTGAAACTAGATCCATATCTTTCACCATGCACTAAACCAAAATCAAAATGGATCGAAGACCTAAACATTAAAATAGAATTCTTTTTTTTTCTTTTTTTGTACCAGTGATCGAACTCTGATCCTTGTGCTTGCAAAGCAGGCAACGAAACTACTAAGCTAAATCCCCAGCCCTAAAATAGAATTCTTATTCCCCATTCCTTTTCCACAATAAATTTTCTGACTCTTAACCTCAAAAAAAAAAAAATTTAAAAAAGACTAAATCTACTGGAAGATAGAATAGGTTGAACTCTTAAAGACATTGCTGTAGGCACAGACTTTATAAAGAATACCCAAAATGTGCAGGAAATAGAACAGAGAATCAACAACTGGGATCTTATTTTATTGAAAAGCTTTTGTATAGCAAGAGAAATCAGGGCCTGGGATTTAGCTCAGTGGCTCTGATGCCTGCCTTGCAAGTGCAAGGACCTGAGTTCGAGTCCCAGTACCAAAAAAATAAAGTCAGCCAAGGCTAATAGAAAAAACTTGTCTCAAAAAAAAAAAGAAAAAAGAAAGGATTAGCAAGAGAAATCATCAACAAAGTGAAGAGACAACCCAACACAGTGTGGAAAAAAATTTTCCCAACTGTTCCTCAGACAAAGATCTATCTAGAATAATATATAAAGAACTCAAAAAATCAGACCCCCCCAAATATAAAGACCTGATTCAAAAATGGGCATCTGAAATGAATAGATATTTCTCAGGTAAACAAGTAAAAGCAGCAAATAAATATATGAAAAAATGTTCCACATCACTGGTCATTTGAAAAATGCAGATGAAAATGACACTGAGATTCCATCTCACCCCAGTAAGAATGGCTGCTATCAAGAAATCAACCAATAACAAATGCTGGCAGGGTTGTGGGGAGATAGGAACCTCTCTTCATTGTTGGTGGGAGTGCAGACTGGTGCAACCACTGTGTAAATCAAAATGGAGATATCTCAAACAACTAGGATTAGAAATCTCATTTGACTCAGCTATCCCTCTGCTGGGTATCTTCTGAAAAGAATTAAAGGAATCACAGCAATATAGGCACACCCATGTTTATAGTGCACAATTTGTAATAGCTAAAATTTGGAAACAGCCCAGCTGCCCATCAACTGGAGACTGGATAAAGAAGATGTGGTTTTTCTATAAAATGGAGTACTACTCAGCCATAAAGAACGAGAAACTTAGGATGGTGATTTAGCTCAGTGGTTCCACTGCCTGCCTTATAAGCTGAAGGACTGGAGTTCGATTCCTGGTACCCCGACCCCCCCCAAAAAAGGATGAGAAACTTGGCCAGGGATTTGGCTCAGTGGTTCTGCTACCTGCCTCACAAGTGCAAGGGCCCAAGTTCGATCCCTGGTACCAAAAAATAAATAAATAAAAATAAAAAAGAAACTAAGTGTATGCAAATTGAGATCAGACCTCTTTTGTTTGTTTGTTTGTTTTTGATTTTTGAGATAGGGTCTCACTATGTAGTTGAGACTGACCTGGAACTGACTAGCCCAGGCTGGTCTCGAACTCACAGTGATCCTCCTGCCTCAGCCCTCCCGAGTGTTAGGATTATAGGCGTGCACCACCACTCACAGCCAAGACCATACTTTTAAGTGAAATTAATAAGTCACGTGTAAATACTGAAGTTTCTCTTGTGTGAAAAACTAAAAGTTAAGGATCAAAATTTATAAGTGGTATTGTGTAGTAGGAAGAAAAGCCTAAAAGACTAGAGGAAGTGGGAGGGGTAGGGAAAAGGTAAAAGGGAAAAGAAAAATTATGAGAGGAAAAATATGGAAACAATGTCTGTGAAAACAGGGAGGGGTGCAGGGGCTGAAGAGAGGGCTGGAGAATGAGGAAAAATAAGAACCAAGATAAGTCATGTAAAGTACAAGATCCCATTGATGAATGTAACTATTGTATGCCTTACTCTTGGTAATGTTTCCTAACCCAATTTTCTGATTTTCTCTTGTTTATGCAAATGCAACAGAAGTTCTCTTTTGTTATTTACTGGAAATTGACTAAAGCACAGGTGGAAAGCTTTGAATCAAAAATATCTATTTATTTTTATGGGGGGGTGCTTTTTTGAGACAGGGTCTCACTATGTATTTGAGGCTGACCTGGAACTCACTACATAGATCCTCCTGCCTCAGCCTCCTGAGTGCTGGGATTATAGGCTTGCACCACCACGCCCGGCCAGAAATATCTAGAATGAAGAGATTTTTGGGTGGAAAAAAAAGAGTGGTTGAAGAGAGGGAAGGAGAATGGAAGCAAGATATATCATGTACAGGTACAAATTCCCTATGATGAATGTGATCATTATGTATATCTAAAATACACTAGTAAAAAACCACATTGCTAGCTAATAAAAAGTAAATAAAACTCCCTAAAGTCATTGGAACCATGTATCTGAAATAGGGGTTCTGTACCACTCTCAGCAGTGGTGTCTCGGGACATCTGAAATACAGCCCGCAGCAGCTTTGGGCCTGTGACGGCTGATGCTGTTTGTTGGGAGGACTCTGCTGGATGGACCATCACAATGAGAGGTCCGGGTGATGCGATGGCGTTCTCATCTGATACATGTGTAAGAAGCTGGATAAATTGAAATGAATCAACCCTGGCGTTTGTGGTTAACACAAACCGTATCAACGGATGATGAAGAGTTGGATTTTCATTTAGTGAAAACTGTCAGGTATGATCATAAGAAACCTGAGCCACACTAATGGAGGTCGTTCATCCGGTTAACAGCTGAATGTGTTAACCGATTTCGCCACAGAGGTGAAGTTGTTGCACGCTGCGTAAATCCCAAAACACAGTTTTTCAGCCTCCCATGTGGTAGCATGAGTAAAGACCTGTGCTGGATATGTACTTTAAAAAAAAATTGTAAGAGTCACATATTGTGTCCCAGTGATAAGAAAGGAACTAAGGAGACACAGTGTAATTATAAAAAGGCATTTTTTTAGATCTTGGGGAAATTTTATTATGGACCGAGTACATAGAGAATTACTTACTGTTAGCACAGCAGTGCGTATCTGTAGCCCTAGCTACTCGGTCAGCTAAAGTGGGGAGATTATTTGAAGCGAGAAGTTCAAGAGCAGCCTGGGCAAGATAGTAAGACTCAGTAGTCTCCAGTAAAATAAAATGCAAGGAAAGAAAGAGAAATTGTTGTTAATATTTTAGGTATAATAATGTGATAATAGTATTGTAAGAAGAGACAGGTTCTGAAGCACATAAGGATGAAATAATACAATGTGGAATTTTTAATATTGAATGGAAAAATAGAAGACAGTAGATATATTGTTAGTATACCAAATTCTTGTGAATTGTTGAATCTGAGTATAAGGGTCTATTTTTGTCTGAAAATTTTGTAGTCGTAAATTTAAAATATTTAAAAGCACAGCACAAGAGGGTTTAGTAGCAGAGGGTTTTTGGTGATGATTATCCTTGACATGTCTGCCTTATCTTGTATTTCTCCGCTTGGTTTGACTTCTACATGTGGTTATTATATTGGGGTCCTCTTGCCTATCTCAGTTTAGATCCTCTGCTTTTTACATACCAGCAGTCTCCAGGAGCTGCTGCTTCTTTTTTTTTTTTCCGGTACTAGGGATCGAACTCAGGACCTTGCACTTGGCAGGCAGGCACTGTGCTGCTGAGCTACATCCCCAGTCCTGCCAAGAGCTTCTTTAAAATTTTGCATGGAATGTGAATTTATGAGTTCTAGTGTACTTAAAAATGCCTTTGTTCTGTTATCATACTTGATCTATAGTTTGCTTGGCAATTGCATTCTTAGTTGGAAATCAGTTTCTTTTACCTTTTAAAGTTATTACTCTGTTGTTTTCTTGTTGCTATAGAAAAGTTGGAGGGTTTTGATTTTTAATTTTGGTAATATATAGCCTATTTTGCTTTTTTTTTTCCTTTCTGGCAAATTATGGAATTTTTGTCTGCAATTTTCTGAAATTTCATAGAAATTTGACACTGTGTTTGGGCAACTTCAACCCTTCATTTCTTTAAAGTTTGAATTATATTGTTATGATTTTTCATTTTTCTGTTCTTTGTTGGGATTTAATTCATGCAGAAATAGGTACCCTGTGCTAGTCCTCTAGAATATTGTTAACTTCTGTCCGCTGATTTTTACATCTTTGCCTTTTAATTTTATTCTATAGATGTCCTTACATTTGTCTTTCCCTTCTTTTATTGTTTTAAATATATTTTCTACTATCCTGGTGTCAGTTTCTAAGAGCTCTTTATGTTCTCAGAGTGTTTCTTTTTTATAGTGTTCTATTTTGTTCCTTGGACATAGTTTTGTTTAGTTTTATGAGAATATTAATGGTATTCCACCCCACCCTCGACCTGCACAGTATCTGTTTCCTTCAAGATGCTTTTTTTGTGTTTGCCATGGTTTGTATCTTCATTTGAGGCTTTCCCAAGATGTCATTCTGAAAGTGATCCTTAGCTCTGTTGCTCCCGATTAAGAGTGGGAGGAAAAAAGGCTGTCAAGGACTTAACATTATGGTAAGAGAAAGCAGCCTCACTGAAAACTACATAAAATATGACCTCATTTATATGAAATGTCATAATAGGCAGATCTATGCAAACAGAAAATAAATTCAGAGCTGCCTGGGCCTGGGGAGTAGGGGAATGCAAATGACTGTTAATGGGGACATGTTTTTTTTGGGGGGGGGAGTGAAAATATTCTAAAACTCATTGTGGTAATTAATGTTTGTACAGCCCTGTAAACATACTAGACACCAGTGAATTATACACCTTAAAGTGGTAATTGTATGATAGGTGAATTTATTTCAATAATGTAATAATTGCTGTTTAAAAATGCTGTCAGAAAACTCTGAATGTGGGAAGTGATCATTAGTTGGGGTGCTCTTTGTTAGGAGCTTCTGATGCCAGTTGCTTCAGGTTTTCCGTTGTTTGTATCCCCATTCTTTTGCAGAGTGAGTCTACCTAACAGTGATCCTGTAGTCATGAGCAGAAGGAACAGGGAGATCATTATACTGCACCTTCAGAAGAGAGAGTGCTTTGTCTTAATTATGTTTCTTCCTCAGCTGTACTGAGGCTTCCCGGACTGGAGACACTGTTTCTGTTCTAGGAAAATCCCAAAGATTTGCAAAAGTAGAGAGGATGGCACAGTACACCCCCACGTGTTCATAACCAAGGAGTATTGGTTATCAGTTTGCGAACTTTTGTGTGTGTGTTCTTGATTGAAAAGAGTACCTTGCATATACTGAGCAAGGGTTGTACCACAGAGCTGAATCCCTAGCCCTCGTAGTCATTTTTGTTTCATCTGGGTCCCTAATCTCCTTTCCTAGGTTCCCTTCAAGGAAATACTAGACATTTCTGTGTTATACTCTCCAGAGGCTAAACCTGCAGAATTCTGTCTTGAGGTGGAGGAGGCATCTAGGGACTCAACTTCTTGAGCAGCTTTCCCTTGTGTTCCTTATCCTAGCATCCTGTGCTCCTTCCCTGAGAGTACAGGGTACTGCCAGTTCCTGTGCTTTTTTAAGGATTCCATGGTTAAAATCAGCCGAAGTCTTAGCTTTTCCTGCATTTGGTTTAGGATTCAGATTTGAGTCTGCTAAGTCATTTACTGCTCGCTCATCTGCTTTCTCAAACCTCCAAAATTTGACACTGTTCTTTATGTCTCTGTCCTTGTAAGATCTTTTGGTAAGACAAAGAAGAGAAGCACTTTAATGAATTTTTATGGGTTTGGGGGAATAAGTGAAATTAGACACAGTTATACTGTGTGTCATGTTCTCTAGAAACTGTTTATTTTTTCTTTTTGGTTTCACCTTATCCTATCCTAGGCTACTGAACCCTAGCATCCTTTTATGCATGCATGGATGCATGCATGTATGTATTTGACTGAGAGACTCCTTTTTAATCTTTTAAAAAAGGAATTTTCTTATTTTAGCATGCATCTTTAAGTCCAGGCAGATTTAAGAAGTCTCTGGTTTGTGCCTACCTGGCATTTTCTCCTCACCTCCTATTATAGAACCCTTGGCTTGCACTTTGCTTGCTGCATTGCGGTTTGTTTACCTATCTGCCCCTTTGGCCTGTGAAGCAGGACTTGGGAATAGAGTCTTATTTTTCTCTGTATAATGAACACAATGCCTTACTGGCAGTAAACAGTTGTTAACTCATTGACTGAATAATTCGGCATTGTACATCCAGGGGTGGGGACAGACAAGCATACAATGCCCCCATCCTTCTTGTCTTTTATAAGCACCACTGTTAGTACATATTAAAGAGCAAAAATGCCTTTTTAGCTTGTTGTTGTTCCTTTTGCTTTCAGCTCTCTTACGTTTTATACAGTCAGCAGCAGGTTGGAGAGAGAGGAGGTTAGCTTTATGAATGTAAATATCCTAACAACGAATCGACCTGCTCAAATTTGGGTTCTTTTCCTCCCCTATGGTCTACACTCTACACTGAGAAAAAGAGAATGTTTTGTTCTGACAGCTACTTAGCTCTGCAGTGCTTTCCAGTGCCCTTTCTCTATGAACAAAATTCCAGATCAGTTTTAGAGATTGCTAACTTTTTGAAAAATCTGATATCAAAGTATTATCTCTGTGAGGTCCTTTTTTTTTTTCTTTTTTTTTGGTCCTGCAGATCGAACTCAGGACCTGATGCTTACTGAGCTAAATCCCCAACCCTGTGTGAGGTCCTTTTAAAAAGCAAATTCAGGGCTGGGGATTTAGCGGCTCAGTGGTTCCGCCACCTGCCTCACAAGCACAAGGTCCTAAGTTTGATCGCCGGTGCCCTCACCCCCCCAAAAAAGCAAATACAGTACATAACATCAGAAGGGTAACGCTTATACTGTTGTTTCTTAAAGCATTTTACCTAAGGTGCTGTGCCACATATATATAGTGTGTTCTTCTTTATATGTTTATATGTATTTATATATATACATATATTTATATATATTTAACTATTTTATATGCATATAAATATATACATATATGTGGCACAGCACTTTCAGGGAGGGGATATAGCATGAGACCCTAGTCTCAATCCCTGGTACACCACATACACACACACGAAGAAATTAAATTTGAGAGTAGTAAAATGGATACCCATCTCAATTAAGCAATTGCTAAAATTTTTGCTTCATTTCCCAAATATATATATATATATGCATATGTGTGTGTTGAACCATTTGAAAGTAAGTTGCAAACATAACACTTCATTCCAAAAATCTATATTCCAAGAATAAAGATGTTTGAGACAATACAATTATTGTGCCTAATTATTGCTAATAAAAAACCCAAAATTATCATCTACGATAAAGCCATTTAATATTTTCCCAGTTAGCAGATGATTTAACTTAGTTTTTTAAAAAAATCTGCATAATTAATAGAGAAACTCTTTGTAATAGTCTAGATTCGACTTCTGATTTGGATGGTTTTTCTTTCTTAAAAATCACAAAATAAACAATATTTATAAAATATAAACAACACAAAAGTACAGAGAGTAAAAATTATCAAAGTAAAAATTGAAAGCCTATTCCTACTCTTTGGAAGCTAATGAAACAGACTGATCCATCTTCGAAACCTTGTTATTGGAGAGATAAAACTGACATGTATAGAGTCATTAGGAGGCAGGGGATTAATATCTAGGAAGACATATGCCAGGTACTGTGGCATGTGTTTTACACAACTATCTTACTTGAATCTCACAGCAGCCCTTGAAGTAGACGGTACCATTCCCATTTTCTTTCTTTTTTTTTTTTTTTTTTGGTACCGGGGATTGAACTTGGGTCCTTGCACTTGCAAGGCAGGCCACCGAACCGCTGAGCTAAATCCCCAGCCCAAAATTAAGGGATATCCATTCCCATTTTCTAGATGGGGGAACTAAGGCTTAGATAGTGACTTGCTCAAGATCATTCAGCTTGTAAGAGATGGAACAGAAACACAATTAAAACCCAGATCCATCTGAGTCTTTTCTTACTAGGCTAACTCTCAAACGATGGCCAATATTTATTTTGAATTTCCAACTGAGAAATACTCTTAATCCTCCTCTGATAATTTGATTCAAAGAATACTTTTAAGACCTAATATGATCAGGAGCTAAATTTATATGGTATTGCTTGTTTTGTTTTATTTTTGAGACAATTTCTCTATGTTGCCAGGAATGCCCTTGAACTTACTATGTAGTGCAAGCTCTGTGAAACTGATATTTTAAAAGTGTTTTTAGTTAGGGAGAATATATTCCATATAGTTTTTCCACTTACACTGCAGTGTGGTTTATCTCAGTATCCCCATGCTCTCTCAAACCCATTCTGAATATATAAGGCTAATCAGGGTCCTACAGCTAGTTGGATCCCTGCCAGCTGTGCAAACAGAAATGACATTTGAGAGAAAATAAAATAATAGAAGTGTGTATGAGAAACAGAGCTTGCTTACACAGAAGTGAGAAGGGTGTGTGTGTGTTTGTGTTGGCTCTTTCGAGTTCTATGAAGATTCCTTTCAACTCTGTTCTGTCTTCAGAAGCTGGAGTTGGGCTCTTTTCCAAGTGCTGTGTGCGGTGTGCATTGTGGCCAGTGGTATGCCAAGTCAAAGAATATGCACTGAGGGGCTATCACAGACCTGGATTAACATTCTCGGTCATCTGCCTATCAGTTTTGTTTTTTTAACGTTGGACACATTATTAACTTTGTTAAGATTAAGTCTTCTTGTCTTTTCTTTGCAATTTATAATTATGCTTCCTCTTTCCGCTATCATTAAATTTGTCCTCAGCAGTGGATAATAAATAGCAAATAAACATCCTCTAGTATTTCTTGACGGAGAACAAAGAAACTCCTCCCAAATTCTCAAAACTTTGCTAATTTTGTCTCTCTCTCTCTCTCTTTCTCTTTTTTTTTTTGGTAGGGAGGATTGAACTTGGGACCTTGTGCTTGTGAGGCAGGCAGCAGCACCACTGAGATAAATCCCCAGCCCTTGTCTCTTAAGTACTGCAGAATAAATTCATTTTAATTTGAAATTTGTTTGACATTATATTGCCCTATCACTAGCTCCTACTTTCTCTCTTTCTTTTCTGATTGAATCTTATAAATTACCCATAGTTTTGGCTTTGACTTTTTTCCCTCAGTCCCATGATTTTCTCTTTATTCCAATCTGGACTGTTCTTGCTTATGTCAACCAATAACCTTCCTTTTGTCAAATCTGGCTACTTCTTTTTTTTAAATCTTACTTATTTTCTCAGTAGCATTTGCAGAGCTTATCACTGTTTTCTTTGCTGACCTCTTCCTGCCTCTCTTTAAGTCTCCTTTTCTCACCAGTGTCTATGTGGTGATGTGTCCAATTCTCTAATGGCCCCCCATCTTTTCTCTATTTATTCACTCTCTGTAGATACCTTCTCCTAATCTAGTCATTTTAAATAACATCCATTTGCCTTCAGCCTAAAACTCCCTCTGGAATTCAGACTCATGTCCACTGAGATGTCTCAAGCTTAACATCGCCAAAAGAGAACTCTTGAATCATCCTCCACTTCCAATATGCCGTTTCTCTAATCCTCCCACCTCAGTATATGGCACCATTAACCCCCATGTACACAAGCCAGAATATCCTGGCATTACTTTTCATTCTTCCCCATGGTTATCTAATCCTCCAGCAAGTCCTGTCCTCTTTATCTTTTTTTTTTTTTTTTGAGTTTATTGGTACATTTAGGGATACAGTACAGTTACATTCATTGTTGGGATCATGTACTTTTACATGGCAAGTCTTGATTCTCATTTTTTTCCCCTTACCTCTGCCCTCCCTTCACCCCCTCCTCCCCTCCCCATCTACAAACACTTTATTTTCATCTTTTCATTCTCTCACATTTTTTTCTTTTCCCTTTTTGTTCTTTCCCTACGTATCACACCTTCCCTACACCTTTAGCTCCTTTCCTCCCATTTCTAAATGTCAGTAATCTTATTAGAATCTTATGCATTGTTGCAAAATATTCACACCAGGGAAACTATTTGGTATTTACACATGTGGGACTTATTTATTTCACTTAGGAGTATATCTTCAATATGTATCCATTTTCCTATGAATGAATCTATTCTCTCGCTCTTTATGGCTGAGTAATATTCCATTTTATAGAAAAACCACATTGTCCTCTTTATCTTTAAAAACTTTTCCCAGCTGAGTGTGATGGCATGTCTGTAACCTCAATACTCTGGGAAGTTGAAGCAGGATTATCACAAGGTTAAGGCCAGCCAGGTCAATTTAGTGACGCAGTGAGACTCTATATCAGAATATTAAAAAACAGACTGGGGATGTAGCTCAATGAGAAGGCCCTGGGTTCAATCCCCAGTTGCAAAGACAAAAACAAACAAACAAAATAAACATTTCCGATTATCTCTTCCTCATACATTACCAAGCCCACTGTCTCTGAACGAGATGTCTTGCAGTAACCTTGTAACTAGTCTTCTTGTTTGTATGTGTTTAATGCTTCCCTCTTTTGTAGGGACTACAGAAATGGTTAAAACTTTTAATTTGCATCACACTTATTACCCACCCTGCTCCCCATTGCCTTCTGTTGCATTCAGAAAGAAATCTGAATTCCTTTCTCTGCCTTTCTGAGATCTGTGTGACCCACCCCATGTTTGTCTCCCAGCCCCCGACTTCTTGATGCTGCACTTGGCCTCAGTGTCTTTTCTTTTGGTTCTTGAATGTGCCAAGCTCAGTCTTATTGTAGAACCTTTGCATTAGCTGATCTTTCAGCCTAAGATGTTCTTCTCATCTTCATGTGTGTGGCTTTTCCATATTCAAATCTCACATTAAATTTAGCCACTTCAGAGAGGCCTTCTCTGACAACTCAGACTAAAATAGTCCCTTTGTCCTATTTTAATTCTCTACTGGCACCTGTCGCTATCTGATCTTTTTCTTGTTCACTTATGTACACATTTATTTTCCTGTGCATTCAGTGTTCCATTTTTGTGCTGAATGGGAGGAAAACCTTGTCTGCTTGTTCGACACTGCAAACCCTGCTCCTGAGCCTGTAACTTGTATATAGTAGATGCTCATTAAAAATGTACAGAATGGGGACAACCCACTTTCTGGTCCCTCTTCCGTTTATCTTAGAAGCTTTCTTTCTCACAATAAAATTTTCTTACTCTTAACCTCTGTTGTTCCTAGAATTCATTCTTCAATTTTAAAGAACACAAACTCACATTTCAGATACCTAGCAGATTTGGGAGTTACATCTCTTCCCCCTATATCATTTTGGAGGTCTTTCACCAAGATTACTGGTTGGAGGTAAGAGTTTTCTTTCATAGGTTCTAACTTTAGTCTTTTGGAATTGGGAAAACTCATGGAGTCTCACGGTGATGGTAGTAGCTCTGGAAAAGCTACTGGAGATGAGACTGGAGCTAAAGTTAAATGAGCTGATGGATATGAATCACCAGTCCAAGAGTCTGTTTAACAGATTTTTTTTTTGGTACCAGGGATCGAACTCGGGTCCTTGCTCTTGCAAGGCAGGCCACCGAACCGCTGAGCTAAATCCCCAGCCCTGTTTAACAGATTTTTAATAGTGATAAATAAAATCCTAATTGTGAGGGCTAAAAAAAACAAACTGTACAGAATGACTGGATGTATTCTTATCATTTGCAAAATGGAGAGCCCTAATACTTCTGTCTCAAGAATTGGTGAAGACTGACTTATTGAGAGAGAAATTAGGGAAGCAATCCCTTTCACAATAGAATCCCAAAAAATGAAGTATCTAGGAATCAATCTAACCAAGGAAGCAAATGACCTGTACATTGAGAACTTTGAAAAAAAGAGATTGAAGAGAATATAAGAAAATGGAAAGACATCCCTTGTTCCTGGATATGAAGAACCAATATAGTGAAAATGGCCATACCTCCAAAACTGCTATACAGATTCAATGCAATCCCGATAAAAATCCCAACAGTATATTTCACAGAACTAGAGAAAATAATCCAAAAATTCCTTTGGAACCAGAAGAGACTTAAAATAGCAAAATTAATTCTAGGCAACAGAGACATGGCAGGGGGTATCCCAATTTCCAGTTTAAAACTATACTACATTCCAGTGCCTGCCTTGCAAGCACAAGGACCCAAGTTCAATCCCTGGTACAAAAAAACAAAACAAAAAACAAACAAACAAAAAACCCCACAAAACAAAACAAAACCCTCATATAAAACTATATTACAAAGGGGCCAGGGATTTAACTCAGTGATTCTGCTGCCTGCCTTGCAAGCCCAAGGTCCCAAGTTCAATCCCTGCTACCAAAAAACAAACAAAAAAACTATGCTACAAAGTCACTGTGATAAAAACAGCATGGTACTGGCAAAGTTAAAATTTGGAAACAGCCCAGTTGCCCATCAAGTGGAGACTGGATAAAGAAGATGTGTTTTTGTTTTTGTTTTTATAGAAGAGAGTACTACTCAGCTATAAAGAACGAGAAACTAGAGAAACTATAAATTTATAGCTCAGTGGATGCATGCTGGGACATACTCTTAAGTGGAATAAATAGGACACGTGTAAATACCAAAGAGTTTCTCTGGTGCAAGAAACTAAAAGTGTAAATAAAGATCAACATGTATAACTGACAATGTGAAATAGGAAGAAAACATCTAAAGGAGTAGGGCAAGGGGAAAGGAAAGAAGGGAAAAGAAAAAAATAGGAGAAAAGGAAAAAATGGAAAAACTTTGTAAATAGGGAAAGGTGGAGGGGATGAAGAGAGGGCAGGGGAATGGGGAAAAAATAAGAACCAAGATATATCATGTAAAGGTACAAGATCCCAATGATGAATGTAACTGTATTGTATGCCTAAAATGCACCAATAAACAATAAGAAAAAAAGATTAGTTTACTTTCTTGCAGTCTGGGCCTCTGCAGTATTTTATTTTATTTTTATGTCTTTTGTACTGGGGATCGAATTTGGGATCTTGCTCTTGCAAGGCAGGTGGCAGAATCACTGAGCTAAGTCCCCGGCTCCTATGTAATATATTTAAATGAACTGCACTTTGGGCAGGTTGAAAAGTACTTCTTGGTCAGCTATGACTATGTTTTATGGTGAACTACTTTAGAACCATTGTTCTTGTCACTTCTGTTGTTCCCTCCCTCAATACAAAGACACTGCATTATCAGAAGGTTTGGTTTTCTCTTGGGAAGTTGTAATTTTGTTCTCTTGGGTATATATAAAATCTTTGCCAGTTAACTCTAATTTGGATCAAGGTGTTTGGAGGTTTGATTTCCTCATCCTGCTATTTAGTTTCTCTGAAAAGCATCCCCGGCTTCTGGGTATATTAATTAGTTTTTCTTTTGCATTTATTTAGTTCATATTTATTTAGAGTCTGTTGAAATACCAGGCAATGAAGATACAAGTAGGAATTCACAAGGGCCTCTGTGTTTAAGGCCTCCTAGAGGAAGCAGGATACATAAACCAAGGAGCATAATGAAGGTCTAGAAGAGAGTCTCTGTAGAACTCAGAGCAGGCACAGAGGAGAGATGGACTAACTCAGATGGGAAGCCAGGTCAGAGTCCTGGGTGTTCATCCACCAAAGGGAGAGAAGGGCTCTGTGAGTAAATGCACAGTGTGATGAGCCTGTCTTGAGGCCACACCCTGGGAGCTTGGCACAGCTGGTGATCACAGTGTGGTGGTGACACAAAGACCAGCAAAATGAACACATCTGGGGCCTCTGTACATCCTGCCAGGGAATTTGAGCTTCCTCCAACAGTAACAATAACAGTAGCAGCACCTCACACTCACTGGGCACTTCTTGTGCTTTATGAATTAATCTGCACGCCAAAATATGTTGATGGTTCTGTTATAATCTGTATTTGTAAATCAAGGAGGGTAGACGCCAAGGATAGGAAACTTATCCAGGGTCACCCAACTCACGAAAGGTAGTGGTGGATTCTGATTCAGGTGATTTGACTCCAAAGTTTGTTTTCGGACCCACCCAGGGCCCTGCCCTCAGTTTTACAGATGACTGACTTTGTGGAGGCAGCTGGGAGCTCCTGAGGAGACTTACGTGTGGCAGTGACAGGATCAGATGAGTTCGTAGGAGAGGGTGCACTGCAGTCTCACTGCACCTCATTCCGGGGCTCGTTTCTAAAACATCAAGAGCTACAGGTGCCAAGTTTCTTCTTGGCTCATAAGGAGGTTTGCTGGGTTAGCTGTGGTACACCACGTCTCAGCCAGTCCAAGGCAGTTTTTCCTGTGTCCTAGGAACAGAAGGGAGAGGCCTTGGCAGACAGGCCTATAATCTGTGCATAGTTGCTTTGTGTTGAGAGGCCCCATTGTTTGAAAGCAGGAAAGGTCCCCAGTACTGCAGAGACTGAGCCCCTCCATGGCAACAGCACAGCCTCCTTCCCTCCCCCAGTGCCACACTCATTTCATGGCCCCCGTGTCTGCACAGGTCTTCGATGTGTTTCCCTGTCCCCCGTTCCTCTGTCTAGAGGAGTCCATGGTGGCAGGGATGCAAGTTCAGCCTGAGTTGAGGATCTGCAATGCAGCAGCGGCTGCAGCATGAAGGGAGGAAGGGCGGGTGGGGGAAGCAGCCAGCATAGCAAGCAGCTGCTACTCCAGGGAGAGTTTGGCCTAAGTGAAGGCGGAGCAGGTGAACAGGAGAAGGACATGACCAACATAATGGAGGCTGAATATTCTGGTCCTGGTGGCCAGTTAGATTTGTGTCCTTCAGGCTTTCTCTGAGCTGAAACTTAGTATGTACACTGCCATCGATTTCCAAAGCCTAGTAAAATTCCTTCAGATTTCCATGACATCAGTTTTGGTAACACAGTACTCTTGGTGTTCTTGGCTTATGGCTACTAACACAGGCCTAAGGGTCGTGTGCAGTGTTAGGAACTTTGATCAATCTACCCCTCTTGTGATGATCGTGTATTGTTTGCTTTTTGCTTCAAAACAGACATTATATGAGCCACCACTGTATTCTCATGTAGGACTTGTGTCAAGTTCTCTGGTTTTTAAAAATGGAAATGATGGGCTGGGGATTTAGCTCAGTGGTTCCGGTGCCTGCCTCACAAATGCAAGGACCCAAGTTCGATCCCCAGTACCAAAAAAAAAAAAAAAAAAAAAAAAAAAAAGAAGGGAAATGATTTTGCAACAGCTTCTGTCATGATTACCACGATTCCGTCATAATTACAACCATGACATAAACAAAACAAAATGTTAAACATTTGTTTTTAAAAAAGTACAAAGCTGGAAACATAAAAAGCTCCCTGGAATCTTGTAATCCTAACACAATATTATAATTTTTTACTTTTGAAATTCTCTTGTTCACATACATACTGATTTTTCATAGCTGCAGTCTTAACAAATGCAGCTTTGTGTATTTTAATTTTATAGCCATTTGTCAACATTACTTCATATTTCTAACATAGTTTTTGTAATTGACATTTCTAATGGCGGTCCCATATTCTGTGGTGTAAATGTTCTATGCTCTGAACTATCCCTCTTTGAACATTTGGATTGTTTCCAATTCTTTGCTCTTTTAGATAAAATATAATGAGAATTTTTGTTCAGTTAGCATTTTTAGTTTGTTAGCTTCTTTCCCTAAAGTGAATTCAGTGCAGTGAGCGTGCATGAAAAGTCTGGTAACAGTTTTGGTAAGATCTTATTTTCTAGAAGAGCCATTTCAATGTGGATAGTCACTAGTATGGCACATGTGTATATACTCTGTATTTCTTTCACCACTGTTAAGTCCCTATGATAGTTTAGTAATGTACATTGTTTCTAAATAAGTCATTTATTGACTAAGTCATGCTATTTTTTTATTATTTTATTTTATTTATTTTATTTTAGTTTTTTGGTATTGGGGATTGAACTTGGGTCCTTGAGCTTGTGAGGCAGGCGGCGGAACCACTGAGCTAAATCCCGGGCCCTAAGTCTTGTTATTAAAGGAGTTAGTTTATTTATTTATATTTTTTGAGACAGAGTAGCTCTATATATTCCAGGCTAAAACTTCAATTCACTATGTAGCCCAGGCTGGCCTGGAGCATGTGGTGATTCTCCTGCTTCAGCCCTCTGACTGCTGGGATTAAAGGCATGCACCGTCCCACCCAGCAAGAAGTTTTAAAATATATTTCTTTCCAAATATTTATATCCTAATGTTACTTCACATGGCTCTATGAATGTGTAACCACTTCCCTATTGTTGGACAAAGGATTTATTCCTTTTGTTTTGGGGGCCTAGTCTGAGTAATAGTCGTGCTTTCTAGTGCATAAATCTTTATGTGCTTCTTGGAATCAGTCCTTGGAAAAATTACCAGAGGTAGCATTGCCTAGTCAGAGTATGCACCTTGTTAAGGCTGTTGAAGATTATTCAAAAATTGCTATTGAGGGCAGTTGTACTCTTTGTACCTCATTTACTAATTAATATTTGGATGTCATCCTTGGATAGTCACATCTATTTATCTTTAGAGAGGTTTGGATCCTTGCTTTTTGCTTCCTAAGTGTGTATGTAGATCCTGGGATGAAAATCCCAAATTCCAGAATTAAGATTTTATTCAGGATTTCCCTCAGATTCCATCAGTTAGTGAATTTTACCCATTTTCATCTTCCCTCCTGTCTTTAAACTGTACCGTCTAGCATGTTTACTTGAATTTCCCAGACTTTGTGAAATGTAGAATTCTTTGAAAGCCATACCTTATTTTAGCTTAAACATTTCCCCCCTTCTCACTCATTTCTTCAACAAACACTTCTAGTATTCTAGCTTGAGGAACTGAGAGTTAAAAGAAGATGATGCTGGATTATATTATTTACAGAGGGTTGTTGGAAACCAAGCAAGAAGACATTCATTTTGCATAGAGAATTTGGGAAAATTTCACAGAGATGGGGCATCTGAGCTTCTACAAAAGGCAAATCTTTAGCAGGAGAAAGTGTGTACTAGGGAGGAGGAAGAATGGTTTGAGGTCCTGAAAAAACAGGGTATTTGGAGAAAAGAGAAGGATCTTTGTGATGGAGCTTTTGGTGTGCAGAGATTGGAGAGAGGTGAATTTGAGTCATATGGCTTCCCTTTTTTTTTTTTTTTTTTTGAGACAGGGTCTCACTATGCAGTGCAGGCTGGCCTTGAACTCACAGCAGACCTCCTTGCCTCAGCCTCCAGAGTGCTGGGATTATAGGTGTGCACCACCACACCCAGTTTTGACTCAGAATGGAAAGAACCTTGTTACACTGACCTAGAAAGTTTAAATTTAATTATTGAGGTTGAGAGTTGGTAGGCACTTTGAGAAAACACTTGACAGACTGGCCATGGGTAACCTGGTTAGGAGATTGTAGTGAGAACCATTGAGGGCTTGAGCCACCCTGGTGCAGTAGGGAAAAAGGTCAAACAGAGTGGGATTCAGGCTGCATTTCTATTTATGTTTTTTGTTTTTGTTTTTTTATTTTTTTGAGACAGGGTCTCACTGTGTAGTTGAGACTGACCTGCAACTCACTATGTAGTCCAGGCTGATCTCGAACTCACAGTGATCCTCCTACCTCAGCCTCCCTGGTGCTGGAATTATAGATTATAGGCATGCACCCCCACACCGGCTAGGCTGCATTTCTAAAAGAAAACCTGCTGATCTTGGCAATAGATGGTTTAATGTATGCAATGTGTGTGTGTGTGTGTGTGTGTGTGTGTGTGTAGTCCACATTGAGGGAGAATTTGTATCCTGTCTTTTCATAGGAATTTGCCAAGATAATGGATAGGAAAGGACCTAGCAAACTAGAAGTACTCTATAAATGTAAATGTTTATTGATAGTAACAGAATCCAAGAAATCCTGTTTAAAGGAAGAAATGGGCTGGTGTATGTAAAGCATCCAGGCTCTAGAGTAACATGACACAGGATTTACCACAAATTTGAGACAGAGTTGGGTGAATTCCTGTACTTTATCTTCATCGCTTTTGGTGTCAGAGCATGTAGACAGTTATTTCCCATTTACTCTTCCTCTTGCTTCCAGTGAGGAGTGAATCAGCAGCTGAGGGAAGGGTCCAACCTGACCTTAAAATCTTCCAGCAAGGGAAGAGAGTGACTTTTGTTCTTACTGGGCCTCTTGGAGCTGGGGCAAAGACCGTTCGGGAAAATGCTTGACCCTGTTCTGGGCCTTGACCTTGACCTCGACCTCAGGCTGCATTGTGTACACAGCCTGGTGAGGAGGCTGAAGAGGCAGATAAGGAGGCCTTTACGGTCCAGCCAGACTGGCTTGGAAGGCTTCTGCAGAGGAAAGATTAGACACAGGCCCTGGTTTAAAGAACAGAAACATGAAGGCAGCAGACAAAAACCTGGAGCTCTTTGCAGTGATTTTGTTTATTGTTGAAGGAGAACAACAAAGGGATCCTTGCCTGCTTGTGCAAAAGATAGAAACAGTAAGTTGTATCTGGAAGGACCTTTAAAAAATCTGTTCAACAAACGTGTTTTGCAGACAGAAGCTCTTCTTGGAGGTGGATTAATGAGTGGGAAGGGTATCTTTTTTCTTCTCCCAGGAAACAAAATGCCAGATTTTCCAGGTGCATGCACGTCTCTTTGTCAAGCACCTGCTCTCAGCTGCTGTGGTACAAAGCAAATGGGTTCTGCCTGGGGAGTTAACGGGGTGGGAGCCCAAATGGGTCTGAGCAGTGGCCCCTCCCTTCTCCCACCTGTCTCTGGAAAACCAAATCTGTGTACAATGCAGAGAATCCTTCCTGACCAGCCTTCTTATGATGGCAAATGAGAGGACTGAAGATAATTCGGGTATTTGCTTTAGTTAATCCCGATGAAATGCTAGTTTATGGATTGTCATCTTTTTTACATGTTTGGAATTCCGAATCTGTTTTCTATTTCTAGAATGTTGGAAAATATAAAAGACAATATGTAGAGAATAAAAATAGCTAGGCCTGGTGGTGAATGCCTGTAATCCCAGCACTTAGGAGGCTGACAGAGGAGGATCACTGAGTTCTAGGCCAGCCTGGGCTACATAGTGAGTTCAGGCTGGCCTGGACTACAATAGTAAGACCCTGTCTCAAAAATCAAAAAGGATAGATGAAGAGAATTAGAAAAAAATTGTCTTGAGTTTTGAAAATAATATTGTAAAGCTCTTATGTTTGCCTAATTTTTCATCTTTATTTCTTTGAATGTCTATAGGAAAGTTCTAAGGGCTGTTGAGGGCTCTTATTATTACACTTAGCTGTCCCTGCTGAGTATGCCCATGGGCTTGCCCAGCAGGGGTTTATCTTTGCAGACCTTTTTTGTACTGGCAGCAGCTCTGATTTAGAGTCAGGGGATCTGTATAGTCTGTTGATTATATACCACTTGGTCTGGGGCAAGTCACTTTCCTGGCTTTAAACCCCATCTCTACAAAATGGGGAGCAAAAGACAGTTTCCTCCGGCTTCTTCAGGAAGATTCTGTCAGAGTGGATTGAGAATAATTTCTAAGCTCTACAAATGTGTGAGAGTTAAGGATAAATTGATCTATTGGTTTGGCTCTCATAGTTGATTTTGAGGAATGTTGTTCTGAAGGAATGGGTCATTCTTTAGGGACTTGCTGTGCTTTGGAATAGTTTAACAGAGAAAGCGGGGATGCACACAATGAACTGGAAAAGGCAACTCCTGAGTTTGGGTGGGACATTTCTTCCTGGGGTCCCTGTGCAGGGGGACAGCAGGGAAGACAGCGCCCCAAATAGTTTTTTTTTTTCTAGTCTTGAGTTTATTGGTACTTTTTAAGTATACAGTACAGTTGCATTCATCATCATGATCTTGTACCCTTACCCCAAATAGACTTTTAAAAGGGCCTTTTTCACTGTGTTAGGAAAGCTGCCTTACCTTTTATGTACTGTTAGAGATTGGCAGGAAGGGCAGAGTATAATTTAAAGTGTCAGAGGTTATGTTTTTCTTAGAAAGCTAAATCTTGCAGGGTGACAACTGTGGCCAGTTTCTTTTCTATCACATTTCATGACTATACAGATAGAGAACTATGTGCCCCACCCCCTTTCCTTTATGATATACAGTACTGATATCATTCTCTGCCTTGCTTCTTTCACTTAATACATCTTGCTGACATCTGCAGCAGGCTATATGGTCTATTACAAGGAGGAATATTTTGAGGGAAATCAACAGCAGTATGTCTTTAAATTTGTAAACTTTAAAGATTCGTTGTAGTTTTCAGTCATATCTATACAAGTGCCCCATTTCACTATACTCTTTCTAATGCAGAATGAACTTTGCCAGTCTGTGTCGAAAAATGGCCTCTTACTATAAATTCATTATAGTCTGAATCTTCTGAGTGAGGGTGGTCTTTTTCCCCCTTAAATATAGGTGCTATTTTTATTTAAGTATCTGTTTATGTTTTTAGCTAATTTTTCCTATTGGGTTACTCATTTTTAAAAGTTCATTTATAGGAATTCTTTATGCATTTAATGGAATTCAGTTTATTTATATGTATTGTAGATATTTTAGCCAATTCTTCATTTATAGTTTTGCAATGCAGAATTTTGTTTTGTTTTTGGTTTTGTTTATTTTTTGAGGCAGGGTCTCACTATGTAGTTGAGACTGGCCTAGCACTTACTATGTAGCCCAGGCTGGTCTTGAACGCACATTGATCCTCCTGGCTCACCCTCCCGAGTGCTGGGATTACAGGCATGCACCACCATGTCCCGTTTAGAAACTTTCTTTTGGTACTGGGGATCGAACTCGGGTCCCTGTGCTTGCAAGGCAGGTGGTAGCACCACTAAGCTAAATCCCCAGCCCCAGAATTAAAAAAAAAATTAATCACAATTTTAAAAAAAATTAATCGCGTGTTAATTTTAGAATGTAACAATATAGCTTTGATTTTGAGTAGTTCTTAGCCCTCCCCACTTTTCGACTATATAATTTTTTTTTTAGGTACCGGAGATTGAACCCAAGCCCTTGAGCTTGCAAGGCAGGAGGCTGAACAACTGAGCCAAATCCCCAGCCCTCTTTATCTTCATTTGTAAGATTCAAACCTAAAACCATCTAGAATTTATTTAAGTACAAGGAGTGAAACATAGTTCCAGCTTAATTTTTTTTTTTTTTTAGAAAAAACTTAGTTTTGAATTTAGGCAGTTTTGAACATATTAACCAACTTCTTTGGTGTTCAATTTCCTTATCTATATAATGGGAATATATTATATACTAATAGGAATATATATATAATAGGAATATCTATATCATACTTATAATATTGAATTATTGGGCTATTGAAAAAATGATACAAAATTATATATAGAAACTGCTTCTAGTATACCATCAATTCAAATTATGATCCAAATAGCCAGGAACCTAGGCAAACAGCATGTCCAGCAAAGAAGTGTTACTTGTTCAGGATGGGGGCTTTGCAACTCACAAATCTATGACTTCGGGCAAATCACTTCACTACCTGTACCCTCTGTTTCCTCGCTGCATAATGAATGATAGGATCTAACTCATGAAGTCTTGGAAGGTCTAGATTAGTTTATGTGTATGAAAACAATTTGTAAATTGTAAAAGGCTGTATAGCAAAATGTTAGCCTTTATGTTCTGGAGAATGAGGAGGAGCCTTGGCACAGGTGGGTGTTTGACATCAGAGGCCAAGGAGGATAATTAACTTGCAATGACATGAAATTAGCAGCTGATGTAAAGCACGTGAGTTGCAGCAGTTGATTATAGTAATGGTTAGTAATTGCCTCCTACTAATTAAGCAATAATGAGCTTCCTGGGGTAGAACCTAGTTAGAGTGAAAGATGGATCAAAGGCTTTTAATTCAGTGTATACTAATTGAACACAGCAGTGGGGTTCGCAGAGGAGTATCTTGTTGAGGTACAGTACAGTGCTTGTCTTTATAGTAGAGGTGGTGGGCATGTACATCACAATCCCCCGACCAGGTGGACACACATGCTGGATGTACTGGTGGAAGGCCCACGGTGCTGTGGGATTGTCAAGAAGAGAGACTTGCCTACAGAGTCGGGTTGCCAGTTTGGTTTCAGCTCCTGAAGTCTGGCCCAGATTTGGAAGAATCCCAGCCTTGTAATGACTTCTTGAAATTTTACTTTTTGCCTTTGTTATTTCTCTGTTTGGTTCTTTTGGATGTACCAGAAATATCTTGTTTCTCATGCCCTCCCTGATTTCCTCCACAGGGTATTGTGCTTATTCATGGCTTCTGTTTCTACTGCGAACTGACTGCAAACTTTCTCTGAATAGGGCTGGCAAATCAAATGTAGGATCACCGGTTAATTTTGAATTTTAGATAAACAAGTAATAAAAGTATTCATATGGCAGAATTAGATACGAACCTCAGTGGTAAAGAGAGATTGCCTAACATGTGAGGCCCTGGGTTTGGTACCTAGAACTGCCAAAAATTTATTCGTATGTCTCATACAATATTTGGAACAATTTTATTAAACTTTGTTGGTATTTGAAACTGAAATTTGAATAAATACAAGGATTAGAAGGGTGAATACCAAAATGTTAATTATAATTATACCCAGGAAGAGATGTAGTTAAGGAAAGAGATTATAGATTTACTTTTCCTTTTTATTTGTATTTTTTTGGGGTGTGTTTGTGTGTGTGTGTGTGTGTGTGTGTGTGTGTGTGTATGACTTGTCAGAAGGGGAAAACACATTTAATTATTACATTTTAAAAGGGAGATCTTCATATATATTATCTTATTCATTTCACAAGCAACCCAGTGTTGTAACTTCTAATATCATCCCCATTTTATGGATAAGAAAACATTACAGGGCTGTTTAACAGACACGGGCCTCTTGACTTCATTACACTAATACCGCATGCTGTCAAGGGAAGGATCCTTGGTGCCTATTCATTAACCTCCTCCATTTACAGACCAAGTTGAGACCTTCCTTGGGAAAAAAAGAATTGCTTGAGACCTGTAGGGGTTTTTTTGTTTGTTTGTTTGGTTGGTTGGTTTTGTTTTTTTTTCTGGTACTGGGTGTTGAACCCAGGGACTTCACACTGAACTATAACCCCAGTCCTTTTAAAACTATTTTATTTTAAAACAGGGTCTCCCTAAATTGCCCCCTAAGTTTGAACTTGTGATCCTCTTGTCTCAGACTCCTAGAGTGCTGAGATTCCAGGGGTGTACCATTGTTCTTGGCTTGACAACGTGGTTTTTGACTAGACCCAAGTGCCTGTGATAGTTTTAGGGGAAGGTCTGGTGGGGGGTGTCAGAATAAGTAGGGGAGGGCATCTGGCCTCTGAACTTATCTGTTATACTAAGTCCCAAAGGACAAGGGGAAAATGCACAGATGTACAACAATGACGTTTTTTTCTTTTAAAGCCACTTTATTTATTGATTGATTGCTTTAGTAGCAGAAATCAAACTTAGGACTTTGCGCTTGCCAGGCAGGTGTGGCACCACAGAGCTAAATCTCTGGAAAGGCCACTTTAAAAAAAAGGTATATGTTGGAAATTCATGCTGTGTAGAGTGGTTTTTTTCCTTTTTAACTTTTTGTACTGATTTCATTTCCTGTATTTTTAAAACACTTTCTTTCTTTCCTTATTTATTTTTTTCCTTTGTGAATCTCATCCGTGTATCCACTAATTTAGAACCATCGGGGTGATTGTGATATTTGGGAGAGACCTGGGCAGAGGCACACTGAGGGGCATTGTGTGATGTGAGACCAGTGGGTGGCCACCTCAGAGTAGCTGTGACTTTCAGACCAGGGAGTTTCTAAAACACTGCAGTTCAGAGTGTCACGGGGATCCATTTAGTTGAGCCTCCAGCCCTCAGGACAGATGCAGTGACGCAGTCATTCACGAGACAGGAAGCAGCAGCATTCTGTTTTAACAGGAGTCACACTTAGGAGACAGGAGGATCTGAGCTTGTGCTGTACGTTGTTCCTGAAATGAACTAAATGACTTTAGGATGCTCTCTGCCCCTCAGCTTCCTGTTTAGTAAGTTAGAGCTGATGCAAGGAACACCTAGATTAGAGTTCTTGTGAACTTAGGTGAGTGAGTGCATGTAGAAGAGTACCTGGCCCATAATGAGCACTGAGGAGAAACTGCGAGTTGTTATTATTACTGACCTGAGAATAGTGCGTGGCCAATAGCAGGTCTTTCAACATGTTTGCTGTACAGATGCGGTGTGACTTTTGTTGCCGCTTCAGGAGTAGGTGACACAGGCCAGGCTGCTTCTGAATGTTTCCCTCTCCTGGGAGAGCGTCTCTTCACACACAGTAACTGCTAATGCCTGCACCCTTTGATTATGGGTCAAATAGAGGGGCTTCCTCAAAGCATAGTATTTTCCAGAGAATCGTGTGAGCTTTTCCTTCAGTAATGTGCTTTCTATTAGAAACAGAACAGTAACCACAGCAGGTAACTTGGAGTTTATAGTGCAGCCTTAGCCATAGAAACCTGCACAGACCAAACACATTTTTCCTAGAGGTTCATTAAAAAAAAAAAAATTGGTACTGGGGATGCAATCCATTGGTAAAGTGAGTGCTTAGTATGCACAAAGTCCTGGGTTCAATCCCCAGCGCTGCGTGAGTGCTCACATCTTTCTTTCCCTTTTTTTTTTTTTGTTAAGTTTATTGGTACATTTTAGGTGTACAGTACAGTTACATTCATCATTGGGATCTTGTGCCTTTACATGACAGGTCTTGGTTCTCAATTTTTCCCCATTCCCTTTCCCTCCCTTCACCCCCTCTACCCTTCCCTATTTACAAAGACTTTGTTTCTATTGTTTCCTTTGCTCACATTTTTTCTTTTCCCTTCTTTCCTTTCCCCTGCCATTCCCACTTGCCCTACTCTTTTGGCCCTTTTCTTCCTGTTTCACATTATCAATTATACAATTTGAACCTTATTTACACTTTCAGTTTCTCACACCAGAGAATTTATTTGGTATTTACACATGTGTGTTCTATTTATTTCTCTTAAGAGTATGGCCTCAATGTGCATCCATTTAGCTATAAATGTCTCTGGATTCTTGTTCTTTCTCGAGCATTTACTATGAGACAGGAATAATGAAAGTCACAACTGGGCAGTAGTTCAAGGACTTAGGTGATGAAGCTGAGTTGTCTGGATTTGAATTTCAGCTTCAGTAGTCATCAGTTGTGGGACCTTAGCCCCTTATTTAATTTTTTCTTGTGCTTCAGTATCTCCATCTGTCAAGCCAGGGAATGCCAATAGTCCATCCCATAGAACTGTGCAATTAAACAACTCAATAATATAGTGAGATGATGATGGCAGTTATGACAGTGGGGAGGGACTGGGATTAAGCCTAGCCACAGATATATTATCCTCATGTTGCACACGCAGTCATGGCTATGCATAAGTAGTACTTAGGTGCCGAGGGGTAATGTTGGAGTGTAGAGAGATATAACTATAATAAAGCATGGTGAATATGACTATAGGGAAAGGAGGAGGATAGAGCAGAGGGGCCCAAGTGCTTACCTAAGTCAGAGAAACAGCAGAGGAATGCGATGTGCCTGGTGCGATCTAAAGGGGAGGTAAAAGTTGGCTGGGCTGGGGGTGGTGATGGGAAGTGGGTTTTGTGTTCTGAGCAGAAAGAATATTATATATTAAGGTCTGAAAACAAAACCAAATCCTGTGATGTGTAAGACACTGAAGAAATCCAGTGAGCCTCTAGTGTGGGTTTTGAGGAGGGTGGTGAGAGACGAGGCTGGCAGTGAAGGTAGAGACCAAATGATGGAAAAACTGAAGTAAGATTAAGGATTTGTGGTGATTTAAGAGCCAGGTACTTTCCTAGATGTTTCTAGTAATTCTTTCAACTATCACAATTCTGTGATACGGGTGTTATTAGCCCCATTTTGTTAGTGGAGAAGTTTGGGCTCTGAATAACTGCTATATACCCAACATAGTCTTAGAAAGCAGTACAACCGTGCTTTCAACGTAGGTCTTTTTGGATCAAAGTTAGAGTTCACTTGCTGATACATAGGACTTTGAAACTTGAAGTTTGGCTGTTAGCTTTATAATTTTGGGCCTCATTTTGGCTTCACTTAACCTTGGATTGCTCTGGCAATATATGGTGTTAATAACACCTGCTTCATCAACTTGTTAAAACAAATGGAAATATATGTAAAAGGCCAGTAATAGTGCTACAGATATAGCAGTGTAACTACTGCCTACGGGCCCAGATTCTTTTATAGGGAAATATTTTTTCTTCATGGTCCCAGTGACCTGAGACAGAACCCTATGAGTCACTGTGTGTTGGTTTAGATGTCAGTCATTTTTCCAGGGATCTTTGAAATCTACATGGAAGTGACCTTTGCACACAGTGGATATAGTGCTGCCACTACTTAGCAGGTGCAGCATATTAGGCTCTCCTCTCAGCCACACAAGCCTGCAGCCGCTGAGCCCCAGGTCTGCTGTTAGCAGTGACCCTGAGGCTTCTCTCTCTCCCAGTATCCTTTTCTGTATGAGTTTACCAGTTGTCCTCCCCACCCCCACTTTGAGAGTCTACTGGGCCTTTTCTGCCTAGGACTTAGAAGATGAGCCCAGCTATTGGCTTGAATTCTTATTTAACTTTTTTGTTATTAAATTTGCTCATGTTGGTCTTTGTTCATGTTGGGCAGACATCTCCTGTGGTAAAAGAAAACGACTGCAGTAGTTAATAGGTAGCAGCTACTTTCACGAGAGTGGGTCTCTAAAGGTACCAGGGTTCTTTCAGAGGATTTTTTTTCCTCTTTAATCTTTAAAATAGTCATCTAAAGTACACAACACATAGTATTCTTTTCAGCGCAGTTGGAGAAATTAAGGCCTATACTTAAGCAATAAGCCTATTAATTCTTTCCTTCTATAGAGTACATGTTCATTAAATGTTACTTTGTCTAGGGGCTAGAAAACTAATACTGAAAGATATAGTCAGTTCACTCAAGAATCAGGCAGACATTTGAACAAATAACTGTATATTTAAAGACAAGGAATGGCGAAAGTTTTACTTTGAGGAGGATCAGAGAAAGAGAGGCTTCCATTGAGTCTTGAATGACTTTGTGATGCAGAAAGGATGGAGAGGAAGACATCCCAGGTAGAGGTAATGATGTACAGCATATGCCGAAGCCCATAGGAAAAAGACACATGCTTTGAGAGGCCCTTTAGCACCAGTATGACTGGCAGGAGGTGGGTAGGAATCAGGTGGTAGAAGGGTAAGGTGACTGTAACTCCCACTGCTGAGATCCCCAAGACCTGTAGGAGACTGAAAAAGCCCTTCATGTTCTTTACCTTTCATTCAGTCTCCTGATTGCTAGCTCGTCTTCCCAGAGGCATATAGAACCCACTCCTGGATGGCTCTCCTTTTTCTCTGAATCCCAGCTTGCTTAGTATATTCTCTGTCTCATATTGAAAGAAAACAGTCTTATCGTGTAAGGACCCGTGACCTGACTGTTTGGAGGAATAAAGGTTACCAGGTGAAAGGACACTTTACATCACAAGAGGTAGGTGAGAGGAATAAAGTCCATCTGTGAGCAAACACCTGTGTTCCTGTCTGGTTGGCCAAGGTCACCAGCGGAGAGCGTTCAATTGCTCTTCAAATGAATCAGGCCTGTGGTTCCTGAGGAGACAGGGCTGGGGCAGCCTGAGCTCTGTAGGCAAATCTGACCTGGTCTGTCTCCCTCTTGTCTCTGTTTGCCTTGCAGCTGTGTAAATGAGTATGGAAGATTATGATTTCCTGTTCAAGATTGTTTTAATTGGCAACGCTGGGGTGGGGAAGACGTGCCTAGTCCGACGATTCACTCAGGTAAGAAAACTCGCTCAGGACCCTGGGCTGGGCTTTGGATGTCCAGCCTGCCTTATGGGAGTCTGGAGGGTGGGTCTGGACCCAGTTCCAGCCTCTTGGCTATGAGCTCTTAGTGCTTATATCAGCTTTGTAGCTTAGAGTTTCTCTAAGGCACCTCGAGGAAACATGGATCCGTAGATGCCCACTAACCTCCCACACCGATTCTTGCTTCTGCTGTGAAAGGGGCAGTTTTGCTTTCAGCATCAAACATAGATTAGATAAAACATAGGTTAGTTCAGAGTAATGGAAAGGTGGGAACAAATGACTCCGGACATTAATTAAGCAATTTTTAAAACACTGATATAAATCAAAGCTCAGTTCCCTGCTCATGCTGCCCATGACCTTTCAGGAAACTGAATTGTTTTTGGTTTAGAACAAGATCTGCCGATTTCCTTAATCTCTTAAGTGGGAATGAGATGAGAACAGCGAAGAACTATCTGAATTGAAATGAATGTCCTTTGTGGCTTGAATCCTTATCACATGATCTAAGTACAAGTTTCCTTTGGGACAGCCCTCTTGAAGACTGTGGGCCAACATTACATAACTGTTTTAATACAGAAATGAGAAGTAATTCTGAAGTTGACCCTTTGTGTTTTCCCCTGAAAAATATGAATTATGTTCCTTTTTGGACTATCATAGTTTGCATTTGGAAAAAGTATTGATTGGGAAAGTTGAAACTAGTTGTTCTAAGGCAGAGGGCAACCTGATGCTGTGTGTAGAGTGCTGACTCGAGGACATGTCCATCCTAGGCCTGGTCCCAGCCCTGGCTCGCCCTCGGAGTCTGGGTGAGTTTCCTCCCTTTCCAGGCTTCTTTGCTCTCCTTGAGGCCCCTGGTGCACTCCAAGGCTCTCTTCAGCTGTGACAGCCTGTAGGTTTGTGGCTAACTGGAGAGGCAGATTGGATAACACCAGCAGCTGTAGGGCCCAGAGTCACTTTGAAATGTCAGGGTTTTTCCCAGAAGTGAACACAGAGTAGAACTTGTACTTTTCACTGAGCCTTGGCCTGGTGAAATCAAAAGTACAAAGCTCTCAAGGCTCAGTCAGCCACCACAGATACTGTAGATTGGAAACTCCAACTGGTGTTACATCTATCTAATATTAGTAATCTTTTCTGATTTTGACAGAAGGACCAGATTGTGGAACTGGAAAGATGTAAAGAAGCTTTTAGTCCCTTTGTTAAAAATTCCTTTGACCCTGTGTCATTATAAAAGGTCACTTAAAGATTATTCAATGCAGTCCTTTCGTTTTACAGATGAGAAATTGAGAGTGAGGGGACTGAATGACATGCTTTTGATCAACTGCCACATTCATGGCAAGGTCAGGGTTAGAACCCAGGTCTTCTGGTTCTCAGCCTGCTAATTTCTCTTTCAGTTCCAACCTCAGAGACCAGTCTCTTTAAAAATACAAGCCAGGTGTGGTGGTGCACACCTGTAGTCCCAGCACTCAGGAGGCTGAGGCAGGAGGATCACCAGGATACAAGGCCAGCCTGAGCTACATAGTGAGTTCAGAAGCCAGTCTGAACTACATAGCAAGACCCTGCCTCAACAACCTAAAAAACAAAAAAACAACTCCTCTCCCCATAAAAACAAAACCCTTTCATTAAAGGTGAAACTATTTTCATTTTAAGCAGTAATTTTTTATCAACAAGTACTTTTTTTCTTATTGTTCTTTTTTGTCTGCTTTTTCCCTTTCCCAGCCCCTCATTTCTCCCCCAAGGTTTGTATTTCATAGACAGGATTATGTTTGTTTTTCTTGTTTCGCAAGCAGTTAAGATGAATTGGATTCATCTGTTTTTGAAGCCTAAAAGGTTGGGGCTCAAAATGGTGGGGGAAACACTGGGAAGGATTTTATTTTTTGGCATTTGCTAGGCTGCAAAACAGCTGAAGCTATACAAACTTGAAGCTTGGCAGCCTTGTATCTGAGCCAGGAGAAAATAGAAGAAAATTGATTCAATATTTGTAAGTGAAGTTATAAATGTTTATATTTACATTTTTTTGCAGACTGCAGTGGAACATTTTCTTTTGGTTTGAAGCTCAGCATTCAAGTTCCGACTTTAATTAAAGAACTCTCTTGTTAGGTAGTGGACTTAATTAAAGATATCCCAGTTTCAACTGCCAGAGCTAATAAAGTCCATTTCACTTTAATTTCTCCACATTTTAGAATATGAGTGAAAAGGGAGCAGAGACTAGGTGAAGAGTTTGTAGAATTCCTTGCTACCTCTATAAGCTTTTCAGATTGTATTTATTTACTTATTTTGGTACTGGGGGTCGAACTCAGGACCTTGTACTTGAGAGGCAGGCTCTGTGCTACTTAGCTAAATGCCCAGCCCAGTTACCTCTGTAAGCTTATAGGAAATATTAATGTAATTTTGCTAATATTCTATATTTCTGGAAACTGCTACATTTCCAATCTAAGGTAAAGCTGTTGATGCTTCTCTTTCTTCTTCCATCTCCTCCTCTCATCCCCCTCCCTCTTTTTTTCTCCCCCTCCCCTCCTCCTCCTCCTCCTCCTTCTGTTTCTGTCAACCTCAAAGTCATTGGATTTGAGGCCCAGAGAGGGGGAATGGTTTGTCTGAGGTCACTCAGAAGTCCTACCTCTGCTGCCTCAAGGTTCGAGGCTGTTTCTACTCCGTTGTTTCCCTGATGATTTTTTTTTCTTAGATGTCTTTCCAGAGTCCCTGGCCCTGAGCCAATGTATGATTCGTGGTACACTCCACTGTGGGAGATAGTGATCACCCTTGGAGCAGAGGAGAATTCAAAAGCTTCACAGTTGCATTCAAGCTTCTCCTGCTGAGTTCTTGTTTTTTCATGTTGGTTGTGTAGCCCCCTGGCTGCCTATGGTCGGGACTGATAACCAGGTTTAAGCTTCCTTGATTTTGTATTTATAGACTTATCCCCACCCTGATCGTGCTTGCACGTCTGTGGCTCCCTGCCGCTCCATCTTACAATTGTGTCTGATATTTTCTGCTTCTTTTTGAAATTAGCCACCTCCCACTTCCCAGTTCTCTTCCCTCACTCTCTCTCCTTCTCACTTTTTTGGTCCCCCTTTCTTTCTGCTTCTCTCGTCACTCCCTTCACTTTTTCCTTTCTCTAGCTCTGCCCCTGAAAACACACACAAAGTTAAATTAAACACAGCTCCCGTGATATTAGCCAGGGTTTGCATTTCTACCAGTTAACCTCAGCTGAAGGAGGGCCTGGTGTTTGTGGTGGTGGTGGTGGTGGTCAGGACTTCATTTAACTGAATGATGCGCATAACTATTGTTTTTATTATTTCTTCCTTAGGGTCTCTTCCCCCCAGGTCAAGGAGCCACAATTGGAGTTGATTTTATGATTAAGACAGTGGAGATTAATGGTGAAAAAGTCAAGGTAAGAGGCAAAGTGTCCATCAGGTCTCTGTGTGCCCTGTGAGCATTGAGGAGAAGCAGTGTAGTGGTGTTTTCATAACATTCATTAAATCTCCTAATTGAAAACAGTGCATTCAGCCATAACAGCTATTTCTAGTCCCTCTGTAGCAGGCAGGAAGGGATTTTTTTTTAGGATGATATCTTTACAGATTGGAAGATGAAGGACCACATTTGTTTGTCCTATCTTCTGTTATGTCAGAGGTGACATAATTCCAATAAAGTAATTACAAAGAAATAATTTCTTTTTGGCTCTCCCAATGTGGGTCAGTTTAGTGGCGTTACCCCCATGAACAGCAGCCTTATGAAGCAGCCTTCCAATTCTCCCCTTTCCTTTTAGTAATTGAGGTGTATGAATCACCTATTAAAATTATCCTATCTCCCATCATACTCTTTTCCCTAATAAGAGATTCTAAATGAAGAGTTCAAGAAAAGATCAATGATCCGAATCTACCTAGCCTATCCCCACTTTGGGTTTCTGGACAGTTTGGTACCTGGAGAATGTATGACACATCTAGGACTAGGAGAGGGTGATAGTGTTTATTCAGTATCTACTATGTGTTACTGTCTTTGTTAGGTGCCTCTACATTTGTTATGATAGTTACCTTAATCCTTATTATAAATCCTGGGAAGTAAGTAGTGTTACTGTTGTTTTTGTTTTCTGTTTTTTGTTTTCAGAGCTGTTAGGTAGCTAACTTATCCATAGACTACTGTCAGGGAGCCAGGCAGGATTTGGACTTTTTTTACTAGCTAGTACTGCCTTCTGCCACCCTCACCCTGGAGTCTCCCCCCGATAGGAGAGGAGGGGAACAAAGGGATAATAGGCCCATCACATTGGAGCAAGGAAAGGAGCAAGGTGACAGAAACGTGAAGCAAGACTAAATTACATGGAAAGATGGCAAAGATACTGGTTTTTGGTACTTTGTTCTACCTGCCATTCTCTTATTGAAATTCTATTGTCAGATCTTTCACAGCCAAGTCCCTTGGGGACTCAGTGGTACCTCAGTTCATGAACACTTTTGTTTGCAGATGATTTATTTTACAAACAGAAGCGTTTGGCAAAATTTTGTTTTGGTTTGCAAACTCTGGATTGGATGATGAATAGACTTCAGGCATCTTTCCCACAAGAACATGAATGTGGCCATCTTCTTCGAACTCCTGGAATGAAGTCAGTTCATGAGCTGAGATGCCACTGTAGTAACCCAGCCATCATCAGCACAAAGTAAAGTGACATCAGAGTCCTACATAGATCCCAATGTAGGCATCCCAGATCATGTCGTTTGCATCTTTCTCTCACATGGACTTGCACTCCTCCTTCCCAGTGCCTTGGGGAGGGCAGAGAAGCTGTGTGACGTTCTTGTAGCATTTCATAGATTCACAAAAAAGTGTTAGGACAAAGCTGCTGAGGAAGGAATAGAAGCTTTCCTGGTGTCCTTACTGCACAGCCATCTGCCCTAAATACAATTGCAGGGCACTAGAAGATAAAGGCAGGGTGTGAAATTCATGTAAATGCTAATCAGAAAGTCAGAAAAATGGTATTCAGGGTGAGGAGAAGGAGCAGTGTGTAGAAATAGGAAGTATGCTCACACGAGATAGGAGTATACTCAAGAGATGACAGTAGGAAAAAAGGGCATTTTGTATATTTTATTATTCTAGCAGAAGGGAGTTGATTGCCAGCCAGGGAGCTCGGTAAAGATAAGTGGTTCCTTGCATTTTACTTCATATGTCTAAGTTTCCCATTTATGTATGTGTATGTGAATTCATTAGTTTGGCCAGAAATGTTAGTGCCTACCACAAGCCAAACACTGGCCAATAATAAAGGTAGGAAATGGTCCTCATGATTAAAGGACAGTCTTTTCTTTCCTGAATCCCTAGGCTTAGGCTTTCTATTCTAGGGTTTCAAAACTGTGACTTCATTTTAGATGCTTATACTCCTAAAATTCACCTATTTTATGGTGTTTGAGTCTACTTCAAGGCCACAGCTCTCCAAGGACAAGGTTTATGTCTTACTTCTCTTAGTATTTATGCCACAGTTCTTGTCCCCAATACATCTTCAGGCTGTCAGACCTTTGTACAAAAGAAAAGTCAACTAATATCTCAAATCTAGATCCAATCAACCTGCTTGTGTTTTTTTTAAGCCCAGTATGTAGACTCAAGATACAGAATGGCCCTCTTCAATTATAATAATCCAAGGTCCTCATTAATGTATGGACATAGGAGAATTTCTCCTGCCCATTACTGGAAGAGGGAAGCACTACCCAGAGGAAATACATGTTGTCTTACAGTCATCTTGGTTGATATTTACTGAATACCTCTTCTTAGTGATGTTTAAGTGTCTTTTTTGCTATTATTTTGCAAGCCTTTTCAGAGCCCTGTAAAAAAGGAAAAGTCACTGGAAAAGTCACTAATTTGTACAGCAGTACGGGTTAAGTAGTGATGCGAGGAAGAGATTAGATGGTCAGTATAGTAGCTGCATGATAGTGATAGTGATAGTGGTTAGAAAATCTATGGCTGCAGTATTGAAAATACTGAAAATATATTGATTAGCATGACTAACGTAATGGCTAACCTTAGGAGACACTGTCCTAGTGTCTTTTTAATAGGACATCTAATACTGTACTGTAGTTAAATCACTGTGGATTTGGCCTCTTTGTAAACTGAGAGCTCTATGAGATTAGGGATTGTTCTTATACCCTCACTGCACCAAGCATAGTTCCCTGCATATATTAATGTCCTATGAATGCTGAAAAGAGGCAAACAGATTATAGAGAATGGTGAGACCAAGTTGGGTGTTAAAGACAGTGGAGCTTAACAAGCAGCTGTCAGGCTAGAAACAGCTCCCTTTGAGAAAGTAGCGTAGAGGCCGGGGATTTAGCTCAGTGGTTCTGCCTTGAAAGCTTAAAGTCCCGAGTTTGATCCCTGGTACAAAAAAAAAAAAAAAAACCAAAAAAAAAAAAAAA
>NW_022900928.1:35703931-35737882 GCF_012274545.1 Fukomys damarensis | reverse complement strand
AAAAAAAAAAAAACCAAAAAAAAAAAAACAGTACATGTCTTGGGAAGGCCACACAATCACTCTTTTAAAAAAATATTTTAATGCTCAAAGATGTTCCCAAGATGTGTCATTAATCAAAGCATCCAAATTCCAAACGATTGACAGTATCTAAATCCAATCACAAGTGTTTTAGAGGGTCAGTGGGCTTTAAACAATTGTCTCCTGTTTTAAGTTACATCCAGGAAGAAGGGAAACCCATCACTTGGTTTGATACAATGAAGGCAAATAGCTTCTGTGTGAGCAGAAAACATTGGCCTTTAGCATATAGATTTTCATGCATATCATCAAAGAGTGGCTGCAACTTCCAGTTGAAGGAGAGAGAGTCTGTAATGCTGATTCCTGGCAGACACTAATGTTCACTCATCAATCTCTTCAGCTGAACTGGCCTGACCAGAGGGTAATACTAATTGACTCATCCTCTTTTTGTTACATACGTATACTTAAATTAGTGTAGTACAGAGGCAACAAGGTGAGTCCTCGACTGGGAATGGAAGACCTAATGTTGATTCTCAGCTTTGTGAGTAACCGGTGAGGAGATGGTTTCCATTAAACTTTCCTAACTCAACCAGTAGTTGCAAGGATTGAAATATTGTCAGTAAATATTTGAACATCTCTTCTTTGCTAGGGACTGTATTAAGTAAATAGGGAGCCCTCCCTTCCCCTCCCACTCCTATCCTGAGGCTTTGAATCAGTCGGGAAGGTAGCTGTATAACCAAATTATTACAAACAGATAATTCAACTGTGTTAGGTGCCATGAGGGAGAATGACATGATGTGTTGCAAAGGAGAGTGTGGGCTGGGAGGTGGGAAACCTGGCCAATTTGAAAGGGTCTGAAAGATCTCCCCTGAGAAAATGGTGGTGCTTCTAAACTGGTAAACGTGTTACATGTGAAATCTGTATAGTTAAAAGGGAAAATGCTGTGGCTGATTTTACTTCTCAAGGCCCTGTGTGATTTGCTCTATACCCAAAGGTCTCTCTGGAGTACAGTTCTCTTTCAGTTGTGGGCAGAGAAATTGCATGTGAGAAGTAAATTTTCCCTCTTTGTTGTTAATGCCATCAGTTACTACTATGTTTTAGAACTAGAAAAGTGAACTTTCAGCAGGCTGCATATTATTAACCCCTTTTCAAAGAGACCACTGAAGTTCTTAGAGATCAAATTACACGCTCAAAGTCGTGGAACTCAAGAGTATTGGAAGGAAATTATGTTTTCTTTGCCATGGCATCATCCTGTTTTCATCAACAGAGATAATACCTTGTTATGTGTGTTAGAATTTTGAGCTGGAAAGGTTGGTGAGGTTAGATTCCCCCCACCTTTTGGTACCGGGTTTCGAACTCAGGTCCTTGTGCTTGCGAGGGAGGCGGCGGAACCACTGAGCTAAATCCCTGGCCCTCTCCCTCTTTGATTGTTGACTAAAATACCATAGGCCATAGACTGACTGCTTGCTCTGGTTGACAGCTTTATAATGTAGTCTTAGTTAAGAGCGCAATACTGGGGACCACAATACCTCAGTTGTCTGCAGGTCAGTGAGCAAGTTAATGAATCTCAGTGTACTTTGTTTTCCTCATATGAGAAGTGGGTTTTGTAATAGTACCTACCTTGTAGGATTATCATGAGGATTGAGTCACAGCATATAAAAGTCTTTAACGTGGAGCTTGGGACATGATAAATGGTCAATAAATTTTATTTACTTTAAGAACATGGGAACCTTAAATAGCAAAGAAGGAAAACACTAAAAACAATTGCCTCTCTTCCTAACCAGAAACGCTTAATAATAATGCACTGTAAATGCATTTATTTAGTACAGAAAATAACCATAAATTTTTTTGGGTGAAAGTAGTTCCATGTAAAAGCTAAAGCAAGGCAATGCTCTTTTATTTTCTGTTTTTCCAACTTGATCCTTCTCTGATGCCTTTGCAGCTCCAGATCTGGGATACTGCAGGTCAAGAGAGATTTCGGTCCATTACCCAGAGTTATTACCGAAGCGCCAATGCCTTGATCCTTACCTATGACATTACCTGTGAGGAATCCTTCCGCTGCCTTCCTGAGTGGCTGCGGGAGATAGAACAATATGCTAGCAACAAGGTCATCACTGTGTTAGTAGGTATGTAAGGACTAATGAGGAACGAAGTTGATTTGTGGGCATCATAAAATTAATAATTACACAATGCCTATACCTTGGTACTTTCCAAGAATATAGTCTCCAAGTATAAGAATCATATAGTCAACATTAAGTTCTTTTGTGATTGAAGAGAATATGAAATAAGTTCTGTTTTATTGTGATGGTTTAGATAAATGAAGAAGAAAACATTGCTGATTGCTTTTTCTATAAACAGGCACTAAAGGAGAAGTTGCATGGTTATGAAAGTTATATTTTTTAAAAATCTAGTTATATGATAATGAAAACTGCTAGTCTAAAAGTAAGATGTATCTTTTAAGTTGATAATGAATTCATCATTGAAGCAATAGTTTATTACCTAAACAACAGACTTTGGTTAACTTTTTCCCCTTCTTATATTTATGCTAATTTTAGAAATTCTGTATTTCAGAATGAATCTACTTAGGGAAAAACTGCTGTTTGTTACATCTTGTAGGAGGAGATAATCTGTTTACTATGAGAGAGGTCATAGAAAATAATCTTGGATTTTCTATGGTGACAAATATACCCATTAAAAGTGCAATTGCAGTAAAACAAATCAGATCATTAAAAGCTTCTCTAATTGTAATGGAAAAGTATTGCAAAACTATATAGTTGCTAAAATGTTTTCCTCCTAGGAAGGAATTTTGCTGTATAGTCTAACAAGACTTGAATTTTGAAAGTACAAGTAGAGGACCTTAGAAATATTGTGAAGTTACAAATTATGCCTAACATTAGGTGAAGTGAACATTTTATAATTAGTGTTGTAAACTGTGAGTAGTCATAGTAAGAGCTTTATGTACCATGATCCCTGATTTATAGATGAGAAACCCAAGGCTCAGAGATGTGAAATTCTTTGCCCCAGGTCATATAGTGTGTAAGACCAGCTCCTCATGTCCTCCTCATGTCCCTGTTGGTGTCCTCTTGTCCAGTTGCAACATGCCACTTTATAACAAATCACTGGATTTTTCCTTCGGGCTGCTATCTGCCTAGTGCTCCATGCCCAGTCTAGAAAACCCATGTTCAGTGGTGAACCTTTGACACTGAAGCATTTGAAAGCTCCCAGCTCTGGACTTAAATGCTTTTGTTATGTTTCATGGAAAGCCCCTGAGAACTTGGGCCAAAGCACGACTACTTGGGAGTTTGTCTAAGAATGTTAAATGAAGATTTGAGGGGAGATAATTAGTTCAGTATGAAAGAGATTTAACTGTATTAAAAATCTTTTAGGGGCCAGGGATTTAGCTCAGTGGTTCAGTGGCCTGCCTTGCAAGTGCAAGGACCCGAGTTCAATCCCCGGTACCAAAAAAAAAAAAAAAAAAAAAAAAATCTTTTAGTATAGAGAATTTCAAACATAAGTAGAGAAACTGTACAGGTAATCCCCAGGTACACATGTCACTCTGTCTCTCTTTTGCAGTAATGAGGACTGAACCTCTTACATGCTGTGCAAGCGCCCTACCACTGAGCTACAACCACAGCCCTCATGTACCTGACTCTCAACTTCACCAATTATCAACTAACTCATGGCCAGTCTTATTGTTATCTCTTCTCCATCTATTCTGTTCATCCTCCTCACCCAGATTGTATTGAAGTGATCTCATATCTCTAAAATAAAAAAAAAGAAAACCTAACCACAATGCCATTTTCACACCAAAAAAGTATTAACAATTTCTTAGCAGCCTCAAAAATTCAGTGATCAGATTTGCTGATTGAGTCATAATTTGTTAAAGTTTCAAAACAAGGTTCAAAGTTCATATGTGGTATTTCATAGTTACACCTGTTAATTCTCCTTCATCTATAGACATATTCCCCTCCTCTGCATTTTCTGTCTTGGAATTTGTTAAAGCATTTGTTTGTCCCACAGAATTTATAAGTCTAAATTCTGATATTTTACCCTTGTGGCATCTTTTGACATATCCTTTTATCACCTGTTATGTTTTGTAGATTTTTAGATAAATTTAGATAGCTGATAAATGTCAGGGTTTTTGTTTTTAGCAAAAACATTCCATGTATGGTATTTCAGGTACAATTTTCATCACAGAAGTAAGAATTATTATTATTATTATTATTATTATTATTATTATGTCTTGCTTATTTTTATCACTTCAAGGTGATGAGTTGATTCATTAGGATCTTCTAAAAGTAACTATAGGAATTTGTTTATATTTTAATATAATATGAACTTACAGACCTAAATATTCAGTGTATTCTAATCCTCAGCAATTATTAATATTGATGCTCCAGTTCCAACTGTGATAGTACAAGCTTCTTTAAATGGGCTCCTGTCTCTTGAATAGCTGATAATTTTTTTGCTTTCCAGAATGACAAGTATTCCATCTGTATCTCGTGCATTTTCTGCCCCAGACCTGGAACGAGCCATTTCTTAAAGATGTGCTATTTCTTTATAATGGGAAGTTTAGAGGACTTAGTCCTCCTGACTGGTCAATTGGCCATTGTTTTTAGGCTTTTCAAAGGAAAAAGCTGGTATGTGTATATGGTAAAAATTATAGCATCCACAAGAACTTTGATTTGTTAGGTTCCACTAAGTGTCCTGACTCACAAGACTACCACAGCCATGTTTGGGATCACATTTACTGAGAAGGGTACAGGACAACAAACCTGGCTTAATAACAGGCTGGAGTGAAGCAGGCCTCTTCCGTGGAAGGAGTAGTCCATGTAGCTTCCCAGGAACCCACCCTTTTCCTGAACAGTTCAGGTGTCAGGAAACAAGGCTCACTTCAGGTAAGTGCAGGATCTGCCCTGGATAAGAAGCTTCAATGCTTTCCAGGAGCCATTATCTCCTATAACAGCTCCGTAGGTGAAATTTTCAGGATCTCTGTTTTTTTTTTTTGTTTTTTTTTTTGTAGTGGGGATTGAACTCTGGACCTTGTGCTTACGAGGCAGGTGGTGGAACCACTGATCTGAATCCCTGGCCCCAGGATCTCTTTGTGTGAAGTGTCTGCATACTCAGGGAAACCCAAAGTTGTGGCGGTCCATTAGGCATTTATAATTCATACATAGAACTCTCAGGCTAGAGTAATTTATCAGTCGAGTCATTTAAGCAGTGTTGCCAGGTAACACAGTTGACGTATCACCTTTGTCAGGTATCCTGGAGAGTAGAGATAGAAAATATTTTAAAGATAAAATATACCGTGAATCATTCATACCAATACCTCCATTTATAATTCAGGACTGTGGAAATTTTACTTCATTAATCATATATCTGTATTTCTTCTTTGTCATGCTGGAAATCCTAGCTCCCAGCACAACACCATCATTACTCATTTGCTTTATCCTGTAATATTCGTACACATGTAACAGCCTCATAATAACTATACCAACACACTTCCACCAAAACAGTAAAACAGTTCACATTTTCCTTCAATTCTGTTTTGTCCTTACTGTATATCTTTAAGGATGCATGGTAGATTACCACATCTAAATTCATGTGAAATACTTGAGTGCTTATTTCACTACATCGTAAGCATATTTAATTTTGGTTTTAGTTTTCAAGGATTGCTTTTTAAAGTTTAATTTTGTATTAATTGTATAATTATTATTGTAAATTATATAAAATTCTATAAGTGTCTGGAGTAAAAGCTATAGAACAAAGTATATTGAAGAGTTCTGGTTCCTACTTTTATCTCCTCAACCCTGATTCTTTTGTAAGTCATTATCTTTTAAATTAAGATTTTGGTTTATTTTTCCCCAAGAAGAGAAGCAGCAAATAATGTATGTATGTATAATTCTTAGTTGTAAATTACATTTTTTTTCTGCTTAATAATGTATCCTAGTGTTCTCATTTCATGTCTGTATATAGAAATACTCCTTATTTCTTTTTACAGGGGTAGATACTCTACCATGTGGATGTTTGATGGTGGATTCAGCTAGTCCCTATTAGTGGGCATTAGGGTTGTTTCCAATTCTTTGTCATTTTAAATGGCACACTGATATTTTAAAATAATCACTTGAATAATCATAGTTATTTGCTTTGCTTTATTCACCCATTTATCAGTTTGATTTCAGATCTAGAATTGAATTTTGATCTAGAATTTGAATATTCGATCCTGTAAAAAGTCAAGTAATGACTGTTTCTTGATTTTTACCACTATAATATAGGCAACAAGATTGACCTGGCTGAAAGGAGAGAGGTCTCCCAGCAGAGAGCTGAAGAATTCTCAGAAGCTCAGGACATGTACTATCTGGAGACCTCAGCTAAGGAATCTGATAATGTGGAGAAACTCTTCCTTGACTTAGCATGCCGACTCATCAGTGAGGCCAGACAGAACACACTGGTGAACAATGTATCCTCACCTTTACCTGGAGAGGGGAAAAGCATCAGCTATTTGACTTGTTGTAATTTCAACTAAAGGCTGAAGTGAGGAAAAGCAAAAGGAATCAGCAGCTGCCCCGATAGGCCACAAGTTGCTGGAGAGATCTGGCGATGACTGTGGCTCTGGCTCTCGGAACTTCTGACTCCTGTGGGCTCCTGAGCTTACAAAGCATGGCAGGCCAAGGGGCTTGTCCACAGGCCAGCATTAGCAGAACAGATAATGGTTTTACCCTTTTGCAATCTGGAGTTGGAGCAAGGAGAAAATTGCACTAGGCACTCCATGATCTGCAGAGCATGTTGCTTTTGTTTTTTTAAAAAGCAAGTAAAAGCGCATTCCTGACACAGCCCAGGGGGAAATGTGCTGTAGGGATCCCTCCTGCACGTTAGTGGGTGCATGTGGGGCTGTTCTTCAAGGGCTTCAGTGGTAATCTTCTAGTGGCCCTGGTGTTCTTGTCTACCAGATAAACCAAAACTGGGAAGGCAAGTACTGTCTCTATGGTGTGTATTGACGACCCCATGGAGATTTTGAAAAGTGTTACTTCTTTTGTCTACAGGCACTTTCAAAAACTTTGGGATGTAAAAATGAAATGAAACCTTTACCCATGACCAACAGTAACAATCATTGTTTTAATAATATGTACAAGCTCTATGACTCCTTTTGGTGCTAATGATTCCACTAATTCACAGACCAAACATTTTAGTATAATAAATGTCCTTAAATGTATTACCTAGAAATTAGAAAAATGAGGAAGTCCATGAATCAGAACTCTTTTGCAAAGTCTCATTGCTACCTTTTCTAGGATAGAATTGTTGGAAAAGACGATACTTTTTCTTTCACGTTCCCCTTTAAATCTCTTTTTAAAATTTTCTTCGATTCTCTCATCTTTCCTGACCTTAAACAAAACTTTGAAAAATGAAAAAAATACAAATGGTTGATGATATTCGGAAATAAAAGATTAGTTATTAGGAGTAGTATGATAAAACAGACCAGATATGACCAAATACTGTGGATTAATGGACTGCAAAGCAGGGTTCTGAGCAGAGCACAGTCCTTGATACAGGTCACATCTTTTACTTCCTGGTACTAGCCTTCTTGGATAAAACAAGGCTTAGGATTTTATAGATATTTTTAGTATGATAAGTGAGAATAGCAGCAGATGAAGTCTCACAAATCATTTTTGTATTTTCAATAACCTTAGAAAAATTCTGCTTGTACAAGCAGGTTGAGCTGTCATTTATCATCTCTTTATAATGTCACTTTCAGACTCGTGACCATTCACGCTTTCCTATTTCTTTCTCTTTTCCCCTCTTTCCTGGTCTCTCCTTTTGGTCCTTTTTTCCTTTTTCCCTACCCTCCATCTTCCCTCCCATCTTGATTCGTGTGCATTACTGTTAATCTTCAATTCAAATGGAGGTATATGCCCCATCTCAGCCAATTTTAAAACAGGATAAAAAAATGGAAGATGTTTTGCTGAATATGTGCTCCTGTTTAGTGCCATACTTTGAATTCTTCCAATTTGTTCACTGATATAAGTCCAAGTTGGGAAAATAAACCTGTATGCTATTGATGTTGTCAGATGTTTCTGTAGCCTGCTGCTTAGCAGAAGTCGGGGAGTGAGTAATAGAATTTGGATATGAGATGTTAATTCTGCTGTTGCCATATAGATGGTGACAATCTCGGACCTGATACATTGGTATTTGAAAGCTATTTAATTGTAAAATAACAAGTTCTATAGTTCAGGGTATGATAAAACATTTCCAACTTTTCTCTGGCAGATTTCAGAATGACCAGCCTCTTGCACAGGGGATTATACTTATTGTTGAGGAACTTATACTTCTAGCTGGCTGCACTGTGTTTTTCCTGGTTGTATGGGAAAGAGGGAAGAGATCCCAGAAGTTTGAATTATCTCTTTTAGAATCTCTCTCTCTAGGACAGAAAAATCTTAATAAAATCCAAAAATAATTTATAATTATTATTGCTTTTCCTTGCCCATCTTTTCCACTAAGCCAACAGCTAAAGGTATCAGAAAATAATTTAATCAAGTGAGCAAAAGAACTTATCTTTTAGACTGAGGGAATGTCCCAAAGTTTAGATTTATTATCTTTCTTTAGGGCAAAAATTCACTGTGCTCACTACAGAATGATCCAAGTTTGTCTCACAGCAGAAAGTGTGTTAAAAACAAAGTTCCTTTTGAATTTAAGAGAAGAGCGCTTTGTTATATTGAATTAACTAGCTCTACAATAATAGCTTCAAGGCCACACTTGTATATGGAATTCTTATTCTCTAAGGCTTACTTCCTGTCTTTGGGCAGACTTAACAAATGGGTTAGAGAGCTCCTGGCCCCTTAATTCTCTGTTATCTCTCTAGTCATTCTGTAGCTGACAGTCACCCACCCATGGCCCATCTGAAGGGACGCTTGAGAATGTTAGGCTTGGTTCCTTTTTCTTTCTTTTTTTTTGGTGGGGGGACTGGGAATTGAACTCAGGACCTTGCGCTTGTCAGCAGGCACAGTGTCACTGAGCTACATCCCTGGCCCCTCTTCCTTTTTTTTTTTTTTTTCTTGGTAACATGAATTTCAGATTTGGCTTTATGTACATTTGTCCATGTATTTCAGTCTTGATTACAAACCCTAACAATATTGTAGTTCAGTATATATTGGCAAAATAAATGATCTTGGGCCGGGGACTTAGCTTAGTGGCACTGTGCCTGCCTTGCAAGCAGAAGGTCCTGAGTTTGATCCCTGGTACCAAAAAGCAAAAACAACAAACAAATAAATGATCTTGTGTGAAGAAAGGCTTTTTTCCCCCATTATGTTTATTGGTACATTTTAGGTGTACAATACAGTTACATTCAGCATTAGGATCTTGTACCTTTACATGATGTATCTTGTTTCTTTTTCCTCATTCCCCTGCCCTCCCTGCACCTCCTACACCCCTCCCTATTTATAAAGACTTTATTTCCATTTATTTCCTTTTCTTGTATTTTTTTTCTTTTCCAAGAAGGGCTTTTTTTGATTAAGTAGAAATTCCTTCAAGTAGTACTTGCGAAAGGACACTAAATGAAGTCATCTTAACCAAGGCCAGGACCTAAACCAGTTGGTTCTTATTGTCAGGGCAATATTTGCTGAGATGAGCCTTCTTTATATAAAAACAAATTCCAGTGGATAAAAAAAAAAGTTGCTTTATCATAATTTAGTTGGGCTGGATATAACAACAACAAAAAAAATTATAGTCCATGTCTTCTTTTATGTGGGGTGTGATCTTTACCTAAAAATGAGACTCAAGTGGATTGACTTGACAGTGTGTCAAATTTGGATGTAGTTTGGTAAAGTAGAAACCACTAAGCAAAATAAGGTGTTTGTATTAGGTTATGTTAAGCAGTTTAGATGTGTTGGAGGAAGGAAACAGATCCAACACAGGACTGAATTCTTTTTTTTTGGTTTTTTGAGACAGGGTCTCACTATGTAGTTGAGACTGACCTGGAACTCACTGTGTAGCCCAGGCTGGTCTCAAACTCACAACAATCCTCCTGTCTCAGCCTCCCCAGCACTGAGATTACAGGTGTGAGCCACCATGCCCGGTGAGGACTGAATTCTTACCTTTCTTCTCCTGTTAATGAACATATGCCATGGGAGAGCCCTATTACTCAATAATTTACCTCATCTACCCTTTACATAATCCCATGATGCCTTAAGGCCTAGCATCAAGTTTTAGTTAATAACTTGAATAAATATCAGATGTAAACTACTTTGAACTGTTCTTCTGAATAAAGTGAAACAATTTAAAAAACTAAGCCAGAATGAGACGTCATAATCATCAGGCCAATGACCTCAAAGATAGATATTTCTTAATCCTATTGAACTCTGTACTTTATGGTGATAAATACTTATAGATTACTTCCTCATTCGCATCTGGAAGAACTCTTAGGGTTTGCCATTTCTTTTTTCCAAAAAAATTTTTGGTGGTGTTTGAACAAAGTTGGTTGCTTACTTTTCTCATGGTCCTGACGAGTGTGTTTTGATGTAATTGTAATAATCCTAATGAGATTTAGCTAGATAATCAGAAGCAACGAACATTTACAACTAACCCTTAGTCCCACTTAAGCAGTATAGCTAAACATTCATGTAGGAATAAAGGAAGATGTATGATCTTTCCTTCTTTTTGGGTTTCATTTCTGACATGAGCCTATTTATGTTTGAAAGGAAAGCTGTCTTCCCTTGTATTACTCACACTGTTAATTTCTTTATACTCAGTTATTCCTTCAAGCCACTAACATAGTAATGTTAAGGGAGACGGTCTTCATCTTCTTTCATTAAGTCCTGTGGTGTTGGAATGTTACACTCATTCATGGGTCATACATTGAAATTAAAAAGAAATTGAGGCATAATAGCAATTTGAAGATATTTGAAAAATACAGGAAAGATTTTATGAGACAATCTGGGGTAGGGGAATACAACAAGTACATTACAGGAAGATGCTCTGTTAGCTCAAGGAGATGGATTGAGACTCTGAATAGACAACATAGAACCACAAGTTTAGGTTCCATATCAGGAAGAAACTTCTCAAAAAGGTTCTCATGAAAGGTATCACCTTAAGTAATAGCCTCTGCCAAGCAGAAGATAGAAAATTTAGTGAAGAGGATGTAGAGAGGTTGGAAGCATTGGCTGGGGATTGGACTGCATGGCTTATTAACTGAAAATTTCCTATTTCAGTTCTGTGTCCCTCATACCGTGTTCAATTAAGTATCTGTTTTCCCACAGCTACTAATTTTTTAAAAAGGAATTTGTTCTGCCACAGAGGCCCCCACCTTCCAAGGAAGAGATAGGTTATTAGGCCAAGAGACTGGCCTACTATTATGCCATAGACTGGGATTGCTTTGTCAGTCCTTCAGTGTCCTGAAGCTATCAAACTATTTCCTGAATTTAAAAAGTGGCATCATTTTAGTAGAAGTTAAATGAAATAATAACAGTCATTCACCTCAGTTCAATGAATAATGATATCTCTTCAGGATAGGCTTTTTTTTTTTTTTTTTTCAGAGCAGAACCTTCCATTAAAGATCCCACAAATATACCCATGTGAAGTTTTTACAGCTCCTATAAGATAGGCTGGCAGATTACTGACATAAAGCAGTCCTCAAGATCTATTTTAGGAAACCCTCAATGACTTTTGGTGAGTTTCCTTCATTCTCTTGAGAAAGTACATTTAAAAGAACTGAGTCTAAATTATTTCATGTAGAAAGTAATAAAACAGGTACAATACTTAAAAATTTGTTTTTTATCCACAGGGCTGGGGATCAAACCTGGAGCCTTGCACATTCTAGGCAAACACTGCTTCTGAGCACTATAAGCTATACTCCCAATCCCTAGAGTTTTGAATTAAAAATGAGATCCTATAAGCAATTTTTGCTAATAAAGCCCATGATCCATATGATTCCACCTGCAAAGTAATTTGCATTCTTGCTTGAGTGATAAATGGTCTTCATTAGTTTTTTTTTTTTAAATCATCAGTCTGAATCCATATGGGAAGAAAAATACTTGAGTTTGGGTGAGACTTGCTCTGACCTCTTTGGATAAGACTCACATTACAAAGGCTAGTCACCATTTTTTGGACTTCCTGAAGTTGTATGAGTCAAAATTTTACTTTTCCACTAATTTAAATAATTTTTAGAGGGTCTGTTTTCTAGTGCTTGGTATAACCTTTGGTAGATCATGACTGACATTTTACAGAGTGATGCAGGGAGATATATAGAAGGGCAACACGAGGTTGCACAAACTATCTGTGACTTTAGGCCAAGCACAGTATCTTGAGCATCAGTTTTCTCATCTGTGAGACAGACTTGTCAGGATTATTGTGAAATTCAGTTAAATAAATTGAAAGTACAATGCTCAGTAAACAGGACATCAGTCTCAGTTCTTCCTTAAAAAGAGATTTAGGAGCTGGATATGGTGGCAGGCACCTGTAGTTCCTGATTTTGGGAGGATCATTTTGAGACCAGCTTGGGCAACACAGCAAGATGCCATCTCAAAAACAAAAAAAACAAAAACAAAAAAAAACCCGGAAAAAGATTTTGCATAATCTGGTACAAACATAGATACTTGAGGAACAAAAGAAAAACCTTGGCTTCTAAGAAAAGAATTCCATTTTTGGAAGGGTTTCTTAAAAGGAAGTCATTTAATTTGCTTTGGGGCATTACTATCATTCCCCTAGTTTCTTTACATACTTCTGGAAAGATTCTCTCTCTCAAACTCTCTCCTCGCTCTCTCGCTTTCTCTCTCTCGCTTTCTCTCTCTCTCTCTGTCTCTCTCTCTGTCTCTCTCTCTCTCTCTCTCTCTCTCTCTCTCTCTCGGCAATTCCAGGGTTGTAAACTAATTTTTATCAGGAAACTTAATCTGAGAACTGAAATACCTCACAGTGCAATTTAAACCTCTTTCTTCTTGATCCTGTTCTCTGTGGGAAGAAAAATGGGTTGATTTCTTTTTCAGGAGCCACATTTGCCACTTATTAATTACTATTGTGCCTAATTAAAAAAATGTAATAGGAAAACCCCATTAAGTTGATGGTCATCCCTCCCTTGGTAAATGTCAGGACAGGTAGTATTTATTAACTTTTACCTTTTTACTAGTATCTGATTTACATCATAATCTTACTGTTGAGCAACTCTTCAATTATACATGTATTTTTTCCTTAGTTATAACATATAATTGATAATGAAGTATGCTCCTGAAGAATAATTCTGATTGTGTGGCTCTTGTTTTCATCCTTTGATAAAAATAGAATTATGAATCCTACTTATGCGATATGGTTCTAGAATTTAATTTCATACATGGTGTTATTTAATGAATGTAATTACCAAAACCCAAAGGGTTTCCCCTCTTTCTACCTGTGCATTACATTCTGAAATAAAAATTGGAGTATCAAATGCCTAATAAAGCAAAATTTCATATACAAAACAGCAAAAGAATATGATCAGAGTAACGTACTGGTTGGCTGAACAGTGCACAGCTTTTGTATAAATTTACAGTTACGCCTGGATTACTTAACAGTAAACTTGACAAGCCCTCTGAAAAACAGCTGCTAAACATATTGCTTTCTGGAATGTAATCATTAGGAATAAATATTCTCTTGTTCTACTTAATTACAGAATGCTACTGGAACTTTCTTGTAGACTATTTGACAATGAATGTCAACTGGTTTACTATAAAAATTGTTTTAGTTGTTATAAATTCTCTTATTCCTTTAAGACCTGTTGGGGCTCTCATGTCTTTGTTGTAGAAAACATCAAATGACTGGAATTCTGGCTTTGAATATCTATGCACTGAAGTGTCCTCTAGACTTACCAGATGGTTGGAGCTCTTTTGATGGTACATAAAAGGAAGCTACATAAATGTATTTGAACTAGTGCATGAGTAAAATTGCTGTTTTCAGCAAAAATTTTAAAAATGCTCAAAATCTCAGCTAATAAAGAGTTAAGAGAGAGTTTTGATAATCTAAAGGGAAAAAAAGTATGCCCCATATATATTGTTGCACACACTTTAATGCATGACTTAGTATAGGGATGAAGTAAAATGCAAAAAATATATAATTTTGGAAATCTCAGCGGCTAGTTAAAATATTTAGAGAAGCTGCTTTATGAGGATTTAGAGAATCCTTAATTTCCCCTCTTTTCCTGTCTCTACTAAAACATGGATCTTTAACATACACTTGTAACACAGGTTAATCATTGAGTTTTGTAAACTCAATTCTTAATCTTTGGCTATTGATTTTATGCATAGGATCTCAGTAAAATCTGATATCGATATATAAAATCTAAGTATCAGCTTCAGTATAAGCATAGTACTTGATTTTAAATGTTAATATGCAAATATTAACAGTACAAATGTATATTCTATGTATCCATGTATTACTTTCTTTTTACTTAACAAAAAGCTTGTTAGAAATATAAGCCACTGATTGTCTGAGTGCAATTAACTGGAAGCATTTTGTAGAAAGTTGACTTACGAAAATTTCCACTGAGAACAGGGACCTGAACAAAAAATTAAAAAAAAAAGCTATATCTCTTTTAAAATATTAAGATAGCATCCATACATTGTTTGCTCACCCTTTTAAAGTATAAAATTCCATGTTTTTAGTATATTCACTGTGTTGTGCAATTCTAACTTCAGAATGTTTCATCATCCCTCAAAAAGCTCTGTCCATTAAACACATCTGACAACAACTAATCTGATTTTCATTTCTATGGATTTGCTTATCCTGAAAATCTCATTTAGATACAGTCCTACAATCTGTTGCCTTTTGTATCTGGCTTCTTTTAACATGTTCTCAAGGCTTGTCTTTGTTGTATGAATCAATACATTAGTTTCATGGCTAAGTAATATTCCAGTTATGTACATAGCACATGTTATTTTTCCACCAACTGATGGACATCTCGGTTGTTTTCCCTCTTTGGCTATTAAAAGTAATGCTGCTATAAAGACATATGTAATATTTCTTATGTGGGCATATGTTTTCACTTCTCTCTTCAAAGCAATTAGCTTAACAAATTAAATTATTTATTTACTTGAACAGAAACTCCTAATGTTCTATTTGGAAAATGGAACTTATGATCTTAATTCAGTTAATCAAATGAGGAGATCGTCTCCAATGTATCAATAAGAATTTTTCTATGAGCCTTTCATTTAGATATGATTAATTTCTGAAGACTGTGCAGAAACTGTGTTATCATGAAATTTCTAAAGTCTTCTGCACTGCTTTTTAAGGATAGCTACAAACAATGCTGGAGAAGAGTACTTATTCAGTCTTTTAGGATTCAATGAAGGAGCATTTTTAAGGTATGATTTCTATTATATATTGACTATCTTTTAAAGTTTGGATCTACCTTCTTGGAAAAAAAGATTGTTAAATTGCCAAACCACCTGGTTGTTCATTGTAGCTTAAGCTTTTATTAGAAAGAAATAATTCATGAGAATAAAAGTACAAAGAATGTATTTTGTCTGCAGAGAATGAATGTATTTAACAAAATTTTTATTTGTAACAATTTTTAAAAATGCTGAATGGAAATTGCTTTCTCATGTACTTGTATATAAATAAACATTTCCTGTTGTCCATGTTTGGAGGATCATATACCATATCAATATATAAAAAAGCAAATTAGTTTTAAGCACACTTGCTAATATCTTTTAGCATCACATGGAATGTGCCCTGAGTCTGGGTGTCTAGATACCAGAACTTGAATGTTGATTCTCTAACTGGCTAACAAGTCCTTTAACATTTTGCACCACACTTTTCTCCTCTGTAATATAAGAGGCTGAATTAGATCACCTTTAAGGTCTCTTCCAATTATAACACAAAGGCTACTCTGCTATATTCAGGATGTGAAAATTATATGCTAATTATTTACAGTGATGAAAATATGCTTTATTCTAGGACATGATGGAAGCAATATTACACTGGGAACAAGTATTTAAAAATTATAGTACTAGTCATGAAATTGAGAGGCTAAAAATTTTACTCCCAGTCAGTATGACATTAGGGTAATGATTTTACTTCAAGTCTTAATTTTTCCAACTTTAGACTAGAGGCTCTAAATTAGATCTCATTAGTGTCTACTTAAGTTCTTTTTTCTTTAGAAATATCATCTTAAACTGGTGAGACCTAAGGCTAGTGAGACCGTGTGTCAGAAAAAAAGCTGGGTGTGCATGACTGTAATTCCAGAACTCTAGAAGGCTGACACAGGAGGATTCCAAGTTCAACTCCAGCTTGGGCAATTTAGCAAGACCCTGTCTCAAAATAAAAAAATTTAAAAAGGACTGGGAGCTATAGCTCATTTTGAAGGTTCTGGGTCCAATCCCAATACTACCCTTCCCCCACCAAAAAGTGTGGAGGATATGAAGGAAGAAGTAACTTCACACTAGTACTTGCCTAGCATGTGTGAAGCCCTGCGTTCAATCCCTAGCACTGAAAAGAAAGAAAACTATCACTAAACATATCCTTTACAATTAGGAATGACTAGTTACTCATTACTAGTAAGTTACTCATTTATTCACTATTTATTCAGCATATAACATTAAACACATACAGGAATTCGTATCTCGGATGTCCTTAACCTTTGCTGTAGGAGCCATGGATTTGCACTTTTTCTTCAAATTCATCTCTGCCCCAATCCTTGCCTCTTACCCTGTGCCTAGGGACATTCATTTGAGAGATGAATGTCTTAGATTAAGAGTACAGTAGGTAGATGGATAAATAGGAGGACCCAACACTTACCTGATCCCCACAAATAAAAATTAAAGCAAAAGGTATATAGCTGCATTCTGAAGTGAGTGATTATAGGAGAATTCTAGAAATCACCAGGAGAGAAACTGGAATCTTGTAAGCTCCAGAGACCTGGGACAATAGTATAGTAAAAGAAACCAAATATCCTAGCACCTGTTACCCCACCTTCAGAGTTGGGGAGGGAGAGCCTCTTCTCCGCAGGGTAAGGGTGAAAGAGAGTTCCAGAAAATTACCAGCATGGAAGCTGGCAGTCCTAGCTGCTGGAGAGTTTCACAACCCTTGCAAGCTAGTGGCCTAAGTAAGACGATTATTCTACAAGCTGCACAATAGCTTGCTTTTGGAAAATGACTTTACATCATCCCCCAACGAACCCCCAGGATGTTACAGTCAAAAGCCATCTTAGAATGAAATAATTGTCTGAACTTGGACTACTGTAGGGATCAGAAACTCCTGCATATACCATATCTGGGACCCCAATAGACATTTCATTGCTCTGGCTCAGTGAGTAGCTGCCCTGTGAACCAAATGTGGCCCAAAGCGACCGAATCAAACCCACTGAGCACCCTGCACTTGGGGGATGGGTGTTTTGACACAGAAAGGAACAGAGGGTAGGTACTCCTGCAATAGGAGCAGATGGGAGGACCACAATTCCTGCTGCTACCACATCTATGCAGTTCTCCCCACAAGGTGCCCCTGCATCTTTTCTGACCACTACTGACAGGACTGTGTGGGAACCACAGTGGGACTGCTGTGGTAATTGCCACTGTCTCTCCTCGTGATGGACCAGGGCTCATTCCACTATCTCACTGAGAACAAATGCCTCCAGCCCCCTGGCCATGATTAGCCTGTGTCAGAGACCCTCACAAGTAACAGAGCCATCACCAACAGTGCCTGAGGAGATCTTTTTCATCTGATAGGGACCACGACTTCCACTGTAGGAGCAGCCACAGAAGATGCACCACACACATTCTGCTGTCCACATGGCATCTGCTTGAACTGCTAGTGTTTTAACTTTTGCATGACCTACAAAGACAGTGTATCTCTCCAACTCTGACACCAAACACACTGTGCTGAAACTCACTGATTATAGTCAAGGAAGCTATACAGGGAAACTGTAATACAGTAACTAGCTGGAAATAAAATTAATTTGCATAACAAACTGTTACCCAAAGCCACACCTTCAGGAGAAAGTCATTTATGAAGGTCATTCCAGAGATATCTGAGCCACCACATGAACAAATCAAAATAGGAACAGAAGAAATATGAAAAAAAGGTAATATGACACCTCCAAAAGATCATTAATTCTCTAGTAATAGATTTTTAAATGAGGGATAAAATCCACTACAAAGACTTCAAAAGAATGATTTTAAGAGAGCTTAACAAGATTTAAAAGAATACAAATAAATAAATTAAGTTAGAAAGATAGGATATGAATGAGAAATTCAGCAAAGGGATAGAGATTTTGAAAAATAAACAGAAATCTTGGAAATAAAGAGCTCAATGTCAAACAAACATCAACTGAAAGCCTCAGCCACAAGAAAAAGATACCTGAAAAGATCAAGAAAAAGATATCTGAACTTGAAGACACGTTTTTAAAATATCCTATTCAGACAGAAAAAAAATAATGAAGAGATCATTCAAGGTCTCTGGGATATCATTAAGCAAATGAACATCCACATCATTGGAATATCTGAAGGTGAGATGATAAAGATTAAGGAGACAGATAATCTAATGAAATAATAGCAGGAAACTTCCCGAATCTCGGGAATGACAGGAACACCTATATACAAGAAGCTTATAGAACTCCAAAAAGACATGATCAGAAAATATCTTGCCCATAACATATGACATTCATACTGTCAAAAGTACCAGCTAGGGCTGGGGATTTAGCTCAGTGGTTCCACCACCTCCCTCATAAATGCAAGGTCCCGAGTTCAATCCCCAGTACCAAAAAACAAAAAAAGTTCCCCCCCCAAAGAATATTAAAATTTACAAGAGAAAAATACTAAGTCACATTTAAGGGCAAACCCATTAACAGATTTCTGAGCAGCAACCTATAGGCCAGGAGAGAATGGCATAACATATCATAAATCCTGAAGGAAAATAACTGCTAACCAAGATTACTTTATCAAGCAAGGATAGCCTTCATAAATAAAGGAGAAATAAAGACTTTCTAGGACAAAAAAAAACTGAGGAAATTCATGTCTGACTAGGTTCACAAAAGATATTTAAAAGAATGATAGCTACCATCATGATAGCATGTGAAAGTTTAAATGCTAAGAGTAGTTACATAAAGAAAAATATACAATAAAAAATAATATAGAAAGCCATTCAGATGAATAATAAGAAATGTTATTCAAAACAATGAGAAAAAATCAACAATATAAGCATATAATCTCAATAACCTTGAATGTAAGTGAACAAAATTCTTCTATTAAAAGATACTATATATAAGTGCTGGGGATTTAGCTCAGTGGTTTTGCTGTCTGCCTCGCAAGCACAAGGATCCAACTTTGATCCCCAGTACCTGCAACCAAAAAGATACTATATAGGCTGAGGTGAGTGCGGTGGTAAATGCCAGTAATCTCAGCTACTCAGAAGGCTGAGGTAACAGGATTAAAATTTTAATATCAGACTGGCAATTTAGCAAGGCACTGTTTCAAAATAGAAAAGAGCTAAGCATGGAGCTCAGTGGTAGAGTATCTCTGTCTTTGATCCCAGGTACTGAAAAACAGAGATAGACTGTCTCAGTGGATTAAAAAAAAAAAACAAGACCCAACAATATACTGCCTATAAGAAATTCACTTCTCCAATAAAAGTATACACACACACACACACACACACATGCACTCAAAGTGAAAAAATGGGAAATTATATTCTAAACAAATGAAATGTTAAAGTGAGCAGAAGTAGCTATTCTTTTTTAAAGATTGTTTATTGGTACATTTTAGGTATACATAATGATCACATGCATCATAGGAATTTAAACTTGTACATGATATATCTTGGTTCTTATTTTTCACCATTCCCCTTCCCTCCCTTCAACACCTCTACCCCTCCTTATTAACAAAAGCTTTGTTTCCATTTTTCATTTTCTCATATTTTCTTTCCCTTCTTTCCTTTGTCCCACTCCCAGTTCCCCTTAACATGTGAACATTTTCTTATTTCACAATATCTATTACACTTTTCAATCCTCATTTACATTTTCAGTTTCTCACACCAGAGAAGCAACATGGTGTTTACACATGTGTATCTGATTTATTTTGCTTCAGAGTATGGTCTCAAGTTGTGTTCATTTACTGAAAAAAGTCTCAGGTTTATCTTTCTTTTTGGCTTGGTAGTACTCCATTGTATAAAAAAAAAACCCACATCTTCTTTATCCATCCATCAGTTTATGGGCATTTGGGCTTTTTCTAAGATTTAGCTACTACAAACTGTGCCACTGTAAACATGGGTTTGATATATTGCTGTGGTTTGATGCTTTGAATTCTTTTGAGATACCCAGAAGGGGAATAGCTGTTCAAATGGAGCCTCTAGTTTTAGTTTTTTGAGGAATCTCCACACTGATTTTCACCATGGTTGCATCACTCTACACTGCCATCAACAGTGCAGAGGCGTTCCTTTTCCCCCAAAGCCCTGCTAGCATTTGTTATTGGTTGATTTCTTGATAGCAGCCATTTTTTTCTGGGGTGAGATGGAATCTCAGCATTTTTTAATTTGCCTCTCTCGAATAATGTTGAACATTTTTTCACATATTTATTTGCTGTTTTTATTTCTTCTTTTGAGAAGTGTCTATTTATTTCAGATGCCCATGTTTTGATTGGGTCTTTATACTTGGGGGGGGTCTGATTTTTTTGAGTTCTTAAATGAAGGAGCTATTCTTATATAATGATCAAGGGATGAATTCATAAAGAGGATATAATTATTATAAGTGCATATGCATCTAATGTTGGAGTACTTAGTTTTACAAAACAAATGCTATTGGACCTAAAGGGAAACATAGGCTTCAATATATTAATAGTGGAAGATTTTGTAGTTCATTTTTATCAATGGACATATCATCCAAAAAAAAAAAAAAGCGTCAGAGTTAAGCTGCATTATAGATCAAATGGACTCAATAGACACTTACAAAACATTATTTTCATCAGTGTATAGAATTTTCTCTAAAATAGACCATTTATTAGGGCACAAACAATACTTGACAGATTTTTAAAAATTGAAATTATAAAGGGTTGGGGATTTAGCTAAGTGGCACTGTCTCTACCTTGCAAGAACAAAGTTCTAAATTCAATCCCTGGTACTCCCCACAAAAGTAAAAAAATTGAAATTATATCTTGTGTCATTTCTGATCACAATGGTATGAAACTGGGAGACAACAAAAGAAATACTAGAAATCATACAGATTTATGGAAAGCATACACTTGTGCATAAACAGTGGGCCACTGAAAAATTCAGAAGGGGAATTATAAACACTTTTGAAACAAATGAAAATGGAAACAATGTACACAAACTGGTGGAGTGCAGCAAAATTAGCACTAAAAGGAAAATATATACAAACAATTGCCTACACAAACAAATTTAAAAAGAAAAAGAAGGAAGGAAGAGAAAGAAAAGGGAAAGAGGAAAAGACAAACAGATTGATTTCAAATAAACAATGATACATCTTAAGGTTTTAGAAAAGCAAGACCAAACCAAACACAAAAGTAATAGAAAGAGCCAGGTGTGGTGGTGCACAACTGTAATCACAGCACTTGGGAGGTTGAGGCAGGAAGATCACTGTGAGTTCGAGACCAGCCTGGGCTACATAGTGAGTTCAGGTCAGTCTCAACTACATAGTGAGACCCTGTCTCAAAAAAAAAAAAAAAAAAGTAATAAAAATAATCATGACTAGAACTAAAAGGAGACTAAAAAACTCAAAATATTAATGAAATAAAGGATTTACTTTTAGAAGATAAAATTGATAAATCTTTAGCTAGACTAACCAGAAGACCCTAGGAAATAAAATTAGAGGTGAAAAATAAGACATGACAACTGATACCACAAAAATACAAAGGATTATTTGGGATTATTTTGAAAACCTATATGCTAACAAGTTGGAAAATGTAGAGCAAATGGATGAATTTCTGAATACATGTGACCAAGTAACATTGTACCAGTTAGGAGTATATAAAAAGACTGAATAAACCAAAAACAAGTACAGTAATGGGTTGATTTCGTAATAAAAAATCTTATAACAAAGAAAATCCTAAAACCAGATGGCGTCTTTGTTGAATTTTACCCAACTTTTAAAGAAATAATATTAATTCTTCTCAAAATATTCTGTAGAACTGAAAAGGAGGGAACCCTTTCCAAACTTATTCTGTGAAGCAAGTATTATCTTGTTACCAAAACTTCAAAAGGACACAACAACAACAAAAAATTATATACCAATACTCCTGATGAGCATAGATGCAAACACCAACAAATTACTAGCAAATTGAATTCAACAGTACAGAAAAAATATATCACTATCTAGTTCTTTTTATTCCAGAGATGCAAGGACTACTGAATGTACACATCAATAAATGTAACTTGTCACATAAAATGAAGATAAAAATCATACTATTATCTCAATAGATACAAATTAAGAATAGAAAGATCATACCTCAGTATTATAAAGGCTATATATGATAAATTCACAACCAGTGTCATACTGAATGGGGAGAATCTGGAAGCATTTACTCTAAGATCAGGGTCAGACAATGGTGTCCACTCTCACTCAATATAGAAATTAGAGCCAGAGCAATTGGGCAAGAGAAAGAATTAAAATTCATATGAAGAGAAAAGGAGGAGTCAAATTATCTCTGATGCAGATGATATAATTTTATACATAAAAAAATCCAAAGATTGCACAACACATTTTGGAATTTGTTAATGAATTCTATATACTAGCAGGATGCAAAAATAAAAATACAAAACCCAGTGGTTTTTCTATATACTAGTAGTTAATTTGCTGAGAAAGCAATCATGAAAGTAATCCCATTCACATTAGCCAGAAAAAAACCAAACCCCCAGGAACAAACTTAAATAAGGAATCAAAGGGTATTTACAATGAAAATTATAAAATCCTGATAAATAGGTGACTCAAAAGATGGAACAAATTGCCATGGTCACAGATTGAAAGAATCCTGTCAAAATGTCCATACTACCCAAACCAATATACAGATTCAGTGTAATCACCACCAAAAATCAATGACATTCTTTACAGAAATAGAAAAAAAGAATTCTAAAATTAATATGGAAGCACAAAAGACACCACATAGCTAACACAATCTTGAGCAAAAGAATAAATCTGAAGAATCAGAATACCAGATTTCAAGATGTACTACAGAGCTATAGTAACCAAGAAAGCATAGTATTGGCCAAAACAGACTTATACACTAAGGGAACAGAATTGTAGCCATGTTCACAGAAGCCAGAAATAAAATCACATATCTACAGCCAGCTGATTCTTGACAAAATTGCCAAAAACATGTATTGGCAGGACAGCCTCTTTGACAAATGATGCTGGGAGAAATAGTTATCTACATACAGCAGAATGAAACCTGACCCCCATCTCTTATACTGTAAAAATATCAACTCGAAATGGATCAAAGACCTTCATGTAATACCCCAAACTGAAACTACTGAGTAAAATATAGGAGATATGGCTGAAGATATTGGTACAGACAATGATTTTTTGGATAGGACTCTAAAAGTATAGGCAAAAGAAAAACGCAAAAATAGATAAATGGGAGTATACCACACTCAAAATCTTTTCCACAGTAAAGGGAAACAACACAGTGAAGAGACAGCTTTATAGAATAGGAAAATAATACATGCTAGATATTCATGTGACATAAGGTTAATAATTACAATATATATAAAGAATTTTAAAAATCTAATAAAAAGTAATCTAAGAATTGGCAAATAATACAAATAGATAATTCCCAAAAGAAGAAATTCAAATGGCCAATAAATATATGAAAAATGCTCAATATTCTTAGCCATCAGGGAAAGACAAACCAAAACTACAATGAGACACCATTTCACACAGATAGGATAGCTATTATGAAAAAAAAGAAACTAAAACAGAAAATAACAAATTCTGGTGAGAATATAGAAAAAAGGGAAGCTTATATAGTGTTGGGAGCATGTAAATTAATATAACAACTATAAAGAAGAGTATGGAGATTCCTCAAAAATTTAAAAACAAAACTACCGTATGACCCAGCTATCCAACTAAGGAGACAAAGCCAGCATACAAAAGTGTTGTCTACATACCCATGTTTATTGTAGCACTGTTCACAATAGCTAAGACGAATTACCTTAGGTGCCATCAACATATGAAAGAATGGAGAAAATATGATATATACACTGTATAGTTTTAAAAAACATGGTGAATCTTGCTGCCAAGTGCCATCCCAAAGAATGGCAGGAGTCTTCCATACCAGAAGTGATGAATTAAACCAGTGTGTGAACTAGTTTCAACTCCTTCAGTATGGTTGGTCAGTTGTGAGCTATGGCTAAGAGAAGGGAAGGTATATTTTAAGATGTGCCATAAATCATGCATCACTAACAACACATTTCATTTTGACTTGTGTGATCGTGCAGCTTCACAAAACTTGGGTCTATGGTTATGAACTTGAGACAAAGTTTCAGAGTTCACAACAGAAATCACATTCTCCCGGTGCAAAAAAAAAAAGAAAAAAAGAGAGCTCAACTATGAAAGTGATGTTAATTGTGCTTGATGGAATTGTGCAAGTGGAGCTTATACTCAGGAACACTACAGTGAATTCTGACTATTGCAATAGTTTATTTGAATTTTTAAGAAACAGTGTGTGTAGAAAACAGCCTGAAAATTGAGCCAATGGTTTCATCCTCCGTCATGACAGTGATCTGTGTCACACATTGTTTCTTATAGGGAAATTTCTGGCAAAATAAAAAACATTACAGTATGTCTTCATTCATCTCATTCACCAGATCTGGCACTGTGTGACTTCTTTCTGGAACTTCCCCAGGGTCAAAGTGAGTATGAAAGTCTAACATTTTGATTTGATTTAGGACATTGAAGCACCTGCAACAGCACAACTAAAGACACACAAGAGGGACTCCTAGAACTGTGCTAGACAGTGCCAAGAACAGGGAGATAAGTGTGCTCCTTGAGTAAATCACCAATAGTTTCTCTGGTGTGAAAAACTAAATTAGATTCAAATGGTATAATTGGGAGTGTGAAATAGGAAGAAAATGGCTAAAGGTGAAGTGAAGTGGGAAGGAGAGGGGAAAGGAAATAAGGGAAAAGAAAAAAATGTGAAAAAAGTAAAAAAAACAACAGTCTTCGTAAATAGGGAAGGGTGAAGCGGGTGAAGGGAGGGCAGGGGTATGGGAAAAAACAAGAACCAAGATATATCATGTAAAGGTACAAGGTCCCAATGATGAAAGTAACTGTATTGTTTGCTTTAAATGTACCAAGAAACTTAATGGGAAAAAAAAAAGATAAGTGTGTTCAATGCAAAAGGAAGTATTTTGAGAGGGATTAATGGCAGTGTGTCTTCTATTGCTAAAAAACAAACAAACAAACAAACACACAAACCACTAAACATTTAGCTTAGCATAGTGGTGCACACCTGTAATCCCAGTACTTGGGAGACTGAGGCAGGCGGATCACCAAGAGTTGAAGGCCAGCATGTGCTACATAGTGAGATCTTGTCTCAAAAATAATCAAACAAAAAATACTCAATACTCACCATAGAATTTTATCATGCCATGTATACACATCACAGTTATTATTAGCCCCCAAATTCTGTAATTTGCAGAAAAAGAGATGGAATGGGAAGACATCATTTTACGCAAAATAAGCTACACAGAGAAAGACAAGTATCACATGTTCTTTCTAGATGTGGAAATTTTTTAAAAAAGTCAGACTGAAAGTAGATTAGTGATTACTAGAGACTGGGATGGGTGCTGGGAGTAGGGTGGTGAGGTTAGAAAAGAGGTGTTTACTCTGGGCGTGGTGGCGAACACCTGTAACCCCAGCACTCGGGAGGCTGAGGCAGGAGGATCGCTGTGAGTTTGAGACCAGTCTGGGCTACATAGTGAGTTCCAGGTCAGTCTCAACTAGTGAGACCTTATCTCAAAAAAAAAAAAAAAAAAAAAAAAAAAGAGGTGTTTGGATATGATCAATGCATGCTGTATGCATGCTATATACATATGTTAAAATACTATGCTGAATTCCATTAGTGTGCATGATCAATATGTGTTAATAAAGTACAGTCTGCAGAGCGTGGTGGAGTTAACCGGACAGTGAAGGGACTAAGCGATGAACTTGGACTCCCTGGCATGGTGTCATTTAGTTAACTGAACACAGGCAATCTGTAAGCTTATTTGTCATCATTTAACATTTATAAAATGTTGGGTTTTATAGAATAATTTGAATTGATTTTGTGTTATTATCCAGTGACATTTCTGTAGTTGGTATGAGATTCCTAATTTTTCTATTTTGGTATGTTCATTAAAAGGATGTTAGAGGTTATAGGTCAGTAGTAGAATACATACTTAGAGTGTGGAAAGTCCTGGGTTCAACCTTTAGTACCAAAGGGGGAAGGGTGTTTGTAGAAATTTCTGTTTTGAGTTTGCATATTTTGTGGTTTCTGAGTGTTCTCTTGTTAATGTTTGAACCACATGAAATTGTATTCCTATCAATCAAAACTAGATATTGGCAATTTCATATAATTCTGATATAATCTAGTAAGTCAAAGGAGCGGAGACTGGGAGGTGAATACTAGTAGCTGGAGGAAAAAAAATCCTGTTTTAAAAACTTGTTCCAGCTGGATATGGTGGTGCGTTCCTGTAATCTCAGCTTTTGGGAGGCTGAGGGAGAAGGACTGTTGTTAATTCGAGGCTACATACTGAGTTCAAGACCAGCCTGAAGTACGGAGCAAGATGTGGTCTCAAACACACACACACACACACACACACACACACATACACACTCACACAATACTCTATTTCATTTTTGCCACTAAGGGAATTTTAGCAAGTCCGCACAGAACATTGGCTTTTTTCTATTAGTTAAACTGAAAATTTGCATCAAAATTTTGAAATGCTCATTCATTCACATACAAATCATTAGAAATTAGGGACCAGTGATTTAGCTCAGTGATTTCAGTGCCTGCCTCATAAGCACAAGGACCTGAGTTCAGTCCCTCATACCAAAACAAAACAAAAAACAAACTTATCATACAAATCATTAGAAATCACTGGAAAGATTTAGATATGGTTTTATGTCCCAAATATCTAAATGTTTAGATCATTGTGCTGCTCATTTGGGCAAATGTCATGCTACAAATATAAATCTCTTTGGCAAACTGAAAAACAGTGTTATGAAAAACCTTGAGGCTCACTATCATTAGTGGATTATTTCATGTCAGATCACAACTGATACATTCTATCTACATACCCCAAAACATCTGCATTGGAGAGATGAAATCTGGAGCTATATTAAGCCATTATCACATGGGTATGCTGGTGATCAATCAGGTGCTCATATTTGAATATTTTAAGAATTGTGGTACATTTCAGGAACTGAAACATCTTATTTCCATTACTCACAAGAAACCACATCTTGTGCCAGGTGTGGTGGCACATACCTATAATCTCAGCACTCAGCAGGCTGAGGTATGATTATTACCCTGAACTTGAGGCCAGCGCAGGCTACACAGTGAGTTCAAGGCCAATCTGAACTGTAGAAGGAGAGTATGCCTCAGAAAAGAAAAAAATCACATGTTAATAATACAAGACATCCTATCTAAATTTCCATACCTGGAATTTATTCCAGCTTTCAGAGAAGAGTTGTATTTTCAAACCTAGATGAAAACATGTTTGAAAGGATACGAGTCTTTCTTTTACCTTAGAGAGGAACTCGCAATAACCAACAAGTGTATGAGGCCTAACATTCTTCCATAGAGTTTTTTAATACTTTTTTATATTTAATCTTTATTGTTATCCTGTAAAGTATTTCCAGAAGCTAGAATAGAAGTGTACATGTTTTGAGAAAGGACAAAGATTAGCATCCTGCTTTGAACATGGAAAGCATTCTGGACAAAAAACAACTATGATGACAAAGGCTCAAGGTCAAAGTACTGTATGTGGGGACTTGACAAGTGTGAGGCTTTCAGTTCGATTTCTGGTACCAAAAAACTGTATCTGTATTGCTTTGGGCAAATTAGCCGCTGCTAAGGTGTTTCCTCATGTATGAGATGAAAATCTCAATGGTTGCCCTTATTTACTACTTAGTATGTGCCAAATAATGTTTTAGTCACTGAAACTACAACAGTGACCAAAATTTAAAGTTACTTTCATGCAATTTAAATCACAGTATCAAAGATGTAGAACATAAAAAATTGTATGGTAGGTCACGTGGTGATAATTACTATGAAGAAAAGAAACCAAGGCAATAATGCTGTTTTGTTTGTTTTGTTTTGTTGAGATAGTGTTTCACTATGTAGTTGAGACTGACCTGGAACTCATTATGTAGCCCAGGCTGGTCTCGAACTCACAGCGATCCTCCTATCTCAGCCTCCCGAGTGCTGGGATTACAGATGTGTGCTGCCATGCCCGGCAATAATGCTATTTTACATATGATGGTCAAGGGTATACTACACTGACAGTGTCTCATTTGGAAATCGACTTGAAGGAAGTGAGAGAAGGAATAGCGTGCAAAGCTTAATGGGAAGAGTTCTGGGTAAGTACAACAGAACGTGTAAAGGTCTTAAGGCAAAAGATTTCCTGATGTTCTAGAAACATCAGAGACTCTAATAGGCTAAAACAAAATGAATGAGGTAAGAGTAGATGAGTGTGTGTGTGTGTGTGTGTGTGTGTGTGTGTGTGTGTGTGTGATGGCAGTGGCAGAGGTTACAGAGAATACAGTTGATGTTGCAAGGACTTTGGATTTTACTTGTAAAGGGACAGCAGCCCTTGGAATATCAGACAAGTCATCTGACACTCTGTTATGATCTACTGAGGACAGATCATAAAAGGGCAAAAGGTAGAATAAGATCATCTAGGTATAGTCCAGGTAAGAGAAGGTGAGCTTTGCCATAAGTATAGATGTAGAATTTGTGGGAACCGATCATATTCTGGTTAAATTTTAATTTTTTACTATAGAAAGTGTCAAACAAATAAAAGTAGGATAATATAATTAGCCTTCATGTACATATAACCCAGTTTCAATAATCAATTCATGATCACTCTTATTTCAACTAAGTCCCCAAATTTTTCTCCATTCTGTATTATTTTAAAGCAAGAGTTATATATAATTTCAAACAAAATATTTGAGTATACCATTAAACAATAAGCATTTTAAAAGTTATACTATTGTCATATCTAAAAAGTTTGAAATGATTCTTCAATATTCTCAAACATGGATTCTGTATGTATTTTAAAGATAGAGCCCATAGGTCTTATGTATGGCTTACATGTAGAGGAAGGAGGCAAAGATGACTGCAATTTTTGACTTAATCACTTGGTAGTGTTGTAGTGATATTTACATACAGGTAGAACACTGCAGATTTGGTGATTGTAGTGAACCAAGAATTTGGTGTAGGACCTATTGAGTTTAAGATGTTTATTGGATATCCAAATAGAAATATTAAGTTCGCAGTTGGAGATATGTGTCTGAAATTTCAGTACAGATCAGGCTTCACAAATTTGGGAGTTGATGATAGTATACAGACAGTATTAAAAGTCATGAAATTGTTTGACATCATCCAAATGGGAGTGTAAGTGGGGAAAAGGTATGATGACTGCACCTTGGAGAAACATTCAGTCAGCAAGAGGGACAGAAGAAATGGCCAGCAAGTGAAAAAGCAAAACTAAACAAAAGCCCCAAGACAGTGATATTCTGAAAGCCTAGTGAAAAATATCTCAAGAAGGCTGTGATCAACTGTGCCAATGTTTGTTAACTTATTAAGAAAGAGGAAGACTGAGGAGTAAGATGATCATGAATTTCACATGAAAATGAATGACACGGAAGGAGGCATTTTAGTGGTGTAATGGAGATGAAAGAACACTTCATATGAGTTCAGAATTGAGAGAGGAAATGAAGACAGTGATTATAGAAGATGTGAACCCAAAAGCAAGTTTTGCTTTAAAAATAGAATATATTAACATTAATGGGAGTGATCACGGAATGATTCAAGATACAGAGGAAGTCCGAATCTGGAGCAGTGTTCCCATGTACACATGGGGAAGCACTGAGTTTAAATGTCACAAACCTATGTACATTAGCAGGAGGGAATGCAAGGTCCATGGATATCTAGGTGTTTGAAAGGAGTTAGTGAGTGAAGTGAGGATGATATCATTGTGTTTTGGGTCTCATTTCTCTTCCTCCCTCCCTCCCTCCCTCATGCTGAAGATTGAATCCAGTGCTTCATGCATGTGTGACAAGTGTTCTGCCTCTGAGTTCTTCTCCCTGCTTTCCAAGATAGAAACATGGAGCTATAATATAAAATGCTATTTTACCAATCAGTAGATCATTAAAACCAGAAATATTTGGCTCTAGAATATTGCTCAGGGCAATATGTAGGTAAAATATTGGCATATGTAGCATTTTTATTAAGATTATTTGACTATACATTATATAATTTAAAACCATTAGTAAAAAGTTGGAGGTGATTGATTAATATCCATGAGCGAGCAGGAGAGAGAGAGAGAGAGAGAGAGAGTGACAGAGAGAGAGAGAGAGAGAGAGAGAGAGAGAGAGAGAGAGAGAATATTTTCTTCTTGATGGAGTCAGAAAGATTAAAAGAAAACTACAAAGGGAATGCATCTCTCTTTAAGAGAAAGAGAGAGAGACAGGGAGGGAGGGAGGGAGAGGGAGCATATGAATCATACAGGGAATTTCTAGGGACTACTGGCTGGGACTAGTCCTATGGTTTTATAGTGTTAGTTCTATCCCTGGGCTGTCACAGACTAGAAGTTGAGTGGCAGCTACAGCTATAGCGATTATGTCCCTGTCCCAATTACACTATTAACTAATCCCTTATTTTCGCAGTTTTTTTTTTTGTACCCAGGATCAAACTTGGGACTTGAACTTGTGAGGTAGGTGGCAGCACCACTGAGCTAAATCCCAGCTCATTTTAAGACTTCTTAGGAGTTCCATGCAACATTTCCACTTACTATTATATCTGTTGCAACTTGGCCTGCAAGGGGATCATAAAAATATAGTCTTTCATCATGGAATATCACTGCCCTGCATAAAATAGGGGGTTTTGTTACAGAAAAGGCAACAGGATGGATACTAGGGCAGGTAGTTAGCTAACTACCTTGACACTTGTGGGCTATATAGCAAAGAAGACAGTGTTCATACTCTAGCTTCATGAAATTGTGACTTTAAGCAAGTTTTACCTCTCTGCCTGTTTTTCTTTAATTAAAACTAATTAATACATACCACCTGTTACAGTTATTCTGAAGATTAAATGAAATACAGTTTAAAATATCATAGTGTTTGTCATAATAAGCACACAATAATAAAAAATAAAAAATTATTTAGGCTATTGAGAGATGGTGTCTAGCCTGGCATTATGGTGCATGTCTGTAATCCCAGCACTCAGGAAGCTGAGGCTGGAGCATTACCACGAGTTTAAGGCCAGCCTGGGCTATACAGTGAGTTCAAGAAAGGCTGAACTGCACAGCAAGACCCTACTTAAAAAAAATAAAAAAATAAAATAAAAAAGGGCCAGAGGTTTAGCTCAGTGGCACCGCATCTGCTTTGCAAGCACAAGGTTGATCCCCCATAAAAAAAACGCGCAGAGAGAGAGAGAGAGAGACAGAGAGAGAGAGAGAGTGTGTGTGTGTGTGTGTGTGTGTGTGTGTGTGTGTGTGTGTGTGTCTAGTTCTAGTCAGGTTGACTAGTCAGTTATAGGCTTAATCAGAGTCACTGTGTTTTTATTTTATTTTATTTTTTGGTTATTTGAGACAGGATCTCACTATGTAGTTGAGACTGACCTGGAACTCACTATGTAGCCCAGGCTGGTCTTGAACTCACAGCGATCCTCCTGCCTTAGCCTCCCGAGTGCTGGGATTACAGGTGTGCACCACCATGCCCAGTGGAGTCACTGTTTTATAAGAGCCATGTGTTATACAAGGAGTACACCAAGTTCAGGGAAGAAGAGTTATGTTGAAGGCATTTATTGACTGGTGTTAATCATGTCCTTTTAGCTTGCTCAAACTGTTTGCTCAAATGCTTTCAATCAATCTTCTTTCATCTGTTACCAGCTAAACTGGAAAGCCCTAGAAGAGTCAATCTGTGCAAGATTTGCTGAAATATAGTTATTTTGCCAAACACATACAGATTACGTTTAGATCTCCAATAAGTGAGTACATTATTCTCTAGATACTGCTCGTTTGGGGGGGTTTTGTTTTAGTCATCTTGGATAATGTCCATTTTCATTGTATTTTGGATTGTGCACTTTGTACTTACTGGGGTAATAATTCTTGGCCACTATATATAGCAACTGGATCTGATTACAGGTACTATTAAATCTACTAATCTGGCACCAAGCCCTTGCAGTTACTTACCACAAATGAAAGGCTGCTGAAGGTTGAATCTAGACATATCTCTCACCACATACTAAACTAAAATCAAAATGGATCAAATACTAGATGCTAAAATAGAAACACTTAACCTGCTTGAAGGCAAAACAGGTAAAACTCTTGAAGTCATAGGCATGAGGCAAGAACTTTGAACAAAACCCTGGTTGCACAGTACACAGCACTAAGACTCAACAAATGGGATTAGATCAAATTAAAAAGCTTCTGCATAGAAGAGGAGATAACAGAGTGAAAAGATAATCTATAGAATGGGGAAAAATATCTTTGCCAGCCATTCCTCAAGCAAAGGACTAATATCTCAAATATATAACTCAAAAAAGACCCTTCCCCAAATGGAAGACCCAGTCAAGAAATGGACAAGCAAAATAAACAGACACTTCACAGAAGTACAAATGGTCAATACATAAAGAAATGTGCAACATTGCTGGCATTAAAGAAATACAAATCAAAACAACACTGAGATTCCATCTTACCCGAGAAAGAATGGTTATCATCAAGAAATCAAATAATAACAAATGCTATAGAGGCTGAAGGAAAAAAGGAACCCTTCTATACTATTGGTGGGAATGTAAACTAGTATACAGACTAAGGAAATCAGTGTGGAGATTCCTCAAAACTGAAACTAGAAATTCCATTTGACCTAGCCATTCCCCTTCTAGGTATCTTCCTGAAAGAGCTGAAAACATCATATTATAATGATACATGCATATGCATGTTTATAGCAGCACTATTCATAACAGCTAAATCTTGGAATTGGCCTATATATCCACCAACAGATAAACAGATAAAGAAAATGTGTTTCCACACAGTGGAGTACTACTCTCCCATAATAAAAGGTAAACGAGTCACTTGTAGGCAAATGGATGCACCTTGACATGTAAAGAAAACCAGATACACAAGCGTAAATATTGCATGGTTTCTCTTATATGAAAGATTAAACAAAGAGCAAGATTAAAGATAGAGGTAGGGAGACAGAGCTTCCTCAAAGGGGAAGGTATCAAGACAGGGAGGAGAAAGGGAAGAGATAGGGGATGAAAAAGGAATTAAGATGTGTTATGTATGCATACCAACTCCACATAAGGAATTATGTACTAAAAATATGTCACTCCCAAAAGGAAGGGACTCCAGAGATGGGGGGGAGGGAAGGAAGGGAAGTGGGATGAACAAAAGAATCACGCTGTGTATTATACACACGTACTAGTTCCCCACATGGAATGTAAACATTATGTACTGCAAACATGTACTAGCAAACAAATTAATTAAAAAATGAAAGACTTGGTAAGCCATGGGTTTTGCAACATTGTGAGCTATTTTTCACTCAAGACAGGCAAGGAATGAACAAACATTTGGATGTTGGCAGAGCTGGTGTCTCTAGTTAGCCAGCAGAGAATGCTTAAGCCTGTGAAGGAGCTCCAAAGGACAAGGACCAAGTGGTTATGCACTTCAAGTTAACTAAAGGAAATTGCATGAAATGGACTGGATTCTATTAGAAGAAAGTTGGTTTTTTTTTTTTGTTTTTTTTTTTTTTTTGGGTTGGAACTCAGG
>NW_022900928.1:35689317-35703794 GCF_012274545.1 Fukomys damarensis | reverse complement strand
TTTTTTTTTTGTATTGGGGATGGAACTCAGGTCTTTGTGCTTGTGAAGCAGGTGGCAGAACCACTGAGCTAAATCTCCAGCAAGAAAGGTAAGATTTTGACAGGTGAATTAATTTCTTTTCCTGGAAGTCAATTTTGTCTAAGCACATCACACATTAAAGCTGATTACCCAAGTGATGAATCAGACAGAATATTTAACCTGTTTGACCTTAAGTAATTCAAATAGTTCCAGCCATTGGCCTGTAGAATGTGTTTCACAGAGAAATGCCTGAATGGAAAAGAGGCTCACGCAGCACTTAGTTTTAGGAGAGGCAGTGCAGTAAAATGGCTCCATTGCTTAATAGTGATGTGACCTTGAACATGTGTGAATTATTTAACTTCTCTTACTTTACAGAATAAGGTTCCTCTTCCTCACTCCTTAAGAAATAAATGACAAAGTATGTAAAATACCTAAGAGATGGCTCAGAGAGGGCTGTTCCTCATTTCAGTGTCCTTAGCTCCTCTCATTACAATATACATTCTTTTCTTAAAAAATAATTTTTAGGTGGGCATGGTGGTGCACACCTGTGATCCCAGCACTTGGGAGGCTGAAAAAGGATTGTTGCAAGTTCAATGCCAGCCTGGGCTACATAGTGAGTTCAAGGCAAGCCTGAACTACATAGCAAGACCTTGTCTCAAAAAACCAAAGAAAAAACATTTAAACATCTTTTTTATAATTATATAAATTAGAATATAATTTAATTATAAACTAAACAGACAAATATGCCACTTAATGAACTATTACAAGGTAAATACCCTTGTATTCTGGTCAAGAAATGCAACTTTGCTTTCTTTCCTCCTCAAAGTAACTGCTACTTTTTCTTTCATGGTAATCAAGGAAGTGAAGCACCCAAGTGAATATCTCAAGGCACTTGGGGTTTAGTATTGCCCATTAAAAAAACTGATATACCTTTTAAATGATTTTAATATATGGGTTCCTCATCCATCTTTTTCTTTTCCTTACAATGAACTGTCGAAGAACCTAGGCTGTTTGACCTGCAGTATCTTAGTCTAGATTTTGCAGATATTTTAATGGTGCAATCTGCATTCTGTTGTTAGTTGCATACTTTTCAAACTGACAGATGTAGAGGAAGAATTAGACTCAGGTTAAATGCCTTTGACAAGATTACTAAAAATGGTATATTCTTCCATTAGGAAGCATATATTTTTTTGTCTCACATAGTAATGTTAAAAGCCATTAATACTAAGTTCAACTATTATTTCCTGGAGGTTGCAAAATGATATCCTACTGGTGTCACTAAATAAATGTATTATGTGGAACACTTTTTAAATAAAGGAAACCTTCCTTCCATCTACTGGTAAAATTCCTGCAAGATAAACTCTTAATTGTTTTTCTTTTAAACCAGTTTTAAGTTAATGAATTGATTTTCTAGCATCAACTGCAGGTAACCTGTTTTTAAAATATTATGAACTCATTAAGTATATGTATTATAAAAATACTACATACCACTAAGTATATTTGTATGTTTATTTATAAAAAAAATCTACACTTCACTTTTTTTTTTTTTGGTATATCCTCCCAGCAACATTCTAGGCATATAAAATCACTTATGCCTGTTGATGGATATTTGTTTCACTATTTTGTCACTGCAAAAAATTCCTTATAGAATACCTTTCTTTTATAGCTCCTCATATATGAGTATATTTATGGAATAATATAATTTAAAAAGGTACACAAATTTAAAATGATTTTTACAAAGATTGACAATTTGTCTTCTGCTGAGTTTATATGAATTACATTCCTATTTGTCTTACTCCATCTTTTACTGTTAGAAAAATATGACAATTTATAAAGAAATTTCTTGCTCGTAGTCCTAGACACTGGGAAGTCCAAGATCAAGGCATGGACATCTGGTGTCTGGTGAAATCCTTCTCACTGTGTTCTCCCATGACTGGGGAAGCTGGTAAGCTACTGCCTATTTCTCGAACCCTCTTTTGTAAGGTCAGTGGTACCAATAACATGGGTGGTGCCTTAAACACCTAATCACCTTAAAGGCCCCACTTAAACTATCACACTGGCAACAACTGAATTTTGGAGTAAACATTCAAGCCACAGCACAATCCACAATATATCTGCAATAAGGCACCCTTAAAAAAAATGCTTTTGTGTGGGTGAAAATTGAGATTAGAGAAGGCCTGAATTTTAATAGGAGGAAAAAGATGGTGAAAGGCCAAGGTGGGAGTGAGAAATTGGAATCAAATAAAGGTATTGGAACTCTTGATCAGGTGCTTACTCTACATGTTATCTGAGGAACAAAGAAGCAGTTCAAAGCAAACAAAAAGTTCTGGTAATGGCAAGTGTATTGATGTGGAAACATTAAATTTGGTATCACGTATCAGTCATTATCTAATTTTCACAGTAGTCTTGGGAGGCATTCTTTTTGCAGATAAGTAAGTGGAAGCTATGGGGGATAACACTATTTCACAGGATTGTATGAGGATTAAATGATATTGTGAATGTGACAGCACCTAATAGTGCATGAGCTTCTTGAGGGCATAGTTACTTTAAACCCTACACAATGCCGGGTACAATCTAGAACTGCATAAACAATTTGCTGAATAAATTTAATGAGTGATAGAATGTAACACAAGACCTATCATATAAGTATGTGCTGAACAAGTGAATGATTATTGACTTTAAAGACCAGCAGCTAAAAGGGAAGGTGGGAGAGTCACAACATCACTTAAGATTGTGGGACCTATGATGATAAATCATCTAACAGGTATAGATATGACTTTTTTTCAGGTCTAGGGATTGAACTGAAGGCCTCACACTCTACCACTGAGCTACATCCTAAGCCAACATATGACTTTAAGAACTGGTAATTATATTTTAAAAAATGAGAAAAATGAGTAATGCTGATGTAGAAAACTATGTAGGCCACACTTTCCTTTAGTTAAATTTAGGAATCTATATTTTTACTTTATTATTTCCTTAAAAAAAAAACCCTAGGGCATTTTTATAATAAAGAACATTAGCTAGCTAACAAATGCTTGTAATTAAAGTATTCTTGGAGACTGAAGCAGGGGGATTACAAGTTTCATCCTAGCCTGGGTAATTCAGCAAGACCTTGTCTCAAAATAAAAAATAAAACAGCTAGGAATGTAGCTCAGTGAGAAGGAACTGGGTTCAATCTCCAGTACTGCAAAACAAACAAAAACCAAATTTAATTATCATGTTGTTAAAGAACTAAATATTCCAGTTAGATAACAAAGATTGTCAAACTGGACAGCAAAATGAAACTCAACTATATAAGTCGTGTAAGAAACATATCTAAGACAAGATACAGAGAGTTTTTTTAAAAGTTGGAAGATGTTTTGCAAGTGCTAATCAAAACAAAGCTAACATAGTAATAATAATTAGATTTTAGTACAAAAAGCATGATCAGTGATAAAAAAGGTCTTTCATAATGAAATCAATGAGATTCACCAAGAAAACAGATTTAATTTGTGCTTAATAACAGCTCCAAAAGATAAACATCAACAGACCTCCCAGGAGGAAGACAATCACTGAGAGATTTTTAACATCCCTCTTTCATTTGAGCAGTAAAAAAAATGAGTACAGGACAGTAAAAACTAGCATAATTTTGGTCTCTGGAGAAAATCTGCATAGAAGATAGAATATGACCCAGAACATCATTATAAATTAGAGCTAACGTGGACAATAAAACCAAACCCAAGTCTCATGTGTCCCACAGGTGGGATTTTCAAAAGGTAATTGAATCGTGAGAGCTCCAACTCCATCAATGGATTAATTCACTGGTGAGGTCATAATTGGATGGAATAATTGAGAAGTAATGGAAACTTCAAAGATGGGGCCTCATTGAAGCAGTGGAACAAGGGGGTGTGACTCTGGGGTAAGATCTGCTCTCCAGCTCCTTCCTCTCTTTCCATCTCTCTACTTCCTGTGTGCTATGGGGTGAATAGCTTTCCTCTGCCAAACTCTTTCAGTACAGGCCTGCAAGCAATGGAACAAGAAAGCCATGGACTGAAACCTCTGAAACTGAGCCAAAATACAATTGTTTCTCTCTCAAATTGTCAGATACTTTGCCACAGCAATGAAAAGCTTAGTCATTTTCTTCCTTGCTGAGACACAAACCTACCAGATACCACAATTTAAGAAGTTTACTTTGAGTCACAGTTACCATCCCTGGTGAGCTGACTCCAAAGCAGAAAAGACATAGTACAAGGGCCTGGCAGGGAAAAGCTTCTGGCAGCCAGGAAGCAGAGAGAAGGAGCCAGGGAGGGAGATACACTGTTTCAGATCACACTGTTGTTGTCTGGGATGCGAAGAATGACCAGACAGCAGGAATGTAGTTTTTGCCGAGTAGAGGGCTGAAGTTCTCAGGCAAATAGCAGATATCTCGCACTAACCTCGGTGTTTATTAGGTACATGCATAATACTTTCATGAAAATAAACTGTTAGTTCCTTACAGATTATGTCTAGCAAAGCATTAGAAAATATTTTTTATGAACACCTGGTTCTAGTTATTAATATACTTTCTCAAAATAGACTGTTCCCAGAATGTTATCGGATGGTTCTCAAAACTGCAGCCTTGAACTTCTGAGTTGTGGCTCCGTGTGCGGAACCACAACTGCAGTTTCTATTCCAATTCATGTCCCAGTGTAACCTTCTCTACAATTCATCTCTTCCCACCAGGCCCTATTCCTAATAGCACATTTAGCTGTAGTGCACCCCATGATCCAGTTACCATCCAAGTCACCAACCTCTGAATGCCTCTGAATGCATTAGTTTTGGGGGTCATTATTGATCTAAACTGTAACACTAATATACCTTATGTGTAGAAGAGTGGATAAATTCAACTAGGAAATACACGTAGAAAAGAAACAATAATAGGAAACTAAGAGGCATCATCTTTTAAAACATAGGCAAATGAAGCTAAGCAGTTAAGGACAAGAAGTCATTAGAAGGAACCTGAGACCTGGGAAAGCAAGGACCCTGTTAAGATCTCCATGGTTCAAGGAAACTTGTGCTTTGAACTGCCTTCTTCAAAATGTTTAAGCTTCCTTCAGTGTCTGGGATAAAGCAAGGTCAGACCTGGTCCTATGAGAAGGAACCTGGTTGCCAAGCCAGAAGTGTCTTGTGAAATCTTCTAAACCTCACTTTTGTGCCTGGAACAGTATACCTTCTCCCATTTGAGGTTTTTCCCAAACTTTTAAACCATCCTTAGCATGTACCAAATACCCTTCCAAGTGCTAGAACTTGTGCCTACGAAATCACCTTAGGTCTGAAATCATTCTTACTGGGTGAAGAACTATTTCTTTCATGATACAGTACTATCAGAATGGTGCTGACCAATTTTAGATGACTCTTTTTGGACAAATTTCAGAGCACTAGAATACCAAAGGTCACTACAGACCTTTGGGATTAAGTTGTATATGGAAGCCTAAGCATAGTCTCTCAGATTTGTGTGTACAGTGGCAGTTCTGGATCCTATATGCCTTCTGCCATTGCCATCAGGGAGGTCACCCCACCTGCTGTTCAAATTCTACATCTTGTGTTAGATCATTTTTGTCTCCTTTGAGGCCTTTCAAGACTGTTTCACAATGTCAAAGGGTCCTTCTAATCATGTCCTCTCTTGTTTCCAATCATTGATGACACTGTGCTCTTCAGGTTTGGGCATAAACCATGTTGATGGAATAATGGATATTCTCTGCACAAATGAAACCTCTCTTTGCTCCACCCATGGGCCCCTGGTCTATCCTTCCAGTGTGGCCAACACTGAAACAGATCACAGTCTAGGAATGCAGTAATTATAGCATAAGAGATTTCAAGAGAAGACATGGTTGCAATATGTGTTCAATGTTTATGCTACAAAAGTCCTAATGGTAAATGTAAGACCAGAAAATGAATAGTAATTCATACTTTGGGTAGGACTTCACTTTTTATAATCAGTAAAATACAGTTAATAAACACTGAGTCATTCAAAACAGCATTCCCAGTGGCACAGTGGACATAGCATCATGGATACTGCAGCATTAAATAAATGGCAGTAGGGAACTACACAGGTTAAGACTATGTAAGTCAACACTAATAGGTTCTGAGGGGTCATAGCTTTGTGACAACTAATGGCACTGCTAGTCTTTTATTGAAGGGGGGAGATATGAAGTTTGCCAAAAATAATACTTTTGATTGAAAGATCACAAACTATTTCCAGTTCCTTGAGATGATGCAGGTTTATTAAGAATCTTTACATGTACTGACTAGACAACAGATGTGCACCTTTTTCTACCCATTATACTAAATCTTCATTGACAAACTGCTTCACATGGACTCATGAATTATGTATTTCATTTTTGGTACTGGGGATCAAATTCAGGACCTTGCACTTACTTGTGAGGCAGGCGTAGTGCCACTGAGCTAAATCCCTGGCCCAATGTAATGTATTTCTAACTAAACTTATTTACAAACTATTGTCCCTACAGGAAGACTTATCAAAGAACAGAAACTAGGAGAAACCAGAAAACGAGATGTCAGGAAGACTTATCAAAGAACAGAAACTAGGAGAAACCAGAAAACATGAGATGTCATAGAAATCAAATAAAAATAAGGACTAACAAATCCATTGAATTTAAGTGACCCTATAGTCACTTGAGATGGATGACAGGGGAAATAAATAGCAGCAGGTTGAAATAGTGAATGGCGTGAAAACTGATTATTTTAAAAAACAGACTAGTTACAAAAAGCAGGGTGGTAACAAGGAGTACTAATATGGAGTATCAAAAATAATAATAGTTTCAACCAACTATAAACCATCAAAAAATTATTGAGTCCATAGTGGGAGTGAAGGAAAAGGAAATTAATTCACCATCACACATAGGTGACTATAATAATTCTTGTTCTTTTTTTTGGTGTTGTATTGTTGGTTTTTTGAGACACGATCTTACCATGTAGTTGAGACTGACCTGAAACTTACTGTGTAGACCAGGCCAGGCTGGTCTTGAACTCACAGTGATCCTCCTGCCTCAGCTTCCCAAGTGAACCACCATGCCTGGCTAATAATTTTTGTTCTTAAAAATGAAAGAAAATCTTTACAATGGATATCTGGCAGGCAACATCTTAATCAAGCAATTTAACTTAACATCTCGTGGGATATTATGTCTCCTAAATGATAAAATATGAATTATACAACATAAGCAATGAAATATCCCTATCAAAAACCTGAATCTAGTAACATTTTTAGATTTGACTTATAGGAAATACTGAGGGATAGAGGAAAAAGGTATTAATAGTATAAAGTAAAAATACCATTTGAGAATGAGGGACACTTTACAAAAAGAGACAAAAAACCCCAGCAAACATCATGGGTAAACTTTGATGAAATCAGAGCCAAATAACATCAATAGTTATAAATCAGGTACAGGGAGAAAAACTTGAATATGGGACATTAGAACATAGTGAAGAATTACTATAATTTTTCTTTAGTGTGTTGATGCTATTGTGGCAACGTGGAAAGCAGCTTTTCTTTTAAGCATGTTCTTGCAGAACTATTTAGGGATGAAATATTCTATTTGCCGCTTACTTTTGAATGGTTCAACAAAAACAAAAATATATAACCTAAGGGCCAGGGATTTAGCTCAGTGGTTTGGTGGCCTGCCTTGCAAGTGCAAGGACCCGAGTTCAATCCCCAGTACCAAAAAAAAAAAAAAAAAAAAACCCCAACAAAAACAAAAAACAAACCCATAGAAAATATATGCACACAAAAAAGGCAAAATGTTAGATGATCAAATCTACATCTTTTGATTAGATGCTATATCACTGTACTACTTTTTTTTTTTTTTTGAAAGTTAGGTAGGCGGATAGGCCCAGAAGAACAAGGTCAAAATAAGAGGGAAGGTCTGATACAGGATCATGAAGAAACAGCCAAACCACATGAGCACTAAGACAATGTGCATCATTCTCTGAGAGTACAAGAATCTGAGGAGGGAGTACAGATACAGACAAATGAATGTGGGTGAGGCAAGTTGAGGGAATACTAAGAAATCTCAATATTCTCCAAGAAGTGAAGGAAGGAGAGCATCAATAGGTTGGAAGCATGAAAAGTGAAGATTTAGAATAGGTGCTACAGGGAATGGCAAAGAAAGCTGACTGAGGATATGTAAGAGTCCACACAGTGCAGCTGAGGTGCTGCCTGAAGGTTTGGAAACTGCTCATTTTGGCTATTAACACACCAAGCCTATCTGTCATAAAATATGCCAGAATCCAACTGGATTACTTTACTTTTACTAGACTATGAGTTTGAATACAAGGAGCTTGACTTTTTAAGTTTCCAGCAACCAGCACGGTACTTGAGATGCTGTACTCACTCAATGACGACTTAAATGTAAGTAGCCTTCATTGCAAACCTGTATCACCGCATATTGTGTGGTATTGAAACTGTTTACATATCTGTTACCCAGTAAACTAAAACCTTTTGAGATTGTGACTTTTTTAAAGCTTGTATCGTAAACTCAGCATAGTAGTTTGTTGGTCTATCAGATAGCTGGCATTTTCCTATTTGAGGTGAACAACTAAAACTTTGGTTTGCAAATGCTTTATTTCTGGGTGTACAAGTGATTTTAACAAATATTTCTTAAGAGAAAAATTAACAATATTACTAAAGTACAATTGACAGTGTAAGATAAAGTGTCCAAGTATCTAAATAACAATATTCTGGATAAAACACTGGGGAAAACAATTGCTTTAAATTTTAAAAACTCAATAGCACCCAGTAGTCTACTCCTCTATTTATTATTCAAGTGTGCAAAATTTAAAGAATACTTTCTGTGCCACTAGAGGCAAAAGTTCTGAGATTTATCTTTAATTAAAAGTCTAGGAATTGGGTTCAGGTATTTTTTTTTTTTTTTTTAATGAAAACAATTCAGGTGACCAAGCACTGTTTGCTTCAGACACTGGAAGTAGACAGTTTTCTGAAAAAGAATCAAGTCCAAAAACTGACTCTTTGGAAATGTGGCCTGAACGTTTACAGTTACATTTATAAGTTTTCTGTTTTGCACCTATTCCTGTAAACACAGTTTTAAACTTCTTAATGAAACATGTATCAGTTCTTTGTTTGATATGTTTCAGTTTCTTTCTTGGTACCTCTTTTTGGCCAGGGGAATTATGGGCAGCAAGGTATTTCCTTAAACCCATGACTTGGAATCTAAGCATATCTGAACGAAATACTTTTGTCATGGTAGGGGGGACCCATTCATAAGAAGCAGTTTCAAAGCCCTCAGCAACGGTACAGTGGTTGAAAATCTCTGTTTGTGTAATATTAGACATAACAGGGCTTCTGATTTTCTGGCTAGGTATTTTTATATTTTGTGGACAACTTGGAGTGGCTTGCTGTTTGTCGTTTTCAGGAGAAATTGGTGTTTTCTTATAGTTAGCATTAAGATTTGCATAATTTGCATAAAATACAGGTAATGTTTTGAAAGTCCCATGTATCCCATGAGTTCTTGTGTGGTGGAATCCTGCAACTGGAGTTGACTGTGAACATGGAACAAAGTCTTGGCTATCTTCAATATCATATTCCAAATCTGACTGAGGATAAGCCAAAGGAGAACATGTTCTTGGATACCCAAAGGCAGGAGTGCTTTGCAAGGGTAATTTTTGTGAAGACTGAGTTGAGTTTTCAGAAAGTGATTTTAGTGAAAAACTAGACTCTTCAAGATGATTTCCCGCCAAAGATGTTTCCCACTGTAACAAAACATCTTCTGATTTTTTGGTGATTTCTGTTGTAAGGTCTGTTTCTTTAGCAATATCATCAAAGAGATCAGCAGAAGCATTATAGCTACCTTCATAACCAGGAGGGCTTTGTGTTAAATTATTATCTATATGCCCACATGTTTCTTTTGATGTATTTGTACTTCCACCTGCACTACTGCAAAGAGTTTCTAAAGGATATATAAGTTTCCTACATATTGTAAAACTGCCATGTTGGTTCTTTGGCCACATATGATGTTTGTTTTCTAATTTGCAAAGACCAGAAACATCATTGGATGTTTTAGAACACAAAGTTGTTAACCTTTCATTCACTTCTGAAAGTGGCTTTTCTCCACCTCCATTAAAATATTTGACACTAAGATAAGAATGGTCATTCTCTGAAGTACTGGGGATACTTGAAATTTTGCCTCTATTTGGTAGAATTTTGATAGTCTGCTTTACAGTAACTGTTGTTTCTGAGTCTTCTGAAGTTGGAAACAGAGCTGCCAGACAAGTGTTTGGGGGAGAATATTCTGAAACACCTCTCCCGTTACTGCTTACAGAGATAGCCTTCGTTGTTCTATTATTGCTTATGGAGACAGCCTCTGCTGTGTTATCTGGTTGTGACTCCTTTTGAATATTAGGACTCTGATTTGCTTCACATTTGGAAAATAAGTTATCTTTGCTAGAGTTTGCTTTGTCTATTGCTTGTGATGATGTTAAAGGTACAGGTGGTGTACATAGTGTTCTAGTAGTTTTCCAGGGAGACACAGACAACCTGGTGCAGTAGTCTGCATGGAATTTAATGTCATTATCTATATTATGTTTCTCATCCCTGCCATCTCTTGAAGTTTTAACAATCTCACTTTCAACAACTGCCAGAAATTTGTGTAGGCTTTCAGATAATGGAAGATCATCCCAAACCACAGGGTCAAAATCCTGCGAACTGTTGGCTACCTCTTCAGGTCTGAGTGATGCAGGTGAACAGGTAGATGTCTCTTGATGGCTAGTGGTGTTGTCTGCTTCATGATGCTGGTAACATGGTAGCTCATCCTGGGAATAGTCATTTTTAATTTCTATTGCATCGTGGAAGGATTCTACACTACTTGACTCAAAGTGCTCTTGCATTTTCAAAGGGAATAAATTAGATGTAGTAATTCTAATTTCTTGATGACTGTTGTGAATTACACTCAGTTGGTTAGTTTGTAAGCCAATTTCTTCACCCAACTTTTTTGTTGTACTTTTTTTGTCCATATATGAAACAAGGCTCCCTGAATCCTGAATGGAATCATGGCAATCACTGGAACCAATGGCCTCTGCAAATGACATGCACTTTCTGTTTTGGTGAAGAGTACTAATGGCCATGCTTTTTTCTGAAGCTGAAACATCATCATTATCTGTTAGTTGTGAAAGAGTGGAGGTGAATTCAAGTGGTAGGTGCCAGAATCTTGAAACATTATCTCTACTATGAGACTCCAAAAAATAGGAAGGACTATCAGAATCATGTATGCTGCTGAGATCACTATTTGAGTGATGCAAAGAAATTAACTGGCTACTAGATTCCTGAGAGTTACAGTGCAGTGTCCTCAAATTGGAAGTCTGCAAAAGCTGATGGAAACAGTCAATGACAGTGAAGCCTGAAACGCGTGGGTCTGGCAGAATGATCTGGCAAGCTACTAGTGCTCTGATTTCTCTTCTGATGTCATGATACCTTTGTAAGAAGTTACTGGAATCTGAATCATATCTACATTGGTTTTCAAAATTCTGTGAAAGTAAATTAATTTAAATGAGAATAAAATGGTCTTCATTGACTCAAATAAAACAACACAGACTTTAAAGGTTAAAGCAAATAGAACTAACCTCTACACCCACTAATTTCATTCCTTTGGTATTATGGGCAGAATAGAATATATAAGAGAATATAAATCTTGTAGTAAGGAACACGTCTTCAAATGCTGCTTTCAGCATTTACTGTATATTAGGGCTTTGGGCAAGTTATTTAACCTTGTTGAGCTTTGGTTTACTCATTTATAAAATAAATGTAAAAAGGCTGGATTATTGTTTAGCAATAACAAAACTGTACAGTGCTTTGCAAAACTAGTTGCTTATAAATGGTAATGACCATTATATTTGTCAGGAAAAAGAAAGAATGAGAGAAAGAAAAACAATGAAAAAAGAAAACCAAACCTTCTAAGACTTTAACAAAGTAAAGCCCTGTAGCTCTTGTTTTTACCTTCTCTTTAAAGTTTTCTCACTGATTAGGTATGATCTATTCTTTTTAAAGCTGTAATTTTAGTATAGGCAAAGTTTCAATTGTCTCCTTTAATGTAAATCAGATAGTAAACTATTACTCCTTTAAGGTTGGACTTTTTTAAAAAACCCATTTTACAGTCATTTTTGTAATTATTCAAGACCTCTCCTCAACCTATTCCTCACTTTTGCATCAATACTCAGATATTTCACCTTTAATGTTAGTTCCCTCCTCTTTTTATAAGTGACACAATTAAAAACTAGATAACCAATAAAAAATTTATCACATAATTGGAACAAAATTTGGAAAGTGAAATAAAAATACTGGATAATAAAAATGAATAACACTTTGTAAAATTTATAATAAATTTACATTTAAAAATTTTATTTATGACAAATTTATATTTTTATAGTTCTGAAACCATCTGGGCTTTTCTGACTTTTGAAAGAGGAAATTTTTTAGAATGATATTTAATCAGATCACCTAGAAGCTATTTTTACACTGTTTAAAGAGCTTCTACAGGCCTATAAATTATTTATTTTAATTCTATTGAGAAAATCCAAATCATTTCATTATACTTGAAATTATTAAAGCCCAGCATGTTGCCTCACTCCTATAATTATATGAGGCACGAGGATCCAAAGTTTAAGCTCAGCCTGGGTAACTTAGCAAGAACTTGTATCAAAATAAAAAATTGAAAAAGGGCTGGGGGTATAGCACAGTGTGAAGGCCCTGGGTTTAACCCCCAGTACCAGCCACCCCACCCCCAACATAAAGGTTAAGAGAACATTAAAAAGAAACGTAGTGTCAATTACCGTCACTCCAAAAATAAAGCTTTGCCCAACAAAGCAAATTTCAACTGCTTTGGTTAATAGGTCCTGTGTTGTATCACTGTCCAGTGTTTCTGGAATTTTATTAGGATCCTGAATGTACCTAGCAAAGAAAATAAACAATGTGAAGAGCAAGAGTTTGAATTTTAATTTGCAAAAAAGTCCAAAGACACAATTAATTAAAAAATACAACTTGAACCTTTTCAATTACATAGAGAAAAAAATAAATGTATTTCTTTATGAGCTAGGCATTCCATTCCCTTTGGTTTATCATAGCACAGAAAGACAAACACATAAACAAAAGTGAAAAATCCCACCAATCAAGTGTAAATAAAATAGATGCTTGCTTAGTCATAAGGCCCAGCAATTACACTAGTGAAAAATAAAAGTGCATGGGGGTGTGTGTGGGGGTTATTTCTCCGGCAATTCTGTCAGTGGTCCCTCTAGTGCCTCTTTCTTCAAACCAGTCTGTCTTCAACCATAGAACAGACATTTCTTCTGCCAAGTGATTACGGGAGAAGGGCAGAAGGATGAGAAGAAAAAGCTTTAGTTGTTTATATAGATCCTTATATTCTGAGGATTATGTCCAATTAAGTCAAACTATGGTCATGAAGTTGCAATGCAAGTTACAATTCAAAGAATGACAAAATCTCACCATACACACACACACACACACACACACACACACACACACACACACACACAATTTACATATACATATATATGTAAATATAGTATTCCCTTAAATAGCTTCTCCTTTGAATTTATTTTCTTATCTAAATTTCTCTGACTGGGATCAGAGTTTTTAAATTTAATAGTTTAATTACAGCTTAGCTACAATGAATAAAGAAGTCTGGTGTTATACCAACATATGTATTCATGAGATAAGTATCTGTTCTTTCTCAGTTGATTGTCTTTTAAAGGAACTGATAATATAAGGTTGAAAGTTTATCTTTTTACTTAATGCCTATTATCTTAAAAACACTTACCTTCAAATTCTATTAGCATACTAACAGCATCCAGAAAAAAGAATACTTTGAATATTGTTACCTGTGCAAATCAGTGGCAGTAAGTCCAAAAAATTTATCTAAGCAGCTTCCAAATACAGTAATGAAAAATAATTTGTTTGATTCTGCAACTTTCAAGGAAAGTTTATATCTGTAACTTGCATTTTCTGCTTCACTAGTACAGCCACATTTTGGACAGTTAGACCTAGAAAAGTGGAGGAAAAAAGTGTAAATCTGTTCATCAAAAGTTTTTCATGTAATGAAAAATACAGTAAAGTAAAAATTCAAAGTAATACCTTTATACAAACACTCCTAATAACTCATATTCTTCTTAAACTACTTATGATCAACTGATTTTGAATTTCTCTATTCACTAAAAGTTGGCTTTGCTGATTTAAAGTAGTACAAAACTCATAGAAATACAATTGCTAAGAAAGTGATGAAAAAACTGTGCACATGAGAAAGAAAATGAGAATAATTTTGAAATATATGTAAAGTACGTATTTGCATTTTTCTTAACATTATAAAAATTATTTCCTTTAATTCACTAAGAATTATCAAATTACAAATATAATATATATTATGTTACATTTATACATTTTATATACATACACACACACA
>NW_022900928.1:35681025-35689190 GCF_012274545.1 Fukomys damarensis | reverse complement strand
TAGCCAAAGGCTTTCTAGTCAAAAAGTACACACCAAGAGTAATTCTATTGTCATGTACTAGTGGATCTGATCTTGGGACAGTAATCAGATTCCTGAAATTGTTAATACCTTTTCTGTAATACTTAGGGCTGAGAAAGGGTAAAACAGGATGAAGAACAGAATGTAAATCTTACCAAACTAATGTGCTAATCTGCTCCTCTCTCATAATTATATTAAATATTGTACTGATAACTGTCAATTCTAGTCTTTGTTTTCACACTGACTTATTAATATTATTTTATACCATTCCCTCCCCTCCCTATGTACAAAAGCTTTGTTTTCATTCTATTTTCACTTTATTTTTCTGTTTTCTAGTTGCAAATGTTAAGTCCAATTTCTACTTTTCATGTTCTTAATTTAGCAAATCAACTCCTAAGACATCTTATTATAATGGCTAATACTAAAACTAACTATCTTTTTGGTCATATTGTTAATGATCTGGTTTAAAATGTAGGGGCAAAGGGGAAACAGAAAGAAATGTTAGCTATATAAATTTGGTTGCTGCCAAATAACCACTAGGGGGAGTATATAACCTTTAGCTCTCAAAGTGACTTTCAAAGAAAGCTCTTTATGTTACTGATTTGCCATCATAGATAGATCTGTGCTTTTTATTATTATTGCTCCCCTCAACACCGAGGATGGATCTGTACTGATCCATTCACGTAATGAAACTCAAATCTGTCCCATAGAATAAAGAGAACGCACTAGGAAATAAAACAACTTCTCTTTAGTATGAAGCTCTAGTGAAATGAACTAAGGATTTAAATAGATATTAGAATTTTAAAAAGGTTATGTATTAATAATACATTCATATCTAATGTAAAATTCCTAGTAAATCTTAGAAAATTAATATTCATCAGTGTTTTGCTATTTATAAATGTTTTCAATGTACATTATTTCATTCCATATTTACTTCATTTGTAGACAGGGAAACTGGCCTGACTTTTTGCCCAAGCAGGCAAAATTTATGCATTTTATGACCCAAATCCAAGCTTTATACTCCCAACCTAAAATTCTTTCCTGTATGAGGTCTTGACAACTACAAGAACAAAATGGCTAATAATGAAATATTTTGCAAATACAGTATCAGTGATAGCCTAACAAAAAGCAGGTCTATTTCTGTTAATACATGCACACACTAAACTACAAGTACTTTTATAAAATACATATGCATATCAAAGATATTTATTATATAGTTTTAAAAATCCTTTTGGAAATCATGCTGGATTGAAATAAACAGGGTACAATATAAATAGATTAGAACTTCTCAAAATGTAATTTCATAAAAATCATCTAGGGATTTTGTTAAAATTAACGTTTGGATGAAGTCTAGGACAATTCTGCCTTTCTTTTTTCTTTTTCTTTTGGCAGTACAGGAATCAAACCTAAGGTCTTCACACAAGCTATATTACCAGTTTCTATTTATTCATTTATGCATGTATATAAGTATGTTTGTTTTTGAGACAAGGCCTTACTAAAATCACTCAAGCTGAGCTCAATCTTGCAATCTTCCTGCCTCAGCCTTCTAGAGTGCTAGATTACAAAATTTCAAAAAATGGCTATCATGAAGAAATCCACCAATAACAAATGCTGGTGAAACAGTGGGGGAAAAGGAACTCTTCTCCATTGTTGGTGGGAGTATCAATTGGTATAACCACTACAGAATCAGTGTACAGATTCTTCAAAAAATTAAAACTAGAGTTCCACTTGACCCAGCTATTCCTTTTTTCAGATATCTTCTTAGAAGAGTTAAAGTCACCAAATCACAGTGATACATGCATACCCATGTTTACAGCACCATAATTTATAATAGCTAAATCTTGAAACAGCCCATGCCTACCAACAGATGAGTGGATAAAGAAAAAGTGGTTTTTATATATACTGGTGTACTACTCTGCAATAAAGGATGAACCCAAGACATTTTTAGGTAAATGGATCCATTTCAGGACCATAATCTTAAGTGAAATAAATCAGACATACAAGTTTAAATACTGTGTTATTTCTTTTGTATGAGAAACCCAAAATGTAAATAAGGAGCAAAATGAAGGACAGATATTAGAAAGTAGGAAGAACTTGTTCAAATGGGAAGAGGAATATGGGATGGGGTAAGGGGATGAGAAAGGGATTTTAAAAAAAGATAACTGAAGAAGAAAACCCTAGCTTTTGTAAATGGGGAGGGGGAAATAGGTTAAAGGAAGGGGAGGGGAATGGGAAAAAGTAGAATTAAGATCTATTATGTGCAAATTATGGGCACAAATTCCCCATGATGAATATGATCATTTTATGTGGCAAACATGTATTAGTAAAAAATAAAAAGCAGAAAAATCTACAAAATATTAATTCATTAAAATAGATCCATTATATGGTTAACAAAAATAAAATACAGTAAAACCTTGGTTTGCCACCATAATTCATTCCAGAAACATGCTTGTAATCCAAAGCACTTGGCTAACAAAGTGAATGCCCTTATAAGAAATGGAAACTCAGACGACTTGTTCCACAACCCCAAAATAGTCATATAAAATTACTATACTGTAATATAGTACAAGATGATAAAGAAAATATAAAACATGATGAAAATTAAATTAACCTGCACTTAACTTTGTGGCTGCTATGAGGGAGATAAGAGACAGAATGGTTATTGTGTAGGAGGACTTCCACCATCACTAATGGAATCACTGCTATCTATTGGCTCAATGGAATCTTTTCCTTTCGTGCAACTTTAACAAGGAACCTATCCAATGACATTTGCTTTTGCCTACTTTTGCGGATTTCATGGAAATGTGACATTGTACTATTGTTAAACAGATTCACTGTTCGCACTGCTACAGCCTTATTCCAGTGGTGCTTTTCTACAAAATGTTGCATTGCTTCTCACATTTTTCTCCCTAATCTCATTTGAAGTGAGGGATTCCACCACCTCTTTTTCCTCCTGCTCTGCAGATGAGCTCTCTTCCATAATCTTTTGCTGTAGGCAGACAATCAGCCACAATCCCACAGTTAGAGAAAAAGAAATACAAAGGGAAAGAGGAAGAGAGGGAGAGAGAAAGAAGGGGGGAGGGAAGAACCACTGGCTTAATTGTGATTGCATGACACTCAATATCATGTACTACTTGTATTGCAAGACATTGTTAATCAAGTTAAAATTTATTAGAAATATTTGCTTATCTTATGGAACAAGTTACTCACAATCCAAGGTTTTACTGTATTTTTATAAAAAATAACTGTCTCAAAAAAATCAGTGAGAAAACAAAGGCACTATTTTATACTTTACAAATATCTGTAATGCCTGGCTTAATAAAAAGACAGCTGGATTCATATGTCTGCTTTTCTGCTCAATCCGTTGTGGTATCACATGTCCTGTGGCCTTTGGGAAACTTTACTATGCATGCACAAGACACTGAGTAAAAAAAAGGCAAAAAATGCCTTAGAATTGTTATGAAAATAAATCTGAGCTTAAGGAACCTCTAGGTTGATCTATCTGAAATAACATCTATAATCTGCAACTGTTTTCTTTGATTCTAGTTAACACACTGTTTATTTTTTTCTTCTGCACTTCTATTTAGCACAAAAGTAGAATTGATATGATCAATGATTTTTAGTGGTTTTTTGGCCTTGAAACCCCTTGAAAATCTGAGAAAAGTAATGGGATTTTCTTTCTTAGAGAAATACACACATCCATCTTATAATATTTTACATATTTTGGAGACTGGAGGACATACATACATCTACACAGATTCCAAGTTAAGAATACTCAGACTAGATAAGTAAATGATACAAATGTTTTGGGTGGTTGGGGATAGATGAGAGAATAAGTAGTCTCAGAATTGATCTCCATTTTAAGATAGGAAAAAAAGTTGTTAGAGCCAGAGCCATATGAATGGTACACCAATGGGACTATTGGTCTCATTAAGTCACCCAGAAGGGCAATTTGCATGTTTGGGCTAGATGGATAGTTTCATGTGGATAAATTCTCTGGTCATAATTTTTGGAAGATTATACATACACATACACTATTATAAACACACACGTTTAGGCAGTAAAGTACTTTATATAATGGACTAAACTTTTTTTGTGGTGCTGGTAACTGAACTCAGGGCCTCTTGCATGCCAGGCAAATGCTCTACCACTGAGCTATACCCCTAGCTTCAAACTGTCATTTTATATCTATCCATCCAACCATCTTATGTTTATATGTCAATTTCTTTATATCATGAAACTCTTTATCAACTTACATCTACCACTAAAACTGAATATAAAGATGAAAATAGATGTCTTGTTGAAACGAAAGTGGGGGCTACATAGTCCTAACTACTACTCAGAACTATCTACAATTACTACTGTAACACTTATGTCACTCTAGAAGCACTACCATAGAGATTATAGTTTTAAAATTGCCAAGGCTTAATCTTGGAGGTTAAAAAAAAAAAAAAAAAAAAGAGAGAGAGAAAAGTAGCTTCATAAAACACAAAACATCTATTATGGCACTGCAAGGATTTGAGGTACAAATAAAATCTTTAGGGAGCAGTGTCTTTGCTCTGCAGCATCTCTGAGATCTTTTGCAAAGGCAAGAGTGTGGAACTTTGAAACGAAAGCAAGGAATTTCTGTTCCATATCTTGGCTGTTTATAAGTAAGAAAAAACCATAAGCACTAGATACGATGGGAAAAGCTTATTTTATAGTACTGTCAATGTGATACGTATAGAGAACAGGTTATTTTTCTGTAGAATGTGAACCAAGTGCCTTGCGTTTTATGTACCTCAACGATCTAGTCAAAAGCTCCTCTCTCAGGGCATTTTAAGGTCTGGGAAATGGGGGGGGGTCATGCTGAATACAAAATTCTATTGCTAATTTAGAGGTAATATTGTGACCATTAATGTAAATGATAATTAGATTGTTTAGACGTGAATGTTTCTGTCTCTACCTAGCTGGCTGTGTGACTTGGGGCAAGTTACTTAACTTTTTTAAGCTTCAGTTGTCTTCTTTGAAGTTGGCATTAACAACAGAACCCAATTCATAGGTTTGTTATATAAAAAAAAGATATAATGCCAAAAAAGCTCCTAGCATAGAGCCCAACATATAGTAAAACATTTAGTGATGTATGTTATACATTGGTATCACTAGTCTAAAGAGGTAATGATGAATTTACTGTTCAACCTAAATTTTTGTTGAAGATTATCTTTAATAAACAACTCGGGGGGAAAAAATCCCTAGTTTTAAAAATATTTTATACATTGTACACATAAACAATGACGTATCTGATTAACATTCTAACATATATATATGTATCAGTAAGTACACTTACCCCATGAAACAGATAATGTTTCTTTTTCTATTTTTAGGCTCAGATAAATTAACTGACTTGCCCCCGATCAAAAAACTGTAGATAGAAGGGTTGAGATTTGAACCCAGGCAGTCTGGCTTCACAAGATTATGCTTCTAATCACCATGATATACTACAATAGGTAAAGTATACTTATAATAAAAATGGCTATCATTTTGGAAACCCTAATATGTCATGTATTACACTTTGAGTTTTCTGTTTATTATCTTTATAATTATTATCCCACTTTACTAATTACTAATTAGACTCAGGGAAGTTAAATATGTTGCCTGAAGCATACAGTTAATGAGCTTGAGAGCTTATCTACAACCCTACTGAGTTCTCTGAAGCCTGTAATCATTCTGCTTCTAAAAACAGATTCTGATAAGACAAATACCCTTTGGTTTTGAGTTGTTCTGTGATAGGCAGGGACCTGAAAATGAGTGAACCTAAGACAACCTAGATACCATCAAACTATCATTTATTAATTCATTTAACAAATGTTTGTTGAGTATTTTCTATAACTAAGCCCTAGGCTGGATGCCAAGGATTTAATGATGAATAATACAAACAAGGTCTTTCTCCTAGAGCTTACAAATGAGAACTTGAGTGGCTTAATAAGAAACAGCGATGAGCACTACACAGATGATTTAGAGTCTAAATGTGAATTAGAACTGCTGATCCCTCTCCGCTTCCCTAATCAGAGCTAACTAAACAAAAATATAGTTAAGAATATTGCTGGCCAATTCCCAGTACCAAAAAAAAATTGCTGGCATACTATTTTTACATACTATTAGGTGATTACTAGATATATTTATCTTATTTACACCCAGAAAGTTTTCTTGTGGAACTCCAAACCCAACCTCTTACTTTTCTATAAAGATTAGGATCTTAGGTGCTCTGCTAAACTTAGCTTACATTTGAACATTATTAAAGAATCACGTTCTAGAATCATACATGGTTCTAGCTGCTGAAGGACAGAGATTACTCTAGTTTGAACACCCTTAATATGAAAATCTGAAATCTAAAATACTCCAAAATCTAGAACTTCTTGAGCACTCACAGGATATTAAAAAGTTTTAGAATGTGAAGCATTTTGGATTTCAAATTTTTGGACTAGATGCTCAATTAGGAGTCTCTACAAATATTCTGAAAAACCCCCAAATCTGAATTACTTCTGGTCCCAAGCATTTCTTATAAGGGATACTCAATGTAACACAGTGCCTGTCCTCAAGTAATTTACTTATTTTTAAAAAATAATCTGGGAGCTATGGAAAAACAAATAACTCCTACTTAATTCCCAAGGATATCCTGGAAGTAGACTAAGACTTTTTATCAGAATTGGAACTTGCTCTGTGAGAAGTTCTCTCCTCCAAGGTAGGTATTTAGCAAAAGACTTGGCAGTAACTTGAAACTTCCCTCTGGAAATTGGATTACCAGCCAATTTTATTCTGGGATTTACAGAAGAATCAATCCCCAAGAGTCTCAGAGAATATAATGTCCTAGTATGGTGATTTAGTCTACTTGCCCTATAGGCTTCACTTTTACCTTTTGGAGCCAAGGATTATCCGAGAGAAGCACTTTTGACATGATGGGTATATAAAGCTCAAATTCTGGAGGGCAAGTACTGAGGCAAGAAGAAATTTTCTTTTTCTAGTCATGCGTTTACACTGGGACCTACAAAACAAAATAGCCAAGGGGATGAATAGCAAATCTTTAATAATATATGCATAATCATTTCTTAGGAAAACCATTTAACTACTCTTAGCCAATAAGTTGTCTTTTATTTTACTTTTTTTTTTTTGAGACAGTGTCTTGCTATGTAGTTCAGGCTGGCCTTGAACTCACAGGGATCCTCCTTGTCTCAGCCTCCTGAATGCTGGGATTATAGGTGTGTGCAACCAAAGTGAACATAGTGTCAGTGTATTAGAAAATTAATGTTTTCCTCCTTAGTTAAAACTATTAATAGAAAGTAAAACTTAAGAGTGGTTTAAGCAATTATTTTTGAATGAATGCTCCATTCTGGTAATTCAGGAAAAATATCACTTTCATACCCTTACAAGAAAATACAGAATGTGCTTATAATTTTAATAGAAAAGACGTTTCATGAAATCTTTTCTTTTTTGAGACAGTCTCTCTAGGTAGTCCAGGTTAATCTCAAATTCATGGGCTCAAATGATCCTCCTGTGTCAGCTTCCAGAGTAGCTAGAACTAAACTATGTGTCACCACACCCAGCTCTATATAAATCTTTTAAAGATCCTTAATTAGTGGAAAATGTTTCTTTAGTTGAAAAATTGCTTTACTTGATTTCAGCAAGCACATTTTTACATTTTGAAGAAAAAAAGGTTGCAGCTTTAATAAACAGAAAAAGAAAAATGCTATATGCCCAAAGGAAGCTCAAAGGGTTTTTAAGATTCTTGTATAAAACAAATCAAAGAAGTAAAACAACAAAATAGTAATTTTCTTTTCATTAAAAAAATTTAAATGTTGATTTATTTTCTATTTTTTTCACTGATTAGCTTATTGATAGCATAAAATGAATGCTGAGATAAAGGTCTGCACACGTTTGAGACAAAGCTGTTATCAAATTTTTGCTTGTAACATGTGGCAAAGCTTTCAGTTTCTGCAAAAGGGATTTCTGTCTGAGATTGCAATCAGCAAATTTTGACAAAATGGAAATGATCAGCATACAAATCAGAATCTTCTAGGTATTGCTCTTCATAAGGACAATCATAAACATGGAAATGTGACTACGAAGGAGCTCTTACATTGATACTACTGTTTTTTTTTTTTTTTTTTTTT
>NW_022900928.1:35668511-35680421 GCF_012274545.1 Fukomys damarensis | reverse complement strand
TGCTAAGACCTCATTCTTTGACAGTGCAACAAATGATGGAATATGTATCAGCAAAGGCATCTTCTCTCCATATCTCCTGTAAAATCCAGTTTGGAGTTGGGTGTAACATGGTATATACCTAACTGTGAGCTAAAGGAAAAACAATAAAGGCAAAACTCTCTCCTGAAAATTCAATCTCTTAGAGGATTAAAATCCTATTTAGAATGAAGACTCAACTCCTTCCAGTAGTCTGCCCTGGGTCATTTAGATTTCAGCAACTTCCCTGAGCTCTTATCTCCCTTAATCACTGCCGGTCAAGCCATGCTGGCTTTCTTTCTGAACTCCACAAACATCAAACAATTTCCCTTTTTGGGCTTTTCAGTTCACTATTCTTTTGCCTAGAATTGTTTTCCTTAGGTCTTAGAATAGCTAGTTCCTCTGTGTCCTTCAATATTTAACTCCAGTGTTACCCCCTCATATAGTCCCACTTTATTTCAAGTAACTTAGATTTTATTCTCACTTCTAATTTTATTGTTATTATGGTGACAGAGTGTACATAAAATATTTTCTTTAGGGCTTTAAAATAGAATTCTATACAGTACCACAACTATGTGACCATTCATCAAACAAGATTTTTTATTTGATTGTTATCTAATGTAAACTTTAGGAAATGGATTAAACCTGTAACATAACCAAGACACTGTGTTAAATGTGGGATAATTAAAAATAACACTGTAGGTAACTGGCCAATACATGAAAAAAGTAAACATGACATTTTGGGATTCATTTCTAAATTAATTATGAGAGGACTCACTGTTCTATTTTTAAAGGAAGGTTGGTTAAATTGCCTTTAAGAATTTATTGTCCTCTAGTAGATTAAGTATGTCCAAAAACAAATGTCTTACTGGAAAATTAAAGAACTGAAATAAAAAAGGTTAATTCATTATTTTTGCTATTTGTGCTTTGCCTGGTGAAGCGCAGCAAACATCAAAAAATTTCTCATTCATTGTATGGTGATCAATAATACAGTAAGAACCTTTCAAGCAATCACTGTTATTCTCTGTGTTGTTTTCAAAAAATATTTTCTTGGTAAGACTTGTCATCTGTTTTGTTTTTATCTCTACTACTTGATTTGCAGAATGTAGAATACATATGTGATGAATAATTGGATGAGTAAGTTCTAAAGTTAGAAAACAATTTCATATATAGTACATGTTGTAATTTATCTTCTCAATTTTATTAGGATGATGATTTATTATTACATTTACTACAGTTCCACCAAAACTAGGAAACCATATCCCAGTTTATTAAGCACAATATTTTTATTTTAGTCATCAGTTACTAAACAACTATGCATAGCATCAATGGGGGATAAACTTCAGACAGAATCTCTTCCTAGTTACTAGATTTATAGTCGTCTAGTGCAAGAGATAGACATTAAACAGATAGATCATAAAAATTAATTGTAATTGCGGCAAATTACATAAACAAAATGTACATAACACCATGAGAAAATATAAGAAGGAAACTAATTGGGTTTTTGCTTGGGGGAGTGGAGAGAAAAATAATAGTAAAGTACAAAGTTTTTAGAAAAAGTATTTTCTCTGTTGGTATAAAGGCCCTTTAAGCAATATTTTAACCTTTCATACATAAAAGCAGAAATAAGGTTAGCGCCAAAAAGGGGAGAATATAAGTGTCAGGGCAGACTGATGAAAATTGGGCCTGTTGGCCTTTGTTTTCCAGAGATTGCGTAGGTTAAGGTCTAAGAATGAGTGTTCTGACAGACTTAAAATATGCAGGGTTGAGGTAGACACACTATAGTGTATCTCTAATTTACCAGTGATACTCTTTATTAGGGATACTTTCATAAGAGATATATCAAAAGCTCATATGGGGAAGTATAACTACATGTTAAGCCCAGTTATAAACAGAAAGTTTCTTAAAGAAGAGCCATTAGGTAAATCAACTATTTAATGGAATTAGGTTGATGCTTGACAATTCTTTTCACTCTAGGGTTTTTTTTCAATGGGATCAGATATGTAAGCTCCATGACTACAAACCTCAGTATCCCATTTTCATGCTAGCCAAGTAGTAATTTTCAGATTGTAGGATACATCAAAATCATGTGGCATAAAACAGAGATTTCTGGGTTTAAGAATTTGCATGTTTGACAAGTATAAATTACTTGTTCCTAATATGGTTAAAGTTACACTCTCAAGCTTGATTTCATTTCAGTCCATTATAGATTATTTTCCGTTATTGGGTGAACTTTCAGTTTAAATTCTCATTATTAAGTTTTTACAAAGTACCTTAATAGGGGTTAGGGTTAAAGCTCAGTGGTAGAGCACTTACCTAGTATGTGTGACACTTCCCCACATGGTACTCTTAAAAATAAGTCTACGAGAGGGGCCAGGGATGTAGCTCAGCACCTGCCTGGCAAGCATAAGGTTCTGAGTTCAATCCCCAGTATAGGGAAAAAAAAAAAAAATCAGTATCTATATATCTCTAGATATACCTATATCTATATATCTATATCCATCTATGAAAACCCACTTTTTTCCTCCTTTGATCCTGGAGAGAAAAAAATTAAAAGAAGTTTTTAGTGTGAATTGGTAGATGGGGAAGAGAAGACAGACATGTGTAAGACATGGATACTATCCTACAATTTATAATCCAATTGGATTCATAACTTATTTCGACTGTTTCCATGTTCAAAGTGCTTTTATGTCACAATCTGATCCACTCAATTTAAATACCCAACTAAAGGTCAGGATGAAGGTAGAATCAAGTTTGGAACTCATGCCTTATGAGCTAGGTCATCAGTCTTTCAAATCCATTGTACTGTTTGCTCAAGCATCATACTTAAGAAACAATGTTTTAAGATTAGCCAGATGATGAAATTACCCATTTAGAAAATTAGTTCTCAGTTATAATGACATAGGAAAACAAGGTATGACTAACTACTGTTTCTTCATTAGTTGTGAAACTCTTCATACCAGCTATGGATATGGCTGAGTGGCAGAGCACTTGCTGACATTCATGAAGTCCTGGGTTGATCACCAGCACCATAAAGCAAACAAACAAACAAATAAACACCACCACTAAACAAAAGCTGTTCATGCCTTTCAAGAAAATCTTTGCTACCTTATTGCTCTCTCCTATTTCACAGGCTAACAGGCCTTCCTATGGGAAGAGTGTCTACTTTGAATTGTTTTAATCCTATCTAATGGTCTCCTCCAAGGGCATGTACTTTGTCTTACTCTTGTAAGAGCAGTCAAAATTCTCTAAGACATAATTTACTGCCATTAACACAAAAAGCAAAAAGAAGTGGGGATTTAGCTTAGTGGTTCCACAGCCTGCCTCACAAGCACAAGGACCCAAGTTCAATTCCCGGTACCAAAAATCAAACAACAAACACAAAAAGCAAAGAGAGAAAACCTCCAGTGAAAGGTGAAACACTTGTAAAATACTTTAGAAAATATTAGGCAGCAGGATACAATTTGTCCATTGACTCCACCGCTTATATTGCATTTATGACAGAGATAGATGGTAAGGGACACAGTTGGGGATAGAAAGAACAGGCTCTTCAAGGAATTTGTAATCTGTTGGCTCAAGACAGACAATGCATATCAATGAAGCAACACAAAGGTATAAACAATATATGAAACCTCTAGACTTCCATATTGCAACTGCTTGACAGCCAACTGTACTTTTTTTTGTTGCTATTTTTAAGAGGCATAAAGAGAAAGTCAGGTGTGGTGGCACATATCTGTAACACCAGCATTCGGGAGGCTAATGCTGGAGGATAACAGTGAGTTTGAGGCCAGAAGGGCCACACAGTGAGTTCAAGGCCAGCCTGAACTGCACAGCAAGACCCTGTCTCAAAAACAAAAAACAAAACAACAAAAGAGAGGCATAAACTGGTTTATTAGGCAAAACTTTGAAAGTGTGCACAGAGAAGAGTGGGGCCTTCAAAAGGAAGAGAGGCACCTTATTTATGAGGGCTTGTTGTGGAAATTTGTGGAACATGTTAATCTATGGAAAGAGGAGGTTCAATTTATAGAGAAAAGGTAGTGGCCCTTTCTACACCAAAGGGTGATGGGCCATTCATAGGGGATACAGCCATCACAGGTGACAGAAGTACAAAGAAAGCCAACTGTATTTGGGTCTCACAGGTATCTCAAGGATCATTAAGTAATAAAACCTGAATTTATAAATTTTCTCTCAAGCTTCTTTCTTTCCACAAAATTTTCTGCACTTCCCTAAGTGGTACTACTTTCTAATCAGCCACCAAGCTCAGAAAACTCACATGCCACATCATACCCTCTAGCAAGTCCCTGAGTCTACTGCACATCAGAAGCCATCTTTTGGCCCCCATATATTCTGGCATCACATTAGTAGAAATGATCATCATCTCTTGCTTATGCTGTTGTATTAGCTTTCTAGCTTTCCTTTTTTTTTTGGTACGGGGATAGAACTCGGGCCCTTGCAAGCATCTCATAAAACCTGTCCTTGCTGAAAATATTCCAGTTACACTGGTCTTGTCTCTGTTTCTTGAATACCTTAGTTTGTCAAGCTCTCTCCTGCCTTAGGGCCTTTACAAATCCTATTCATTCTGTTTGGAATGTTCTTTTCTTCTCTTTCAAGACTTCATCAGTCTCAACTTTCAGACCTCAATTTAAATATCAAAACTAGGCATGGTGGCACATGCCTATAATCCCAGAACTCTAGGAATCTGAGAAGAGTTGAAGATTTCAGCCAGCCTGGGCAATTTAGTGAGATTCTACCTTGCTTTTTTTTTTTTTGGTACTGGGGAATGAACTCGGGACCTTGCAAGCTTTCAAGGCAGGCGGAGGCAGAACCACTGAGCTAAGTCCCTGGCCCTGCCTTGCTACTTTAACTAAAGGCTAGAGATATGAATTCACTGTGAAGGCTTTGGTTTCAACCTCCAAAACTGGGAGGAAGAAAATTAAATATCAACTCAGAGAAGACTTCCTAGGCCATCCTAAATTCCACAGTTCTGTTAGTCTTTCTTAAGTCCCACTGATTAAAGGTATCTTCCTCTTGGGATAGGAACCAATCTTGTTCTCCATTATAACTCAATACTTGGGATTCTTGACAGAGGAGGCACTTAAGAACTATCTGCAGGGTGAAAAAATTATTACATGCTCTATGGACAAGTCTTGCAGAGTCAGGAAAGGCTGTCTGGTTTTAAAAAGGACTTGCAAACAGAAATAAGGAATGAGTAAGAACAAGCCAGGCTAGGGATGAAGTTAGGAGAGTGAGTGGTGCATTCGAAAGAACACAAGACATTCTGAAAATTACTACGCTCTATGGACAAGTCTTGCAGAGTCAGGAAAGGCTGTCTGGTTTTAAAAAGGACTTGCAAACAGAAATAAGGAATGAGTAAGAACAAGCCAGGCTAGGGATGAAGCTAGGAGAGTGAGTGGTGCATATGAAAGAACACAAGACATTCTGGGGCTGGGTGGATACCTCCGTGGGTACCCTGCCTAGCATGTATGAGGCCCTGGTTTCAAAAGCCAGCACCAGACGGGGAGAGGGGAAGCCAGTCTATATGGCTGGTGACTAGGGCTAGTGTGTGAGAAACCACGGGAGCTGGAGAGGCAGGTAAAGACAGACAAGGAGCCTATAAGCTATATGAAGTAGTTTGGACTTAAACCTGAGTGGAAATAGGTGCAGTTGAAAGGTAGGAGTTGAAATGGGTGTGCCTTGGTCAAATTTACACTTCATCAATCTAGCAATGTGGGTATTAGATTGGAAGGATGCAAGACTAAAAGCAGGAGAAACCATGGGAGGCTACTGTCACAGTTATGCAACAGTCATAGAGTCCAACTAAAGTTACCAGTAGAGGAGTTGAAATGGGTGTGCCTTGGTCAAATTTACACTTTATCAATCTAGCAATGTGGGTTATTAGATTGGAAGGATGCAAGACTAAAAGCATGAGAAACCATGGGAGGCTACTGTCACAGTTATGCAACAGTCATAGAGTCCAACTAAAGTTACCAGTGCAGAAAAGGAAATGGATATGAAATACAGATGTGGGGGATGAAAAAGGAATCCAGAAAACCTTCAAGTCTCTGGTTTGCAGAAATCACTGTTAAGCATTTGCTCTCTGGGCTATCAAAGCAGTTTAGAAAAACCACTCTTCACAGCACTTCCTGGTCTGCATTGCAGCGTTTTGAGGCCAAAATTGAGCCTTTTCCTCCTTGTTTATTTCTAGTTACAAGAATTCCCCCCGTCGGGCGTGGTGCAAGCTTCTAATCCCAGCACTCGGGAGTCTGAGACAAGGGGCATCGCAGTTGAGTTCAAGACCAGCCCGAACTACATAGCAAGACCCTGTCTCAAAACAAAACCCAAAATCCCTAAATAGATAAAAAGCTCTCTGGGCTATCAAAGCAGTTTAGAAAAACCACTCTTCACAGCACTTCCTGGTCTGTATTGCAGCGTTTTAGAGAGGCCAAAATTGAGCCTTTTTCTCCTTGTTTATTTCTAGTTACAAGAATTCCCCCCGTCGGGCGTGGGGCAAGCTTCTAATCCCAGCACTCGGGAGTCTGAGACAAGGGGCATCGCAGTTGAGTTCAAGATCAGCCCGAACTACATAGCAAGACCCTGTCTCAAAACAAAACCCAAAATCCCTAAATAGATAAAAGCTCACACCTCATCTGGCGCGAAGGCACAGAAGCGTTCAATAAAAGTCCGCCGAAAGAATGCAAATAGCACTGAGACTAACTGGGTTTACTTTTTTTACTCTTTTGTCCTCATAGTTGGCCTTCACAGAATCCTGAAAACACACGATGCTAGACTTTGAGTTCAACTCATAATGATGGATAACGGCTTCATTATAAGTCCCCCATCCTAGTGTACCCCAAGCTCTCCCCAGCTCCTCACCTTGGGCAAAGGCCTTCGGTTCTCCTCAGGTAACGCTCGGGTGACGCAGGCCTGCTCGGCGCAGCGGCTCACCAAGCACCCTCCAATCGAATCTCCCGCGCCCACTTCCCTCGGAAGTGACGCCCTGACTTTGGTTCCTCAGAACCAATCAGAAAAGGCAGCGCAGAGATTAGCACGGAATCCCCAGGGTTTGGGAGCGACCATCTTCTTCCAACGGGGGGCGGGCGTTGGGAGAGAAAGAGTCTGTAAAGTTGGTTTCCGGGCGGCGCTGAGCCAGCTGGATTTCCAGAGGGCGGGAAGGCGTGGCAGCGGTAGCCACGCCCCTCGGGCCGGGGTCTGGCGGGCGACGAAGGCGTGGAAGCAGGGGAAGGGGTTGGCGTAGTCGGGGACACAGGAGAGGGCGCTGTTGGAGAGGGAATAGGGCCGCCCAGGGTGGAGGCAGGGGTAGGGTCTACAGGGGTTACCTGTGCGGCAGAGGAAAGGGGCGTAACCCGCAAGGAGGGCCGGGAAGGAGGCCACCTCCCGAAGGGTGGGTTGTGGGGGCACCGTAAAGGTTTGAGGCGACCCCAAAACCAAGTTGCATAGGGCTGGGTAGGCTGGCATAATGTAGGTAAGGTGCAAGGAGCGCAGTCTGCGAAGCCGTGCCCTCTTCCTGCTCCTTGGGTTTCAAGATGCAAATCCCCGCCTCTCTGAGCCGCCTCCTCATCTCCGGAGAACACCAGACACGCGGGAGGCCCAGGATTGCCGTCAAGGTTGTTAGGTGAGGTGGCGTGTGTGCCATCGAGCCCAGCGATATCCACACTGGCAGCATGGTCAATACGTTGTCCTGGTAGCTGTTACTGTGGGATCTGTAGAGCGCGGGGGGTGTTGGCAGTGCCACTGAGCTGAATGGGCACGGTCTGGCACGTTTTGTGACCATAAAGGCAGCTTGATGTGGAGGGGAAGTGGGCTTGGGGGACGCTGAGGTCAGGAAGGGTAGGATAGGCAGCGAGGCCGTGGCGTGGCGAGGGCCGACTCGCGGTGTGACCCTAGTGGAGTGGCCCGAAGGAGGGCACGGCACGAGTGAGAGGTGGAGGACCGGGCGCGAGTCTGAGAGGGCTGGCGAGGGGTTTCCCGGGGAGGAGCTCGTCGGCCGCGGGCGGAGCTGGGGGTTGGGCCGGTTTAGGCTGAGCGCGTCTGCGGTGGAGCTCGGGCCCTCCCCGGGCTCTGCAGCCGCCAGCCGAAGCCATGGACCGACCACCCCTCTTGCGTCTGGCTCTCCTGCTTCCCGGGATCGCCATAGCCCTCCGGCCGTCACTGAGAGCCCTGGGCAGCCTACATTTAAACAGCCCCGCATCCCGACCCGCAGTAGTCCTCAACTACTCAGTTCTTTACTTCCAACAGAAGGTAAGGGGTACGGTGGGTGGGTGGGGGCTTCGAGGTCCCAGGTCCCAACCGCCAGGACCCCTTACCCCATAGCGCTCCGGCATAGGAACTCACCTCGAGATTCAGACTCCCTAATGCCTAGGACCTGTCTTCCCTGATGCCTACAGACGCTTTCCTGAGGGCGGTCCCAAGTTTAAAATTTATTCTTCCATTGCCAATTATTTCCTAGTAGTCCTGGCTCCGTGCTCGTTCATAGTCTTTCCTTAAGAAATTTATTTTCTCATAGGTCTGGAGGCCAAGGCTCCATACTTTTGATTTCTGCTCTTCTCTAATTGGCCGTGACAGTCATTTAAACACTCCTCGCCCTCACTTCAGTCCCCCCTATCTATGTGAAAATGACAGGGAACCTTTACAGTTTTACATTGCTTGGAGCCTGTGTAAAGATAGGTAAACATTTAGAAAACATTGGAATAGGAAAGTGCAAGGTCTGATCTTGGCTTTAGGAGTCCTCCACCCTCTTAAGTTTTGTGGTGGACAGGTTACAGTATGTCTCTCAGAGCTTAGTTTCTTGATTTCCTGATGGGTGTAGTGATGGCCAAATGAGAGGAGAGGACTTATTAAATACATGGCTACTGACCTTTGTGAATTTTGAATAGGAATTTGAGTTAGACACATGGCATGATTTGTAGAATAACTTATAAGGAATAATTTTTAACCCAGACATTTAAATTTGGGTTTAAGAAGAAGAGAAATATTTTAATTTTAGCAAAGGTACCCCAACCAACTCCTTTAACTCTGTAGGGCCTAGTTTTAAATTGAGAGCTTGGTCAAGACCAATGTATTTCATACTTCACCGAGGACAATTAAATGTCTTTTTGGGAGTTAGCCCACAGGGAAGGATGAAGTGGAGGCTGTTAGATTCTCTAGGACTCCCTGTTTCCCTGCCCTCTTTTACCTGGAGCTCTTCGCTCGAGTCTGTTTTTTTTGTTTGTTTGTTTTGTTTATTTGTTTTTTGAGACAGGATCTCAGTGTGTAGTTGAAATTGACCTGGAACTCACTGTGTAGCCCAGATTGGCCTCGAACTCACAGCGATCATCCTGCCTCAGCCTCCTGAGTGCTGGGATTATGGCTTGCGCCACCACGCCCGGCTTCCTCTGTTTTATATACTGGGATTTTCTATAGAACTATTTGAAGTGTCCTTTTGCTAAAGTAAAATTGTGGAAAGGTGAACTATTGGAATAGATTCAAAATATTCTTTGGGAATGCTGAAAAAGCATTGAAAAATGCCAGCAGAAAAGGAAATGAAAGAGAAGGGCACAAATGATGTATTCCTAATTAAGGGATTTGTTGTTGTGGTTTCTTTTTTGGTCACTACACTTTTTAGAAACATAATTTAAGGCTTGTTCCTTTTCCATTTTTTGGTGATTTGCAAAATCTGTTTGATTTTACCCAGCCTACTTTTGCCTTCTGGTTTGTATTTAGTTTATACTTGTGGGCACAAATTCTCACATATGTATATACCATAATAATAACAACGATTCAATTCCAATTGAACTTCATTTTGTTGAGAAGAAATACCACATATGTATGTATTTATTGCATAATTATACTAGTTGCCAGTTTCTGCATCATAGAGTTTTAGTTGGGACTGCATATAAACTCGACTTAAATTTTTTAGTATAGTACATGAAATGCCTTTATGTCTTTTCATAATAAATTTGTAGTTAAGACTCAGTTTTAATTTTTATCAAACTTTACAGTTGTTTCTTAATTTGTGGTTATATATGCTTAGGTGACCATGCTACTTCCAACTGTCCTATATGCACGTAAAGGACAAGACTTTTTTTACAGTATTGTCTGTAAAAAGACAGCGCATGGATTTGTTCTTCTTCTCCTTAGAAATCCTTCATAACTTTGATTGCTCGTAGGATAAAGGCCAAACTACTTGTCATGAAATCCACTGTTCTTCACCACATAACTCCAGCTGGCCTTTTCAGCTTTGTGTCCTGCTAAAACCTCCCATCTCCACTCCTATACATTTGCTCTTTTATTTAGCAAAATAGAACACAGACTCCATTGAATTTTACTGTTTCAGAAATTCTGAATGCCATCTCTCTTTTTCATTAGTTAAATTCATCCTTCTGTCTCAGCTGAAATGGCATGTCTCCTGTGAAACCTTGGCTTCTTTAGGGCAAGTTAGTTGACCTTTTTTAATCCTACACACTTATTTAGTATGTTTCCCTGCAGCTACATGACAGTTTCTGGTACTTAGACAAGCCTGTGGAATGTATAAGGGTTTTTCCATTTTCAGTTTAGGAGGAGGGTTTGAGGAAGTGGTGGCAGGCAACATGTCCAGCCAAAAAAGTGACAAGAAGAAGCCCCTGCCACAGGCCAATCCATAGGCTGAGGAATGAATGAGGTTAGGCTTTCAAGCAGAAACACAAAGAGTAGTTGAAAAAATTTGGCATTAAAGACAAAGACTGTGAAAAGGGCTCCTGGCTACAGGTAGAATTAAGAACTCTTATACAAAAACAAGCTCTTTTTTGTGCCTGAGTACATGGTGACCTTTGATTCTATTTCTATTTAACTCTCTGGACTTATCACTGTAACATCTTTTGCTACCTGTAGCTAGAATGAAGTGTTGTCTTAGAGCCTTGTTATATATTTAAGAGTAAACTTTTATAAAAAAAAGAAAGTACTATATAAGGCATAAAATAAATAGTTGTTAATAACGATCATGGGAGTGAACAAATTAGTATTTAAACAGCACAGACAAAGCAAAGGCTATTCTTTGATTATGCAAACTTTTTTCTTTTTTTCTTTTGATGCTGGGGTTTTAACCAGGGCCTCTGCACTAAGCCACATCATCCCGTTTTAGTTTTTTTTTAGAAAAAATTCTGAGTCAGGGTCTTGTTGCTGAATTGCACAGTCTGAGTTCAAACTTCCAGTCCCCCTGCCTCAGCTTCCTAGAGTACTGGGATTACAGGCATGAGCCACCATACATACAGGGAGACCTAGGTGACACTAATCCTTTTTTATTTTTCTTTTTATTTCTTAGTTTTCCATGCTTTACCAACTAGTTTTCCTCTTTCTTTTTCAAAATCTTCAAGTGTTGATTTAGTAGGAATATCTGTTTGTTTGTTTGTTTTAACCTGAAATAACTGAATCAGGAGATCAGGGGAAGGGTGTGCCTATATCACTTGGGCACATCAAGGTTGTGGGTACATATGTGATACCAGTGTTATAAAGAGTTTCCGGGATGCCTGGCTTGTGATTATAATGTTTCACTGCTTATAACCTTCGTGTCCCACCCTAGCTCCTCAGTCTAGACTGAGTTCTGGGGTAATTTTACTAGGTGATATAATGGAGAAGAATGGGTCCTGTCAGACTGCCATTTCCTGAGTGGTAAAAACAAACAAACAAACAAAGGAACAAACAAAAACAAAACAATCAAATAAAACACAGGGATTTGTGCATTTGTGATTGTAGCAACTTGGGAAGCTGAGACAAGTTTGAGGCCAGTGTGGGCAGTGTAGCATGACCCTGACTTAACAATAACAACAAGAACAAAAATATACAAATGAAAAAAAAAAAAACCCAGAGGAATTGTATTGTATTATAATTGGTCAGGTTCTTTAGAGAAATGGAATCAATAGT
>NW_022900928.1:35637969-35668310 GCF_012274545.1 Fukomys damarensis | reverse complement strand
CCCCCCCCCCGCCCCGTGTCTCTCTCTCTCTCACACTTGATTGATTTTCAAGCTTGAAAGATAAGTAAATCCAAGTTATGTAGACTTAATAAATCCCAAAGCTGCAGTGTAGGCAAGTTGCCTACCCAGGGAAGAGCTGCAGTTTGAATCCACAGACAATCTGCTGGCAGAAGCAGAATTCCTTCTTGCTGAAGGAAGTCTTGTCTGGTTCTGTTAAAACTTAAGCTGATTAATTGAGCCTACCTGAACAGAGTCCACTAGTTGAACTGTTAATTTTATCCATTAAAAACACTTTCATAGAAAAAAAAAGAACAACAACAACAACAAAACACCTTCATAGAAATATGCAAAATTACGTTTGACCAAATATCTGGGCACCATGGCCTAGCCAGGTTGATGTGTAAAATTATCCATCGCATCTACCAAAGACGTTGTCAGGTTTAAATGTGGCAGCACATGTAAGCACATGCAAGGTGCCTGGAACATAGAGGGAATTTAAGGAACTTAATAGGATAAACATAAATTCCTGCTCTACCCTGTCCTAAAATCACTCTCCATAGTGGTTGTTATGCACTTCAGATCTACCCAAGTGCTTATTGCCATGCTCACATCTCTTCTGGAAACTAGTGGTCAGTCACCTGTACCTGATTCCTATTTAACTGCTGATCAGAAATTCTGCTAGAAGTCTGTCTTAGCTCAGCACAGAACTAGTCATGGCTACTGACTGTTGCAGGGCCTTGCCACAGCTCCTTCCTTAGTTGCTGTGGTGCAGTCACATGAGTGGGTGCAGCTGTTTTAATATGTGCATACCCTACACAGTTCTGCTTTTCAGTTCCTGCATTAGTTTCTGCCTTGCACTTTTGCCACTGTGCCCCTGATGTCTGCTAAAATGTAGTTGTATTGGATCCCTTGAAGGAACATATTACACTGTTCTTTTTCTGTCTCTATTTTTTACTCTTTTTGTGTTAGTCTTCTGTCATGGTGACATAATACCCTGAGATAAGCCTGGTATAATGGCACATGCTTGTGATCCCAGCACTCAGGAGGCTGAGGGAGGAGGATTGCCGTGAGTTTGAGGCCAACCTGGACCACATAGTGAGATCCTATCTTTAAAAACAAAAGCAAAACTGAGATAAACAAAAGGAGGAAAGATTTATTTTTGCTCACAATTTCAGAGGTCGTTAGTCTGTGTTTGTCTGGGGTTTGTGGGGAGGCAGCACATCCCATCCTCATTCATTTCCTGGTGGGGAGCATGTGGTGGAGCAAAGCTGCTCTTGTCAGCTGGGAGGGAGGGAGGAAGAGAAGGAGAAGAGGATGGAAAACTGGAAGGGGAGGGGAAAAAGGACGGGGGTGGGGTGGGGAAGGGAGAAGTAAAAGGAGAAGGAGAAAGAGAAAGGAGAGAGAGCTCTAGGATCCCTGCCCTCAGTGACCTACTTCTTTCAGTTAATCCCTGTCTTCTAAAGTTTCCAGTACCTTTCAATAGTGCCACCAGGTGGGAACCAAGCTTTCAACCGGAGCCTTTGGGAGACATTCCCAATCAAAACTGTGTTCTTATTGGGCTCTACTGATGGTCTTCCCCTTAAGCCTGGAGTAGACTGCCACGAACACATGAATTCTAAACAGATTTCTGTTTTGTGATACACCTCCCTTTTGGAAAGGGTCTTGGAGATTATGGAGCCCATCTTTTAGCTATGATGAGTTGACCTTGATCTAAATTATGGAGGGGCTGGAACTTGATAGAGTTTAATACTACAGTAGTTAAGAGCACTGCCTAGACCAGTATGGTGGTGCGTGCCTATAATAGTTCTAGTACTCGGGGAGGCTGAGGCAGGAAGATCACAAATTTGAGACCAGACCTCACTACATAGCAAGATTTTGTCTCAAAAACCAACAAAAACACTGCTTTTGGATATAAAGAGGTTTGGAAAAAAATTTGAAGAAAAATAGAGACAGAGGTTTAAGAATGAATTCTGTTTTTGCCACTACTTGAATAACTTGAAAAGTTACTCTGAGGTGGTCCCTTATTTTTATAATTAGCAAAATGGGGACAGTTATACTACCTATTACACAGGTTGTGAAATGATGTAGTATGTGTCAACTGCTTTTTTAGCAATATTTATATAACTTATTAAACAATAAATGGCAAATATTTTATTGTGTTTTAAAGTTTCTTAATGTTTTATGCCTTCTCCACTTAAAATATTTAAAGTTTTTCTTATAGCTAAAATATGAAAATCTGTATGAGTTCCTTTCTGTTACATAAATAATACATATGATTTTTTTAATTAATGGGATATGTTTTGGTGGCATAGGAATTAACTTTTCTCCTTGCTTGAGATAATTTTCTTTCACATAGACTGACAAATAAAAGGAAACATATCAAACTGTTTCTATTTTATACTATTTTGAGTTTTAGTAAAACATAGAAGGAAAATACAGATTTTGTAATTAGTTTCTCTTGTTGATAACAAATCCTAATTCTAACACCATCTTTTTTTTTTTCAGCTTTAATTGAGTTTATTGGTACATTTTAGGGATACAGTACAGTTACATTCATTGTTGGGATCTTGTACCTCCACATGACAAGTCTTGATTCTCATTTTTTCCCCTTACCCCTGCCCTCCCTTCACCCCCTCCTCCCTTCCCCATCTACAAATACTTTATTTCCATCTTTTCATTATCTCACATTTTTTTCTTTTCCCTTATTACCCTTCCCCTACTCATCCCACCTTCCCTACACCTTTAGCTCCTTCCCTTTTCAAAATGTCAGCAATCTTATTAGGATCTTATGTATTATTGCAGATTATTCACACCAGAGAAACTATTCAGTATTTACACATGTGTGACTTATTTATTTCACTTAGGAGTATATCTTCAATATGTATCCATTTTCCTATGAATGTATCTATTTTCTCATTCAACACCATCTTTTTGATGGCTAAGTTTTTAACATTTTTCAGCTAATGCTAAAATGTGATTTTAAGATAGGCAAGGTGGTGTAAGCCTGTAATCCCAGTGCTTGAGAGTCTGAGGTAGGAAAATTACTGAATTTGAGACCAGCCTGGTCTGCATAGAGTTGAAGCCTGGTCTGAACTACATAGCAAGACCCTGGCTCAAAAAACAAAAAACAAAACAAAACAAAAAAAGTAATTTCAAGTAAAAATTAATTTCAGGTTCTGATTATCTTGTTTTTCATTGGTGTTCTGTCAGGTTATTGCAGGGATTTTATGGTTTCTAGCATTTTGGGCAAGTTGTTTAACTCTCTATATTTTATTGTATCACTTGTAAGTTAAGAAGTTTGGATCTACTGTTTGCTGACACAACTAGGATGCTGCTCACTGAATGCCTCTTGTCTGTAGGACACTGGGTATGTGGGCACAGACTCTGGTTGTGCCTTAATATTAACTGCCTTTGGTGAATTGAACCTAAACAATTTCTTTTCATCTTGACTTTGAAAAAATACAGACTCAGTGTATTTTTCAATTGAAAATTACTCACCTGTACAACTGGCAGAATATAACACAGAACATTATAAAATTTGCTTGGTTATCAGTAGACTGGAAAAGAAAGGAGAATTATAGTCAAGGAAAAGATCTTGACAATATATCTTTTGTCTTTATTCCTAGTACTTTACATGGTGCCTTCTACATGGTCACACACGCACCCTCCATTTCCCCCTTTCTTTCTTCCTCTTGCTTCTCTTCTCTCTGACTTTTTTGTTTATTCAGATGGGGTCTTATTGTGTAGCCTAGGCTGGCCTCCATCTCATGATCCTTCTGCCTTCCCCTCCCTAGTACCGAGATTATAGATGTAAACCGTTATGCCTGGCTTTACATGGAAGTTCTTAATAAAGAAGATTTGAATTGAAGAAGTTGACCATAAATTAAAATGTAAGAGAGAGAGGTAGAAATATGTAGCACATATGGTACATTGGTAGTGTTAATAATACACCACTCCTTTTGGGAAGCTTTATATGCCCTAGATATTAAACCAACTACTTAATAGACTTTAACCTTTTAAATATCTATAACCATCCTATGAGGTAGGTGCTATTATTATCTCACTTTATGGGCAAGAAAACTCATACAGAGAGAAGTTGTACATCCAAACAATACTGCTTTTATGTACTTTTCTCACTGAAAATAATGAGTTTCTAGTTCTAAATTGAATATTGCCTAGGTTATGCTACTACAATAAAACTCCAACATTTTGGTTAGTTAACCCAAGAAAAATATTGGGTCTTGCTGTATTTCCAAGGGAACGGACAGTGGGTTTATACAGTCACTCTGAGCATAAGCTGAATGATGTTAGCAGTAGGTAGAGAACATGGAAGGTATAACGTAAATATCCAACCTGGAAATAAAACATACTCTTTCCTCACAATTCTTAGACTATAATTGGTTAAATGACTGCACCAAACCACAGGGTAGGGATAAAAAAGTATTGGCTTGGGAATGGCCAGGAGGAGAGACAGCACTAATGACTACTGCACTTGATCATTTCCCACTCACCCACCTACTCAGTGCTTTTTCAATGTGTCAGGCACTGGACTAGGCCCAGGTGAGATAGAGATGATTACATACTGAAGGTATACTGAAGATGATTACATATCTCATTCTGTACCTGTTTGCTATTTTAATTGTACAAACTCAAACTTGTCTCTGCATGGAAAAGCACTGAAAAATTTCTAATTTCTTAGCATTTACGTGGCTATTATAAATTGTTTTAAAACATAATCCTGCAGTGAGGCAAGTCCATTGAATATTTTTTTTTTGCTAAACTTGTCATCGTCATAAAAATTTACTACCTGATTTATATTACACATTAAAGCACATAATAGAAAGGACTTATATAATAATTAATAATAAAGGACTTAACCAATAATTAAAAATAATTGTATATGTGCTGCTGAACCGAGCACAATAATTAAAAATAATTGTACCTAATATTTCTACAACAAAATAGAGATTTATATAAAATATCGTTTTGTTAAATGTTAGGTAACTGCTCATCAAAAGTTAAATTTTTGACAATTTTTATAATGTATTTAAGAAATATGTATGTAATAGAATGTAAAAATCCATGGCTGATAATTTTATTTTATTTGTGGGGTTTTTTTTTTGAGACATGGTCTCACTATATAGCCTAGGCTGGCCACAAACTCCTATGTAGTCCAGGCTTGCCTTGAATTTACAGTGATCCTTCTTCCTCAGCCTGGGGTTACAGGTATGTACCCCCTCCACAATGGTTTACATTACTAAAGATCCCAGTTTTTGTTTATTAGCAGTGAATGAATGAACATTTATTGATTATGCACTGTGGGTCAAGTTTTACGCTAAACTCTTACACATTTTTTTTTTTAACTGATGAGGACTAAACCAGGGCTCTGTGTATGTGTATTCTAGGCAGAAAATCTACTGCTGAACTACACCCCTAGCCCTACATATTTGTTTTGAATTATTACATTCCCTTTTTGAAATTAATGATTTAATTGAGGTTCATAGTGGTTGCCTTGATCAAGTTATTAATGGACAATACCGTGATTCACATTTTAATCTGTTGTTTCCAAGATCTATGATCTTTGTTTACATAGTGATGCTTTTGTACTTTTAAGTAGCAATAGCAAAACAGATGGGCTTTATCTATATATTCCACATTCAGGCTTTGCAACAGTCCTGTGAAAGAAGATATTCTCATTTTTAGAAGTGAAACTACTGGGATTCAGAAAGATCAAAAGAGGAGGCCTCCAAAGTAGCTCATTTGTAAATATCTCAGTTTTTCAATTCCAAATATGTATAAAATGGAGTATTATTAGCGCTTAAAAATTATGGACTTGAAGTACACCTGCAATATATGAAAATGTTCATGTGTTAAATAAAAAAGGGTTGGGGATTTAGTTCAGTGTTTCTGAGCCTCCCTGGCAAGCACAAGGTCCTGAGTTCAATCCACAGTACCAGGAAAAAAAAAAAAAAGTAAAAATTGAATGTGTAATCTTATATTAGTCGGTTTTTTATTACCATTAACAAAAAATTCTGAAGCTGAATACTTATAAAGAAGAATGGCTTATTTTGGCTTATTTTCACAGTAATGATGTGTAAAATCCAAGCAGTGTGGCTTAGTCTCTGTCAAAGGCCCTGACTTGCTGCCATCACACAATGGCAGGTGCATGTGTGATAGGGAGAGGTTATGTGTTAAGATAGGAAGCCAGAGAGCAGGGTGGAAGCCAGTCTTGCTCTATGTAACAATTCACTCCATGGATTAATCCCTTCTGAGGGCAGCGCCCCTAAACAATCAAATTTAACTCCTGCTAAGCTTTACCTTTTAAAGGTTCTACCACCTTCCAACATTTCTGTTCTAAAGACCAAGCTTCCAACACATGAATCCTTAGGAGAAAAACCATGTCCAACTCATACTAAACATAACTCCAGATTCATTTACTCAGTTATGTATTAGTACCTACAGTGTGGTAGGCACTCTTCCAGGCACTGGGGAAGAACTATTCTAGGAGGAATGGTATTCTGGGCTCAGGAAAGATTAATTGCAAAACCCTGAGATAAGTTTGTGCCTGACAGGAGCAGTTTTAAGGCCCCAGTTTGCCTGGAGAGATATGTCTGAGAAAAGGAATAGCGGAAGAGGGCAGAGTGGAAGTAAAAGGGGCTAAACTCTGGAGATATGTGGGCTATTGTAAAAACTTGGTCCTTATTGAAAACAAATTGAGAAGCCTTTGGAGTTTAGGGGCAGAAGAGCGACATGTTATTACTAATGTTTTAACAGATATGTTAAGGCTGTTGGGTTGAGAATAGACAATAGAGAGATGAGGTGAAAACAGACTATTGGAAAAATTCAGATTAGAGTTGATGGCTTGAACTAGTATAGTAGAAATGGAAATATGAGAAACGCTCAAGTTCTGGATATTTTTGATACAGCTGAAAAATACATTTGATGCATTGGATGTGGGATGTGGAATAAAGAGGAGTCAAGGTGATTCTGACGCTTTTGACCTGAACAGCTGCAAAGATGGAATTGTCATTTACTAACATGGGAAAGTCTGCGGGAGAAGTAAGCTTGGGAAAGGAGGGAGATGAGGAACTTGCTTCCAGATGTGACATTTGAGTCAAGATTTCAGAAGGAAGGTAGAGCAGGAAATCCCTATTTGAAGCAGGCAGTATGCAGATGGCCTGTAAAACCATAAAACTGAAGAGAACAACAAAAGAGATAGTGAAGAAGGCCTTTCTCTTTCGATGGTCTTAGCTGGGCATGTTGGCATAAGTCTATAGTCCTCACGACTCAGGCAGCTAAAACAGGATCGCTTGAGCCTAGGAGCTTGAAGCCAGCCAGGGTGAAGGCATCTTGTCACAAAACAACAGCAAAAAGATTGTCTTCTCACCACTGCAGTACTTAGAAATCAGGGAAATGAGCCAGCCAATGAGACTGAGCAGGAATAGCCAGGGAAGGAAAGCCAGGAGATTGTGGTGCTCTGATCGTCTGGTAAAGAAGGCATTTCAAGGAGGAGATAAAGCAGCAGCAGAGTCCAGGCCTTGGGACTCTGTGCTCCACCAGCATCAGGCCTCTGAGAGTACTTGGGCTGCTCACGTTCCTTCTTCATTGATTGCTTTTCTGTCTTTCTCTTATAATACCTTATATATTTGTTTTCTATACATAGCTGAGATGATGATGAACTCATTTAAGTGGCGGAGAAAAGAAAAGATCAATGTCCTTTTCTACCCCCATTTTTCCCCTAAGATTTTACTGGATGAAGGGGAGAAGAGGAAGAAAGGAAGTAAAAGAAAGCTGTTTGGTTTTAAAGAGGAACTTATGCCTGTGTGAAAGAGTGGGAGAATTAAAATCACCCAAGTAGGGCCAGAAAAATGTGTTGCCTTTGACTTTCTAGCCACTCCTATCTGCCTGTTGTTAGTTCCTTTTGCTGCCTCAGTAGAAAAGAGCTTGTACACTTCCAGGCTTCCTGTGGGAGAGCTTTGTAGGTATTCCCAAATCCATTATCTGTGGACCTTTATCTCTATTTCTCTCTTTCAATTCCAACTTTCCTAAGAATAATCACAATGGAAATAATAGATGGTATTTCTTGAGCTCTTTTTATGCAGGGTAGCATTTTAAACACTTTCCAGGTACTAGCACATTTTCACAGCGACTCTGAAATCTAGGTACTTTAATTTAGAAATGTGGAGACTGAGGCACAGAGTGTTGTACATTTTAGTCACACCCCAGTCTGCCTTTTGATGCTTCTGTGTGGAGGTTCTGTAGGCCTGATTGAGGACCAGGCTCATCTGGTTAGATGACCTCCTCTGATTTTCTCCTAGTAGCCTAATTATCAGTGAAAATATTTATTGAGGATCTGCATATGCACCAGGGATAAGTACTGGAGAACCAAATACACTGCTTCTGTAGAGCTTACTTTTCTGGTTGGGAAATAAAAAGATAATAAGCAAATAAACATTAAGTAAAGAAGATTACAAATTATAGTGATTGCCTCGAAAGAAATAAGCAGGGTGATATGTATATATGCATATGAATATGGGGTACAGTGAATGGAAAAGCCTGAAAGTCGGGAAGGTTTATATGAGGAAATGTCTATGAGATAATGGGTTTGATAGGGAATAAAAAGACATGGTTTCTAAAGCTTGAAATGTCATTATTCTTAGCTCTTTTTTCTCCTGTACTTGCAGTTAGCAAGTTGGATTGATTCCATCCTCAGTTTATCCGTTATTTTCACTCCTGTGGCCCTTGCCCTCATTGCAGCCCCTATTCCTGTTCCCACCCCCAACTGCTGGTAAAGTAGACCCCTTGGTCCCTCCAGCTCCCCACAGGTCCCAGTCGACTGCTTTCTATATGCATCATCGTATTACTCTCCTCTCCATTCAATTCCCTTTTCTTCTCAGAACCTCTGATAATTCCTTATTGTTTGCTTTACTGAGAACAAAGTCCTGTAGCATAGAGACCTTTCACTTTGTGGCCCCAACTGACCTTTCCCGTTTGCTAATCTATTCTTCACACCTGCTCACTTCTTTCCTGCCTCTATTCCTAAGCCCGCATTGTTCTCTTTGCCTGGAATGTCTCTGTTGTTCACTTGTCAGCTCCATCCATGTTTTAAACCATTCCCAGACACTGCCTCCCCCAGGAGCCATTCCTTAATCCCCTGGAGAATATATGATTAGTCAGATCTTTCTTCATGCTGCTGTCATGGCCCTGGGATCCGCCTGTCTCAGCCCGAGTATCTTGGGTTATAGGAGGGCACCACCTGACTGGCCCGGCGAGATTTAGTTACTTATGTACTCTCCTTCATAGGAGAAGAGGTAAATGAGGGAATTTAGACAATTTTGAGAGGTTCTAAATGTTTGTTAGGGAAATAAATGGACCTGGAGATACAAATTATCTTGTAAAATGACTCAAATTGGAATTAAAGTGAAGTACACACATCATCTTGTGACAAAGTCCATCCATGTATGGATGCTGTTCTCATTGTTCTTTTCTGTGATAATAAAATTTCAAGGTGGAGATAGAAGACAATTGTGTTTTCTTTGTAGGATCTGAAATTATTTGCAGATAAGGGAAGTCCTTCCAGGACTTCCAATTTCAATTAGCATACAGGGTGCTGTATTTTGGGGCAAAATTTTCTGGCTCATTTAGATATAATGAAATATATGAACTAACCCTTACAATGTAATGTTTGTGAACTACTTTGGTAATTGCATTCCACCTGTATTTGTTAGCTAAAGTAAATGTCTTATGGTTTTGCTTTTCAATTGGCAATAATCACAACTCAGATAAATCTCATTGGCTATGATAATGCCACTGTGCAAAGCTATGATTTTACTTTTTCATTTGTAAATAGAAGCCAATTAGCTATATATTTGTAAATCTTTATTTTCTCTTGCATGTGTACTTTCTCTTCCCGTGTACAAGTACTATGTTGATAGCTAGGGTAAGTAGAAAAAGATAAATCTAGTTTGGTGGAAAAGAAGATAATGACAGGCGATGTGCTTTAAGGAAATAACAAGCCTGAAGTATTAGGGAATCCTCCAGGAGGTAATAGTGTCGACATAGAGCTGGAAAGATGAACAAGGATTAGCTAGAAGGGAGATGGTAAAGGTTTCTGTTCAGGCAGCGAGTATGTACAAGATCCTAAGCTAGGAAAGAGTAGGCCGGATTCAGGGAACTCAAAAGAGGACAGTGAGACTGGGACACAGTGAGGGGCAGTAAGGCTGGAGGTGGGTTCCCCAGACCAGTATTGAAATTATCTCTGGTCACATGCATGTTAATTGGATAGTCCTTCTCTGAAGCTTCATTACTCTAAGAAAACAACTCAGGGTTGAATTGGTATGAGGCAGAACACTTGGTCAGAGTAGGGTGGCTTTGATTCATCTTGTGCCAGGCACTACATTACTGCAGGGAGGTATTTCTTCTTGGAGAAATAAAAGACTCGAAGGGGCAATAATTTATGCCAGATCGGCTAACTAATAAGTGGTGGAGCCAGGATTTTAATCCAACTTGGTTGGCATCAGAGCCCTCGCACCAGGTTGCCTCTCTACTGGCTGTATTTTTGGAATGGACAGAAAGTTTTGGAATTTATAGCACACATGGAATGACATAGTTCATGGCTAATTTAAAGATAGTAATCTGAATCAGACAGTTACAAAGCTGAAGAAAAAGAGAGCCGGGCATGGTGGTGCAGGCCTGTAATCCCAGCACTCGGGAGGCTGAGGCAGGAGGATCTCTGAGTTCGAGACCATCCTGGGTTACATAATGAGTTCTAGGTCAGTCTCAACTACATAGTGAAACCCTGTCTCAAAAAACAAAACAAAACAAAAAACAAACAAAAAAAGCTGAAGAAAAAGTGGAATTTCAGTTTTCCTAACACTAGTTTGGGTATTTGGAGAGGAAAACAATCATAATGGAAGTTTCAGTCTCTAGCTTTGTATTACGGAAAGAAGAGCTGTAAATTAAAACTAGATTAGCAGCAAAAGGAGACTGTGAAACCTTTTAAGATAAAACTGACTAAGATATTTTGAGTATATCTATGTATTTATGAAATAAAGAATGTTAAGAGACCTCCATTTGTGACCACACACACACACAAAACTATCCAAGGCAATAATGGAATGGCCTAAAGTGAGGCAGGAATGAAGTCATTATGATAGAGTTTTGTCTCCTTGACATGGTGCCCAGCATAGATTATCCTAATTACATTAGTGAAAAGGCTGCATTTTAAGCTTTCTTACAGTCTTTGTACAAAAGTTGTCTTGGAATAAGTTAGAGTTTGTGTGAGTGTACCTTATTTATGCTGCCTGTACTAATCACTGCCATGTATCATTTTCCATTCTTATTTGGGGAGGTCCTTGCATATCTTTCTTTTGCATTTTGCTTTTGAAAGTCTGTCAGTTCCTAGTAAAGTTTAGTTAATTGTACCTAGTTATTTTGGGTTCTTTAAAAGCATAGAGGCTGTTCTTATCTTTAAACATGATTTTAGGATAACTGCCTGATTCTTTTAGGTAATTTTTTTCCCCAGTATTGGGAATCGAACTCAGGATCTGTGCTTGCCAGGCAGGCATGGCACTGCTGAACTACATCCATAACCCTTAAAGGATTATTAATAATATTACACTGAAAATTGAAGCTATTTGCCTCAACCACTTTTATGAGAAGCCTGGCATTTTGGACTATGTAGTTATATTATTCTACCACCTAGGAGGATGTAATTCTTTGAGATGTATATTTATAATCTTTAGTATATGAAGTGAAAAAGCATATCACAGATTATTTAGAAGAGTTTTTATAAATAAAATATTCAAAGCATTCAATGTTTTATTTCTGAAATTGGTATCATTCCTCAAAACTAATTTATACAGCAGTGAGGACTAAAGGTATATTATACATGTCATATCATTGGAGACTGGTAAATGGACAGAAAGTCCAAAGAAAAAGTATATTACATAATGGGTCACGTCTTACTTGGTATATGAGAGGCTCTTCCTGCCACCAAAACACTATTATGTGGAAGATAGTTGGTTCCAAGATAATTGGAATTTTAAAAAATACGACTTTGCAGGTCATATTTTTAAAGTGAATATTCAGAACAATTTACTGAAGTTTTATGTCATAATTTTTTACTCTTAAGTGACATTGTTAGACACTGATAAGATATATTGTTATATATGTTTGTGCACGTTTTTGGCAGTGACTTCTGCCTACAGGCCCTTGCTGGGCACTTTGACATAGCAACTACCCAAACTAATCACAAGATCTCTTCAACTTCACAGGTAGGTATTATTTTTCCTTTTACACAGGATAAAACAAGCCCAGAAAAATGAAATAACTTGTTCAAGTAACGAATACATAGCAGAACTGGCACTGAGACTTAAATTTTCTTTAGATTCCCTTCTCTTTCCACTATATCACAGAACATTTGCAAAGGAACTAAAAACATTTTGAAAAGTTTGGTACTTATTTCATCTTAATGCAAAAATGAATATATGTGTTTAAGCCTCAATACATTGATCCCCAGCACCTAGGAAAACAAAACAACAACAACAAAAAAGGAAAAAGCCTTAATACAACTGGTACCTTTGTTAAGTTCCTCATAGCATGTGACCATTATGTTTGGCCAGCATCACTGTGACTTAATAACTCAATTTAAACAAGGAACTACAAATCAGACAATGGCTCTGATTCATCAGATAGGAAAGTAAGGAAGTACTTGTTATCCTTTGTAAGTAAATTTTTATTTTTATGCAGTTTGAACCCTGGGTCACACTGCAGACGCTGTCCTTCAACACTGTTGGAAACCTCTTCCACTTCCTGAACACTGGTGGCTGCATCCGTTGAGGGAGCAGCTCATAAAACTATATTGAAAAGCACTGGTGTCAACCCTCTTCTTGACGTGGAATGCTACTTTCCCTTCAAACATTTGGCTTTAAATGGCAAGATCAGGGCAGCCTACAGAGACTTAAAAAACGTATTTTGCCTCTTTTTATGTAATCTAATTTCTAAAAATTGACTACCTTAAAAGGAAAGGGAACTCATGTATACTGAGCATGTCTCCATGACTAGAGGACAACAACCTTGGATCTTGCACATCTGTGGATGTGGATGCCTTGCTGCAGCACCAAGGCTCACCCCTGCCTGCACCTAGTCACAGGTGCAGGAGACTCTAGTTGATGCTGTGGGATCTGTGGGCTTCGTTTTTAAGTACTAAGCTGACTGACCACTGCTTCCCAAAATATCTTGACTGCTGTATCCCTTGTTCAGCGAGTGTAGGCTGGGATAATGCAAATGAATTTTGATATCAACTTTTAAAACAAAATCAGAAAAGGAAAAGTCTCTCTAATATTTATTGTTAGTCATTATTATTTATTTTTTTGGTACCAGGGATTGAACTTGGGTCCTTGTGCTTGTGAGGAAGGCACCGAAACCACTGAGCTAAATCCCCAGACCTATTGTTACTTATTATTGACACTGTGCTAGGTATTCCACAATGGTCATATCATTGTTTTATATGCACTGTACTGGGATGTGGCAAATATAATGCTGATATCTCCATGCTTGGAATGGTTTGTCTCTTTCCTTTTTCTGCCTGGCAGATTCCTGTTCATTCTTCTCTACTCAGGTCTTGTATCACCTTCTTTGTGACACTATGCTTCCTCCATAGACTGAATTATTGACTGTTCTTTCCTTTGCACCTTCTTTTGAATTTTATAGATACTTCTGTGCTACTGCTCGGGATTGCAATGCTTTATTTTATGTTGGTTTCCTGTTAGACTGAGCAGCCTTAGTTGCTGGCATCACATCTGACAGTGTATCTTCAGTCTGCACCCTCCACAGCCATTTGTATGAATAACTGGCTCAAGCTAAAGGGACTACTTCCTCTTCTGAATGCTACTGGCATTTGGTTTTAGCATATTTTGCCTGGTACTACCAACACTGCCCTATCAGAAGCTGATCACACAGCACAGACACAGTAGTAGTGTGGGTTAGCTCCAGAGGTCTGAAGGTCTGTAAAGGGACTGGAGCAATGGGGCAGTGTGTAGTGTGTGTGTGTGTGTGTGTGTGTGTGTGTGTGTGTGTGTGTGTGTGTGTGTGGTGCTAGAGTGATGTATAGCATTCAAGGCACTCAGGTTAAGATGCCAACTGGTGTGGAAATATTTCAGTATTTTAAGAACTAGCTGAGGCTCAGCTTTGACTCTCACACATTGTAAGCATCGAGATAGCGTACTGTGAAAAAATTAAGATGTGTTATGTACATGGACCAACTCCCCATTGGGAATGTAATCATATAATAAACTAAAAACAAAAAGGGAAAAAAAGATAGAATATTGTGTGTACTGCTTTTTGCCCCTCTGTGGATACCTCAGTGCAATTTACTTATCCAAAATACGTTAAAATTATAACAAATACTAATGTTATTATATAGCACTACTTTCTAAACTCTGTTTTTCACATTACTGTTAATGGCACAGGTTACAAAAGTTTGAAATCATCCAGTTCCTTCATCTTCATATCCACACCAAATCCAATCAGTCACCAAGACTTTTCCATGATTCCTTCCTATTTTCTGCCCTTTCTTTACATTGCCCAGTGCCCTCCGCCCCCTTGTACTACCCAGTTTTTGGCTAAATTATTACAACAGACTCTTCAGTCTCTGCTGTTGGCTTCAGTCCAAGCTGGTAGTTTTTTTTTTTTTTTTCTCCTCTCTTATAATCCTGACTTACTGGACTTCACTGAACTCCACTTCTTCAGAGAAACTTGCAACTGGCCCAGTCTGGTATGAGCTATCCTTCCCCCAAGCTCCTCTAGCATTTTCTGTAGCATTTACTGGGCCTGTTAACTGTGCTCTACATTGTGAGATTGCCTGAACTGTAATTACATCTTGGAATGTGATTTAACAGGCAGTTCTTCAAGTGGAATTATTACTGTGAGTGTAATAGGGGTTTAACAGTTTAGATTTCTTAGATTATTTTTTTTTTCAGTACTAGGGATTGAACCAAGGCACACATGTGAGGCGAGCACTCCTAACACTGAGCTACATTGCCAGCCCTTTTTATTTTGAGACAGAATCTTGCTAAGATGCTGGTTAACCTCAAATTTAAAATCCTTCTGCTGCAGCCTCCTGAGTAGCTGGAACCATGGGCACATACCACTGTACTGATTAGATTTTAAAATTTTGATTTAATAGAAATACACTAATTTAAAAATCTATAGTTTAGGCCTGGGGATTTACCTCAATGGTGCTGCTGCCTGCCTTGTAAGCACAAGGTCCTGAGTTCAATTCCTGCTACCAAAAAAGCAAAAAACTATAGTATAGTTGCTCAATAGTATGCCATTTTGTTAAAAAAATGCTATGAACCACAAAATGTAGAATGGGTCACAATCTCTATTTTATAAAATACTGGTTTAGATCATACAGGCCCTACAAAATCATGTGTTTATTTTGCATTGGAAAAGTAAGGTCTGGAGGCAGATCTTCACTGTAGGATGAATATAAAGTATTGTAAAGGGGATTTACAGCAGGAGAGTTCAGAGGAGGGAGAACTGCATGGTAAAATGACTTCATAGTATAGGAAGATAGTTTTGTTTGGGAGGAGGGACTTGCTTATCTCTTAGCAGTTTTTAAGTTTTCCCTTGATTAAATCACTTTGCAGAGGGGTGTTTTCACAAGGACAGGTGAGTATAATAAGCGTTCATTTCCTCCTCCCCAGTTATCCTTAGGCTTTTATCTCCTTGACATCTTGTTTTTCCTCTCAATATTTGTGTGCTTGCATAATTCAGGGCATGTTGAGGTTTTCTGACTCACTGTTGTAAACGCCAACAAGAGCTAGGCAGGATACCATAGGGGAAATTTATCTCTTGTGTAAAAGTCATCATTTTGAGGTTGATTAAAAAAGACCTTTTTAAAAATAGAGAACTCTGAGTTATGAGGCCATAGGAAGAAAACACCATTTGTAAATAGTTGTAATTGCTTTTTCATTGTTGGCTGCTAGGGTTATATCTTTATAGGAGGGGATGTCTTGTATTAAGTTCTGGTAGCAGACTATGATTATTGCCCCTGAGTCAGGTTGTCTCAGAATGTCCATTGATTTAATGTTTAAATTTTTTTGGAGACAGAACCTCACTATGTAATCCAGGCTGCATTGAACTCACAGTCCTTCTGCCTCAGGCTTCCAAGTGCTGGGATTATAGTCCTGCACAGCAATATCTGGCTGATTTTTCTTTGTAATGAAATGAGCCTTTCTGGCAAAGCTTTTTCTGGTTATATTTGTGTGTGTGGCAGTTCTTCGCGCATGAAGGAGATTGTTTACTTATAGGTTACCTTACATTATTTTAATTTCCTTATTGAGGACAAAAGTATACCCAGGTAAATTTATCATTAAGCTGTGTTTTAGATTCTTTAGGGTCACATGCCAAATGTTGGAATGTACATACATAGTTGGAATGTACTTGTGTGTGTTTTATTAATACTGTACAAAATTATTGATGGCTATCAATCATCAGAATTATTTGCTATAATTTGACAAACTTTGAGCCTTTATTATGGTCAGGGACTTGTACATACACTACCTTGAATATTTGCAACCTTGTAGAGAGGTATTAGTAATTCCTTTTACTGATGAAGCAACTGAGTTTCAGAGATGTACAAAAGCTTGCTGGAAGTCATCTAGCAGGGAAGTGAAACAATTAGAATTTCAACCCTGGATTTTCATGCTAAAGAACTGGGGGCTCTTGGCACTGCACTGAGCTAGCCTTCCCAAGAGTAACAACACAGCAGTGGTTCCTGTCCTGGGAGATTTGAGGGTCGGAGAAGAAGGGTCATTGTCCTTTGGGCCTGGGGTTGTCCTAGAAAGCTTTGCAGAGGAACAGAACTTGAACAAACACTTGGAGGATGAGTTGGAGTTTTTGGTAATAACAGGATGGAGAAAGGCCTTCCAGGCTGGAGGAAATTCATATGCAGAAGTCTGGAGCCTTGAGCCAGCATATTATTCCAGAGAGTTTCTGAAATATGAGCTGGGAAAAGGGCAAGTCAGAAGATGAGGTTGGAAAAGAGCTAGGCAGTGTTCCAGGGCAGACATTAACAGTTGCTCAGAGTTTTCCTTCCCTGTAGCCTCCTGAACCACCAGTTGGTTGAGTTGTGTCTCCTTTTGCTGCCCTAACAAATACTCAGTTCTTACCCATTTTCATAATGTGCATTTCTTATACTGAAATAATATCTTTGCTTGCTTGGTTCTTTCACGAGATGGGGCTTCCTTGACAGCAGCATGTGCCTTTTATCCTTGTTTCTAATGTAGCTGTGAGCACAAATTCAGCACTCAGGAAATGGTGGGAGGATGAAAGGACCTTGTCCTTGCTGAGGATCGTATTAATCATAGCCACCTGTGTGTTTACTGCTCGTCTACCCTTTCAAGGTTGAGTTGGATTTTAATTTGATAATGTCTGGACCTGTTTGTGTATTCCAAAGCTGACATACTTCTGATGGAAAGATAATAGTCTTGCTGGTGGCCCTAAGGGACCGGAGTAGAGCTCACCTGTGTCACTTAAAGTCTGTCCCAGGTCCTTTGGTCTTCTGGTATCACATCAAACTTCTCATTTTTCCCCAATTAATTTCAGCTGTCTTTGATGGAGCAAGGCACGTGTGTATGGTATTTTGTGCTGTGGGGGATGGAGATGAGCGAGAAAGGGGGAGGGAGGCAGAGAGGGCATGGGGGAAAAACAGCCTATCTACTTCATAGGGCATAATGTACTTATATCCATAGTGCAGCCCATACACGATTCACAGAGGCAAGCTGAAATAATACGCATGGTGTAATACACAGGTGCTTTTATCATATACACTGCATTCTGTCTTGGAGTTTATAATAGTACAGCAGGTACATAGCCCCAAGATACATATATGTACTGTTATACTAGATATACTAATATACTATGTACTGTGTACTATTATAAGCTTCAAGAAACACACACACACACACACACACACACACACACATAATCTATCAAGGCCACACACAGACCACATTTGAAAAGCTTTATAATAGAGCTAAAATTACCATAGAAGCACAAAGAAAGCAGGAATGCCTCAGGTAGGAAGTGATATTGAACAGAATCCATAAGATTTTATCACATCCTTCAAGGGCTGTGGGGATACAGAGTTTAACTATCCATTCCCTGCTCCAAGATCCTTTCTTTTACCACTCTGTTAAAATTAGGTCTGCCTCTGTCACCCTCTATCAGAATGAAACCTGTAGAATTACAGCTTCTAAGTACTTAGATCTGTGTTGTCGGTTTCTTGTGTTGTGTTACTAGACTATAAGCATGACGAGGGCGGTGATCATATGTAACTTGTTCACTATTGTGTCTGCTGCACTTGTCCCATCGTGGGCGCTCAAGGAGTACTTGTTCAATGAATGCATGTAACCACTGGCTGTCATTTCTTCTGTAATCTATTACCTCTGGTCAGTTGTTATCCAAGGCAGTGATGTAGTGGCAAGAGCACCTGAAAGTAATCAAAGGAAGCAACTTGGTTAAACTTGGTATCATTGTTCTGAGCCTTTCAGTTTCAGCTGAGGATATCCTTTTTCCCTTCCTTTATCTTTTTTACAGTGCTGAAAACAATGAGTATTTGTAGAGTGTATTTTTAAGATGATGATAAGAAATCCCTGGAGATCTTTTTGAAGCAAAACCAGCAATGAAAATTCAATGTTGGAGTTTCCCAGGAGGAAAAAACTTAGGCACACTTTCTTCAGTTGCTTCTTTTTGCAGATACTATATACGTGTGGGGATTTTGTGAAGATAACTTTTTCAGGGTACTTTGAAAATCATGTATTTTTCAGTAATAAAAACACTTCATTTAAAAGCAGTCTATAAAAAAACATTGTGGATTTTCTATTTCAGTGATTCTCACAATGTGATTCACAGAAAATACTTATTGAAGGAGGATGAGCTGCATTTTAGTATTATGATGTAGTATTATGTTTGTATGTGCTACTCTTTCTTTTTAAAAAATTAGTTTATTAAATTCATCAAAAGTAACTAGCTAATGATTATGGACCCTATGTCCTTTGTCTTGCTGGAATGGAAAAGTGATCAAAAAGTTTGAGAATGATTAGATTATCACTTAATGTCAATTAAAAAAACAATTTTGGAAGAAAAAGAGTGAATATGGAATATGATTTTCTAACTTTCATCAAATGATAAGGAGAGCCTGATGGCCTGTAACTCTCACCCACTGAGAGTGCACTCTGCTCTGTTTAAAATGTCCATAGTGAGGGCCTTGAAGAATCACTTATGAATTGGTAAAAATGGAGGCTGCCACTGTTCAAAAGATGTCCTTTTGTTGGTTGTGTTAAATCAGTACTGTTGAAATCATACAATGGGTCCTTTTTGACTCTGCTTTTTCTTATCTATATTACAATTTTGGAAAAGAAACATTGCTATGTATGGAGAAATTGAAGAAAGATCTTGGTTTGAAACCTGACTTATTACTCTCTTATAATCATCTCATGCTTGGACCTTTTAATAGCCTTCTCTTTATTCTTCTCCCTTCCTTTTAAAAAAATTCCCCCATGGCCAGGGATATAGCTCAGTGGCATTGCTGCCTGCCTCACAACTGCAAGATCCCGAGTTTGATCCCCTTGGTACCACAAAAAAAAAAAAAAAAAAATTCCCCCAGGTCATATTCTACAGAACACATGGGGCAAGAAACTGAGTTTGAGTCTGGCACTTTAGGCCACTTGGCCATCCTGACACCTCAAGTCATATTCCACACAATGGCCAGAGGCATCTTCTTTTTTTTTCTTAATAAAAATAAAAAAGGTCAGCTAAACTGTAACTGTCAATATGTTGCTTGTCTTTAAAAAATATTTTTAAAAGTTTTTTTCGAAAGAATCTTTTTATTTAACTTTTTTTCAGTATATATTTGCAATATATAATCTTAGGGAGTTAGTACCTATACGTATAACATCTTAATCCTTTTAACTTTCCCTCCCATGCCCTCACTTCTCCCTCTACCCCTAAACCTTGTCTTATCATTTTTTTCTTCACTGGGATATAATACTGGACACACAATTTAAGGAAGAAAGGCTGATTTTGGCTCATTTTTTAGATGTTTTAGTTCATGTTTATCAGGCTTAAACACAGAAACAGCAGAATGAAAGGGCCTGGAAGTCAGGGGGAAATCTGCTCACATCATGGTGGTCTAGGAAGCAAACAGCCAAGGGAAGAGCAGGTGAGGAAGATTATTTTCCAGACCTGCCTCCCCTGACCAGGCCCCACCTCCTAACAGCAAGTCCGCTGTAGCACCTCCATGGTCCAGTTCTCCAAAAGCCCTACCTGTGAGCCCATGGGGCCTTTTGGGGGACATTCTTGATACAAACCATAACATTCCACTCCTTGGCCCCCAAAAGATTCATGCACATCTCTGCAAAATGCACTTAGTTCGTCTCTAAAAGTTGCCAAAGAATTAATAGTTTTCAACAGTGCTGAAAAGTCCAAGTCCAGATTTCTTCTGGGACACAAGGCAAACTCATGGCTGTGAGCCCCTGTAAAAAAGAAAAGAAAAAGTTAAACACTGCTGACACACAATGGCTCCAAGTAAGCATTACCATTATAAAAGGAAAGTGCAAGGGGATAGAAACTAATGGTACTAAAGCAAGACTGAAACCCAGCACAACAAACATTAAATTCTATAGCTCCGTGTTTAGCACCCGGGTCAAAAATGTGGACTCCAAAGGCCTTAGAAAACCCCATTCCTATAGCATTGCAGGTTATAACCCTCATGGCTTTTCTCTTTGCTTACTGCCTGCAGCTTTCTTTCCTCAGATATTCTACATTCCTGTCTTCCCCAACTTCTTGGCTTGTCCTTCAAAAGTTTCAGTCCATGTTTGGCAGGCTTAAGCACAGAAACAGCATGATAGAAGGGCCTCAGGGGAGAAAAGCTGCTCACATTATGGTGGTCAGAAAGCAAAGAGCCAAAGAAGGAGCTGGGGAGGGAGACTTACCCTTAGAGGACCTGCTTCACCTGACCAGGACTTGCCTTCTAATAGCAAAGCAGCTGTAGTGTTGCCGTGGTCCAGTCTTCATCCAAAAGCCTCACCAGTGAGCTCATGTGGTCTTTGGGGACATTCTCAGTATAAACCATAACAGTCTCCTTCACATCTGCAAAAGCTTTACCTCTCTGTTTCCTATCATTGATCTTTTATTTTGCTTTTTAAATTATTTATATTTTTGGTTTCTCATGTAAGGGAAACCATATGATATTTAACATTTTGTGTTTTGATTTACTTCCCTTAGCATTATGGTCTCAAAATGAATCCATTTTCCTATTAATCACTTAACTTTATCTTTCTTTATATCTGAGTAGGATTATATATATGTACACCATATGTTCTTTATCCATTCATCTGTTCATGGGGATGGAGGATGCTTCCAAGATTTAGCTACTGTGGGCTGTGTTGCTATAAACATGAGTATGTGTGTATCACTGTAATATGATGGCTTTAACTCTTTTAGGAAGATACTTAAGAGTATAGCTGGGTTGAATGCAATTTCTATTTTTAGTTTTTTGAGGAATCCTCATAATGATTTCCATAGAGCTTGTACTAGTTTACATCCCCACCAACAATGTAGAAGGGTTCCTTTACCTCTACAATGTCTCAAGCGTTTGTTGTTGTTTTGAGTTCTTAATGTTAGCCATTCTTTCTGAAATAAGATAGAATCTAACTGTTGTTTTTATTTGAATTTCTCTAGTCGACAAAGATACTGAACATTTTTTTCATGTACTCATTGGATATTTTTTACATATTCTGAGAGTACCCATTTCAATTGCCCATTTTTTCCTTGCAATCACTTACTTATTGCAAAAGAAACAGTTTCAATTCTTAAAGATACAAGTGCTTTTCTTCGTACTTAACTCAAATATGAATAAACAGAATTTTGTTCAAACTTTACAAGTATCATTTACAGTTAGCCTGAGATTAAGCATGAGAAAGTTCGACCTGGTTAGACCTCGCTACCCCAGTGGTTAAGCATCAGAAATTAAAGCTGAGAACGAAAAGCATCCTAATGAGACGTGGCAACAAACAGCAACACAGAAACTCTAGTGTGCTCTGTCCCACCTGACCACTTTTCTTCTTTTCCGTGCTGGGGACTGAACTCAGGGCCTCGCACATGCCAGGCCCCTACCACTGAACTGCACTTCCAGCTGCCAAATGAGCTCAGAGCCTAAAAATGTCTATTTTCAAAGAGTAGTGATGAAAAGACCTGCAGATGACAAATTTATGAATGTCTGGGTGCATAGTCAAGTTTATTAAGCTTATAAATATCAGCACCTGTAATAAAATATAAAATACATCGTATCTCTTTTCCAAATATGAAGTCTCTGAATGCTTCACTCATCCTTCAGTCTGAAACCCACGCTGCGCATTCACAATACACTGGACATGGAGCAGGAGGCGGAGCGCTGTCTGTCGGGGAGGAGGGACCGTGGGAACACCAAAGCCCTACCTTATAGAAAGGAAACGTGGAGCAAAAATACTTTGAATATAGATTATTTAAACAGATATTCAGAGTAAGAACTGACACAGGCCAAAATATTGTTTTCTATGAAACCAGAATCTTCTTCCTTTGCAGTCACACACACTGAGGATGCTTTTTGTTGAGGACGTAGCCTGTCCCTGTTTTTAGTTATGTGCTTATAGCTCTTGGATACTGGTAATTACATTCATTCGCTAACAGTTTGTTCTTTGCTTAGCTGGCTGGTTGTGGCAAACAAGGAATACAGAAACTATTTCAGTCCCTGTTTCTCATTTAACAGTAGTTAAATCATATCTAAGTAATTCACTTTTCAATCCATATTTGTAATATAAATACATGAAGCAAAGCAATGAATTTCAAAGTTTGTGCATGGGAAGCTACTTGACAGTTTGTTTCCAATAAAGCTAGTACCAAAATAATCACTACAGAGTCAGTCCAAGCTAGCACTAAACCCTGATTTAGCAGGCTGAATCCAAGTTTGAAGTTAGGTAATTCTAAATCCTATATTACTGTGAAAATCTAGAATTTCCGATGTAAAAGAGAGTGCTGGCAGCATCGAAGCCCTATAGTGAGAGAATGAAATACCGATTAGGTTTTGAAATGCAGACAATTCATATGACGAACTTTAAATGTCTTAATGATAGAATCATAGCAATGGCCTCAAACTTCCTTAACGAATCAGAAACTAAGACAATTCGTTAGTCATTGTTCTGAGTCAAAAGCTTGAACATGAACTGAGTGATAAGCACACAAAACCAAAGGGGCATTTTCTACTATGATTGTGTGTAAGAGTTTCAAGTTTTATGTTGATGTTCTGTACCAGCAGCAGCTCCCTCTAAAGGAAAAGGCTTGGTCATGACTGCCCATCCCTTTTCAGAGCTTCCAGTCTCTGCAGGAGCTCATTTCCAAATGCTTCCTGGTAGGCAGGGCTGAGTGTGTCCAACAACGAGTAGACTGTTTCATGGTAGGGCATCTGCAGATGATCCTCTCCCTGGTCAGAGGTGTACCATACCATCCTAAGTCCTGCTTCCTTGAGTTCCAGGCAGAATCTGTTCCTTTCCTTGGTCTCCACGTTGATATAGCCCATGCCATCAGCACAGCACAGGCTTTTGGAGACAAAAACGTTCTTAACGAATAGCCCATTTTTAAAAAATTTTAAATTGAATTTATTGGTACATTCTAGGTAGACAGTACAGTTACATTCATTACTGGGATCTTGTACCTTTACATGCCAGAACTTGGTTCTCATTTTTTCCTCTTATCCTCACCTTCCCTTCACCCCCTCCTCCCCTCCCCACCTTCAAACACTTTAATTCCATTTTTACATTTTCTCATATTTTTTTCTTTTTCCCTTATTCCCCTTTCCCTATCCTTTGGTCCTTTTCTTCCTATTTCACATTGCTAATTGCCCCGTTAGGATCTTGAGTACTATTTTAGTTTTTCATACCAGAGAAACTATTCGGTATTTGCATATGTGTGACTTATTTATTTCACTTAGGAGTATATCCTCAAAATGTACCCATTTACCTATGAATGAATCTACTTTCTCATTCTTTATGGCTGGGTAGTATTCCATTTTATAGAAAAACCACATCTTCTTTATCCAGTTTCCAACTGATGGTCAGATGGACTGTTTCCAAGTTTTAGCTATTACAAACTGTGCCACTACAAACATAGGTGTGCATATATCACTGTGATATGATTCTTTTTAATTCTTTTGGAAAGATACCCAACAGAGGTATGGCTGGCTCAAATAGAACCTCTAATCCTAGTTCTTTGAGGTATCTCTATATTGACTTCCATAGTGGTTGCACCAGTCTGCACTCTCATCAACAGTGGAGAAGGGTTCCTTTCTCCACACAACCACGCCAACATTTGTTGCTGTGTGACTTCTTGATAGCAGCCATTCTTTGTGGGGTGAGGTGAAATCTCAGAGTTGTTTTCATCTGCATTTCTCGAATGACTGGTGATATGGAGCATGTTTTCATATATTTACTTGCTGCTTTTACTTCTTTGTCTGAGAAATGTCTGTTCATTTCAGATGCCCATTTCAGAATTGGGTCTTTATATTTGGGGGCGCTGGTTGTTTTGAGTTCTTTATATATTTTAGATAATAGTCCTTTGTTTGAGGAGCAGCTGGTAAAAAGTTTTTCCCACATTGTAGGTTGTCTCTTAATTCTGTTGATGGCTTCTTTTGCAGTACAGAAGCTTTTTAATAAGATGAGATCCCAGTTGTTGATTCTATCTGCTAGTTCCCGTGCTATTGAGGATTTGTTCATAAAATCTTTTCCTATGCCAATGTCTTCCAGAGTTCTGCCTAACTTATCTTTCAGCAAGTTTCGTGATTCTTTTTTTATATTTAGATCTTTAATCCACTTGGATTTTACTTTAGTGCATGGTGACAGATAAGGGTCTAGTTTTAATCTTTTGCAGGGTGAGATCCAGTTTTTCCAATACCATTTATTAAAGAGGCTATCTTTCCTCCACTGAGGATGGTCAGCTCCTTTGTCAAAGATGAGGTAGCTGAGTGTATCTGGAGTTGTTTTTGTGTCTTCCAATCTGTTCCAGTGATCCTCAGGCCTGTTTCTTTGCCACTACCATGCTGTTTTTATCACAGTGGCTTTGTAGTATGGTTTCAAATTGGGAATTGTTATACCCGCTGCCATGTGTCTGTGGCCTAGGATGGCTTTTGCTATTCTAGGTCCTTTATGGTTCCAAATGAATTTTTGGATTCTTCTTTCTAGTTCTGTGAAGTATTGTGTTGGGATTTCAATTGGTATTGCATTGAATCTGTATAGCAGTTTTGGTAGTATGGCCATTTTCACTATGTTGATTCTTCCTACCCAGGAGCAGGGGAGATCTTTCCATTTTCTTATATCCTTCTCGATCTCTTTTTTTCAGAGTGCTGTAGTTTTCAGTGTAGAGATCTTTTGCTTCTTTTGTTAGATTGATTCCCAGATACTTCATTTTTTTGGGTGTTATTGTGAAAGGAATTGTTTCCCTAATTTCTTTCTCAGTGAGTCTGTTGCTTGTGTACAACAAGGCTATTGATTTTGGGGTGTTGACCTTGTATCCAGCTACTCTCCTAAAAGTGTCAATTAAGTCTAGAAGTCTTTTGGGGGAGTTTTTTGGGTCTTCAATGTAGAGAATCATATCATCAGCAAATAATGACAGTTTAACTTCTTCCTTTCCTATCTTTATTGCTTTAATTTCTTTTTCTTGTCTAATTGCTATGGCTAATGTTTCTAGAACTATATTGAAGAGGAGTGGTGATAGTGGGCATATTTATCTTGTTCCTGATTTTAATGTGAAGGTTTTCAGTTTTTGGCCATTTAATATGATGTTGGCTGTTGGTTTTTCATAGATAGCCTTTATTAAGTGGAGATATAGACCATCTATTCCAATTTTTTGCAGGGTTTTTATCATGAATGGGTGTTTAATTTTGTCAGATGCTTTTTCTGTATCTATTGAAAGGATCATGTGGTTCTTGTCCTTTACTTTGTTATTATAGTGTATTATATTTATTGATTTATGTATGTTGAACCATCCTTGCATCCCTGGAATAAATCCGACTTGGTCAGGATGTATGATCTTCTTGATCATCCTCTGTATTGTTTGCTAGTATCTTATTGAGGATTTTTGCATCTATATTCATTAAGGAGATTGGCCTGTAGTTCTCTTTTTTAGTTACATCTTTCCTAGATTTGGGAATCAAAGTGATATTTGCTTCCAGGAATGAATTTGGAAGTATTGCTTCTCTTTCAATTTCGTTGAAAAGTCTGAAGAGTAATGGCAGTAGATCTTCTCTAAATGTCTTGTAAAATTCAGCAGTGAATCCATCAGGACCTGGGCTTTTCTTTGTTGGTAAGTTTTTAATTACATTTTCAATTTCACTGATTGTGATTGGCGTGTTTAAAATGTTTTTATCTTCTTCATTCAACTTTGGTAATTCATAAGTATCTAGAAATCTGTCCATTTCTTCTGTGTTTTCTATTTTATTAGAGTACAGGTTCTTATAGTATGTATTAATGATCCTCTGGATTTCTTTTGGATCTGTTGTGACTTCGCCTTTTTCATTCCTGATTGCATGAATTTGAGCCTTTTCTTTCCTTTTTTTGGTAAGGTTTGCTAAGGGTTTGTCGATTTTATTTATTCTTTCAAAAAACCAACTCTTCGACTCATTTAGTTTTTGCATAGTTTTCTTAGTTTCCATTGCTTTGATTTCTGCTCTTATCTTTATAATTTCCTTTAGTTTGAGCTTTAGGTTTTTTTGCTCTTGTTTTTCTAGGACTCTAAGAGTCATCATTAGGTTGTTTATTTGAGCTTGCTCTGTTTTCCTAATGTGGGCATTCAGTGGTATGAATTTTCCATGTAGAACTGCTTTCATTGTGTCCCATAGATTCCTGTATGTTGTATTGGCATTTTTGTTTATTTGTAAAAACTGTCTGATTTCTTCTTTGATTTCCTCTGTGATCCATTGATTGTTCAGGACAGTGTTGTTCAATTTCCATGTGTTTGTGAAGTTCCTACGGTTTCTTATGCTATTGATCTCCAGCTTGATTGCACTGTGATCTGATAATATACAGGGAATAACTTCAAGTCTTTTGCATTTATTCAAACCTGTTTTGTGAGCTAGTATGTGATCTATCTTGGAGAATGACCCATGTGCAGCTGAAAAGAATGTATATTCTGATTTTGTGGGGTGGAACACTCTATAGACGTCTAATAAGTCCATACGTTCAAAAGCTTGGTTCAGTTCTAGTATTTCATTGTTGATTTTTTGCCTAGATGATCTGTCTATTTGTGATAGTGGGGTATTCATATCCCCCACTACAATTGTATTAGTGGTTATTTGGTTTTTCACGTTACTTAATATTTGTTTTATATAGTTGGGGGCATTTATATTTGGTGCATATATGTTTATGATTGTCATTTCTTCCTCTTGGATTGATCCCTTTACAAGGATGTAGTGGCCTTCTTTGTCTCTCTTAATCAGGCTGGTTTGAAGTTTGCTTTGTCTGTGAATAAGATTGCTACTCCTGCTTTTTTTGGCCTCTGATGCATGGAGAATTGTTTTCCACCCTTTCACTTTCAGTCTATGGGCTTCTGTTTGCACTAGGTGTGTTTCTTGTATACAACATATTGTTGGATTTTACTTCTTCATCCATTCTGCCAATCTATTTCTCTTGATTGGTGAATTGAGGCCTTTGACATTGATAGTTGTAACTGATATATACTTACTTATTATTGTAATATTATTGTCCTTTCATTGACTCTTTTTATTTTCTGTCCTCTCCTTTTAGCTTCTTGCTGTGGCTATTTGATTTGCTCTGTTGGGCCTCCTGGTGTTGTGATCTTTGTTGTCCTTTTCTAGGATATTGTTTAAAATGCTTTGTAGTGCTGGTTTAGTATTCATGAAATTTCTGAAGTGTTCTTTGTTATGGAAGTATCTTATTTCTGTGTCCATTTTGAGAGAAAGTTTTGCAGGATACATCTGTCTTGGTTGTAGGTTTTTTTCTTTTAGGACTTGAAATACCTCACTCCAGGCTCTGCTTGACCTAAGGGTTTGTGTTGAAAAGTCTGCTGTGATTCTGATGGGCTTTCCTTTGCATGTGCTTTGTTTCTTTTCTCTTACTGCTTATAGTATTTTGTTCTTCTGGTGGTTTTCTGGGATTTTGATTGTTATATGTCTAGGTGTAGATTTTTTTTTATCGTGGCTAGTTGGGGTCCTATATGCCTCCCTTATTCTTCCCTTCTGTTTGGGAAGTTTTCAGTTATTAATTCTTTGAACAGCTTTTTTAAGTCATTTGCATTTTCTCCTGGTACTTCATGGATTCCTATCAGCTTGTGTTATTCTTCTTTGCATCATCTAGGAGTTGTTGGATCGATTTCTCATGCTCCCTTACTGTTTTTAAGAGACCTCTCTTTTCATGGTCCCTGTCTGCTATCCTTTCTTCTATATCTGAGATTCTATTCTTGCAATCTTTTATTCTGTTGCATACACTTTCAATAGAGTTTTTAATCTCCTGGATATCCATTTGAATCTGTTTAATGGATTCCATTTCTTTCCTATGTTGGACATTCATTGTTTCCATTTCTTTCTTATTCTGGGCTTTCATGGCTTCTATTATGTTCCTAAGCTCATCTATTTTTTTTGTCAGCTTCTGTTCTGGAGTCTCGAATAATGTCTTTCATTTTGCTCACCATCTCTATGCTTATCTGGGAAATAATTTCTGTTTTGAATGTTTCTAGAGCTTGATCACTTTTTTTACTTCATATGCTGTGAGTTCTGAGTGTCCTGGAGGTTCACTATCTGATTTTTCATCCTCCTTTGCCCTAGTGTTTGCCATTGGTGGAATGGAAGTCTGTTTTTGTGGCTTGCTTAAGTGTTCTCTCATCTTTGTTTTTTCTGTTGGGTTGCCCTTGATTCAATCTCTGGGTCATTAAATCTTCCTGATATCGTTGCATCCCAGTCTTTGATTCTCTAATGACTTATAGACATTCTCATTTTCATAATTGAGGAAACAACTTATCAAATCAATCCCTATCCTTTATCCCTGTCAATACAATCAGGAACATAATAGGATCAATCACCACAATTTATAGTCCGCCATGCCTCTGCAGAGTGTGTCCAAGGACTGGCTCAATCAGGGGATCTAATAGTGTGGGGGTGTGTGTGCTCAGCAGCTACCCTCCTGGCGCTGTGTCAGAGCCAATCAGTGGCACCTGCTGGAAAGGGCACAGCTCCAGAAGAGGCCCGTAGTTCAGGCTGGGCTGAACAGCAGAGGTGGCTCTGAGAGACAAATAGCCCATTTTTTTTATTGGGTCTTTTATTTGGCTGGAAGGGGGCTGATTTGTTTGCATTTTAATATATTTTAGATATTAGTCCTCTGTCTAAGGAGCAGTTGGTAAATATTTTTCCCATTCTGTAGGTTGTCTCTCCCCTTTCTGGGTTGTTTCCTTTGCTGTGCAAATGCTTAATTTGACACGATTCCATTTGTTGATTCTGTGTTTTTTCTCCTGTAATTGGGATTCTATTCAGAAAACCTTGTCTGTTCCTGCCTTCAAGAGCTTTATCTATTTTATCTTCTATCTGATTAATATTTGTTTTAATTTTACATCTTTAATCCATTTTGATTTGATTTTAGTACAGGATGAGAGATATCAGTCTAGATTCATTCTTCTGCATTGAATCACCAGTTTTCCCAGCACCATTTGTTAAAGAGGCTATCTTTTTTCCATCATATGTTTTTGGCATGTTTGTCAAGATTAGATAGCTAAATGTGCTAGGGGTTGTTTCTTTATCCAGAGGGATCTTTTAAAAACAGATTAGAAGATAGATGTGGATGTGTATTTCTGTAATCTCAGCACACTGGGAAGCTGAGGTCAGAGGATTAGATGTTTACACCAGCCTGGGCAACTTACTGAGACCCTGTTCAAAATTACAATAAAGGTCTGTAGCTGCAGCTGTTTGCACAGGCCCTAGGTTTATTGTACCCAAATTGTAAAATCCCCAAGAAGACCAAGGAGTCTCTTCTGATGCAAACACATGAGGAGTTTATTGAAAGCTCAAGCCCGGAAAACTCGAGCCTGGACCTCCAGTGGCACCATCACAACGGCTTCCAACTGAAGGCCCCAAACCATTTTCAAGATATGTGTATAAAGAAGACCAAAGTCTCTTCTGATGCAAACACATGAGGAGTTTATTGAAAGCTCAAGCCCGGAAAACTCGAGCCTGGACCTCCAGTGGCACCATCACAACGGCTTCCAACTGAAGGCCCCAAACCATTTTCAAGATATGTGTG